>NC_064647.1:235156144-235756144 GCF_023864345.2 Schistocerca serialis cubense | reverse complement strand
ACGTACCGCCGAATTGCTCAACACGTGCGGCGTGAGGTCTCCACAGTACATCGATGTTGTCGCCAGTGGTCGGCGGAAGGTGCACGTGCCCGTCGACCTGGGACCGGACCGCAGCGACGCACGGATGCACGCCAAGACCGTAGGATCCTACACAGTGCCGTAGGGGACCGCACCGCCACTTCCCAGCAAATTAGGGACACTGTTGCTCCTGGGGTATCGGCGAGGACCATTCGCAACCGTCTCCATGAAGCTGGGCTACGGTCCCGCACACCGTTAGGCCGTCTTCCGCTCACGCCCCAACATCGTGCAGCCCGCCTCCAGTGGTGTCGCGACAGGCGTGAATGGAGGGACGAATGGAGACGTGTCGTCTTCAGCGATGAGAGTCGCTTCTGCCTTGGTGCCAATGATGGTCGTATGCGTGTTTGGCGCCGTGCAGGTGAGCGCCACAATCAGGACTGCATACGACCGAGGCACACAGGGCCAACACCCGGCATCATGGTGTGGGGAGCGATCTCCTACACTGGCCGTACACCACTGGTGATCGTCGAGGGGACACTGAATAGTGCACGGTACATCCAAACCGTCATCGAACCCATCGTTCTACCATTCCTAGACCGGCAAGGGAACTTGCTGTTCCAACAGGACAATGCACGTCCGCATGTATCCCGTGCCACCCAACGTGCTCTAGAAGGTGTAAGTCAACTACCCTGGCCAGCAAGATCTCCGGATCTGTCCCCCATTGAGCATGTTTGGGACTGGATGAAGCGTCGTCTCACGCGGTCTGCACGTCCAGCACGAACGCTGGTCCAACTGAGGCGCCAGGTGGAAATGGCATGGCAAGCCGTTCCACAGGACTACATCCAGCATCTCTACGATCGTCTCCATGGGAGAATAGCAGCCTGCATTGCTGCGAAAGGTGGATATACACTGTACTAGTGCCGACATTGTGCATGCTCTGTTGCCTGTGTCTATGTGCTTGTGGTTCTGTCAGTGTGATCATGTGATGTATCTGAGCCCAGGAATGTGTCAATAAAGTTTCCCCTTCCTGGGACAATGAATTCACGGTGTTCTTATTTCAATTTCCAGGAGTGTATACACCTGCTTATGGCTGTGTCTTGAACTTCCTCTTTGTTGAAATATTTGCATGCTGTCATTTCACAGACTGTCTTTTGGATTCCACGTGACCCATCTCACATACAAATAGCGAGTAACCGAGGTCGCGTAACATATTGTCTAAGGCAATACAGTCGACATTCCGTTCTGCATGCAATTCCTTGATCTAAATCTGCCGATCATCGCGGATGAGTTGATTGAGACGCTATTCATGAAGAGAGATTGTAGCTGAGCAAGATCGACTTGCGTATCAAGTCCCTCGATCGTAATCCACCGATCATCAGAGATGACTTGATCGAGATGCTGTTCATGACGAGGGATGAGAACTGATCTGTCTCAGGCATTCAATGTCAACATAAAAAATGGGAAATATTAATTTTTAGAATGACCCTCATAGATCCAATCACGTGGCTCCAACCAGTGTTTTCGAGAGTCCTCTCATGACTGACGAGTGAATGCTAGAACTGAAAATTACTGTCCAGATGATCACATATTGTTCACGCAAGTTGACCTAATTTAACAAAAGTGTTTCAGTATGTGGACTATACTGGGAAGCGTTACTTGTTGGAATGACCCTCATACATCCATAGTCTTGGTTACAACCAATATTTTCGAGAGATTTCCTTTGTCTATCAGGCAAATGCTAGAACTGAAACTTATCTTCCAAAATTTCACGATCGTGCATTTGTGAGTAATGATCACATCTTGTCCAAATAAACTGAGTTCACAAATGTACTGCTTCTACGGTCGCAGGTTCGAATCCTGCCTCGGGCATGGATGTGTGTGACGTCCTTAGGTTAGTTAGGTTTAGGTAGTTCTATGTCTAGGGGACTGATGACCTCAGATGTTAAGCCCCATAGTGCTTAGAGCCATTTGAACCATTTTTTCACAAATGTATTTAATTGTATTGCCTTTGCTGTCCTTTCACTTTATCATAGCATAGTGGAATTTGCGAAAAAGTGCACACAAGAAACATAAAGCTGTCTGCAGCGTCATTTAGCAGGGAAGAGGTCTGAATCTGACTGAAGTGCTGTAAAATGATGATAGTGCCACGCGCTTCTGTCCATTGCTTTTGTTTTAATTATCCGTGATGGAGGCATCATATTACAGACAAAAAGAGGGAAAAAAGCACAAATTATGTGAGTAGCATAGGTGCTCTTATAGGGATCAACAGAAGTGACAAATAAATATGTATACAAAACAGAATACATTAGTTATGCCAAATGTTAAGCTACTTTAACATTAGTTACATTATGAGTTTCTGAGATGATGTTCTCTGGGCTTCCGTAGGTTGGGCAGGAATACTTGCGTTGGTTGTCTAGACCTCACGACAATTGCACACGTTGGAATATTATGGGTATCCCCATATTAGAAGATTTGCTTTGGATATTGTTTTCTCGTCTGCAGTCTGCTGACGGACTGCCAGATTCCCTATTCTCGAGATGTCCTGGGACTACTTTTTGTGATGTTTCCATACAGAGGTGGTCTTATGATGTTGACAACATCTCGGTTTCAGGCTGAGTTTGATATTTGTAGTTCTTGGTTGCCGGGAGGGAGATATTTCTTGATTTCAGTCGTTGCTTAGGTGAGTGAATGCTATACGGTGATCGTTATTCGTACATTCTCTCTTTGTTGGCAGTTGCATCCTTTAGAAGTCTCAGTAAATTGATTACAGCCAAATGATAGATCTTTCCTGTGCCAGTAGGTTTCGGACAGCCAATAACGAGTTTCGTACAGTATCTAAACCCGTTACCCTCTTTTCGTCCAAATATTAGTATTGAAAATTATGATGTTTCTAGAAAATCTCACTTCCTTGACAGTGAACTGGCATGACTCACTGTTACCCAACTGCTTAAAGATCTGAAGCAAAGATCTCGACGGTTGTAACTTGAATTTCAATTTGAATGTGAATGTTGTAAGTAATTATATTAACTTATCCTCTTTGATGATATCTATTATATCATACAGTGCCTTGCACTATGTATTATTCATGCTTTGCGTAAAAGGGTGTTGGACTCATTTTATAATATATATTATTTTCAATATAAATTCACACTAGTTTTCTTTCACAATACCAAATGATATAATTCAAGCAAATGTTCACAGAAAGAACACTTGCAATTCTCAGTACTTACCCAAAAATTCCTCTGAAGATAGGCTGACGGTTTCCAGATAACAGTGTCAACATCAATGACTTCTAGTGTATTCATATCAGACAACAAATTTATTTTTTAAATAAATTCAGTATTCATGTTTAAATTATGTCCTTTATTTAAGTGCACATAACCATTTTGTTTATGACATTCAGCCTACAATAAATGTGAAATTGCAAACTGAGCTTTACTGGGTTGCATCGCGATTTTGTGGAACTTACTGAGTTGTTCATTAAATGAAGGAAATGAGCGATTGAGCATTTCCATTACAAGTGCTACATCAACTTTCTCAGATGGGTCAGATATGTAGCACACAGGAAAGGGTCTTTCACTCGTGGAACAGTAAACAGCCACTGCTGCTGTTCTTTGGCACACCAGTTTGGACATTTAATGATGCACATCAGAAGCATCCTACGGAGTGCTGCTATCAAAGTACTGCACCACGATGAGAAGTTGCTCATCATACAGCTGCTCGGTGTCTGTCAGCCCGCTCCCTGGTTTCTGAAGCGGCGTGGACAGTCGTTTAACAGTCGAAATTGAAAATTTGTGGTGACTTCCTATGGGACCAAACTGCTGAGGTCATCGGTCCATAGGCTTGCACACTACTTAATCTAAGTTACGCTAAGGACAACACACCCACCCACGCCCGAGGGAAGACTCGAACATCCGAGAGGGGTAGCCGCTCGAACCGTGACAAGGCGCCTCAAACCACGCGGCTCCCCAAACATAGTAAGACTGTCAATGACATCTCTCGTAAGAATGCCCATGATTTCCTCTGGATTTCCTTCAGACCTGTCTTATGCTATTAATGAGGCCAGAAATATACGTCAGGAATAGAACTGCATATGTATTGATGGCTACAAAATGTTGTTGTTGTTGTCTTCAGTCCTGAGACTGGTTTGATGCAGCTCTCCACGCTACTCTATCCTGTGCAAGCTTCTTCATCTCCCAGAACCTACTGCAGCCTACATCCTTCTGAATCTGCTTCGTGTATTCATCTCTTGGTCTCCCTCTACGATTTTTACCCTCCACGCTGCCCTCCAATGCTAAATATGTGATCCCTTGATGCCTCAGAACATGTCCTTCCAACCGGTCTCTTCTTCTTGTCAAGTTGTGCCACAAACTCCTCTTCTCCCCAATTCTATTCAATACCTCCTCATTAGTTATGTGATCTACCCACCTAATCTTCGACATTCTTCTGTAGCACCACATTTCCAAAGCATCTATTCTCTTCTTGTCCAAATTATTTATCGTCCATGTTTCACTTCCATACATGGCTACACTCCATACAACTACTTTCAGAAAGGACTTCCTCACACTTAAATCTATACTC
Organism: Schistocerca serialis cubense; assembly: GCF_023864345.2. Classification (NCBI taxonomy): domain Eukaryota; kingdom Metazoa; phylum Arthropoda; class Insecta; order Orthoptera; family Acrididae; genus Schistocerca; species Schistocerca serialis. Next base: position 235,751,545 of record NC_064647.1, on the reverse strand, counting down.
GATGTTAACAAATTTCTCTTCTTCAGAAAAGGTTTCCTTGCCATGCCAGTCTACATTTTATATCCTCTCTACTTCGACCATCATCAGTTTTTTGTTCCCGAAATAGCAAAACTCCTTTACTACTTTAAGTGTCTCATTTCCTAATCTAATTCCCTCAGCATCACCCGACTTAATTCGTCTACATTCCATTATCCTCGTTTTGCTTTTGTTGATGTTCATCTTTATATCCTCCTTTCAAGACACTGTCCATTCCGTTCAACTGCTCTTCCAAGTCCCTTGCTGTCTCTGACAGAATTACAATGTCATCGGCGAACCTCAACGTTTTTATTTCTTCTCCATGGACTTTAATACCTACTCCGAATTTTTCTTTTGTTTCCGTTACTGCTTGCTCAATATACAGATTGAATAACATCGGGGACAGGCTACAACCCCGTCTCACTCCTTTCCCAACCACTGCTTCCCTTTCATGCCCCTCGACTCTTATAACTGCCATCTGGTTTCTGTACAAATTGTAAATAGCCTTTCGCTCCCTGTATTTTACCCCTGCCAGCTTTAGAATTTGAAAGAGAGTATTCCAGTCAACATTGTCAAAAGCTTTCTCTTAGTCCACAAATGCTAGAAATGAAGGTTTGCCTTTCCTTAATCTATTTTCTTAGATAAGTGGCTACAAGATAGATTTTTCCAAATAGTTTACAAAAAAGGAAGTTCTTGTGGTCATGATTTCGTGATGCATTCCAGAATGAATGTTAATTTTGTAACGGAGAGTGCGCTGATTTGAAACTTTCCGAGAGATCAAAACTGCATGCCGGTCGAGGACCGAAAACTGGGATGTCTGCATTTCGTGGGCAAATGCTCTCCCGGCTGATCTGTGGGAGCACGGTTCGTGACGTGACCTCACAAATTTACTTTCACCTGCACCTTTTCTCGTGTGAGGGCGGGTCGTATGTCATGCTTGGATAGCTTAGTCGGCAGAGCACTAGCCCACGAAACCCAAAAGTCCCCGACTCGAGTTCAAATCCAGAACACAGTGCTGATCTCCCAGGAAGCATGTGATGTATATTGCATATCAGCTGTCTTTGTTAAAGGACGCCTAAATACTTGCAGATGTCTGTATTATTACTATTTACTATTATTATTAGTGATGTTAATTTTCCATCTCTACAGTTCACTAGTTTATTATTCTAACTATAATCTTTCACGGATCTCGAGCATGCTGAAGGTGAAGTAGAACCGCAACTTTTCCTTTATTCAAATAAATGGTTGGAATTCCATGCATTAAGAAATAGCCTTCATTTATTGGCGGTTCGGACATTGTGCCCGTTCCCAAACCATCTATCTTTGTAAGTAGTGGAAATACAGTCAAGTATGCATGTTTGAAACACACAAAACAAATGAAATACGCATGACTCTGACTTGCCTATTGTATGTTGCACTATCTGCATTGTCATTTGGGTGTCTGCTGTGGCTGTTACAAACATCCACTTCAGAGCACTTGCCCGCGAAAGGCAAAGGTCCCGAGTTCGAGTCTCGGTCCAGCACACAGTTTTAATCTGCCAGGAAGTTTCATATCAGCGCACACTCCGCTGCAGAGTGAAACACTCATTCTGGAAACATCACCCAGGCTGTGGCTAAGCCATGTCTCCGCAATATCCTTTCTTTCAGGAGTGCTAGTTCTGCAGGGTTCGCAGAAGAGCTTCTGTAAAGTTTGGAAGGTAGGAGACGAGATACTGGCAGAAGTAAAGCTGTAAGGACGGGGCGTGAGTCGTGCTTGGGTAGCTCAGTTGGTAGAGCACTTGCCCGCGAAAGGCGAAGGTCCCGAGTTCGAGTCTCGGAAGTTTCGTATCCACTTCACTGTATGTCAATTACTTATTAAGACGGATGGTTTCAGATTGGACACAATGTCTGACACTAATCACAACCAATGAATATATCATTCCTCCTAATGAAACTTACGACAGAATTCCAACCATTTATTTCAATTTATCTTTTAGTAAGATAGATACCAGGTGGTTATAATGAAACTACAGCTACCCACAGAGATCCAGTGTGGGCTGTAATTGTCATATGGCAGCGAAACTTGGTAGACGTGCTAATGTGTTGTGCGGATTCGATTTACGCTGGTAAAAAAATTAGTTCCAATTTTGGCCACCAGGTGCAAATCTAGCGCTGTGAGTTAAAGAAAGACGTATAGAAATGTTTCCATATGTAATGGATTAGGCACAGAACGTGGACAGAAAATGCCAAACAAGGCAGAAAGGCAACATGTCGATTTTATTATTAACCGCTGCTTAGACTATTTGTTCAGAATGGGCACCGGAGACGTCGACGAGGTGCTGCATCTGTTGAACGATGTGATCAACAGTTGCTCACGGCAGTTGAAATGACAGCGTGGACGCCACACCGTGATACAAACAGTGTACAGTGCCAGATTTGCACCTAGTGGCTACAACTGGAACCAATCTTACTGCCAGCGTAAATCAGTTCCGCATAACACGTTAGCAAATGTACAAAGTTTCGCTGTCGTGCGATAATTACAGCCAACACTGGACCCCCGTCAGTAGCTGCAGTTTAATTATAACCATCTGATACGTGCTGATGTATTCCGTGATTACATGTCATCCAAAGGAAGGTCCAATGGGTTAAAAATAAATCTTAATGCTTAGAAATTATTCATGTGTCTATCTTCAGCATAACTCCGGAATGCCCAGAGAACCAAGCTCGGTACATAAACTGCCAGAAACGGAACGTGTTACACCATGAAGTAGCAGACTGATTTTTATCGAATTATAGCGTAGCTTTTGCATGTCATGTGGTTCAGGCTGGGGGTTGTGTGGATGTCCGACCCAATTCAACAATTAATTTACTCAGCATAAAATTCCTCTTGATAACTGAACAAAAATTCAGTAACAGTAAATAAAACTTCATCTGCAACCCCATATAGCAAGCAAGAGGATACAAATGAAATACCTTCAGTGTAATAAACAGAATTAAAATGAAAAATTTTCCCCAGCACACAGAATCGGGCAACAATAGTAAGAATTACAGTGTATATCTCTCGACCACATACAGGAAATACAATAAACATAAGTTCTGCAATTCACGATGAGATGCTGCAACAAATCTCTGACTTGAATGAGATTTTCACTCTGCAGCGGAGTGTGCGCTGATATGAAACTTTCTGGCAGATTAAAACTGTGTGCCCGACCGAGACTCGAACTCGGGACCTTTGCCTTTCGCGGGCAAGTGCTCTACCGTCTGAGCTACCGAAGCACGATTCACGCCCGGTACTCACAGCTTTACTTCTGCCAGTACCTCGTCTCCTACCTTCCAAACTTTACAGAAGCTCTCCTGCGAACCTGGCAGAACTAGCACTCCTGAAAGAAAGGATATTGCGGAGACATGGCTTAGCCACAGCCTGGGGGATGTTTCCAGAATGAGATTTTCACTCTGCAGCGGAGTGGCGCTGATATGAAACTTCCTGGCAGATTAAAACTGTGTGCCCGACCGAGACTCGAACTCGGGACCTTTGCCTTTCGCGGGCAAGTGCTCTACCGTCTGAGCTACCGAAGCACGACTCAGGCCTGGTACTCACAGCTTTACTTCTGCCAGTACCTCGTCTCCTACCTTCCAAACTTTAAAATCATCTAGACGGCAAGTAACTGGGTATTCATCTTCTACTATTGACATCACCAACTAACTACGATGACAAGCTACCTGAAACGCCCTACAAAAATATCTACACATATATTCAGCAGGTCTCTCCTATGAGCTGTCAGACGCATTTTCCCTAACGTTCCAGTAGACTTTTGCAATTTCGTTTTTGAAACGTGTAGCTGCAATCAGCACAAACAAATAGTGCTAAGCACGTATCTTATGTGACGCCCGGTGTCGACGGAAAGCGTTGGTTTGTTGGCAGTTACAAACAAAATGGTTTTTAAAGAGGAATTTTACGTGCCCATTCGATATAGCGGTCCCAGATTAGTCTAGCGCTTTTTTTTTAGATTGGTATTTGTTATCACAGACAGTACAACACGAAGAATGACCAGTATTTCAACAGTTGAGAGCAGTGGCTAGCATGCAGCGCTACTCAGTCGCTGCTGCAATACTGTTTATTCCTCGTGTCTTACAGTCCCCGTTTCTGGTACCGCGCGCCGCGGAATTTGAATGCCCACCAGACGTCACGGACGTCGAAGACCCCTAGAGGTCTCTGCACCATCACGCCGTAAGCTGTGGTGGCGCGTGCCTCCGGGACCGCTTTTAGCGTGAGGGCGCCACAGTGGAACACGTGGTTCCAGCGGCCAATAGCGGCGTCCCCGATAGCGTACTTAAGCGCCTGCCTGTCGCTCACCCTGCCTTCCCGTTACCCAGTGCGGCTTTCGGCCGTCCTTCTCTTCCGACGACCTTCTCCTTCACCTCACTCATCTCCTTTCCGAACAGCTTAATTCCCGTCGCTCCGCAATCTTCCTCTCTCTGGACCTCGAACGTGCTTATGACCATGTATGGCATTCCGGTCTCCTCTTCAAGCTCCAAACCTTCGTCCTTCCGATTAACTACGTCCGTCTGATCGGTTCCTTTCTCTCCCACCGTCCTTCCTACGTCACCATCCATAACACGGATTCCTACACCTTTTTCCCCTCCGCCGGTGTGCCCCAGGGCTCCGTCCTCTCCCCCCTTCTGTACCTTTTGTACACGGCGAACATGCCGCCGCCGTCAACCCCCGTCCACCTCCTCCAGTTTGCCGATGACACCGCCTTCCTTGCCCTTGCCCCCACCCTGCAGCGCTCCCAACACCTTCTCCAATCCCCTCTTGACCGGTTCAGCGCTTGGTACAACCACTGGTTGCTCAAGGTCAATCCCTCCAAAACTCAGGCGATCATTGTAGGCAAAACCACCCCTTCCTTCCGCCTCCTTGATTTCTATCTCACCATCTATGGCCGTCCTAACGCCCTCACTCCCACCCTTAAGTACCTTGGCGTCACCCTCGACCATCGCCTCTCCTGGACTCCCCATCTCCGGACAATCCAAGCCAAGGCACGCTCCCGACTCCGTTTCCTCAAGCTCCTTTCCGGCTGTACGTGGGGTCTGGACCCCTCCACCATCCTCCACACCTATAAATCCCTCATCCGCCCTATCCTTTGTTACACCCATCTGGCCTGGATCTCCGCCCCCCTACCTTTTATAAATCCCTACAAATCCTTGAACGCCATGCTCTCCGCCTCGGCTATCGCATCCGTCTCCCCCTTGCGGATCCTGTACGATCTCATTCCGTTCCCCCACCTCCTCCTTTTCCTTGAAAGGATACGGATCCTGTACACCTCCCGCAAACTCGATCCTCATCATCCGCTTGTCTTACCCGTCTTCTCCCACCCCTGCCCGCTGCCGCACCTGTATTCCCACGTCCCACCCGGTCTCCATCTCTCCACCCTCCTTACCCTCTCCCAAGGTGGCTTCCGCCAGCTCCCCCTCCCTGATGCTGTCCTCCTCCCCTCCATCTACCCCTCCTACCAACTTTGATCCTCCCTCCCTCTTCCTGTGTCTGTTCCTTTGGGCACCCTCTGTCCCTCCTCCCCTTCTCCCCACTCCTCCCCTGGATCTCCCCTCCCCTGTCCCTCCTCCTCCCATCTCCTCAGCCATTGGCATCTCTGCTCTCCCCTCTCCCTCTCCCACCCCCCTCCTCCTTTCTTGGCAGGTCCCCGGACTCGCACACGCTACGTGGACTTTCGCGCACCGGAGAACATCGCCATCAGTGTCTCGTGTGTGTGCCTTTGTTTTGTGTTTTTAGTGTCCGCCGTCACGCTTCTACGTTCACTTGTGCCGTCGGTTTCATCAGTGTTATGTGCGCCGTGTCAACGTGTTTTCAGTGTCGTTATCGTCGAGTGTGAATGGCTCCGTGTTTTTTTGTGTATCTGTGACCAATATTTTTTGCCCGTCACTTTGTCTTTTCTAATTCCCCATTCTGTGTACTGCTATTGTTACCACTATGGCTGAAGAGCGGCGTAGCATGCCGCTGACAGCCTACCTGTTTGTTCAGGTATTAAAATAACAATAAAGGAAAAAAAAAAGCTCAGCCTGCCAGTCTAACGTCGCGTCCGTCTCAGGACATATCGCCTCGCATTAGACAGCGTATTGACTTTCGTGTTTTCTTTACGAGTAGGCGTGGTTGTCTTGTTTGGTTTTGGTAACTCGGTTGTCCGTTCTTGTTGTGTCGTAACGTCCTCCGTTGGTCGTGTCCGTCCTACCCCGTTGTGTTGTTGTCTGCGGGCCTCTCCGCGGCTCCCGCCGCATTTCCGTCACTACAACCCCGCGACTGTTTCGGTCGCCATCACAACACCGTTTATACATCTCGATAAAACAAATATCGCACTAGACTGATCTGTGACCGCTCTACCGAATGAGAATGTGAAATTTCACTTTAAAAATCATTTTGTTTGTAAAGGGAAACCAACCGTTGCTTTCCGTCGACAACGGGCGCCGGATGAAAGTCGCGACCAACAGTAGTTGTTTGGTCTGATTGGAGCTACACAACGTACAAACGAAAATGCAGATGTCTGCCGAAACAGCAAGGGAAACGCGCCTGACGACTTTTGGGAGAGACATCCCGTAACTCAATAAACGCGTGTACAAAAATCGCCCAACTGATCACTAGCACAGAGCAGTTCATAACAAAGTGACTTTTTTGGACAAAAGGCATCAAGTAACACAAAGAAAATATCTTTCACTTATCTGTATAATGCAAATAGTTCACTCATACGCCGTGCGATGTAGCAAAATCAAAATGGCCGTCACTTCCAGAGAACACACTGGCACGTGCAGCATGCTATCAGACAACAATGACACTTGTCACATGATAAGTTTTCGAGAACAGCCACAAGTCGCACTTTGTACCTTTAACTGGCCGGTTTCGCTCTTCAAATGAACAAGAGCATCATCAGAACATATAGTTGACAGCTCTAAAGACTAATCTGGCAGTGGTACAGTACCTAAGCTTGCGTTTAAAGTACATTTAAAGTACAGTGGTAATGGTGACATTGACACTGACAGTGCCAAAGATCAGACTGATTCTTTGGTGGTGTCAATGTCATCATTACCACTGTACTTTAAATGTACTTTAAACGCAAGCTTAGGTACTGTAATACAGCCAGATTAGTCTTTGGGGCTGTCAACTAACTTTAAAGGCAATCTTTAATGCTGTCAGCCAAAATTGTTGGATGTAAGGTCCGCCAGTTATGCAAAACACTGTTTTTTCAAAGTTCCCAAGCACATTACAGCATCTCTGTGCCATCATCAGTCGGTTTCTGTTTTATTTAATCTGTAATGTGAACATTTTACGAAATGATTACAAAATTACGGAAATATATACTTCAAACAACTATTTGTGTCTGTTAGTTAATACCTTTACATTCGGTTTGCATGGTTTTGCAGGACCACTTGCGCATTATTTCGTACTGGTAGCTTGTCATCTGCAACCAAACGATGCTGATGACAAATTTTGTTAGGAGTTAACAAAAATGGTTCAAATGGCTCTGAGCACTATGGGACTCAACTGCTGTGGTTATTAGTCCCCTAGAACTTAGAACTACTTAAACCTAACTAACCTAAGGACATCACACACATCCATGCCCGAGGCAGGATTCGAACCTGCGACCGTAGCAGTCTCACGGTTCCGGACTGCGCGCCTAGAACCGCGAGACCACCGCGGCCGGTTAGGAGTTAACCTATCATTTTATGTTTTAAACGTAATTTAGTTTGTCACAATATTTGAAGTGTAAAGTGAGAGGTTAACTCCCAACAAAATTTCTCATCAGCTTCGTTTGGTCGGGCGCTAATTACCGTAGCAGTTTTGCGCCGTAAAACCATAACAAAAAAAAGCTTCGTTTGGTTGCAGATGACAAGTTACCTGTACGAAATAATGGGCAAGTGGTCCTGCAAAATCATGCAGACCTAATGTACAGGTATTAACTAACAGAAACAAATAGTTGTTTGAACTAAATATTTGCGTAATTTTGTAATTATTTAGTAAAATGTTCACATTACACATTAAATGAAACAGAAACCGACTTATGATGGGACAGACGTGCTGAAACATGTTAGGGAACTTTGAAAAAAGGGTGTTTTGCGTAACTGGTGGACCTCACATCCAAGAAATTTAACTGCAAACACGAAAAATACGAGAGCTACAAACCCAAGTGATGAATAGCTGTCAGCCAACTTTAAACTGTCTATTCTGTTGATGCTCTTGTTCATTTGAAGAGCGAAACCGGTCAATAAAAGGTACAAAGTGCGACTTGTCGTTGACCTCCAAAACTTAGCTTTAACAGTAGCTCTCCCTACAGGCAAACCTAGCTCTTGGTAAACTTCGGTGTGTAACTGCAGCATGAACAGTGCTTGCTATCCAATACACTCGGTGATTGTACTCACAAGGGAACCTCCCCATCCCATCCCCCTCAGATTTAATTATAAGTTGGCACAGTGGATAGGCCTTGAAAACTGAGCACAGATCAATCGAGAAAACAGGAAGTTGTGTGGAACTATGAAAAAATAAGCAAAATATACAAACCGAGTAGTCCATGCGCAACATATTCTACATCGCGGAGAATATGAGCTCAGGAGCGCTGTGGTCCCGTGGGTAGCGTGAGCAGATGCGGGTCGAGAGGTCCTTGGTTCAATTATTCCCCGGAGTGAAAATTTTAATTTTTTATTTGCAGTTTATGCCACAAACTCTTATGTTTTCATCACTTTTTTGGGAGTGATTATCACATCTACAAGAAAACCTAAATCGGGCAAGATAGAAGAATCTTTTTACCCATTCGCCAAGTGTACAAGTTGGGTGGGTCGACAACATTCCTGTCATGTGACGCACATGCCGTCACCAGTGTCGTATAGAATATATCAGACGTGTTTTCCTATGGAGGAATCGGTTGACCTATGACTTTGCGATGAAATGTTTTCGGTTCCAATTGGAAAAAAAAAAAAGGTTCAAATGGCTCTGAGCACTATGGGACTTAACATCTATGGTCATCAGTCCCCTAGAACTTAGAACTACTTAAACCTAACTAACCTAAGGACAGCTCACAACACCCAGCCATCACGAGGCAGAGAAAATCCCTGACCCCGCCGGGAATCGAACCCGGGAACCCGGGCGTGGGAAGCGAGAACGCTACCGCACGACCACGAGATGCGGGCTTCCAATTGGAGAGGCACTTCCTTTCGTGTACTAATCGCACGGTTTTGCGGTGCGGTCGCAAAGCACAGACACTAAACTTATTACAGTGAACAGAGACGTCAATGAACGAACGGACAGATCATAACTTTGCGAAAATAAGGAAAGTAAACTTTTCACTCCAGGGAATACATGAACGAAGGACCTCTCGTTCCGCAGCTGCTCACTCTAACCACGGGACCACGGCGCTCCTATGCTTACATTATCCTTGACGTTGCCTATCTTGCGCATGGACTACTCAGTTTGTTTTCATAGTTCCACACAACTTCTTCCTGTTTTCTTGATTGATCTGTGTTCAGTTTTTCAAGGCCTATCCACTGTGCCAACTTACAACTAAATCTGATGGGGGTGCGATGGGGAGGTTCCCTTGTCAGCACTGCACACAGTTCTGAATCATTCAACCACTCGGGTGCAACCGTCAGCTGCTACAGCACGCAGACGCTGCTTGGCCCCACCTCCGCCTCCGCTGCAACTGCTACCCTCTCGCCTGGGTACTGAAGACTGCAACCGCTCTACCAGGTTGCTGAGTCCACAGTGCGCCACGCCCCACGCTGACCGTTTGTGACTTCCCGTCGCCAAGCTCGTAGAGGCTTTCAGTGCTTTGCACTGTTTCATCGTCGGCAACCCAGCAGCTGACCACACCGCCCCGTTACTACGTCCACTTAGGTCACGAAAGCGCTCGGGCCAATCACGTGCTCGTGTTCCTCTCCCTCACGCAACAATCCCCCAAAAATGACTCTCTGGCCGCAGAGAATAAAAGCATGCCTCTCAACACGGCACAAAAATTGTGGACGTATTCGTCACATAAAGGAGCAATGGTGAAACCCCATTCGGGGCTCATCTGCATTAGGAGTTCAGAATTCCACAGTCACGAATACGCTTTTGTACTCCGAAATGGGTTCGCGTTTTGCGAATCCGGATTGACGTCAGCTGTTTGTGATACATGAAAATTTATGCCGGATCGCGACTCGAACCCGAATTTTCCCACTGAGAGCGGTTACCCTGGCGTGACTCCAGGACTGATCCAAAGTTCCATATGTCACCGAAGCGTGCATGCATGTCTGAAGGACATTGCACTGTGAAGGAAACACTGTATATGTTGTGTTGGCAGAAGAGCCAACACAGTGCTACGAATGGAGGCCGAAATGCACGCGTTTTAGCTCACGCAGGCTGGCGTGAGGAAGGAAGGACTATACTGACGTGAGCTCTGGAACATGACAAGGAATTAGAATTCAGAAAGCCGACGGAAATAGTTTGATACTTAACTTTAATCCATTAATGATGAACGTCGCTCTTGACGGTACATCAGTCGCAATACTATCCGTTCAGAAGACATAGTAACTGAATACGGCGCCTTGCTAGGTCGTAGCAAATGACGTAGCTGAAGGCTATGCTAAACTGTCGTCTCGGCAAATGAGAGCGTTTGTAAGCAGTGAACCATCGCTAGCAAAGTCGGCTGTGCAACTGCGGCAAGTGCTAGGAAGTCTCTCTAGACCTGCCGTGTGGCGGCGCTCGATCTGCAATCACTGATAGTGGCGACACGCGGGTCCGGCGTATACTAATGGACCGCGGGCGATTTAAAGGCTGCCACGTAGCAAATGTGGTGTCTGGCGGTGACACCACAGTATAAACACACACACATTGCAATCATCAATAACTCTTGTATTCTTCTTGTATCATGGAAACAAACGGCCTCCAAATATCTTGAAGAATTTCTTGCCATGCCTGGAACACATGCCTTGTCCGACCATCAAGACTGCTAGTTAGAGGCTGGTGTCAAAGTATACGTCTTACCACCACATGTCTGACATGATCTATGAATTAAAAATCGGGTCGCTGGGCAAGACCTCAAAGTGGTGTGACCTGCAGTGTGGGATTATCCTACTGAAAAATATCATTTGGGGTCCTGTTTATGAAGGGAATCACTACAGGTTAACAACTTCGACCTTGCTCCACAATTATCAAACCATTCTTATTGTTATATCCAATACCTTCCCATACCATGATTCTGGGAACTGGAGAGGTATGGGGTTTCAGGTCATCTACAGACACGTTGGTGTTGGTCTGACTGCCACACTCTGCCTGTGTAGCCCCCACTCCCACCCCCACCCCCAACTCTCCGAATATCAACTATCGTCGTCCGCCTATTCCTCAAAGCCAGTGGTTTATTCATACGATCTTACTGTTGTGTTGTCTTTCTGGAAAGAGCAGTCACAACTCTTCTGGCCTCACCTCGTCACCACTTGTGCTGCAGTAATTGCACTACAACCAAATGTGTATGTGATCTGTCAGCATGATGCTCCATTTATGTGACACTTCTCAAAGTCCAAAAGATGACAACAAGCTGCACGGGCTCTTTCTCTGTGGGTACTATGTTGAGACCTCCACCTGAAAGGTTCCAGTGATGTTAGGCACACCAAAACCCAATAGACAGCTCACACTCACACCATTCATATGTACGAATGGATTTTTTTCTGTACTGTCTGTAAGCTTGGAGAAGGATAACATATTGATGAACAAATCCTATAGCCAATGGAAATGGTCATTTTAGTAACATTCGGCCAAGATTTATGGTGTAACATTTCCACATTTCCATCAGTGTATATGCCTTACTATCAGAAAATCAATGTATTGATGTAAGACACCTCTATCTCTCTTAGGGGTGGAGTGGGAATTTTGACATGAGTGACATGAAAACAGACGAAAATGTATATTGTACACTGCCTGACAAGAAAGTGAACCACCTTGAAGACATGGCCTGATATTAATGTACACCATCGGCTGGTATGTAAATGATCAGCGTTACAATTCTCTATAATAGATAGAATGGCCTCAACAGCACATTATTGTTGATTGTCTTTAGTGTTTCTACCAGCCCCGGTATATAAGGGACGCTAACAGCGTCAGGTGCTGAACGATCACTTGGAAGGACATGGAGATGCACCATAAATGTGTGAGACTGCGTTGTCAGATGGAACTGGCCAGCTGGTCTAGTCGTTTGGCATTCATGTGTGGCAATGGCACAGTGTTGCACTGCATAGGAACCTGAGGACAGGCATAACGATCAGAAGGGTGTGTACCATAGATGCTGTAAACCTTTCACATTTGCGCTCACCATCTGAGAACAAGAAATGGACCCCATGCCATATTCCATGTTACCCCACACCATTCATCAGAGATTAGCAGTAGCCGGAATTGGAACTTACGGTGCTGTGCACAAACTGCTGTTATCACCACAACAAAAATTGGGTCCATTCAGAGTGTTGCCATGATTGGGTAGCGTGGAGTGGTGGTGACTGGCATCGCAAAGTGTAGTTGTTGATGATGATGATAATGATGATGATGATAATGATGATGATGATGATGTTTGGTTTGTGGAGACCTCGACTGCGCGGTTATCAGCACTCATACAAAGTCACAATCTTCACACAGTCCAAACTCGCCACGTCCACGAATGATGATGGAATGAGGAGGACAACACCCAGTCCCTGGGCAGAGAAAATCCCCAACCCGGCTGGGAATCGAACCCAGGGGAAAAGTGTTGAGTGATGAACCACCATTCTGCATTAGCCTGGATGACTGTGGTTAGACAGTTTGGCGGTGACATGTGTAGAGGTATCATTCTCCTAGTGTTTTGGGGAGACACTGCGGTGGTTACTTCTCGTGTCATAGTGTAAGGTACTATCGGGCATCATTTGAATTCTGATGGTACAACGGTACATCACAGAGATCCTGCGTCTTCAGGCATTGCCTCTCTTGCGACAGTATCGTGGTGCCAGCTTTCAACATGACAATGCTCATTCACACGTAAAACTGTCTCTATCACTGTCCGAGATACGACATGTGTGGGACCAGCTCGGACATAAACTTTGTGCCGGCGTTTGTAGCCGAGCGGTTCTAGGCGCTTCAGTCCGGAACCGCGCTGCTGCTACGGTCGCAGGTTCGAATCCTGCCTCGGGCATAAATGTGTGTGCTGTCCTTAGGTTAGTTCGGTTTAGGTAGTTCTAAGTCTAGGGGACTGATGACTTCGGATGTTCAGTCCCATAGTGCTCAGAGCCATCTGAACCATCATAAACTTTGTCCTGTCCCAGTGCCATTATCCACAATATCAAGGACAGGTTCAATAGTTGTGACCTACCTTGCCTCAGGAGAGTATAAAACAGCTTTATGACACCCTTCCCATCTGCAACAGTGGGTGCATCCACGCCAGAAAGTGTGTCACATCACACTGATATTTAGGATCACACTTCCAAGTTCTTTGTAAATTTGACTCGATACTGAAATTACCTCTCAAACTGTGGGGTTCCATTTCGTCTCCTTCTCCACTTCTGGCTGCTTCACTTTTTTTGTCATGCTGTATGTATAAGAGGGCTACCTTTGTCAGTCAGTTAGTAAATAGATAAAAATATACACACAATTTTTACAGGGACTTACTGTGAGGAAGTGCATAGAGAAGATCGAGAAGATCGAGACGTCTTCGTCAGGTCAGGAGAGTCATGCAGGTCTAAAGGACAAGTCACAGAAGGACCGACTGGAACAAGATCGTTACTCGATGCGGGAGCCTCCAGCCGCTATACGTACAGAACGGGAGACACCGAAATTCCCAGATAATCTGTCCATCGGAGATGATAAGGACAAGGTGTCTTGTGTCTGAATGCTGTCCAGTAACACCACAGCAAGCGATTCGCCAGCGGACCTAGAAAATGTTCCAGCCAACTGGAGAAGAAGAGTCACTCCAGCTACGCACATGTCCTCACCTGCGATTCTTCCAGGCAGGAATATAATGCATTAGCAGCACCATATTTGTCTCTGGCGAGTCACCTACGACAACAAACATACCAGCAGCATCTGTTAAACTAAGTATTAGTCATAATTCAACGTGTAAGAAAGTAGACGCTAAGCATCTAGATAAATATAGAATTTTGTGACGAACCAACCCTACAGGATAAAATAATGTACCAGGTAACATATCGAAAGGAAGATATTTCGCACCACAAATTTGTTTACAGTTTGGCATCCCATATGCAGTGTTTAGTTGTCCCTAGCTAGACTCACAGAGCACACTTCAATAAGGTATAATTAACTATTCTGAATCTCCGTCGGTGGTAATTTAACACATTTCCAACAACATTTCTTAATCTGTAATATGGGACAATGGTGTGTTTCTTTCCAGTTTTAACACTAGAGGTTTCATAACACTTTATAATAGCACTGTGCATTGCTAAACAATATTTTAAAGAACAAGGCCTGCCATGATTATTTATAAAAGATAGCCTTTGCTGTGGACACACGGAATGAGCTGTGGTATGCGCCATTAAGCACAAAACTGTATGACTGTTGACGATATTACTGTTACAGGCACTAAAAATTTGAACCACATTTGTCACTTTAAATACATCTAATCTATTTCCATTCCATCATGTCATAAGCTATGAAATGCGGTATTGATTAAATATGATATTTTTTTCATTTTAAATCCAGCTGTTTCCTAAGAACTAGTGGAAACATTTATATTTATTGAAGCTTACAATTGTTCACATCAAAGACAAAGAATGATTTGAAGTACAATGGATAGCAGACATTAAATAATTCCATCAATAACTGCAAATACTGACTGCATTTATTATGAAGCAAGTAATCAGTGAGCTGTCTAAACAGAACTGCAGACTTCTGCGGTATCAGAAAGACAAGGTATGTTAAAGCTAAACAGAAAAAGATTAAAATCTTAAAATAATTTCCAAACTAAATGATGTGTATTACAACAAACACTCAGTGAATATAAAAGAGATTGGTGATTGCTGACATAAGGAGGAGCCAGAAATCCTTCCTGAGGAACTTCAGTTTTCTCTCATACTCCAGTTTTATCCCACTCTGCTACATATAGACATTATAAACAGAGTTCTCAGTAATCTACTTCAGATACTGTATTTCTGTGGCCTCATCAAACTACTTCATTTTCCACTGATCTCTTTGTGTTCACATTGAC
The DNA here is from genome assembly GCF_023864345.2 of Schistocerca serialis cubense. Taxonomy (NCBI): domain Eukaryota; kingdom Metazoa; phylum Arthropoda; class Insecta; order Orthoptera; family Acrididae; genus Schistocerca; species Schistocerca serialis. The sequence goes on along the minus strand of NC_064647.1, from coordinate 235,736,339 downwards.
TGATTATATGTATGCCAGTTACTATAGCTTTATTGTTATAATTTCTGTTCTATGTCAACAAATATAAAATTTCCTTCTCCTGGCTGATCCACTGAAAAGGAGAGAAATTTTCTGCATAGACATGTAACTCTTATCAATAGAATTTAGTGCATAGTTTGTCGATTTTTCTTGAACGATTTTTTTCTATTTGAGGGTAAATACTACAAATTCAGGAATATGGTCAAAATGTTAAACTGCAACACTAAGACTTTGTATAATGGCAATGATGCTAAAAAAAAACAAAAAAAAGCTGTTAGCTGTGTAGTTATACTCATCGTAGCAAATGTGCAATTGTTCCAGAACCACCTGTGATTTGCTCTGATATGAAGATATTTACCCATATTTGTTTTTCTATAAAATACAAAGTGTTATATTTTACGATTGCAGATGTTTGTTGTAGAATCACTAATATACAGTAACATAGAAACGAAGATCTCTAAAATTACACTATCAACACTTTATCTCATAGTGAACGTTGATGAGAGAAAGTAAAGAAAACCGTAACACGCATTTAAAACATGATACAAGAGTTTCTAAGTATCTGTAGCCTATGAGACAAGAAAAAAGTTATCAACATTTTTATTTTATTTTTGAGATAATTTCGGTAATATATTTTTGAAATAATTTCTAGGAATGTATATCCAGTGTGATAAGAAAAAAATAATTAACAGTTTCTTTAAGTAAGAATCTTCAAAACAGTGATACTAATAGTCTACAAATATGTAAGAGTGTAACACATATGATTTTTTTTATTTACTGAATATAGCAATGGAGAAAAATGGCACTATGTGATGTAACTAAATGGCTAGTTGCTTTATAAATTACTGTTATATTTGTTTTAGGACTACAGTTTATAAAATATTTTAATGAACTTCAGGACTGAGGGAAATTTCTTCATGCATATGTTCGATCCCAGTAAAATATTACAAAATTCTGCTTGCAGATAGTGTATTACAGATTCAAGCATTCTGAAGAGTGTAACTCGATTTCATTTACAGCACAAAAAATATGAAGTATGATTCAATGATTTCCACTGTTAACCAAAGTCTTAGAAATACAAGATGTATGGTACATAGGTTGAAAAATAAAAAGGCTGAGTTTTTTAGATTCTTGAAATGGGTTTCTGATACAAAGGACTATTAAAATTAAATATAAGCTTTCACAAACTGATTTGTAGAAGAACTGTAGAATTTTATTTCAAATAAATTTATAATTTTAAGTTATTTGTTTTTCATTGTCTCTTTCGTCCTACTATCATGTTATTCCTTTCCAAAGGTATTACAGTTGAATCTGGCTCCACGCTATACAAATCTCTGTCGTCTGTGGTATGGTGTCGGTACTAAATAATGCTTGGTAACGTGAGATATTGACTCAGCTTCAGTAATCTGCGCTCTTCAGTTTGTGGTAACACTCTGCCTATATCTGCTGCAAGGACTGGAAACAAAAAGAACAACAGGTCTCCTCCCTTTTTTAACCTGTGCTCAAATCACCGTCTCAAAACGTTGGTAAATAGTACATGGTTCCATATTTAGGAAAAGTCTCCGTGAATGTGGTCAGAAAGCTCAAATTAAGGAACTGTAAAATATCATTTTATGTACACAACAGTACAGGATACATTTTTCCCAATGATAAACACGGCACACCGGCTTTGGAGAAGACTGAAACATATGAAATCATTTATGGTTGTGGCAAATTCTCTATTCTGTCTGACAGGGCAATATCCACTTGGTTGAAGCAACACCATAAAATGGGGACTTAGAAAGGGGATTACTGTTCCTGACCAACTGCTTAAAGAAGGCCATAATTAGAAGGTGCAATATGACCTCATACGTAAATCCAGAAATAGAGGAAGACGAAGTTCCTTGAAATATTGAAAATTAGTAAGCATACGAGGTGTGTTAAAAAAGGAACCGAACTTTTGCTGTATCAGCTTTCTTGCGTTTAAGCACTGTCTCCTTCAAATAAGTCCCCTCCACTGGCAATACATCGTTCCCATCGTTTCTTCCAGTTTTGGAACGCAGAACAAATTCTGTTTCCCACCCTATTGGATACTTCATTTGAATCAGCAAAATTGAAAATAATGTCTGAAACACATTTTGTGGGGTGGCGCAAAGGTTTCTCTTCGCATTGTCGTGTATCTCCTCTATGGTTTGGAAACGACGTCACAACGGGAATGTGATGTTTTGCTAGATATATCTGCAGAAGAAGTGACGCGAGAGCTGGTGCATTGTCACATCTGACTCTGGTTTTCCCACAATTAGGGCCGCCTCCTGCGCACAGCATCCCTCATGCACACTACAATTCTTGGTAGACTTCCCTGTTTACCATCTGACCACGTGGCGCAAATTCATTATGGATAAGACCTTTGTAGTCAAAAAACACAACCAACATTACCTTCATTTTTGACCGGCTCATGTAGGCTGCACATGTGCTTACTTCAGCGGCTGTGGTTCGCTTGCTAATTGTCTGACGACACAAGGCAGATGGGAGTTCGTTGTCTAAACCTGCCACTAGGTGCACTTAGCAGCCGCAGCGCTCTCTCTCTCTGCTGGTTGGCGCGCTATATCAAAAGTTCGGTTTGGTTGGTTGGTCGGTTGGGTATTGAAGGGACAAAGAATAAAAACAAACATGGAGTTCACAAGAGACGACACAGTGCAAGAAAGACTCAGACAGAAACCAGACAAAAGGAATTAAATCACACAGAGAGTGACAGTGGTTGGCCGACCATAAAGACAAAAGGTGGAAAAGCCAACCACCAAGAAATGCACTAAAAAAACCCAGTCTAAAATCGTAGGCCAAAGGCCAGACTCAACACAAAGAAAAGACAAACACTTAGATCAAGTGATAAAAACCCAATGCACGAGTAAAACGCAGAACTAAACCTGTCATGGCAGCGTCATCTGTTAAAAGTACAGGGAGCGGATCAGGCAACACAAACGTCTGCCTGAGCGCAGTTAAAATGGGACAGGCCAACAAAATGTCGACTACCGTCATACTGACCCGCAGCGACATAGAGGTGGGTCCTCACGGCGCAATACCTAGCTGTGCGTCATCCGGGTGTCGCCAATGCGCAGCCGGCAGGGAACAACAGACTCCTTGCGAGAGACCTGCAAGGAGGAGCGCCACGCGTTTGTAGCCTCTTTGATGGCCCGAAGTTTGTTGGCTGAAGGAAGGGTGCGCCATTGTTCACCCCAGGTGCGAACTACCTTCTGCCGCAAAACTGACCGGAGGTCACTCTCCAAAAGGCCAATCTCCAAGGCTAGTGCACCGATAGCCTGTTTGGCCAGCGTGTCAACACGTTCATTGCCCGGGATGCCGACGTGACCTGGGGTCCACAATAAGGCCACAGAGTGGCCGCAAGGAATATGGAGGAACTCCTGGATAGCCATCACCAGACGAGAGCGAGGGAAACACTGGTCGATAGCTCGTAAACTGCTCAGGGAGTCGCTACAGATCACGAAGGACTCACCTGAGCAGTAGCGGATATACTCTAGGGCGCAACAGATGGCGACGAGCTTGGCAGTGAAAACATTGCAGCCAGCCGACAGTGAGTGTTGTTTACAATGATCCCCTACAGTAAGAGCATAACCAACACGACCAGCGAACATCGAACCGTCGGTATAGACAACGTCAGAGCCTTGAAACGCGGCAAGGATTGAAAGGAAGCGGCGGCGGAGAACCTCAGTCCCTCATGAGTCCTTCAGGCCCTGTGCCAAATCGAGCCGAAGGCACGGGAGGGGCACACACCACGGGGGTATGCGCAGAGGGACCCAGAAAAGAGGTGGAAGACGGAAATCTTGGAGCCCAGAGGGAAGAGCTCTGAGGCGAACCGCTATCATACACCCTGACCGGGTCCGCCGATCCGGAAGATGGACGATCGACTGAGGGAACCAGGAGACGATAATTGGGATGCCCAGGCAAGCTACAAACGTGTGTAGCACAAGTGACCAGTAATCGTTGGCGCCGGAACCGCAATGGAGGGACACCTGCCTCCACAAGTATGCCGTTGACAGGGCTTGTCCGGAAAGCTCCAGTGACGGGTCAGATCCTGCTGTTAAGGATGGGGTCCAGCAACCACAATGTGGAAGGGGATGCCAAACCATAAGCCAGGCCCCCATAATCTATATGGGACAGAATTAACGCCTGGTACAGCTGTAGAAGGGTAGACCGATCGGCATCCTAGCTGGTGTGACTTAAGCAACGAAGAGTGTTAAGACGCCACCAGCACATTTGCTCAAGCTGCCGATAATGAGGCAGACAAGTCAACTGGGTATTGAAAACTAATCCCAAAAACCAATGCGTCTCCACCGCAGCAAGATGTTCGCCATTAAGATAAAGCTGTGGCTTGGAGTGAACAGTGCATCGCTGGCAGAAATGGATAACACAGGTCTTGGCAGCCGAAACCTGGAAGCCATGCGCTACAGCCCAAGACTGCGCCTTGTGGATAGTGCCCTGCACCTGACGTTCAGCAGCTGCAATGCGAGTGGAGCTATAGTACAGGCAGACGTCGTCAGCATACAAGGAAGCTGAGAATCAGACACTTAAGACAGATCCTTGCAGTATCCCATTCTCCTGAACTCGGGAGGCCGCAACTTGCACGTGGAACGTATGAAGCGACAGAAAATTTTGTATGAAACTCGGCAGCAGACCCCGAAGACGCCAACCATGAAGTGTAGAGAGGATGTGATGTCGCCATGTCATATGCCTTCCACATGTCAAAAAAGGCTGCGACGAGGTGCTGATGGCGGGCAAAGGCCATACGGATGGCTGACTCCAGGCTCACCAGATTATCGGTGGCAGAGCAGCCCTTACGGAACCCACCATGAGACGGAGCCAGAAGGCCCCGAGACTCGAGTGCCCAACTCAACCGCCGGCTCACCATGCGTTCGAGGAACTTGCAAAGAATGTTGGTGAGGCTAACGGGGCGGTAGCTGTCCACCTCCAATGGGTTCTTGCCAGGTTTCAAAACGGGGATTACGATGCTTTCCCGCCCTTGTAATGGGAACTCACCCTCAACCCAGATACGGTTGAAAATGTCTAGGAGGCGTCGTTGGCAGTCCTCTGAGAGCTGCTTGAGCATCTGACAGTAGATGCAATCTGGCCCGGGAGCTGTATCAGGGCAAGTGGCTAGGGCACTTTGGAATTCCCACTCACTGAACGGAGCGTTGTAAGATTCAGGGTGGCATGTGTGAAATGAAAGTCTCCGACGTTCCAACCGCTCTTTCAGCGAGTGGGAGGCCAGTGGGTAATTCGCAGAAGCGGAACTCTGAGCAAAATGCTCTGCTAAGTGGTTTGAAAGTGTGGCGGAGTCAGTACAGACCACTCCATTCAGCGAAAGTGCAGGTACGCTGACGGGGGTCCGATAGCCATAAATTCGCCTAAACCTGCAATGGAGAGGTACGGAGGCGAATGGTGGAGATATACCTTTCCCAGCACTCCTGCTTGCGTCGGCGAATGAGGCGGCAGGCTCGCGTATGGAGCCGTTTAAAGGTAATGAGGCGTTCCAATGAGGGATGCCGCTTGTAACGCTGGAGGGCCTGCCTGCGATCTTTAATCGCCTCAGCGATCTCTAGCAACCACCAAGGCACAGTCCGCCACCGAGGGGACCCAGAAGAATAGGGAATGGCAGATTCTGCGGCCGTAACGATACCAGTGGTGACGGAGTGAACCACTGCATCAATAGAGTCATTGTAAAGAGGTTCAATAGTGGCAATGGAGGTGAACAAGTCCCAGTCAGCCTTATTCATAGCCCATCTACAGAGTCGCCCAGAAGAGTGACGCTATGGCAGTGACAGAAAGATCGGAAGGTGGTCACCTACCGCACAAGTCGTCATGCACACCCCATTGGACAGATGGAATAGGCTAGGGCTCCATATCGAAAAGTCAGTGGCAGAGTATGTGTCATGCACCACACTGAAATGTGGGAAGGCACCATTATTAAAAAGAGAAAGGTTGAACTGTGCCAACTCTTGCTCAATGACACTGCCTCGGCCTGTTGCCACTGATCCACCCCACAGAGGGTTATGGGCATTGAAGTCGCCCAGTAACAGAAAAAGTGGTGGCAATTGGGCTATCAGTGCAGCCAGGACATGCTGCAGGACATCATCATCCGGTGGAAGATAAGGACTGCAGACAGTAACAGCCTGAGGCGTCCACACCAGAACAGCGACAGCCTCTAAAGGTGTTTATAAAGGGAGAGACTGTGAATATAGTGAAGGACATAGATGCAGATGCCACCAGATACCCTCTCATAAGCTGCCCGGTTCTTATAATAACCCTGATAGCCACGGAGGGTGGGAGTTCGCATTGCTGGAAACCAATTTTCCTGAAGAGCAATGCAGAGGAAATGGTGAAGGCTAAGAAGTTGTCAGATCTCAGCAAGATGGTGGAAGAAACCGCTGCAGTTCCAGTGGAGGATGGCATTGTCCATGGCCAAGAAAGGCGTGAAGAGACTGAGGAGGCAGATTAGGCTGCTGGGTCACCTGCCGCCACTGATTGAGTACCCGGGTGAGCGACATCCATTGCGTCTGAGGGTCCGGCGAGATCTAGGTCCTCAGCGGACGCCATAATTTCTACCTCATCCTCAGACGCAGAGCTTGTAGGGAGCGGTGGGATGGGTGTCACCGCAAGGTCTGGATTCTTGGGTGCCTTCTTCTTTTTATGTTATTCAAGCTGTGCCATTGGCAGTTCCGGCTGGGAGGGCTTCGATGGGTCAGTCACAAGGACAGACGAGGACTGTGAAGCCCTACAACCAGCGACCTGTGGTTGCTTCAGCCACTTGGGAGTGTCTGCATTTCCACTGGTGAGAACCTGGGAAGGGCACCAAAGGACCGCTTCATGGCAAGAGGAGCCGAAGAAGGCTTATGCTTCTCGAGCTGGGAAGTGGGAACTTATGTCCCTGATGGTTAGGGCGGGGGGGTGTTGCTCCAGAAGTAGATGGAGCGACAGGGAGTGAAGTGCCCCCCGCCATCAAGGGGCAGGTGGAGTCTGATGGATCAGAGACCCAACCATTTACAACGAAACGGGAGATGGTAGAGCCGTTGTCACAGTGGCAGTGTGGGTTGATGTCACTGGCACAGGATGGAGTCTCTCATATTTCCACTTGGCGATAGTGTAGGTATATTCCATTATCTTTCGTTCTTTCTGTAAAATCCTACAGTCTGGTGAGCAAGGGGAATGGTGTTCTCTGCAGTTAACACAGATGGGAGGTGGGGCACATGGAGTATTGGGATGCAAAGGACGTCCACAACTCGACACGTAACGCCAGAAGTACATTGGGATGACATATTAACAAACTTCCAGCATTTAGAACACCGCATTGGGGGAGGGATATCGGGCTTCACATCATAGCGGTAAACCTTCACCTTGACCTTTTCGGGTAAGGCGTCACCCTCAAAGGCCAAGATGAAGGCACTGGTGGCTACCTGATTATCCCTTTGAGCATGATGAATGCGCCAGACAAAGTGAACTCGTCGTTCTAAGTTGGCGCACAGTTTATCGTCTGACTGCAAAAGAAGATCTATGTGGAATATACCCTGGGCCATGTTTGAACTCTTATGGAGTGTGATGGTAACTGAAACTTGTCGCAAGCGAGCAACCTCCGCGACTGGGCAGAGGATGCTGTTTTGATCAAAACTGATCCAGAGCGCATTTTCGACAAGCCCTCCACCTCCGCAAACTTGTCCTCTAAATGCTCCACAACTGAGACTTTGTTGACATAAATGTTTCGCCATCAACTCATACGGACGAGGTACCGGTGTGAATAAACGTCACTGCCTTCTTGAACCATGCGTTCCTCCCATGGAGAGGCTAGGGAGGATAATGATCTCTGATCGTATTTCTTGCCCTGAGGTTAGACCTCGATCGCTTACAGACTGCTGCTGGAGGTCCACCAGCGATAGATGATGTACCATGCTTCATTGCGAGTCATCTGCCCTGATGCCACCCACTCTGACCAGGGGCTCTCCACATTGGCGCCACCCAGCCACAGCAAAGACCATCTGGCAGGATGGTCCTTGCCGGGAGTCCCGATGCCCCAGGGAGATAGGCGAATGCTGAAGGGCTGTCCATAAATCAGTCAGAGTATGAGGGGGTGGAGATCTTTTCTGAACAGCAGGTTGCAAGGCATCCCAGATATGCTCAATAATGCTCGTGTCTGGGGAGTCTGGTGACCAGCGGAAGTGTTTAAACTCAGAAGATTGTCCCTGGAGCCACTCTGTAGCAATTCTGGGCGTGTGGGGTGTCTCATTCTCCTGCTGGAATTGCCCAAGTCCATCAGAATGCACAATGGACATGAATGGATGCAGGTGATCAGACAGGATGCTTACGTATGTGTCATATGTAAAAGCCGTATTTAGACATATCAGGGTTCTCATATCATTTCAAATGCACGCACCCTCCACCATTACGCAGCCTCCACCAGCTTGAACAGTCCCCTGCTGACATGCAGGATCCATCGATTCATGAGGTTGTGTCCCATACCCGTACACATCCATCAGCTCGATACAATTTAAAACGAGACTCGTCCGACCAGGCAACATGTTTCCAGTGATGAATAGTCCAACGTCGGTGTTGACGGATCCAGGTGCGGCGTTCAGCTTTGTGTCGTGCAGTCGTCAAGGGCACACGAGTGAGCCTTCGGCTTCGAAATCCCATATCGATGACGTTTCGTTGAATGGTTCGTACGCTGACACTTGTTGATGGCGCAGCACTGAAATCTGCAGTAATTTGCGCAAGGGCTGTTTTTTTGTGATGTCGAAAGACTCTTATCAGTCGTCGTCGGTCCCATTCTTGCAGGATCTTTTGCCGGCTGCAGCGATGTGGGAGAATTGACGTTTTACCGGATCCTTGATATTCACAGCACATTCGTGGAATGGTCGTACAGGAAAATCCGAACTTCATCGCTACCTCGGAGATGTTGTGTCCCATCGCTCGTCCTCCGACTATAACAGCCCGTTCACACTGACTTAAATCTTGTGTGAAATTTAAAATTTTCCCGGCGAACTAAATATTCAAAAAGATTTCGGGCTTGCAGCCCTCAAACCAACTGTTTTTTGGAGGTACGTGGATGACACTTTCGTAGAGTGGCCTCATGGAGAAAAAAAAAAAAATTAATGGAGTTTTTAGATCACCTCAACTCCATTCATGAGAACATTCGGTTTACCATGGAATTAGAGAAAAATGGTTGCCTCCCTTTCTTGGATGTTTTAGTTAGATGGAAGATTGATGGCTCTCTGGGGCATTCGGTTTATCGAAAGTCTATACATACTGATTTGTATTTAAATTCGTCCAGCTGCCATCACCAATCGCAAACAATGAGTGTACTTAAAACACTTGTACACAGAGCTCATGTAGTGTCAGATGCAGATAGTTTGCCTGAAGAGATTGCCCACCTGCAGAGGGTTTTCAAAGAGAATGGATATTCTACCCGGCAAATTAGCAAGGCACTTGCAATTAAGACAGTGAAACAGGGCGTGGAGAAAGAAGATAGCACGCCTAATAAATCTTTAGCCTTTCTTCCCTTTGTTGGCAACATTTACTTCAAAATTGCAAGAATCCTCCACGGTTTCGAAGTGAAAGTAATTTTCCGTCCACCATCGAAGATTTCCGCCCTGCTGGGATCAGTGAAAGACGATCTGGTATTGCGGAAGGCGGGAATTTATAAAACACCTTGTCAGTGCGGCATGTCATATATAGGACAAACATTGCGAACAGTGGAAGAACGTTGCACTGAACATCAACGCTGTACTCGCCTTTTGCAGCCTAGCGAGTCTGCAATTGCTGAGCATTGCATTTCCACTGGACATTCAATGGAGTATGACAAGACAACCATTTTGGCCACAGCAACATCCTTTTCGGACTCCGTCATAAAAGAATCAGTGGAAATTCGCATGACAGACAATCTTATCAACCGTGACAATGGCTACCAGCTAGATAATGCGTGGAACACCGTCATCTCTAAGATCTGCTCCAGACGAAGACGTCAGAGTACTCCGGTGGCCGCGGCAATTGACAACGCCGAAGGCAGCTGAGTTCTGCAGCTCCACCAGCGAGGGCGCTGCTGGCGGGCGGTGTGGTTCGTCTGTCCATGTGATTTTGACGCATGCGCGGAACACTCGCTGCACGCTATATATTGCGGAACGGAGGGAGTCTTCGTCAGTCTTCGATGGCTCACCCGAGGATGGCTGGCAGGTGTCCAGTCGAAATATCGTGGACGGAAGCTAACGACGACCGGCTGCAGGCCCGAAATCTTTTTGAATGACTTAAATCTTGCTAACCTGCCATTGTAGCAGCAGTAGCCGATCTAGGAACTGCGCTATACACTATGAAACGTCCCCTTTGAACAATTTATACACGACTGTGCTTAACCTGACACACAATATTTTTAGCGCAACGCAATCTGACTATCAAAGATCCCTGCAAAAGAATGGCCCTGACTAACATTAAACTATACCTTTCACAAATCACTTACCTCACAAAAATCTTCGCTGCTCAAGCTACTGCAATACAGCGAGCACCACTACTGCCAGCTAAATAAAAGATTCAAACTATGGAAGGCACTAACTACTGATAGGGATAGTTAGCAAATGAAAGATATTAATAGAGAGCAAACAATGTATTTACCTTAATATCATCACAAGTCATAATATATATATCAGTTCATGACAAATTAGAAACCTCCGCCATCTCTCTCCCCACATCCACCACTGCTGGCGGCTCACCTCCAACTGCGCAACGCTACGCGCTGTTCACATCCAGCTGCCGCTGCCCAACACTACAATGGCGAGTATTACAACAATGCAAAGCAGCCACAGACTGCACACAGCACAGCCAGTGATTTTCATACAGAGGTGGCGTTACCATAAAAAAACCTAAACAGCCTACTTACATAGCCCCCATGCTCCCCACAAAAATTTTTACAAATTGGTTTGGGCAGTGCCCAATACAGATTTGAAAAAAATTTTTCATAATTACAATAACAAAGATATCAAATGCACACACTTATTGATACAACGTTGGTCAAAAGCTAAAATTTTGTCACCGTCCATAAAGACAGTCCTGATCATTCATTACGGTGAAATATAGTGTTTTTCTCAAAGTCTGAGCAGTAGAAGAAAATGCACACGGAAGTAGTGGATTTCCATGCAGTCTTGAAGAAGTAGTGTTGTCCTTCCAACGGAAAAACAGTGCTGACTCTTGACATGCAGACAGGTAATGCTCCACAACAGAGCAAACCCACAGCAGAGTCATTCGAAGTTTTGATGAATATTGGTAGGTAGGTCATCACAGAGCAGACCCACTGTAGTCCTGGTAGAGATTACGGTATTGGTGGGCCACCAGAGGTGCAGACCCACTGCAGTCCTTGTAGAAATAATGGTATTGGTGGGCCACCAAAGGTGCAGACCCACTGTAGTCCTTGTAGAGATGGCCAGCAGCCATCTGTTGCGATTGTGCAGGTGCACATTCACCATCAAAGAGTCTTGCAGAGAATATAGCAAGTCCATAAACCACCACTTGTGCACTCAGAAAGTTTTTGAAATTGTCCTTAGAACCAGCAATGCTGTTATCCAGTCCCTTGCTGAGTTATTAACACACGTGCAAACACTAACAGTCCCTACTTCTCACATATTGTCCACATACTATGACCAACAGAAACGTGTGCAGTGAAATGTAACTAACAAGTTAATAATATCATGAACTGGTGACAATTACAATTTTATAACATAAGAATACAATTACAAAGGTACAAAATACATCATTAAAAACATAACAATATAGATAACATTTGTAGTAATAGGGGCTTTACAAAAGAATAGAAATAGACATATACGTCAGTGTTACAGGAATTATGACATGAGTACATACATAAAAGATCAGAATAATTATTGAAACATCAACTTCACACATGAGCATTTAAACAGAATGAATAATGTCTAACATCTTTACAAAGTAAATAACATATTATTAATGCCAATTATATTTGAGGATAACAGTATTCCTCATCATAGTGAATGTAGCTTAATATTAAAAGAGGAAAAAATTCTATGAAACTACACAGAGACAGGAAGAAAACAAATACACAAGGGTACACAAACTCATAGTGGGATAACACCAATAGGAAAGGACAGGGTTCGTTTTCAGTGTAGCATTTGGTACTACAGTCCAACCCAAAACTTCATATATCTTTCCTCTTATTTCATCCTTTGTTTCCACCAAAAAAAATTCTAACTAAGCATGCTTTCTGTGTTTATATGTTCACACATTTCTTACCTCATTTTTATTTTCCATTATCTTACCTCATCATTTATTTCCAAGAAAATCCTACCTATACCTGCTTTCTGTACGTTTTTTCGTATAGATTCTCAATGCATTTCTTCCAATTCATCGTAACTCATTCTCTTCTATAGTCTACCCCCTCTTAAGCTAACTTAAATCAACTGAGCTCAGATGCTAAACTAAGGGACGAGGCAATGCAGCAGCACAAAATAAGTAACACAAACAGCAATGCAAAAAAATGCAAATTGGCAAAGCTAGCAGCATAAATTAGCAAAAGTCAAATTCAATAACACTATGCCTGGCAAACAGCAGCAACTTATACCTAAACATGACATAGCTCAAGCAGAAAAAATAGTACACTAAAGATAACAATGCAGATAAGGGAAATGTATAATCACATCTTAATGTCTATGTAATTAAAGTGGTGCACCACAAGAAGTTATTCTACCAAAAAGTTACCAATTACTTGAAAAGAAAATTATGAATGCAGTTACTAGTTCCTTCTTATTGTTCTTTCCTTTCCAAGTGCTCCTTTTTTAAAGAATGTGGATCATAAAATAATTATTTAATAGATCTGTTGACAGAAAGTGTTCACATTAGCAAATGCATTTCATTTTATAAAAGCAATGCTGCAACACAGCTGGAAACCAGATATCAAATGAAATAAGCAATTACGCAAACCAAAGCATAAAAACATCATTCAATAGCTATGTGGCATTTCGTAAGTCAGTAGCTCTCAATTCTCGTAGAAAGACACTTGTCATTATCAGGTTTGCAGATGTAAGAATATTTCCAAGGATAATGGCCCCCCCTTTTTTTTTGTGCTACCTGTGCCGCTGAAAAGGGCTCGCAATAATGGCTTTTTCTACAGGCGTCTGACACAGCTGAGTGCCCGCGACGCATTACGTGCAGGTGGTCACTTAACTTTCGTACGGAAATATTTACGACAGGAGATTCTGCTACCGTGGTAGTCTCATATAAAAATATTTCACAGGTCAAGAATTAGCGTTGCAAATCTGTAGAAACAAAATCCTATAAATATAAGTGTCCAAAAAAAATATTCATCAGCATTGTGATACAGTCACACATTTCATAACTCTTAAAGTACATTTCTTGGTTTCCAACATCCTTTTCATAAATCAGAGTCCCTAAACACTACTCATTATTCCTTACCTCATTATACATATACATATTCGTCGACACTTCTTCAATATTTCATCGTGAGAAATACGTAGCATAATAAACATTCCTCAACAACATAATACACATCGTCGTCGTAATAATAACATCATAACACTTCAGTCAAATCTCAAAATCGTCGTAACTTCCTCCAATAATTAAAAAAATTCTCTGCTCATGTCAAAAGTGTCATCTGCCTCAAACGTACTTTAAAAATCATGAATCCATACCAAATACATCATTCAAAGCTCTCATAGTATCACAATGGTTCCGAAAAAATATGAAGAGTTCACACAGTACAGACAAAATACAATTTCGTAAGTGTGAAGTTATCCAACGGTGTAATTGCGTAAACATGTGTCACTGATGTAGTAAAAAAATGTTTATCTCTCAGTTAAATGATCAGCTAGCTGTGTAATTTGTGTGTTAGAGAAATATGGTACCGATGTGTAAAGTTGTATAAGCAAATACCATATTAGCTAGGGTTCCTTGTGGTTGCCACACACATGGTACACAAAGTAAGTGTGTACCCCCCTGAGGATAAATGTAATTATACCCTCAGGTGTTAAAGATTACAGCAATGAAATGAAATATATCACGGAAAACTTTCTTTGTAATTCAAAAATCTTTAAAAATAAATGTTTTAAGTATAAAATTGATCACTGAAATGCGTGTCCTGTAGCGCTAAATGTGCATCTTGTTGTAAGATAATCTCTGTGGAAGTGTCGTAGTTATTTTCCTCCGAAAGCTAAGTTCTGCAGAAGCCAATGTACTTACCTCATGATAAACAAAAGTGAAATGCTTTGCATATAGATATCGTAGTTATTATGCTTATTGGCGTGATGAAGAAAGTACTGTACAGTAATGTATTGTTGTGCCACGAAAAAGCTGTCTCATTGTTGCTATACCACAAAAGTTACTACTAAAACATGTTTTTCTTCCTAGAAGAATTCAGAAAACTATGCAGATATAAAACAGATACACCGCAAAAGCAACATTGTAAATTGTCACTCATTAGTAGCGTCGTGATAAAAATCGTGTAGCTGTCACATAAACTAACCTCTGTGTCATCTGGTATCTCTCAGAAAGCACTTTAAATTCAGAATGTATTTTCAAATAAACCAAAATGTTGCATTAAAATCTCATTAGCAGTACTGGTAAATGTTCTAAGTATGTGAGCCTTATAGTCGTTACGTAATCATGCAACAAACAAGCAAGAATGTACACACACAATAACACTGTGACGTCTGTTCACTATAACAATGCATTCGTCATTTCTGTTTAAATAAGTTCTCTTGGTTCTGGATTGGATATTTAACTTCAAACATTGTTGAATGTTAACAGATTCTAAGTCTGACAAAGCATATTAGTAATGTGAAGCGAAAAATTTTATGACAAAGACTAAGTTAAAAAGCAGATTATCTCTCAATAAATGGTTTTACATGTGAAGTGTGGTGCAATCCTTTACTCTTCATAGTATTCAGAGTTTGAACTTGAATGCAATTGTCAGGCGGTATACGTCGGTAAAGAACACTGGAATTTCTCTCAAGGTTAGCATCTATGTTATTTTTCTCTGAGCCACCTGGCGCACGTGGGTGCCTGCGGCGCGAGTCATTGTCTGTCTCTTTGTTGGCGCGCGTCGTTACTGGGATTAGGAGACCTAACTTCTACAAATTCACCTTGCCGAGAGGGCCCAGCTCTGTTAGAATCCCGCCAGTTCTGATGAAATTGACGCCTGTCGTTATGATCATATCGTCTGTCGTCATGTCGGTAGATTCTGTAGTTTCTTCCTTGTCGGTCATGTAGTGGAGAATTTCTCCCTGAATCGTAACTCCGCGCTGAACTGTTGCGTCTGAAGTTATTCTGTCTCCCCCGGTAATAATTGTTTTGGTTCCCATATTGCCTGTTTCTATGGTTATCTCTGTCATATTCATTACTACGGAAATGCGATCTTTCTCTGTAACTATTACTACTCTGCCAGTGGTTGTCATATGGGTGGTGTCTGTTTTGTTGTCGTGTCCAGTTATTGTTTCTGTCGTCACGGAATTGTGACGTATGTGACCTGTAGTGATTGTTTTCCTGTTTTCGCATCCGGCGACTGTCAGAGTCAATTTCTAATTCTTGTAAGAGTCCCTGAAATGCTTCAATGTCGTCTTTGCAACGTCCTGCCAAAATAATATGTCGTAAATGTTCAGGCAATTTGAGTAAGCAAATGCGGATGAGTTCTGAGGGGCTGTATGGGTTTGACAGGTACTGATTCTTGTGCAACATGTCTTCAAAATATTTCACAAGACTGGAGAATTCAGATTGTTCGAAATGTTTCATCATTATGATGCCATGTTTTACACGGTCTTGTGTAGCTTGAGACCAATATGCTGAGAGGAAGGCATGGTAAAATTCTCCTTCACTGTGACAATCGTGAATTACCGATCGCATTCTTACAGCTGGTTCATTCTCCAAGTAGCCATACATAAATTCTAATCTGTGCTCCAATGACCAGTTGGGAGGAAAACAATGAGAAAATTGATGGAGCCATGCTTGTGGATGAATGTCATTGCCTGAATTCTTAAATGTTTTGAATATACGTGTAGTAATGAACAGCTTATAGTCAAAATCATCATGTCGGCGAGTCGCATATCGGTCATTTTTAGGTCGTGTCGGCCGTTCCATCTCGAAATTCGGTGCACATTGCCAGTTTCTTTCATAACTTCCGAAATGCCCTGTGTTATTATTTTGTGGCTGTTCCGTATTTCTGTGTCCCTTTTCCCGTGTTGGGGCGCGAGTGTCCTCTGAAATACGTAATTCTTGTATTACCTGTGTCAGCTGATCTTGTACTTCCCGGATTTCTCTTTTGTACTGTGTATTGATTTGATTCTGATTTTGTTTGAATTTCCTAATTTGTTCATACTCTTCTGTGTCAGTGAAGGCTACAGGTGTTGTGTCATTCAGATCATCATCTACCTTTGTAGATAAGTTATTTAGCTGATCCGAAAGTTCAACTACTTTCTCTGATAATGAACTAATTTCCTCCATGTGTCTTTCTACTGTGTCCTTTAAGTTTTCCTGAGTTTTTGCAAGTTGCGTATCCGAATCGGTAGATGCAACTGAGTCAATTTTAGCTTGCAAGGTCTCATGATTTTCATGAACAATAATTTGCAGTTCTTTTATGGCTGCTTCGTGATTCTGTAATGCATTTTCATGCCGCGAAAAAATAGGTTGGAAATGCTCACAAATTTGTGATTTTACGTCATTACAGACTTTTTGACATTTCGATTCAATGTTATGTAACTCAGTAGTTAAATCTTCACGTGTTTGTTCAAGTGTGGTGTCTAACTTTTGAAGATTTTGTTCCATTGTGTCTAACTTTTTAAGATTTTGTTCCACTGTGTCTAACTTTTTAAGCTTTTGCTGTGTTTGTCTCTGATTTTGTTCCATTTGTTGCATTAATTGCAATAATAATGTATTAGTGTCTGGAATCTGTTTCTCTACGCTTTTCGGCAGTGCATTTGCACCGACAACATTCACATTTTGACAAGCAGAAAATGTGTCTTGACTTATTTGAGAAAACGGTGATGACCCAAAACCTGAATCTACAGTATTTGCGAAATTGTGTCCTGTCATTTCGGATTCCTGAGGCGAGCTGTTGCCGACCGATCGATCGATAATGCTTCCCTCTTCACTAATTGTTTCACTGTCCACGCCATTGTTTGCCGCCCGCTCCATTTCCCTATGCACAATTACCAAATTACTACTTTGAACATCAGTTAATTCATTACTCCGTGGCGCTAACACACTGCTCTCATTTTCACTGTCATTTCTCAGTTTACTTTGGAGCCTAGTATTACGTTTTTCACACGCCATAATTGTCACAATATTTCACACGACAACGCAGAAAAGCACAATTTGAAGATCAAAAATAAGAGAACACATTAACATAGCACTGAAAATAATATCTAGTTAATTGCAGCTGCGAAATACTTGGTGCAAATCTACATGCATGCCACAACTGTTTTACTGTACAACAATGAAAGACTGCAACTACAAAGGAGATTTTCTCTACAATTACGCGCTAGCAATAAACAAAATCTACACTAATTACACAAACTACAAGAAAAAATCAGAAGATTCCAGTGAGGTATCCTAGGCTAAGGGTCGACATATGAAACGTCCCCTTTGAACAATTTTACACGAGACTGCGCTTAACCTGACACACAATATTTTTAGCGCAACGCAATCTGACTATCAAAGATCCCTGCAAAAGAATGGCCCTGACTAACATTAAACTATACCTTTCACAAATCACTTACCTCACAAAAATCTTCGCTGCTCAAGCTACTGCAATACAGCGAGCACCACTACTGCCAGCTAAATAAAAGATTCAAACTATGGAAGGCACTAACTACTGATAGGGATAGTTAGCAAATGAAAGATATTAATAGAGAGCAAACAATGTATTTACCTTAATATCATCACAAGTCATAATATATATATCAGTTCATGACAAATTAGAAACCTCCGCCATCTCTCTCCCCACATCCACCACTGCTGGCGGCTCACCTCCAACTGCGCAACGCTACGCGCTGTTCACATCCAGCTGCCGCTGCCCAACACTACAATGGCGAGTATTACAACAATGCAAAGCAGCCACAGACTGCACACAGCACAGCCAGTGATTTTCATACAGAGGTGGCGTTACCATAAAAAAACCTAAACAGCCTACTTACAACACTTGTTGTCTTATATAGGCGTTGCCGACCACAGCGTCGTATTCTGCCTGTTTGCATATCTCTGTATTCGAATACGGATGCGTATACCAGTTTCTTTGGCTCTTGAGTGTAATAACCTCATTAGATTGAGTACATAAAGTATACGACATTGTGTGGGCGACAAAAACCTTTCTTTAGTGTTGCTACCTCATGTATCTATCAGGACAACTATTTGTGGACATTAGTATGGAGGTGTGTCCACCCTTCGGCTTTGTGACGGCTTCAACTCTGCTGGGGACAGTTTGAATGAGGCTTCCATCTGTGGAGCAATGACAACCATTGCGCCCTCAAAAGCCGAAACCAAAGAAAGCAGCGATGTTGGACGCTGGCTGAGTCTGGAGCGAAGTCACCGTTCTGACTCATCCCAAAGGAGCTGCATTGAGTTCACGTTGGTAGTTTGGGCAAGCCAGTCCTTTTCAATGATGTTACTGTCCACAGACGATTCCCTGTCAGAAGCTGCCTTATGACGAGGTGCTAATACAATCATTTTCCACCCTCAGTAGCTGAGTGGTCAGCGTGACGGAATGTCAATCCTAAGGGCCCGGGTTCGATTCCCGGTTGGGTCGGAGATTTTCTCCGCTCAGGGACTGGGTGTTGTTTTGTCCTAATCATCATCATTTCATCCCCATCGACGTGCAAGTCGCCGAAGTGGCGTCAAATCGAAAGACTTGCACCAGGCGAGCGGTCTACCTGACAGAAGGCCCTAGTCATAAGACATTTATTTAATCATTCATTGTCTCTCCACTGTCCCTCCACTGTACAGCAGACACAGTGCTGTAAAATGTACCCATAATCACCGGTATTTAGCGCTTTTCAAGGGCAACCACAAGAAACACCCCCATATCGTTAACACCCCCTCCTGCGTGCTTCAGTGTTGGCAGTGCACAGGAAGGCAGATAACGTTCACCGGGGGTTCGTCAATCCCAATCCCGTCCATCGGATTGCCACAGTGAATAACGTGATTCATCTCTCCAAATCGCTCGTCTCCAGCCATCTACCGTCCAGTGGCTTCGCCCTCTACAATACGTCAAGCGTCACTTATCACTGTCTTCAGAAACGTGTGGACTATTAGGAGCTGCCCCGCAGTTGTACCCAATAAAGGAGCCTTGTCCCAAGGCATTGTGCTGGGTGGATGCTGGTAGCACTCATTAGTCCCGTGTCAGAAGCACACACGGGTGCACAGTTAACAAGTCCTATAGTCTCTGACCGAAATTTGGCCACTTCCAGTCCATTTTCTGTCGCTTGGAGGAAGGCTTCTGCAATAGAGGACGGTGGAGTCGACACTGGACCATGTGCTGGACAGTCCGGACTTCTCCACAGTCACAGTTAGCATCGTTTTGTGTTCTGTAGCACCGTCTTGCCAGATTAAACTTTCATTTACCCAATACTAATTTCAATCTATTCAAGGATTTCCAGGTCATCCATTCCTCATCATGTATTGGATGCAGAGTTTCGGAAATTCTTTTCCACCCTGGCATCTTCGGCAGTGGTAGGAAATACCTTTGATGTTCTAAGGAAACTCTTCCTTTACTTCAATCGGGCTGCGAATGCGGTATGTGCCCATACTGGGGACGAGTTTGTTCTTGTTCCTCTTTCTTTCGTTCCTTATTCGCCGCAATGTCTCTTCGAATGGAAAGTGGTGCTCTTCCTGGACGATGGTAAATCCATTCGACAGGAGTGGATCTGCAGGTCTCTTTGAGAGCTACGTCCACCTGCCTGGCATGTGATGAATTATACCAAACAGGACAAGCGTACTCTGCTGCGGAATAGGCTACTCCTTCCACTAATTTCATACAGTTGTCTTACAGCAACCACCCGCAACGCTGGACTGACCCTGTCCGTCACTGAAAGGGTTCTGCCTGGTCTTGGTTTACTTGTGGTCGTTCCTTTGTGTTTCCACTTCACGTCACATCACCAACAACCGATTAGGGCAGCCTTACAAGGATTGAAACGTCCCTGACTGATTTGTTACTCAGGTGATGTTCAGTCGCTAGACCACTATAGCGCTTGCTACAGCTTCCTAATTGCGATGAGATGTGGAGTGTTCCCGCCCTGACACATTACTATTTCGGAGATGCCAACAGGACAACTTGTTTTTTGTGAATTGTTACATGCGAGTAGCTTTGTTCACCCATTGGCATCGACGAGTTCTATCAAGTTTCCATTTTCCCTGATAGGACAGAAGACAAGGTTTTCTTACCTCGTGTATTCTACGGTTATCTCGATGGCCTCCCTTTGCTTTCTTCTCTACTTTGAACTTCCGATTGCTTATTTTCTTTAATTTTGTGGTAGACTGGGCTACAGCGTCACGGGAGGATGGCGGTTTTGCTGAGGCAGCAGCTGTTGAAAATCTTCACGGTAAATGATAACAACCAAACAGTTGCAGAATAAAGATTTATTGACCACGGTTTCGGCAGATATAAATATACCTTCATCAGAAGCAAAAATACACTAAAATTACATCCTGCAGTGGAGATGCATAAAACAATCGTGCCAAAAGGCGGCACCATTACTTAAAATTAAAAATCACCTCCATCTGTACGGCATAATTATGAAGAGATGGTCGATGCGAACGCAGCATACTATCAACATTGGCCTATTACTCATAGTACTGATAGTATGCTGTGTTCGGATCGACCATCTCTTCATATTATGCCGTACAGATGGAGGTGATATTTAATTTTAACTAATGGTGCCGCCTTTTGGCACGATTGTTTTATGCATCTCCACTGCACGGTGTGATTTTAACGTGTTTTTTCTTCTGATGAAGGAATATTTAGATATACCGATACCGTGGTCAAGGATTTCTATAAATCTTTATACTGCCACTGTTTGGCTGTTATCATTTACCGTGATCATTCCAGTGTCATAACCGGGGTGAACAGTGAGGATAGCGCTACAGTAATGTTATTTCAATGTTACTGGGACGAACGGTGAACATGTGGCAGTAAGACCTGAGTTCTAACGCTAAAATTGTTAAAATACGTCGAGTCAGCCCGTTTTGCCTGGGGGAGGAATGCGTTTAATCTGTGGCGTACGGTAGGCTATAGTAAAAATTCTGCGATCGAAACAAGTCTCGCTCTAAAGAAATGACAATCTATGGATCTATGGGCGTCAGATGCGCATAACTGTCGATTGTTGTGCACTATTTCGTAAAAAATAAACTGGCACAGAGGACTGTAAAGTAAGAGAAACACAGAGAGAGAGAGAGAGAGAGAGAGAGAGAGAGAGAGAGAGCTGAGATTTTATCATTGTAAACGTATGCGAGAATACATGGAAATTCTATAAAAGGTAATTCAATCGATCTAACTCACTTTCTGAAGTGAATTTTGAGGAAATGAATTGCGCTAAGCTTCTATAGGAACTTTGGATGTTTGTTTGATGATGTTTTCTGAGGGATCTGCAAGCACTGTCAAGGGAATTTGGAAGAGTTTCCTCTTATAAATACACTCCTGGAAATTGAAATAAGAACACCGTGAATTCATTGTCCCAGGAAGGGGAAACTTTATTGACACATTCCTGGGGTCAGATACATCACATGATCACACTGACAGAACCACAGGCACATAGACACAGGCAACAGAGCATGCACAATGTCGGCACTAGTACAGTGTATATCCACCTTTCGCAGGAATGCAGGCTGCTATTCTCCCATGGAGACGATCGTAGAGATGCTGGATGTAGTCCTGTGGAACGGCTTGCCATGCCATTTCCACCTGGCGCCTCACTTGGACCAGCGTTCGTGCTGGACGTGCAGACGCGTGAGATGACGCTTCATCCAGTCCCAAACATGCTCAATGGGGGACAGATCCGGAGATCTTGCTGGCCAGGGTAGTTGACTTACACCTTCTAGAGCACGTTGGGTGGCACGGGATACATGCGGACGTGAATAGTCCTGTTGGAACAGCAAGTTCCCTTGCCGGTCTAGGAATGGTAGAACGATGGGTTCGATGACGGTTTGGATGTACCGTGCACTATTCAGTGTCCCCTCGACGATCACCAGTGGTGTACGGCCAGTGTAGGAGATCGCTCCCCACACCATGATGCCGGGTGTTGGCCCTGTGTGCCTCGGTCGTATGCAGTCCTGATTGTGGCGCTCACCTGCACGGCGCCAAACACGCATACGACCATCATTGGCACCAAGGCAGAAGCGACTCTCATCGCTGAAGACGACACGTCTCCATTCGTCCCTCCATTCACGCCTGTCGCGACACCACTGGAGGCGGGCTGCACGATGTTGGGGCGTGAGCGGAAGACGGCCTAACGGTGTGCGGGACCGTAGCCCAGCTTCATGGAGACGGTTGCGAATGGTCCTCGCCGATACCCCAGGAGCAACAGTGTCCCTAATTTGCTGGGAAGTGGCGGTGCGGTCCCCTACGGCACTGCGTAGGATCCTACGGTCTTGGCGTGCATCCGTGCGTCGCTGCGGTCCGGTCCCAGGTCGACGGGCACGTGCACCTTCCGCCGACCACTGGCGACAACATCGATGTACTGTGGAGACCTCACGCCCCACGTGTTGAGCAATTCGGCGGTACGTCCACCCAGCCTCCCGCATGGCCACTATACGCCCTCGCTCAAAGTCCGTCAACTACACATACGGTTCACGTCCACGCTGTCGCGGCATGCTACCAGTGTTAAAGACTGCGATGGAGCTCCGTATGCCACGGCAAACTGGCTGACACTGACGGCGGCGGTGCAAAAATGCTGCGCAGCTAGCGCCATTCGACGGCCAACACCGCGGTTCCTGGTGTGTCCGCTGTGCCGTGCGTGTGATCATTGCTTGTACAGCCCTCTCGCAGTGTCCGGAGCAAGTATGGTGGGTCTGACACACCGGTGTCAATGTGTTCTTTTTTCCATTTCCAGGAGTGTAGAAATCTGCGAAAGGCTACGCACCATATAAGGAATTGTGGACTAAACTGTAGAGAATCAGTGTCCGAGAATCCTACACAAGTTTCTATATACGAACGCAAAAAGTTCTACAGACCGTTGGTTGGTTTGTGGGGGGTTGAAGGGACCAGACTACAAAGGCCATCGGTCCCTTTTTCCACGATCATGAAACACCCACAAGGAACAAAAACAAAGAACGGAGATGACAAGGGATGACACAGAACAAGACAGACATAGACAAAGACTAGGAAAGAGGAATTAAAAACACACAGAATGTTACAGTGGTTGGCCCACCACGGAAACAAAAAAAAAAGGAGGGTAAAGCCAACCACCAAGTGACACACTAAAAACTCCAATCTAAAACCGTAG
Organism: Schistocerca serialis cubense; assembly: GCF_023864345.2. Taxonomy (NCBI): domain Eukaryota; kingdom Metazoa; phylum Arthropoda; class Insecta; order Orthoptera; family Acrididae; genus Schistocerca; species Schistocerca serialis. The sequence goes on along the minus strand of NC_064647.1, from coordinate 235,712,823 downwards.
GCCAAAGGCCAGACTCACCATAAAAAAAGAGACAAGCCCTCAGAATGAAACATAAAAGCTCCCTGCACGAATAAAACGCTAAACTAAGCATGCCATGACAGCATCATCTGTTAAAACTGCAGGAAGCGTATCAGCGCAGACGTCTGCCTGAGCCCAGTTAAAAGTGGACTGTCCAACAAAACGTGGACCACCGTCGATCCCGAACCACAGCGAGAGAGAGGTGGGTCCTCCCGGCGCAATGAATAACCATGCGTCAGCCAAGTGTGGCCAATGCGTAGCCGACAGAGGACAACGGAGTCCTAGCGAGGGCCTGCAAGGAGGTGCGCCGCACACTGGTAGTCTCCTTGGCGATCCGAAGTTTGTTGGCTGAAGGCAGGATGTGTCATTCATCACCCCATGAACCGAGGACCTTCTGCCACAAAACTGACTGAAGGTCGCACTCCAAAAGGCCGATCTCCAGGGCCGGTGCACTGACAGCCTGTTTGGCCAGCATGTCAACACGTCCATTACCCAGGATGGCGACATAACCCGAGGTCTACACAAAGACCACAGAGCGACCGCAACGGGTAAGAGTATGGAGGGACTCCTGGATAGCCATCACCAGTCGAGAGCGAGGAAAACGTCGATAGCTCGTAAACCGCTCAGGGAGTCACTACGGATAACAAAGGACTCACCTGAGCAGGAGTGGATATACTCTAGGGCGCAACAGATAGCGATAAGCTCTGCAGTGAAAACACTGTGGCCACCCAGCAATGAGCGTTGTTCAGATTGTTCCCCAAGAGCAAAAGCAACGTAAAACCAACATACCACCATAGTTCAGGAGATATGACGTCACAAACACTGAGATGCGTGAAAAAGTGCCGCATCGTGCGTGACGTTTAGATTCATTACTTCTGTGCTTCTAACTATATCCGCAATCAGTATCATGACAGTATCCACATATGCTGCTAAATGCACCTACAAACGTATATCATGGTACCAGACATACACTCCTGGAAATTGAAATAAGAACACCGTGAATTCATTGTCCCAGGAAGGGGAAACTTTATTGACACATTCCTGGGGTCAGATACATCACATGATCACCCTGACAGAACCACAGGCACATAGACACAGGCAACAGAGCATGCACAATGTCGGCACTAGTACAGTGTATATCCACCTTTCGCAGCAATGCAGGCTGCTATTCTCCCATGGAGACGATCGTAGAGATGCTGGATGTAGTCCTGTGGAACGGCTTGCCATGCCATTTCCACCTGGCGCCTCAGTTGGACCAGCGTTCGTGCTGGACGTGCAGACCGCGTTAGACGACGCTTCATCCAGTCCCAAACATGCTCAATGGAGGACAGATCCGGAGATCTTGCTGGCCAGGGTAGTTGACTTACACCTTCTAGAGCACGTTGGGTGGCACGGGATACATGCGGACGTGCATTGTCCTGTTGGAACAGCAAGTTCCCTTGCCGGTCTAGGAATGGTAGAACGATGGGTTCGATGACGGTTTGGATGTACCGTGCACTATTCAGTGTCCCCTCGACGATCACCAGTGGTGTACGGCCAGTGTAGGAGATCGCTCCCCACACCATGATGCCGGGTGTTGGCCCTGTGTGCCTCGGTCGTATGCAGTCCTGATTGTGGCGCTCACCTGCACGGCGCCAAACACGCATACGACCATCATTGGCACCAAGGCAGAAGCGACTCTCATCGCTGAAGACGACACGTCTCCATTCGTCCCTCCATTCACGCCTGTCGCGACACCACTGGAGGCGGGCTGCACGATGTTGGGGCGTGAGCGGAAGACGGCCTAACGGTGTGCGGGACCGTAGCCCAGCTTCATGGAGACGGTTGCGAATGGTCCTCGCCAATACCCCAGGAGCAACAGTGTCCCTAATTTGCTGGGAAGTGGCGGTGCGGTCCCCTACGGCACTGCGTAGGATCCTACGGTCTTGGCGTGCATCCGTGCGTCGCTGCGGTCCGGTCCCAGGTCGACGGGCACGTGCACCTTCCGCCGACCACTGGCGACAACATCGATGTACTGTGGAGACCTCACGCCCCACGTGTTGAGCAATTCGGCGGTACGTCCACCCGGCCTCCCGCATGCCCACTATACGCCCTCGCTCAAAGTCCGTAAACTGCACATACGGTTAACGTCCACGCTGTCGCGGCATGCTACCAGTGTTAAAGACTGCGATGGAGCTCCGTATGCCACGGCAAACTGGCTGACACTGACGGCGGCGGTGCACAAATGCTGCGCAGCTAGCGCCATTCGACGGCCAACACCGCGGTTCCTGGTGTGTCCGCTGTGCCGTGCGTGTGATCATTGCTTGTACAGCCCTCTCGCAGTGTCCGGAGCAAGTATGGTGGGTCTGACACACCGGTGTCAATGTGTTCTTTTTTCCATTTCCAGGAGTGTAGTTCGGGAGATCTGACAGCATAAATACTGATATGCGTGAAAAATTAACGCATTCTACTTGACTTTTAAATTTATCACCCCTTTTCTACAAACTCTGTTCCCAACATATTTTGCATACGTTATCCACGTATACCGCTGAATGTACCTACATAACTAAATTGTTGCATGAAACAAAGCTCAGGAGGTACGACTCCATAAACACTGAGATACGAAAAAATGCCTCATTATGCATGTAGTTTTAATAGATTCGTTCTTCACCACCGAGACTCTCCTAAAGCCGACTCAGCTTACGGAAATCTTTGACACCTGGCAGCGCTATTCACAGCTTTTAAATGCGAAGCGCAAACGGCTGTAGGCGAAAACAGTGGCCGCCTATAGTGAGACGAAGAGGCATTACATAGAGACGTTTATAAAATCTCATTGTAGACGGTCGAAGCAGCTGTCCAGGAAGATTTTTCTTCATTTGGATACTGTACTCATACACTTGAACATTCTACTGGAATATTGGCAAAATGAATACCCACGCAATGGCGGGTTTGTGAGCTAAAATATAAATTCTTCTGTGCTATAGAGGGAGTTGTCAAGGAGAAACTTTTTCAGTTTGTGTTCGGGTTCAACCGTACTGTTTGTCAAAAATCTTGTATCATTCGGTAAGTGATCAAAAATTTTATGGACAGAATTGTGCGCCCCTTCTTAAGCTAGAGACGACTTTGAAGTATTATTCTAATCGTGTACAACATTGTATCTTTTTAACTCTTGCGGGTTATTTACAACAAAGCTCATGAAGGAATTATATTCTGTGAAGCAGTACTGAGAACGGCAAACTCCTGAGTCAGATGTCCACAAGATGATCGTGGGTGAGCAACACATATTCTTACAGCACGTTTCTGTGCAACAAAATCTTTTTTATTGAAGGTGAGCTGCCCTAGAACGTTTTTCCACACGACACTATTGAATGAAAATATGCGACATATGTCAACTTATTGATTGGTCTCCAACTCCCCTAAGGCTTCCAATGATTTGCAGTGCAAATTTGGCTAAAGTCAGTTGATTTCCGAAGTCAAAAAGTGCTTTTTTTCAGTTTAAATTTTTTATCAGTACGCGCGAAGCATTCAACCACTACCACCGTCATACCTTAGCAAAAGATCTTGCTGAAAACCCAAGGAAATTCTGGTCTTACGTAAAATCGGTAAGCGGGTCGAAGGCTTCCATCCAGTCATTCACTGATCAGTCTGGCCTGGCAACGGAAGACAGCAAAACGAAAGCTGAAATTTTAAATTTAGCATTTGAGAAATCTTTCACGCAGGAGGATCGTACAAACATACCGGCGTTTGAGTCTCGTACAGATTCCCGTATGGAGGACATAGTGATAGACATCCCTGGGGTTGTGAAGCAGCTGAATGGGTTGAAAATAAATAAATCGCCAGGTCCTGATGGGATTCCAAGTCGGTTTTACAGAGAGTACTCTACTGCATTGGCTCCTTACTTAGCTTGCATTTATCGTGAATCTCTCACCCAACCTAAAGTCCCGAGCGACTGAAAAAATGCGCAGGTGACGCCTGTATATAAGAAGGGCAGAAGGACGGATCCTCAAAATTACAGACCAATATCCTTAACATCAGTTTGTTGCAGGATTCTAGAACATATTCTCAGTTCGAATATAATGAATTTCCTTGAGACAGAGAAGTTGCTGTCCATGCATCAGCACGGCTTTAGAAAGCATCGCTCCTGCGAAACGCAACTCGCCCTTTTTTCACATGATATCTTGCGAACCATGGATGAAGGGTATCAGACGAATGTCATATTCCTTGACTTCCGGAAGGCGTTTGACTCGGTGCCCCACTGCAGACTCCTAACTAAGGTACGAGCATATGGGATTGGTTCCCAAGTATGTGAGTGGCTCGAAGACTTCTTAAGTAATAGAACCTAGTACGTTGTCCTCGATGCTGAGTGTTCATCGGAGGTGAGGGTATCATCTGGAGTGCCCCAGGGAAGTGTGGTAGGTCCGCTGTTGTTTTCTATCTACACCAGCAACCATCGAACTATCGGTATAGACCACGGCAGAGCCGGGAAACGCGGCAAGGATGGAAAAAAAGCGTCAGCGGAGGGCCTCAGGAGGGACTGAGTCTTTCGGGCCTTGTGCCAAATCCAGCTGAAAGCATGGGTGGGGCACACACCATGTGGGTAGACGTTTATGGGTCCAGAAAAGAGGTAGGAGAGGGAAAAGCTCAAGCCAAGAGAGAAGAGACCGGACGCGAACTGCAATCAGACACCCTATCCAGCGCCGCCATTCAGGAAGACAGATGACCGATTTGGGGAACAGGAGACGCTAATTTGGATGCTCGGGCAAGCTACAAACATGTGCAGCATAAGCGGCCAGTAGTCGTTGGCACTGGATCCGCAAGGGAGGGACACCATCCTCCACAAGTATGCTGTTTACAGGGCTTGTGCCGAAAGCTCCAGTTGCGAGTCGGATCCTGCAGTGAAGTATGAGGTCAGGCAACCACAACAGGGAAGGTGATGCCGGACCGTAGGCCAGGCTCCCATAATCGAGACGGGACTGAATCAATGCCTGATACAGTAGTAGAAGGGTAGACCGATTGGCTCCCCAGCTCATTTGACTCAAGCAGTGAAGAGTGTTAAGATGGCGCCAGCGCGTTTGCTTAAGCTGCCAAATATGAGGGAGCCAAGTCAACCAGGCATGAAAAGCAAGCCCAAAAATCTATGCATCTCCACCATGCCAAGAGGTTTGCTGTCGAGATAAAGCCGTGGCTCAGGGTGAACAGTGCGATGCCAGCAGAGATGCATGGCACAGGTCTTGGTGGCCAAGAACTGGGAGCCATGCATGACGGCCCAAGACTGCACCCTGCAGATAGTGCCCTGTAGGTGCCATTCAGCAACCGCAACGCCAGTGGAGCTATACTATAGGCAAAAGTCATCAGCATACAAAGAAGCCGATATGGACGTTCCCACAGCTGCAGTGAGCCCATTGATAGCAACTAAAAAGAGGCAGGCACTCAGAGCCTTGCCAGAGCCCATTCTCCTGGACTTGGCAGGAATTATGGGAGGGACCAACATGTATGCGGAAGGAACGAAGCGACAGAAAATTTTGAATAAAAATCGGGAGTGGACCCCGAAGACTCCACCCATGAAGCATGGTGAGGAAGTGATGCTTCCATGTTGTATCATATCCTTTCCGCATGTCAAAAAAGATGGCAACCAAATGCTGATGGAGGGAAAATGCCAAATGGATGCAGACCACAGACAGATCAGATTCTCGGTGGCAGAGTGGCCCTTACGGAACCCACCCAGCCAGAAGGCCCCGAGACTCAAGCAGCCAACTCAGCCTCGAGCTCACCATACGTTCGAGCAACTTGCACAGACCGTTGGTGAGTCTAGTGGGGTGTAGCTGTCCACCTCCAGTGGGTTCTTGCCAGGTTTCAACATGGGGATGACGATGATTTTTCGCTATTGTGATGGCAACTCACCCTCAACCCAGATATGGTTGAAAAGGTCTAGGAGGCGTCGCTGGCAGTTCACCGAGAGGTGTTTGAGTGTCTTATAGTGGATGCGGTCTGGCCCAGTAGCCGTATCAGGGCAAGCGGCTAGGGCACTTAGCAATTCCCATTCACTGAATGGAGCATTGTAGGATTCTGGGTGGCACATATGGAGTAAAAGAACGTTCCAACCGCTCTTTGAGGGAGCAGAAGGCCAGTGGGTAGTTCGTGGAAACAGAACTCTGAGCATAATGCTCTGCTAAGAGTTCTGCAATCGTGTCTGATTCAGTACAGACTGCTCCATTCAGGGAAAACCCAGGGATGCTGACAATGGTCTGATATTCTTAGAGCCGCCTAATCTTGACCCAAAGCTGCGATGGAGAAGTACAGAGGTCAATGTTGGAGACACACCTTTCACAGCTCTCCTGCTTCCGACGGTGAATAAGGCAGAGGGCTTGGGCACGGAGACATTTAAAGGCGATGAGGTGTTCCAATGATGGGGGCCGCTTATGATGCCTCCGATCTCTAATCGTCGCAGCGACTTTGGGTGACCACCAAGGCACAGTCCTCTACCTGAGGGGACCTGGAAGAACAGGGAATTGCAGATTCCGAGGCAGAAACGATGCTGGTGATGATCGTCTGAACCACCACATCAATGGTGTCCTGAGAAAGAGGCTCAATATGGCAATAGAGGCTACTGATTCCCAGTCAGCCTTATTCAAAGACCATCCGGGGAGGCGCCCAGTAGTGTGACGCTGTGGCATTGACAGAAAGATTGGAAAGTGCTCACTATTGCACAAGTCGTAGCGCACACTCCATTGGATAGATGGTAGAAGGCTAGGGCTGCAGGCCAAAAGGTTGATCGCTGAGTACATGCCATTCACCACACTGAAATATGTGGAGGCAGCATTATTTAAGAGGGAAATGTTGAACTGTGCCAACACTTGCTCAGTGACAGTGCCTTGGCCTGTTGCCACCAAGCCACCCCACCAAGGGGTATGGGCGTTAAAGTCGCCCAGTAGCAGGAAAGGTGGCGGCAGTTGGGCTATCAGTGCAGGCAGTACATGCTGTGAGACATCACCATCCTGTGGAAGATAGATACTGCAGACAGTAACAGCCTGAGGCGTCCACACCCGAACAGCGACAGTCACTAAAGGTGTTTCAAGAGGTACACACTCGCTGTAAAGGGAGTTAAGGACATAGACAGAGACTCCAGCAGATATCCTCGCATAATCTGCCTGATTCTTATAAAAACCGCGATAGCCATAGAGGGCGGGGGGTTCGTATCGCCGGAAACCAAGTTTCCTGGAGAGCAGTGCAGAAGAAAGGGTGAAGGCTGATAAGTCGTCGGAGCTCAGCTAGGTGGTGGAACAAACACCTGCAATTCCACTGGAAAATGATACTGTCCGAGGCCAAAACAGGTGTGAAGGGACCGAGGAAGCAGATTACGCCGCTGGGTGACCTGCTGCCACTGACTGAGTACGTGTGTGATCGACATCCATTGTGTCTGAGGGTCTGGAGAGATCTATGTCCTCAGCGGACGTCAGAATCTCCATCTCATCCTCAGATGTAGAGCTTGTAGGTAGCAGTGGAGAGGGTGCCACCACAAGGTCCTTGGTCGTAAAGGTTTCACTGGCTGGGTGGGCTTCACTGATTCAGTTCCCGGGACTGAGGAGGATCGTGAAGCCCTATGACCAGCTGCTTGTGGGCACTTAGCCACTGGCGGGCGTCATTTTTCCCTCTGGTGGAAACCTGGGAAGGGAGAGACCAAGCCAGAGGAGCCGAAGAAGTTGGACGGTTCTCTGGCTTAGAAGTGGGGATGGACGTCCCCGATAGGTGGGGGGGGGGGGGGGTAAGTGGTGCAGGATGCTCCCCGTAGTCAAGGGGGCAGGTGTAGTCTTATGGCCAGAGAGCTGACTGGAATTCGTGGAACTGATGGGGCCATCACTGTTGTCATTCGCACAGGAAGGAGTCGTTCATATTTCCTCTTAGCCTCAGTGTAGGTCAGTCGGTCCAGGGTCTTATATTCCATGATTTTCCTCTCTTTCTGTAAAATCCTGCAGTCTGGCGATTGCAGTTGACACAGATGGGAGGCGAGGCACATGGATTATTGGGATGTGATGGGGGTCTAAAATCCCGACATGTGAAGCTGGAAGACATATGGCCGAACTTCCAGCACTTAAAGCACCTCATTGGCGGAGGGATATAGAGCTTGATGTCACAGCGGTTCGCCTTCTCAGGCAATGTATCACTCTCGAAGGCCACGTTGAAGACACTGGTGGAAACCTGATTATCCCTCGGACCCTGATGAACGCACCGACGAAATAAACACCCTGCTGCTGCAATTTGGCGCACAGCTGGTCATCAGACTGCAAAAGAAGGTCCCTGGACCATATTTAAACTCTTATGGGGTGTGATGGTTACAGAAACATCTCCCTACCTGTCACAAGCAAGTAACCTTCGTGACTGGGCCTAGGATGCCGTTTTCGACAATCCCTCCACCTCCCCAAACTTTTCCTCTAAATGCTCTACGAAGAATTGAGGCTTTGTTGACATGAAAGTCTCCCCACGAGCTCTCGTACACACCAGGAACCGGGGCGAATAAGTGTCACTGCCATTCTGGGCATTACGCTCCTCCCACGTTGTGGCCAGGGATGGGAACGTTCTGCATCGTATTTCTGAGCGCTGAATTGAGCCAGAGAATGCTTAGAGACTGCTGGCGGCTGGCCACCAGCAACAACCCTCATACCAGCCCCTCCGACGAAAGGCCCTCCCCACGGGCGCCACCCGGCCTCAGCAAGGGACACCTGGCAGGATGGCTATTGAAGGGAGTCCTGATGCCCCAGGTAGACAGACATCTACTCCTTGGCATACGAGGTGGGGAGTTAATAGCGCAGGCATCAGCAGAGCGATCCCTGTATTGCCAGGGGGCTACAACCAACAGGGTACACGGCGGCCCGACCACAATGGACTGCCTACCGTACTGGATGTCACGGTCATCGTCGGCCCGGAAAGCAACACTGCACAGTGCATGGTGCAAAACGCATCCAGGAATGTATCCGCGCCTAAGAGATGGAGAACGAGCGGGACTGTAGTGCAACGACGAGAAAGCTGGCTAAAGGTCTCAATGTAGGAAGGACAGAATGCACCATGTAAGGCACCCTTCCCCAGTTGGCTCGATCTTCGGAAAAATGTGGAAGTATGGAGGTCAAACCCTACAGGGGACCATCACATAAAGTCTGAAACGTGTGAGACGCCTTTTAGTTGCCTCTCACGACAGACAGGAATACCGCAGGCCTATTCTAACCCCGGACCCGCAGTGGGGGTTCTATAGGTGACCAAAGGTTATTGGCAGTTGCTTCTGCTCTACGAGTTCAACGAGATTTCACCACGACAAGTTTAAGAATATTTTTTCCGGGTTAAAATCTTATCGCCGGACATTTTTTTGACGAAGGCCGAATGATATATGGTAATGTTCTGTAAGTCTGTGGAGGTACCATAAGAACAGCAATTCATGCTGTAGTGAATGAGACTTTCAAGCATTAGCAAGAGAGTTTTTGCTTATTCAGGACAAAAACTTTCTCAGCGTTGAGCAGTAAACACAGATCCAGACATTGATGTGTCTCTAGTACCTTAAAGTTACACTACTGGACATTAAAATTGCTACACCAAGAACAAATGCAGATGATAAACGGGTATTCATTGGACAAATATATTATACCAGAACTGGCATGTGATTACATTTTCACGCAATCTGGGTGCATAGATCCTGAGAAATCAGTACCCACAACAACCACCTCTGGCCGTAATAAAGGCCTTGATACGCCTGGGCATTGAGTCAAACAGAGCTTGGATGGCGTGTACAGGTAGAGCTGCCCATGCAGCTTCATCACGATACCACAGTTCATCAAGAGTAGTGACTGGAGTATTGTGACGAGCCAGTTGCTCGGCACCATTGACCAGACGTTTTCAGTTGGTCAGAGATCTGGAGAATGTGCTGGCCAGGGCAGCAGTCGAACATTTTCTGTATCCAGAAAGGTCTGTACAGAATCTGCAATATGCGGTCGTGCATTATCCTGCTGAAATGTAGGGTTTCGCAGGGATCGAATGAAGGGTAGAGCCACTGGTAGTAACACATCCGAAATGTAACGTCCACTGTTCAAAGTGCCGTCAATGCGAACAAGAGGTGACCGAGACGTGTAACCAATGGCACCCCATACCATCACGCCGGGTGATACGCCAGTATGGCGATGACGAATACACGCTTCCTATGTGCGTTCACCGCAATGTCGCCAAACACGGATGCGACCATCTTGATGCTGTATACAGAACCTGGATTCATCCGAAAAAATGACATTTTGACATTCGTGCACCCAGGTTTGTCACTGAGTACACCATCGCAAGCGATCCTGTCTGTGATGCAGCGTCAAGGGTAACCGCAGCCATGGTCTCCGAGTTGCTAGTCCACGCTGCTGCAAACGTCGTCGAACTGTTCGTGCAGATGGTTGTTGTCTTGCTAACGTCCCCATCTGTTGGCTCAGGGATCGAGACGTGGCTGCATGATCCGTTACAGCCATGCGGAGAAGATGCCTGTCATCTCGACTGCTAGTGATACGAGGCCGTTGGGATCCAGCACGGCGTTCCGTATTGCCCTCCTGAAGCCACCGATTCCATATTCTGCTAACAGTAACTGGATCTCGACCAACGCGAGCAGCAATGTCGCGATACGATAAACCGCAATCGCGATAGGCTACAATCCGACCTTTATCAAAGTCGGAAACGTGATGGTACGCATTTCTCCTTACACAAGGCATCACAGCAACGTTTCACCAGGCAACGCTGGTCAACTGCTGTTTTTGTATGAGAAATCGGTTGGAAACTTTCCTCATGTCAGGACGATGTAGGTGTCGCCACCGGCGCCAACCTTGTGTGAATGCTCTGAAAAGCTAATAATTTGCATATTACAGCATCTTCTTCCTCTCGATTACATATCGCGTGTGTAGCACGTCATCTTCATGGTGTAGCAATTTTAATGGCCAGTAGTGTATAATTACTTCAAATTTAATTGTTTTCTTTTTACGATTAATGGCACGTTTGATACAATATCGCGCACATATGTACAAGACACGAAAAACATATAATAAGGAATATACAGTACAAGCAATTAACAGCGAATAATAGAATGGCAAATGGGAATATCTCAACGCCAGTCCAATGAAAGTCTCAGATCAACGGGATGTCATCTCACTTTCATTGCTGTCAGTCTCAAAATCAGGAAAATTAATTGTGATTATAAGAAATCGCTTGAGAGGGAGTCCAAAAGCAATGTATTGTTCAAAGATCACGGGTTGGAATCATCATTTATTGTGCACCTTCAACGTTTACGACGCATCCCCAATCGCTTTTGATGACTGCACGATATCGTGCACAAACATTTTCCGAGGCATATCAGGAATTAATTCATTTTTGCATGAACTTGAGAACCATCCAAGACTGCTTCCTGAATTAAAGTTTAATTGAATTATAATACGACTACATTCCCCCTTGCGTCATGAACATGTTGCTAATATGAAAGACTTACTAACTACCTTGTGAACTAGTTTGTTTCACCTCTGCCCGCTCACTGCGGGCCTGTGATTGGTTAGTTCTGCCGCCAGTGATTTACGGCGTCGAATGATACTGTTCACTGAGCTTAGTGCGTGACTTTAGAATCATTGAAATTAGAGTCAGACGTCCGTCTGTGTGAATAATGGCATTAGCGTAACGGGAGCTCTTCACAAACATTTCATCAATAAATGTAAATAATCAAAGTTGCGCGCTTGACGTCAAGCCAAGTACGTGAATAATCGGTCTCTCTATGCGCTCCAGCGCGGCTCTGCTTTTATTCACACCATCTTCCTCACATTTTACGACTGCCGCCGCTTTGCTGATCAGGTAAGTCCACCGATCTGAACTGCACGCTAACTTACAGCAGTGCGGATCTTCAGACTCTGTACGATAAAACGTGGTAAAAAGCGGGCTGAACTGTGCCATAAATGCCACATATCCCCAAACAAAATGATTTTTTTAGTATTTTTGTTTTTGTAAAAAAAAAGTTCATTTAAAAAAATGAAGAAAATTTCAACCCCACTGGGGCTTTATCCACACAGTTACAATACAATTTTCGTAAGATGTTTACTTATCAATTTTTCAAAATTTTATTTTTATTTTAAATCCTAACGTCGAGTTACATTCATACCTATGACATGTAATAAACAGTATTAATTATCTAGTTCTTAAATTATGTTTCATTCACAGTGAAAATACGTTTGAAAACTCATAAAATTCTTGCATGTATGGTGCCCATAACTGAAGTTCCAGTTTCAAAACGCCGTGGAAAGAGAACCACTGCTCAGAAAGACATCAAATTTGGAGAGCATCTTACACATCTAGCGGGAACAAAAAAATATACGAAAATTGTACCAATAGATGACGCTGTAAGCGTCTTTATGGGGTCGCCTGCAAATGACAGATGAATCGCAATACGGCAGCTACAGTTTGAGTTGCACATTACAGCAACCGTACTGTTAAATGTGCATGACGCGCGGGGCACCCGCATTGTCAAAGGCGTCATGCCACGGTTCGGGCGGCTCTCCCCGTCGGAGGTTCGAATCCTCCCTCGAGCATGGATGTGTGTGTGTTGTCCTTAGCGTAAGTCAGTTTAAGTTAGATTAAGCAGTGTGTAAGCCTAGGGGCCGAAGACCTCAACAGTTTGGTCCCTTAGGAACTAACCACAAATTTCCAAATTTCCAGTGTGCATGACTGCACGAGTTCGGCAGTCCACAATTGTGGCAGTGTCAGGTAAGTCCATCATCCGCGGCAAGGTCGTTCCACGCCAGATGACAAAAATCGGTTTCTAATTGTCCTGAGGTCAAAAACCATATAGAGAGCAAAATGGCATCAATTTTGGACTGTGCTGGGAGTAAAACCGCATGAATAGCAAAATTACGTTGGTTTATAATTGTCCTAGTTGAAATTGAGAAACAGAATTTTGTATAACAGACCGGAATGTTTCGGGGACAGGTTCAGAACGTGTTGCACATTGCGGACCTTCAATTCAGTTACCTTCGTAACTGGAGCACTGAACACAAGCTCTTTCAGATAACCTCACAGCCAGAAGTCAGACTGATTAAGATCAGGTGTTCTGAACTGCCAGGCTGTAGGCAAATTACAGCTGATAATTTTAGTATTTCCGAAATGCCTCTGCAGCAGCCGTCACTGGCTGCGCCATCTTGCACAAAAATGACCTGTTGAAGAGTTGGAATGTCGTTTCATCTACATCTACACCTACATTTATACTCCGCAAGCCACCCAACGGTGTGTGGCGGAGGGCACTTTACGTGCCACTGTCATTACCTCCCTTTGCTGTTCCAGTCGCGTATGGTTCACGGGAAGAACGACTGCCGGAAAGCCTCCGTGCGCGCTCGAATCTCTCTAATTTTACATTCGTGATCTCCTCGGGAGGTATAAGTAGGGGGAAGCAATACATTCGATACCTAATCCAACCTGGACAGCAAGCTACACCGGGATGCAGAGCGCCTCTCTTGCAGAGTCTGCCACTTGAGTTTGCTAAACATTTCCGTAACGCTATTACGCTTACCAAATACCCCTGTGACGAAACGCGCCGCTCTTCTTTGGATCTTCTCTATCTCCTCCGTCAACCCGACCTGGTACGGATCCCACACTGATGAGCAATACTCATGTATAGGTCGAATGAGTGTTTTTTAAGCCACCTCCTTTGTTGATGGACTACATTTTCTCTCCCAATGAATCTCAACCTGGTACCCGCCTTACCAACAATTAATTTTATATGATCATTCCACTTCAAATCGTTCCGTACGCATACGCCCAGATATTTTACAGAAGTAACTGCTACCAGTGTTTGTTCCGCTATCATATAATCATACAATAAATGATCCTTCTTTCTATATATTCGCAATTTATTACATTTTTCTATGTTGAGGGTCAGTTGCCACTCCCTGCACCAAGTGCATATCCGCTGCAGATCTTCCTGCATTTCGCTGCCATTTTCTAATGCTGCAACTTCTCTGTATACTACAGCATCATCCGCGAAAAGCCGCATGGTACTTCCGACACTATCTACTAGGTTATTTATATATATTGTGAAAAGCAATGGTCCCATAAAACTCCCCTATGGCACGCCAGAGGTTACTTTAACGTCCGTAGACGTCTCTCCATTGAGAACAACATGCTGTGTTCTGTTTGCTAAAAACTCTTCAATCCAGCCACACAGCTGGTCTGATATTCCGTAGGCTCTTACTTTGTTTATCAGGCGACAGTGCGGAACTGTATCGAACGCCTTCCGGAAATCAAGAAAAATGACATCAACCTGGGAGCCTGTATTTTATATTTTCTGGGTCTCATGAACAAATAAAGCGAGTTGGGTCTCACACGATCGCTGTTTCCGGAATCCATGTTGATTCCTACAGAGTAGATTCTGGGTTTCCATAAATGACATGATACGTGAGCAAAAAACATGTTCTAAAATTCTACAACAGATCGATGTCAGAGATATAGGCCTACAGTTTTGCACATCTGCTCGACGACCCTTCTTGAAAACTGGAACTACCTGTACTCTTTTCCAATCATTTGGAACCTTCCGTTTCTCTAGAGACTTGCGGTACACGGCTGTTAGAAGGGGGAGATCAGTTTCTCGTTCCATGGATCCGTGCTGAGGAGATCCTCGTGGATGTGGAACATGTCAATTTTTTTAAGCTGAAATAACAATACTAGTAGTATAAATATATACAATACATCAATTTTTTCTATTAAAAAATTCGTCAGTGGAGTAGAAGAAGCTGGCCACTAGTAAGTCTTTCAGGCTCCTTTTAAACTGATCTTTATTTGTAATTAAATTTTTTATGTTTGCTGGCAAATTATTGAAGATGAGTGTTCCTGAGTAGTGGACTCCTTTTTTAAATAAAGTAAGTGCTTTTAAGTCCTTGTGCAGATCATTTTTGTTCCCGGTATTGTATGTATGAACTGAGCTGTTTGCTGGAAAAAGAGATATATTATTTAGGACAAATTTCATTAAGGAGTAAATATACTGAGAGGCAGTAGTTAGTATACCCAGTTCTTTGAAGAGGTTTCTACAGGACGTCCGTGAATTTACTCCACAAATAATACGTATTACACGCTTTTGTTTGACTTGAAGAGTTACCCCAAAATATTATACCATATGACATTATGGAATGAAAGTAGACAAAGTATGCAAGCTTTTTCATTTTTATGTCGCCTATGTCTGCTAACACTCGAATTGCAAATACAGATTTGTTAAGGCGTTTCTGCAGTTCTGTTGTGTGCTCCTCCCAACTGAATTTATTATCAAGTTGTAATCCCAGGAATTAAAGACGGTCAACCTCTTCTATCTGCTCTTCTTCATACTTTGTGCATATGCTGGGTGGAAACCTCTTACAGGTTCTGAATTGCATATAGTGAGTCTTTTCGAAGGTTAATGTCAGTGAGTTGGCTTTAAGCCATTTATTAATATCCATGAAAATGTCATTAGCAGACCTTTCTAGAACTACACTCGACATACTATTTATTGCAATACTTGTGTCATCAGCAAACAAAACGAACTCTGCTTCTGGCTGTGTAACTGATGAGAGATCATTAATGTACACAAGAAAAAGCAATGGCCCTAAGATGGATCCTTGCAGGACACCACATGTAATTTCTTCCCCTTCTGATGATGACTGATGACTTAATTCACTAGTCTGTTGCACTGTCACTCTTTGTTTCCTGTTAGTGAGGTATGACTTGAACCATTTTGTAGTACTGCCCGTGTAACCATAGAATTCTAATTTATTTAAAAGGATGTTGTGGTTCACACAATCAAATGCCTTTGAGAAATCACAGAAAATACCTGCTGCTTGTAACTTGTTATTTAATGAATTAAGTACATTTTCACTGTAGGTGTAAATAGCCTTCTCGATATCAGAACCCTTCAGAAATCCAAACTGTGTTCTTGATAATATGTTATTTGTAGTAAGATGGTTTTTCTAAAAATTTTGAGAATGCTGGCAAAAGTGAAATCGGTCCGTAGTTTGATGGTATCTCTTTATCCCCTTTCTCGAATAGAGGCCTAACATCTGCATATTTTAGCCAGTCAGGAAATGTCCCAGTTATAATTGACTGGTTACAGAAGTAACTTAGCAAGTTCTTTCGCGTACTCTGTGCGCGAAAGACTCTCATAGCTGTTATCAGTGACGGTATGGATAACAAGATCCGCAGGACTCATCTCCGAGAAAAAACACGGCCCTATGATAAACGACGCCATCAGGCCGCACCACACAATCACCTTTGCAGAACGAAGTGGTACCGGTTGCCCCATATACTGCAGTTCCGCATATTCACATGTCCTTGGAGATGGAAATGGGCTTCGTTCCGTGGCCATTAATTTTCCCACTTCCACGCGAGCAAGAAATTCCAGAGCGGACGCTTGTCTTGGTGGCAGGTCAGCGGCGAGTAGTTTCTGAAAGTGGGTGATTTTGTATATGCAGCAATGGAGGTTGTTACGAAGGATTTTCTGCATCTTGCTCACAGGCTTGTCCAAAGTTCGGCCAACTCCCCGTACACTGCTTGTTTGCACGCTCGACCTGTCCTGCAATGTTCTGGCCGCACCTTCGACAGACGCCGGATCGAACTGCTTTCCTCCTTCTGCCACACTACATTTCAAAAGAGTCGGTCTTTTTCGAATTGTGTAATCACTTTCTCAAGGCCCTTAGCACCTTAGCAGCCATCGGATCATTGCCTTTTTTCGTACCCTTGAGTGTCCGGAACTTCTGCGTGGTTACCAGCGCACTGTCACCGTTCTTGCAAAAGAGCTTTATCAGCAGCGCTCGCGGCTGGTCCCGGCGGAGGTTCGAGTCCTCCCTCGGGCATGGCTGTGTGTGTTTGTCCTTAGGATAATTTAGGTTAACAAGTGTGTAAGCTTAGGGACTGATGACCTTAGCAGTAAGGTCCCATAAGATTTCACACACATTTGAACATTTTTTGAAGCAGCGCTCGATCTCTATGGAGACGGCCGTGTTGGGGGCCTCAGACGTAAACTGAACAACAGCCGTGTGCCGTGGGTCTGTTAGTCTGCTTACTTGACGCTTACAGCTATTGATAACATTTTCATTTTTTTTTTTTTTTTTGTCCCATGACGTTTTCCCTCGTGTGTCCATAACGTGCTATTCAAATGTGACGTCATTTTTACAGTGCTTCTCTTTCTACAGCGTTTTAAAACTTTACCTTTAATTATGGTCGCCCTCCACGTTAATATACACTGAAGCGGCAAAAAAACTAGTATAGGCATGCGTATTCAAATATAGAGGTATGTAAACAGGCAGAATATGGCGCTGCGGTAGTCAACGAGTATGTAAGACAACAAGTGCATGGCGCGGTGTCAGATCGGTTACTGCTGCTACAATGGCAGGTTATTGAGATTTAAGTGAGTTTGAACGTGGCTATATAGTCGGCGCGCGAGCAATGGGACACAGCATCTCCGAGGTGGAGATGAAGTGACGATTTTCCTGTACGACCATTTCACGAGTGTACCGTGAATATCGAGAATCCGGTAAGACATCAAATCTCCGACATCGCTACCGCCGCAAGAACGGGACCAACGACGACTGAAGAGAATCGTTCAACGTGACAGAAAGCCCAATCCTTCCGCAAATTGCTGCAGGTTTCAATTCTGGGCCACCAGCAAGTGCCAGCGTGCGAACCATTCAACGAAACATAATCGATATGGGCTCTCTGAGAATAAGGCGGGTGATGGAGCCCCTTAGGGAAATAGCGGAAAGGTCGGGGAAGAAGGCCAGTGTTCACTCTGTCTGCTTGCCGGGGGGTCTCATCCGAGATGTGGAGGATACCCTACCGGCGGCGATAGAGAGCACTGGGTGCACCCGACTGCAAATTGTTGCTCATGTCGGCACCAATGACCCCTGCCGTCTGGGTTCAGAGGTCATCCTCAGTTCGTACAGGCGGTTGGCGGAGTTGAAGGCGGAAAGCCTCGCTCGCGGGGTGGAATCTGAGCTAAGTATTTGTAGTGTTGTTCCCAGAACCGATCGCGGTCCTCTGGTTTGGAGCCGAATAGAAGGCTTAAACCAGAGGCTCAGACGATTCTGCGGAGATCTGGGGTGCAAATTCCTCGATCTCCGCTATCGGGTGGAGACATGTAGGGTCCCCCTGAATAGGTCAGGCGTGCACTACACGCCGGAAGCGACTACAAGGGTAGCGGAGTACGTGTGGAGTGCACATGTGGGGTTTTTAGGTTACAGAATTCCCTCCCTAGACCCGACAAGACGCCTCCTGAGACGCGACAAGGTAGCAGTAGGCAAAACGCAACAGGGAATGACAATATTAATGTAGTAATAGCAAACTGCAGGAGCGTCTATAGAAAGGTCCCAGAACTGCTTTCATTAATAAAAGGTCACAATGCCCACATAGTACTAGGGACAGAAAGTTGGCTGAAACCAGATGTAAACAGTAATGAAATTCTAAACTCAGATTGGAATGTATACCGCAGAGACAGGCTGGACAGTCAAGGGGGAGGCGTGTTTATAGCGATAAGAAGTGCAATAGTATCGAAGGAAATTGACGGAGATCCGAAATGTGAAATAATTTGGGTGAAGGTCACGGTTAAAGCAGGCTCAGACATGGTAATTAGATGTCTCTATAGGCCCCCTGGCTCAGCAGCTGTTGTGGCTGAGAACCTGAAGGATAGTTTGGAAAATATTTCGAGTAGATTTCCCCACCATGTTATAGTTCTGGGTGGAGATTTTAAATTGCCGGATATAGATTGGGACTCAAACGTTCATAACGGGTGGCAGGGACAAAGAATCCAGTGAAATTTTTTTAAGTGCTTTATCTGAAAACTACCTTGAGTAGTTAAACAGAGAACCGACTCGTGGCGATAACATATTAGACCTTCTGGTGACAAACAGACCCGAACTATTTGAAACAGTTAACGCAGAACAGGGAATCAGCGATCATAAAGCGGTTACTGCATCGATGATTTCAGCCGTAAATAGAAATATTTAAAAGTAGGAAGATTTTACTGTTTAGCAAAAGTGACAAAAAGCAGATTTCAGAGTACCTTACGGCTCAACACAAAAGTTTTGTCTCAAGTACAGATTGTGTTGAGGATCAGTGGACAAAGTTCAAAGCCATCGAACAATATGCGTTAGATGGGTATGTGCCAAGCAAGATCGTAAGAGATGGAAAAGAGCCACCGTGGTACAACAGCCGAGTTAGAAAACTGCTGCGGAAGCAAAGGCAACTTCACAGCAAACATAAACATAGGCAAAGCCTTGCAGACAAACAAAAATTACGCGAAGCGAAATGTAGTGTGAGGAGGGCTATGCGAGAGGCGTTCTATGAATTCGAAAGTAAAGTTCTATGTACTGACTTGGCAGAAAATCCTAAGAAATTTTGGTCTTATGTCAAGGCAGTAGGTGGATCAAAACAAAATGTCCAGACACTCTGTGACCAAAATGGTACTGAAACAGAGGATGACAGACTAAAGGCCGAAATACTAAATGTCTTTTTCCAAAGCTGTTTCACAGAGGAAGACTGCACTGTAGTTCCTTCTCTAGATTGTCGCACAGATTACAAAATAGTAGATATCGAAATAGACGACGGATAGAGAAACAATTAAAATCGTTCAAAAGAGGAAAGGCCGGTGGGCCTGATGGGATACTAGTTCGATTTTACACAGAGTACGCGAAGGAACTTGCCCCCTTCTTTCAGCGGTGTACCGTAGGTCTGTAGAAGAGCCTAGCGTTCCAAAGGATTGGAAAAGGGCACAGGTCATCCCCGTTTTCAAGAAGGGACGTCGAACAGATGTGCAGAACTATAGACCTATATCTCTAACGTCGATCAGTTGTAGAATTTTGGAACACGTATTATGTTCGAATATAATGACTTTTGTGGAAACTAGAAATCTACTCTGTAGGAATCAGCATGGGTTTCGAAAAAGACGATCGTGTGAAACTCAGCTCGCGCTATTCGTCCACGAGACTCAGAGGGCCATAGACACGGGTTCCCAGGTAGATGCCGTGTTTCTTGACTTCCGCAAGGCGTTCGATACAGTTCGCCACAGTCGTTTAATGAACAAAGTAAGAGCATATGGACTATCAGACCAATTGTGTGATTGGATTGAGGAGTTCCTAGATAACAGAACGCAGCATGTCATTCTCAATGGAGAGAAGTCTCCCGAAGTAAGAGTGATTTAAGGTGTGCCGCAGGGGAGTGTCGTAGGACCGTTGCTATTCGCAATATACATAAATGACCTTGTGGATAACATCGGACGCTCATTGAGGCTTTTTGCGGATGATGCTGTGGTATATCGAGAGGTTGTAACAATGGAAAATTGTACTGAAATACAGGAGGATCTGCAACGAATTGACACATGGTGCAGGGAATGGCAATTGAATCTCAATGTAGACAAGTGTAATGTGCTGCGAATACATAGAAAGAAAGATCCCTTATCATTTAGGTACAATATAGCAGGTCAGCAACTGGAAGCAGTTAATTCCATAAATTATCTGGGAGTACGCATTAGGAGTGATTTATAATGGAATGATCATATAAAGTTGATCGTCGGTAAAGCAGATGCCAGACTTTGATTAATTGGAAGAATCCTTAGGAAATGCAATCCGAAAACAAAGGAAGTAGGTTACAGTACACTTGTTCTCCCACTGCTTGAATATTGCTCATCAGTGTGGGATCCGTACCAGATAGGATTGATAGAAGAGATAGTGAAGATCCAACGGAGAGCAGCGCGCTTCGTTACAGGATCATTTAGTAATCGCGAAAGAGTTACGGAGATGACAGATAAACTCCAGTGGAAGACTCTGCAGGAGAGACGCTCAGTAGCTCGGTACGGGCTTTTGTTGAAGCTTCGAGAACATACCTTCACCGAGGAGTCAAGCAGTATATTGCTCCCTCCTACGTATATCTCGCGAAGAGACCATGAGGATAAAATCAGAGAGATT
Organism: Schistocerca serialis cubense; assembly: GCF_023864345.2. NCBI lineage: Eukaryota > Metazoa > Arthropoda > Insecta > Orthoptera > Acrididae > Schistocerca > Schistocerca serialis. The sequence goes on along the minus strand of NC_064647.1, from coordinate 235,691,869 downwards.
AGAGCCCACACAGAGGCATACTGAGAATCTTTCTTTCCATGAACAATACGAGACTGGAATAGAAGGCAGAACCGATAGAGGTACTCAGGGTACCCTCCGCCACACACCGTCAGGTGGCTTGCGGAGTATGGATGTAGATGTAGATGTAGAAGGCCCACTCGTGTCCCCTCGATGACTGCACGACACAAAGCTTTACGCCTCTCCTGGGCCCGTGAACACGGACACTGGGCTGCTGCTGACTGGAAACATGTAGCCTCGTCAGACGAGTGTCGTTTCAAATCGCATCGAACGGATGGACGTGTACGGGTATGGAGAGAACCTCATGAATCCGTGAACCCTGCATGTCAGCATGGGACTGTTGAAGCTGGTGGAGGCTCTGTAACTGTGTGGGGCGTGTGCAGTTGGGACTCCTGATACAGAAATGCCATGGCATACCCACTGAACGCCCTTTTTTTTGGATCCACTTTTTTCACCGTGCGGTGAATACGTCCTTCCAGCCATTACAGTCGTCGCTGTGAGTGTTTGCAGCCAGTGGTCTGGTACTCGACAGTGGAAAACTCCGTCATTGGTGAAGCTGCGAATTAGTAAAATTGCAGAATGCCGTTTCCAAAAATGCCATAGAAGTCTGCAAGGAGTTGGCGAAAATACCTGTTTAAATCCGGAGGTACGCAGTAAACGTTCGAAATTGTACTAAACGAATTGTCTGAGAATTATTTAGAGCAGTCAGTTCATGAGCCCAGGCAGATAAAAATTCACTTGATGCCTTTCTAAGAGACAAGCTCCACTACTTCCAAATTAACAAAGTACGGTAAGTGTAGATCAGATGTGGCTAAAATCCAAAGATATAGTATCGGCAGCAATTGAGAGATTTATACCAAATAAATTAACAAACGACGGAGCTGATGACCTTGGTAAAAAAAAAAAAAAAAAAAGAAAAGGTTCAAATGGCTCTGAGCACTATGGGACTTAACTTCTGAGGTCATCAGTCCCCTAGAACTTAGAACTACTTAAACCTAACTAACCTAAGGATATCACACACATCCATGTCCGAGGCAGGATTCGAACCTGCGACCGTAGAGGTCACGCAGTTCCAAACTGTAGCGCCTAGAACCGCTCGGCCACCCCGGCCGGCCCTTAGTACACAAGACGGGTACACAGTTGCAGAAACAACGAAAAAAGCATGTCAAATTTAAACAGACGCAAAATCCCCAAGATTGGCGATCTTTAATAGAAGCTCGAAATTTTTCGCGGACTTAAATGCGAGGTGCTTATAACCGTTTCCACAACGAATCTTTGTCTCGAAACCTGCCAGAAAATCTAAAGAGATTCGCCCCTCCTGCAAGTCAAGCGACCAACCAATCGCAAGAGGTGGATGGATGACAGAGACCTGAGCACGTGACTGCAACATCTAATCCTTGGGAGGAGACGACGATGATGATGATGATGACGTTTACAACGAATGAAGTCAGTGTCGGCTCGCAAACCACGCGTTCGGAGTTATGTCGCAAACGACTTGTTTTCGAACCCATGTTTACCCGAACGTTTTTCTTGTGGCGCCGTATTCTTTTACGCCTGTGAGCTTTCGCTGTTAACAGCGATACACCCAGCGTCCAAAGCCCAGTGTGCGAGGTATGAGGAGGCTCGGCTTGAAGTTCTCGGCCTAGAGGCCTGGCCAGACAGAATGCCTGTGGCCTTAAACCGCAGCCGGCAGGCCGCACTGTTGGATCGCTCGTTACTGTAGGGCGGCGGTCATACAGAGTGCGGCTCTGACGTACCGGCATACCGCCGGGTTGTCGCAGATCACAGGTTCGCCACAAGCCGGAGCGGCTGCTTGCCTCTGTTGGCGCACTCAGCTGCTCTGCTGTCACACTGGAAGCAGCGGCGTGAGACGGTTTTTGTCTTGCAGCGCGTACTGCACGCATCATGGACACAGAAAGACTTACAGACGAGGTGAGACAGTACAACTTTTTCTATGATACACGCGATCCTCATTTCGAGCTAGAATACTTTTGCCCTCGATATACTCTTGATAGAAATCTGAATTCTCAGAAATAGTGTTGTCACTGTGGCGTCCATAATTTCCACTATCAACTATTGTAAACTCGTAGTTTGGATCAACGATCGCCAGGAGAAGCAGCGAAAAGAATTGTTTGTAACAGAAGAACTGGGATCCACTATCCTTCGGGCATTTTATCCTGATAGGCTTTCCGTCTATGCTTTCAAGGCAGTTCGGAAACCCCCATATTCTAGAAATCTTTCTTCAGATTTCTTCCAGATCTCTGTTGTAGGAGTAGGTAAATACTTGGGTTGTAGAACAGTCCATATAGCCTGGCACACTTGTTTCACAATTTGTGAGACTGTTGAACGTCCTAACCGAAAAGAAAAAGCTGTGGTCTGGTGACTGTCGCCTGTAGTCAAGTATCTGGAAAAGATTAAAATAAATTATGCCGATAGAACGAATAGATAAGTTATAGACCAAATATGTGTTTGCTTAAATTCAATGACAATGTTACGAATACAGTGGACCAAAACAATCTATTAAGTAGAAAGGTCTCTCTAGTGGGACATACTGAACTAGATGTTACTATCGTTTGCTGTATTCGTAAACACTGCAGATAAATTTATCACTCCATTCGTAACTACGTTGTGGGATAGCACTTTCTTCCGCCGAATCTTTCATATGATGCAGGAAAACTGAAATGGAATAAATTATATGACTTCTGTTTGAAGCATAAAGAGGCAACAGATGGTAAAAGTTATCTCAAACAAATGGCTAGTCTGTGTATCAATTGGCTTTCTCCAGTTCGTTGCGCAATTCTCGGTGCTACCTTTTTATCAGGCGATGCAGTTCACCGAAACATTCTCGCGACATACGAAAATATTTGAAGAACCTATCTTCGTCAGGCTCTAGATCAATACACAGACGATGGTATTCTCCTAAGCTTTCTCTCTTGCTATTATTGCCGTGCACCCAACATCTCCTGTTCTTGGTGCCATTTCGTATCGCTAGTGCGAGCTACTCATTTCCTCGCACAAAGATAACGTGTCCCTCGTGAAGCTTCCAAATCGTCTAACGCCAAGACAATCGCGCTACGCATGCAAGCTTCATAATGGGGTTCGGCCCTTTCCACAGTGTCAACAGGTGACGCATCAAGAGTCGCTGCGGCCTGTGTGTCGACCCTGGCCGCTGACTGGCCCGGCCTCCAGCTGCGCCGTCTGTCTCAGCGGCAGGCCGGATTCTGTCTGGGCAGGCCGTAATCCATACGCCACGCCGCACTCCACTCCATTCTCCTTGCTGGTCTCTCTCGCCGCCGCAGGCTGTGGGACAAAGGCGGCACGCGCGTGCGAGCGTTTGCCGCCTCCAGAGACGTTCCGGGAAGTGCGTATCTGTCTGAGCGACGGACTGCCGCAACGCACCACCGATTGCGCGCCACGCATGGCGGCAGAGTCTTCGCCGCTACAGCCGTGACACACTGCCTGCCAACCGGAGCAGCGGCCGGTTCCCGGTACACGCAAGCAGCGACTGCCCTGCCCTGCCCTGCCCTACCGTAACGGAGAGGCCACGAGCGTGGGAATTTCGGACCACGCTGTCCGTATAGACGCGGGAACGAGGACGGTGCAAGAGTGGGTGTGCGAGAGGCCGCACTTGCCCCTTCTGCTGTCTTACGTACACTACTGGCCATTAAAATTGCTACACCACGAAGATGACGTGCTACAGACCCGAAATTTAACCGACAGGAAGAAGATGCTGTGATATGCAAATGGTTAGCTTTTCAGAGCATTCACGCAAGGTTGGCGCCGGTGGCGACACCTACAACGTGCTGGCACGAGGAAAGTTTCCAACCGATTCCTCATACACAAACAGCAGTTGACCGGCGTTGCTTGGTGAAACGTCGTTGTGATGCCTCGTTTAAGGAGGAGAAATGCGTACCATCACGTTTCCGACTTTGATAGAGGTCGGATTGTAGCCTATCGCGATTGCGGTTTATCGTATCGCGACATTGCTGCTCTCGTTGGTCGAGATACAGTTACTGTTAGCAGAATATGGAATCGGTGGGTTCAGGAGGGTAATACGGAACACCGCGCTGGATCCCAACGGCCTCGTATCACTAGCAGTCGAGATGGCAGCCATCTTATCCGCATGGCTGTAACGGATCGTGCAGCCACGTCTCGATCCCTGAGTCAAAAGTTAGGGACGTTTGCAAGACGACAACCATCTGCACGAACAGTTCGACGACGTTTGCAGCAGCGTGGACTATCAGCTCGGAGACCATTGCTGCGGTTACCCTTGACGCTGCATCACAGACAGGAGCGCCTGCGATGGTGTACTCAACGACGAACCTTGGTGTACGAATGTCAAAACGTCATTTTTCCAGATGAATGCAGGTTCTGTTTAGAGAGTCATGATGGTCGCATCCGTGTTTGGCGACATCGCGGTGAACGCACATTGCAAGTGTCTATTCGTCATCGGCATACTGGCGTATCACCCGGCGTGATGGTTTGGGGTGCCACTGGTTACACGTTTTGGTCACCTCTTGTTCGCATTGACAGCACTACGAACAGTGGACGTTACGTTTCACATGTGTTATGACCCATAGCTCTATCCTTCATTCGATCCCTGCGAAACCCTACATTTCACCAGGATAACGCACGACCGCATGTTGCAGGTCCTGTACGGGCCTTTCTGGATGCAGAAAATGTTCGAATGCTGCGCTGGCGAGCACATTCTCCAGATCTATCATCAATTGAAAACGTCTGGTCAATGGTGGCCGAGCAACTGGCTCGTCACAATACGCCAGTCACTACTTTTGATGCACTGTGGTATCGTGTTGAAGCTGTAAGGGCAGCTGTACGTGTACACGCCATCCAAGCACTGTTTGACTCAATTCCCATTCGTATCAAGGCCGTTATTACAGCCAGAGCTGGTTGTTCTGGGTACTTATTTCTCAGGATCTATGCACCCCAATTGCGTGAAAATGTAATCACATGTCAGTTCTAGTATATTTGTCCAATGAATAGCCATTTATCATGTGCATTTCTTCTTGGCGTAGGAATTTTAATGGCCAGTAGTGTACATCTACCTACATCTACATGCATGCTCTACAAGTCTCACTTAAGTGCCTGGCAGAGCGTTCACCTTCACAATAATTCTCTATTATTCCAGTCTCGAACAGTGCGCGGAAAAAACGAGCGCCCATATCTTTCCGTGCGAGCTCAGATTTCCCCTATTTTATTACGATTATCCTTCCTCCATATGTAGGTCGCCGTCAACAAAATATTTTCGCATTCGGGGGAGAAAGTTGGTGATTGACGTTTGGTGAGAAGATTCTGAAGCTTGATTTAATGGTGTCCACCCCATATCCTGTACAACTTCAGTGACACTCCCTCCTCTATTTCGCGATAATACAAAACGTGCTGTCCTTGTTTCAAATTTCTCGACCTGCTCCGTTAATCCTACCCGCTAAGTATCCCACAACGCGCAGCAGTACTCCAAAAGATGACGGACAAGCGTAGTGTAGGCAGTCTCTTTAGTAGATCTGTTACATTTTCTAAGTGTTCTTTTCGTGTCGTTTCGTTGTCCCTGTAGTGCTGTACCGTGGGAAGCGAGGAGAGGATGTCGTTTGGTGGCCAGTACCCTCTTTCTACAACACAGCTGCACGGGTTCTTTATTAATCAGAACAGAAAGTTACCTAACTCAGGATAGGCCACGTTAGCCTCAAGTCCCGCTATGCACACTACACTGGTCGCTGTATGGTACCTGAGTCTGAGCTACCTGCGACTCCCACTGGGCAGCGACTGATGGTTCGACTCGTTGACTCACTGGATGACTGACTGACTGGGCTCTGCAGCCTGCAGAACGGATCTAAACACGGGCGGCCGAGAGGTCGTTGGCGGTCCCTTTCTTGCGAGTCTGTCTTTGGCTTCTATCGATCTTCTCACAACCTCTTTGTAGCCTGGTGTGCTGGCGCCAGCTTACGCCAGCACATTCCTGCCAATAAAACGCATTGTTCAGTTTGCATTGCCCTCAACATTATCAATGTGTTCTTTCCAATTTAAGTTGTTCATAATTGTAATACCTAGGTATTTACAGCCTTAAGATTTGACTGATTTATCGTGTGACCGAACAGATTCCTTTTAGCACTCATGTGAATGACCTCACACTTTCCATTATTTAAGGTCTGTTGCCAATTTTTGCATCATTCAGATAGCTTTTCTAAATCGTTTTCCAATTTGTTTTGATGTTCTGATAACTTTGTAAATGATAAACAACAGCATGATCTCCAAACAACCTAACATAGCTGCTCAGATTGTCTCCTAAATGGTCTATAAAGATAAGGAACTGCACAGGGCCTATAACGCTACCTTGGGGAACACCAGAAAAGACTTCTGTCGATTATTACGAACTGTGGCCTCTCTGCCAAGAAATCACGAATCCAATCACATAACTGAGTCGCTATCCCATCAGCACGCAATTTGACTACAACCTGCTTGTGAGGTACAATGTCAAAAGTCTTCTGGAAATCTAGAAATACGGAATCAATTTGAAATCACTTGCCAACAGCTCTCAACACTTCTTGTGAATAAGGAGCTAGTTGTGTTACACGAGAACAATGTTTTCTGAACTCGTGTTGACTGTGTGTCAACAGAACGTTCTCTTCGAGGTGACTCATAATCCTCGGACAGAATATATGTTCCAAAACCCTGCCGCAAATCGACGTTAATGATATGGTCCTGTGATTTAGTGGATTACACGTATTACATTTCTTGAATACTGGTGTGACCTGTGCAACTTTCCAGTCTTTGGATACTATATTTCGTCAAGCGAGAGGATGTATTTGTTACGCATGGAGCTATTTCATCACCGTACTCTGAAAGGAAACTAATTGGTATACGTCTTATTTTTTTACCAACTTGTTTTCTGTCATTCTGTCAACAAGATCTGTCCACTTTATAACGTTCTCTTCTATCTTCTCATGAACTGAGAAGATTTTCATATCTGTCTGATTATTTCATCTGTTATTTTATCCATTTTACTCTCTGGACACGGCCACATGTTGCCGTGGCTCACTGTAGCTAAGTGGAAGATTTGCTAGACATATATGTGTGGGAATTGTATGTACGTCTTAAATTCCTTCTCCTTCTCCCCCTGCCTTTGCCCAACTTCCTTCCCCTCTTTGTCCATCGCATTCTCTCCCCTATCTCTATCCATCCTCCCCTCGCACCTCGCCCTTCATCTCTTCCCATCCCTCTCTCCCTCTCTATCTGTCCATCTTCTCTTTCTCTCTCTCCATTTCTTGCTGCCGCCCCCCTCTCCCGACCTCTCTGTCTATCTTCTCGCTCCCTCTCTCTCTCTCTCTCACTATCTATCCATCTGTTCCTGACCCCGTCTCTCTGTTCATTTCCTTCTTCCCGCTCTCTATGGCCATTACCTCCCACCCCTCTGCTCTCCTCTATCGCTTCTCCCTTCTATTCCAGTCTCGTATTGTTCTTGGAAAGGTAGATTCTCGGTATGCCTCTGTGTGGGCTCTAATCTCTGTGATTTTATCCTCATGGTCTCTTCGCGAGATATACGTAGGAGGGAGCAATATACTGCTTGACTGTTCTCGAAACTTCAACAAAAGCCTGTACCGAGCTACTGAGCATCTCTCCTGCAAAGTCTTCCACTGGAGTTTATCTATCATCTCCGTAACGCTTTCGCGATTACTAAATGATCCTGTAACGAAGTGCGCTGCTCTCCGTTGGATCTTCTCTATCTCTTCTATCAACCCTATCTGGTACGGATCCCACACTGATGAGCAAGCAGTGGGAGAACAAGTGTATTGTAACCTACTTCCTTTGTTTTCGGATTGAATTTCCTTAGGATTCTTCCGATGAATCTCAGTCTGGCATCTGCTTTACCGACGATTAATTTTATATGGTCATTCCATTTTAAATCACACCTAATGCGTACTCCCAGATAATTCATGGAATTAACTGCTTCCAGTTGCTGACCTGCTATATTGTAGCTAAATGATAAGGGATCTTTCTTTCTATGTATTCGCAGCACATTACGCTTGTCTACATTGAGATTCAATTGCCATTCCCTGCACCATGCGTCAATTCGTTGCAGATCCTCCTGCATTTCAGTACAATTTTCCATTGTTACAACCTCTCGATATACCACAGCATCATCCGCAGAAAGCCTCAGTGAACTTCCGATGTTATCCACAAGGTCATTTATGTGTATTGCGAACACCAACGGTCCTACGACACTCCCCTGCGGCACACCTGAAATCACTCTTACTTCGGAAGACTTCTCTCCATTGAGAATGTCATGCTGTGTTCTGCTATCTAGGAACTCTTCAATCCAATCACACAGTTGGTCTGATAGTCCATATGCTCTTCAAAGTCAGAGCATATGGACTATCAGACCAACTGTGTGATTGGATTGAAGAGTTCCTAGATAGCAGAACACAGCATGACATTCTCAATGGAGAGTCATTAAACGACTATGGGGAATTGTAAAATCTCAGAAAGTGCTCGACCAATTTGCTTCAGTTTTTTAGATATTACTGCAATAAACGTTTAAACATACACGCACACACAGCGACATTGTTGTTGGCAGCTGCTCAGTTAATCATATTCGTTGCAAAGACAACGTTGGTACCTCTGTAATTAATCATATATGTATGATGAACGAAGAGGCTACCAACAGTGTCTATATCCCTGTGTGCGTTTGTCCAAACGTTTATTACAGTAATGTCTACAAATTTGAAGTAAATTGGTCGAGCACTTTTTGAGATTTTTGTAGCAATGTGTCCCGTTTGTATGTTAGATACATATATATATTAGAAATATATAGCCTGTCTCAAAATGAAAATTTAAAGGAAGTCGGTCGAGAACTTTTCGAGATTTTTCCTGATAACATTTGTAGGTATATAAAAACACTCTTGTATTTGCATGCAGCGTTGTGTCAAATTTCGAAGGAAACGGTAAAGAACATTTGGCGATTTAAGAGTTTGAACAAACTAACATTTACATTTTTATATAGACTTCCCCTATAATTATTAAATATTTATATGTAATATATGGCGATATAGTAGGTATACAAAAACGCATGTATATTCGGATGTAAAGGTTGTCAAAGTTTCAGAGCAGTCGGTGTAGAACTTCCGGAGTTTTAAAATTTTGAACAAACGAACATTTCCATTTTTATTTATACAGATTACAGCTTTTTACATACATCACGAACTTTATTTCCGCTGCCTTTTTACGTGGTTTTAATTTTTTGTTGTACACGATTCGATATCATCTGCGAGACTAGGTACAGCCACACTTTAACGGTATTTCATTTGATCTCTGTTGATCCATCATGGTCCGCGGACATGGGCTGTTTAGTAATTGGCAGTATCAATGAGACTCTGCAACAGGCGTGTAACTAAGATGTTATTTGTGTTGAAGGCTACCAGTTTCGGCACTGCACTATGCCATCCTCAGGACCCACATGCAGCTCTCCAGATAAACGACAGTATTACATAGTGCAATATGTTTCTGGATGTCGCGAATTCAACCGTTTCACTAGTGCTTCATTCGAAGACTTGATAGCGACTAATTTTAACAATACGGTTGCGTTATCCGTAGAATTTGGTATACAGAGTATGAACAAAATCGATTAATATTTAACACTACTTCTTCAGATTCACAGAGAGTATGTGCGACGTACGGCACGCAGCGTTAATCAAATACACTTCTGTGCCAGCGCGAGAACCAAAATCTGCAACATTACATTGTGTTAATCGTGTCTTGTAATGTTATGGAAGTCCTTCACATTTTCGGGACAAGCTGCTTTATTCCCCGGAAGTTAAATCTGGAATTTGGAAAATGGTGCTCAACATGTAAACGTTACTACAGATTTTGGGATGCAGATTATGACACGTTCGACATGCCTGCCATCATTGGCGATAATGTGGCGCAGACGAATAGGCGAACTGTGCATGACCCTCTGAAGTGTCGGAACATCGATGCTGTCAATTACCTCCCGAATGGCTGTTTTCAGCTCAGCAATGGTTTTGGGGTTATTACTGTACACCTCGTCCGTAATATAGACCCACAAAAGGAGTCGCATGTGTTCAGATCCTGAGACTACAGCGGCCGCCGGTGGAGTGGCCAAGCGGTTCTAGGCGCTGGGACTTGTTTCTGCCGCAGAATCTGCCATTCCCCGTTCTTCTGGGTCCCCTCGGCGGAGGACTGTGCCTTGGTGGTCGCCTGCGATCGCCGAGGCGCTCCAGCGTCACAAGCAGCATCCCTCATTAGAAAACCTCATCGCCTTTAAACGGCTCCGTGCATGGGCCCGCCACATCATTCGCCAACACAAACAGGAGTGCTGCGAACCCCACGTCTCTACCATTGGCCTCCATATCTCTCCATCGCAGGTTTGGGCCAAGATTAGGCGCCTCCATGGCTATCGGACCCCTGCCAGCGTCCCTGCCCTCTCACTGAATGGAGCAGTTTGTGCTGACTCCGACATAATTGCAAAACCGCTTAGCAGACGATTTTGCTCTCAGTTCTGTGAATTACCCAATGGCCTTCCGCTCCATTAAAGAAGGGTTGGAACGTCGGAGCCTTTCCTTTCACACCCGCCATCCTGAACCCTACAGTGTTCCATTCAGTGAGTGGGAATTCGACAGTGCCCTAGCCACTTGCCCTGATACAGCTCCCAGGCCAGATCGCATCTACTGTCAGATGCTGAAGCACCTCTCAGAGGACTGCCAACGACGCCTCCTCGACCTTTTCAACCGTCTCTGGGATGAGGGTGAGTTTCCCTCGCAATGGCGGGAAAGCATTGTTATCCCCGTTTTGAAACCTGGCAAGAACCCATTGGAGGTGGACAGCTACCGCCCCATTAGCCTCACCAACGATCTTTGCAAGTTGCTCGAACGCGTGGTGAGTCGGCGGTTGAGTTGGGTACTCGAGTCTCGGGGCCTTCTGGCTCCGTCTCAGGGTGGGTTCCGTAATGGCCGCTCTGTCGCCGACAATCTGGTGAGCCTGGAGTCTGCCATCTGTACTGCCTTTGCCCGCCGTCAGCACCTGGTCGCTGTCTTTTTTGACATGCGCAAGGCGTACGATACGACATGGCGCCATCAAATCCTCTCTACGCTTCATGGTTGGGGTCTTCGGGGTCCGCTGCCGATTTTCATACGAAATTTTCTGTCGCATCGTACCTTCCGCGTGCAAGTCGTGGCCTCCCATAGTTCGCCCTGAGTTGAGGAGAATGGGGTACCACAGGGGTCTGTCTTCAGTGTCTGCCTGTTTTTAATTGCAATTAATGGGCTTGCTGCGGCGGTGGGAACGTCTGTCTCAGCTTCCTTGTATGTTGATGACTTCTGCCTATACTATAGCTCCACTGGCACTGCGGCTGCTGAGCGGCAGCTGCAGGGCGCTATCCACAAGGCGCAGTCTTGGGCTGTAGCGCATGGGTTCCAGTTTTCGGCTGCCAAGACCTGCGTTATGCATTTCTGCCGGCGACGCACTGTCCACCCTGAGCCACAGCTTTATCTTGACGGCGAACCTCCTGCTGTGGTGGAGACACATCGGTTTTTGGGTGTGGTTTTTGATGTCCAGTTGACTTGGCTCCCACATATTCGGCAGCTTAATTAGATGTGTTGGGGGCACCTTAATGCTCTGCGATGCTTGAGCCACACCATCTGGGGCGCCGACCCATCTACCCCCTTATGCCTCAACCAGGCATTAATTCAGTGTGATCTGGATTATGGGAGCCTGGCTTATGGTTCAGCATCCCCTTCTGCGTTGCGAGTGCTGGACCCCATCCTTCACAGTGGGATCTGACTTGCCACTGGAGCTTTCCGGACCAGCCCTGTGGACAGCATACTTCTGGAGGCAGGTGTCCCTCCACTGCGATTACAGCGCCAACGTTTACTGGCCGCTTATGATACACATGTTTGTAGCTTGCCCGGGCATCCTAAATATCGTCTCCTGTTCCCTCAGTCGATCGTCCATCTCCCAGAACGTCGGCCCCGGCCGGCTCGTACGATCGCGGTCCGCATCAGAGAGCTTCTCCCCGAACTTGGGGCTTTTCCACCTCCTTTCCGGGCCCCTCTGCGTACACCCCCGTGGCGTGTGCCCCGCCCTCGCCTTGTTCGAATTGGCACAGGGCCTGAAGGACTCAGTCCCTCGTAAGGCCTTCCGCCGCCGCTTTCTTTCCATCCTTGCCACGTATCAGTGCTCTGGCGTTGTTTACACTGACTGTTCAATGGTTGCTGGTCGTGTCGGTTATTCTCTCACTCTAGGGGACCAACTACACTCATTGCCGGCTGGCTGCAGCGTTTTCACTGCTGAGCTGGTCGCCATCTTTCATGCCCTAGAGTATATCCAATCCTGCTCAGGTGAGCCCTTCGTTATCTGTAGCTGTGGTTTACAAGCTTTCGACCTCTCTCTCATCTGGTGATGGGTGTCCAGGAGTCCTTCCATACTCTTGCCCGTTGTGGGCAATGAACATATTGACCGCCTAGCCAAACAGGCCACCAGGAAACCATCTCTGGACATTGGCCTCCCAGAGACTGATTTGTGGGGTGTCTCACGCCGCAAAGTTTTCGAACTTTGGGACACTGAATGGCGCAACCTGATTACAGCTAACAAACTCCGTCCTATCAAGGAGACGACGAATGTATGGCGGTCCTCCATGCGAATTGTGGGAGGTAGTAAATGTAGTCTTGTGAAAGCCTCCCAGGGATGGAAACAGTCTAACTTAAAATTTTGTGGAGTTTCAAAGTCACCTATTTAATCATTTAATTGAAAGTAGAAGACTGTGGTAATAAAGATAATTTGCAGTTTCTTTTAAAGATTAAAATCTCTTAAAACTGAGGCTTATAAAGTGTTGCTTAGTTAATGATCATAGTGCTGCCTGTAGTATATTTTAAAAGGTGAGTCAGTTTCTTGCAAATTTGTCAACGTTATATTTCACTGTAGTAAAAGTGGAAAACTGCAATAGTGGATAGTTATATATTAATGTTTGCTAAGTGTTTGTATCTCTTATGTATTGGAAGTGCATATTAATAGTATAACAGGATCCACAGTTTGTCTATTGTGCTAATGATAGGTAAAAAGTAATGGGAAGACACTATTTATGAAAACAATAATTTTTTTATACAAAAGATAGTGAGAAGCAACCTGTTAGTGGTTTCCAATTAACTTTCATTTTAAATAGTAAAGTATTTAAGTGAGAGAGACTTAACCAATGTCCAATTTTTGATTCTGAAGTGGATGTTAATAGTAATGTTATAAAGACCATTGAGTTTGAACAAGCCCTGAAAGTGATAGTGTGTTTCGATATCTGTTATATTTTTGCAAATAGCTTGTGCTGCTCTAGCTGTTAGCTTCAATCTTACCGCAAACATATGTATGTGTCAGAGTTCATTGCACTCGCGTATGGCAAAGTATAGGTTGTGTTTGTACGTTAAAGTTACTCATACCTACTTTCTTAAACAAGAACGTTAATCTTTCTCTTGCCTAATTAGGCCGGCGACCGTTTTCCTTATTGTTTAAACAGTATAGCTAGGTAAAACATTATTTGTTACTGTTCAAATATTTACGTAATTCTGACTTTCATTTCCGATAAGCCACCCCCGTTAGGTACAACTCGGTCAACATAACAAAATTCCTCTCAGAGGGTAAGACTGATCTGTAGCTTTATACCATAACTGCTTTAACAGGATAGTTTCATTTCACAACCTGCCTCCAACTTTAGGGTTATGGTATATCAGTAGCAGACGGTAGTGTAATACAGTCTCACGATGACACATTCCCGTGTGGGGCACCCAAATGCCGTCTCCGGGCCACGATGTAATGAAGAACAACAGCCGAGCGCACTATAACTGCTGCCTGATTGATGCACTCTGTGTTCCCGCGTTCTTTTGAACTACCTCGTGGCGGGTCCAGTCTCATTTTGCACCGTAGAGACGCTGATTTCTTACCATGTGGCTTCAAATATCCCGTGCGAGACTGGGACACATCTGGCAATATGTTTTTACGCACTTTCATTCATTTCCTCCTAGTGGTCCATTCGTTACGTTACTTTATCTGCAGCGTGACACTTATGGAACTATATGAAATAAAATCGCCATAACTTCTCAACTGTTTGCGTTAGAATCTTCAAACTGCACGGTTGGCCGCAGGGCATGATGGGAATTAGCATGCGCATGCGTGGTTTGGTTTAGCGACGAAGATCACTTTCATTTGGATGGGTTCGTCTATGCGCAAAATTGGCGCATTTGGGGGACTGGGAATCCGCATTTCACGATCGAGAGATCTCGCCCTCAACATGTGACTGTGTGGTGAGCAGTGTCCAGTCACGTAACGATCGGTGCGATATGCCTTGATGGCACTATGACTGCTAAACGGTACGTGTAGGTTTTGGACGATAATTTCATCCCCATCAGCCATATTGACCCTGATTTCGACAAGATGTGGTTCATGCAAGACGGAGCTCGACCCCATCAAAGCAGGAGAGTGTTTGATGTCCTGGAGGAGCACTTTGGGGACCGCATTCTGGCTCAGGGGTACCCAGAGGCCACTGGCATTGTCCTCGATTGGCCGCCATATTGGCTCGGAGCACTATGGGACTCAACGTCTGAGGTCATAAGTCCCCTAGACCGGTGGTGACCGAGTGAACCACCGCATCAACGGCATCATTACAAAGAGACTCAATAGCGGCAGTGGAGGAGAACAAGTCCCAGTCAGCCTTATTCATAGCCCATCTGCTAGTGCGCAGAGAAGACTGCCGCTGTGGCAGTGACAGAAAGATCGGAAAGTGGTCACTACCACACAGGTCGTCATGCACTCTCCATTGGACAGACGGTAAGAGGCTAGGGCAGCAGATCGAAAGGTCGATGCGGGAGTACGTGTCATGTGCCACACTGAAATATATGAAGGCACCATCGTTTAGAAGGGAGCTGTGCCAATACATTCTCAACAGTGGCGCCTCGACCTGTTGCCACTGACGCACCCCACAGAGGGGATATGGGCGTTGAAGTCGCCAGTCGCAATTGGACTGTCAGTGCTGCCAGGGCATGCTGTAGGACATCACCATCCGGTGAAAGATACAGACTGCAGACAGTAACAGCTCGTGGCGTCCACACCTGAACAGCGACAGCCTCTAAAGCTGTCTGTAGAGGGACAGACTCGCTGTGAAGAGAGTGAAGGACATAGATGCAGACGCCACCAGACACCCTTTCATAAGATGCCCGGTTCTTATAATAACCCTGACAGCCACGGAGGCCGGGGGTTCGCATCGCTGGAAACCAACTTTCTTGAATAGCAATGCAGAAGAAAGGGTGAAGGTTGAGAAGTTGTCAGAGCTCAGCAAGATGGGGGAAGAAACTGCCACAGCTCCGCTGGAGCTGGACATTGTCCATGGCTGAGAAAAGCGTGAAGGGACTGGGGAGGCAGATTACGCCGCTGGGTCACTTGCCGCCACCGATTCAGCACCCGCGCAAGAGACATCCATTGTGTCCGAGGGTCCAGCGAGATCCAGGTCTTCAGCAGACGCCAGAATCTCGACCTCATCCTCAGACGCTGAGCTCGTAGGAAGCGGTGGGACGGGCGCCACCGCAATGACGGCATTCTTGGGAACCTTCTTCTTTATCTGTTTCTCGCGCTGTGCCTTTGGTGGTTGTGGCTGGGAGGGCTTCCCTGGGTCAGTCTCAGGGACGGACGACGACCGTGAGGCCGTACAACCTGTGACTGGTGGTTGGTTCAGCCACTTGCGGGTGTCCGCTTTTCTGCTGGTCTGAACTTGCGAAGCGACCCCTTCCTGGTGAGAGGAGCTGAAGAAGTCTTAAGCTTCTCTGGGTGGGAAGTGGGAATTGATGTCCCCGATGGTTGGGCGGGGGTGGGGGTGGGGGGTGGGGTGGTGTTGCTCCTGGAGCAGGAGCAACAAGGGGTGAAGTGGCCCCCACCATCAAGGGGGCAGGTGTGGTCCTTCGACTCTGAGAGCTGACTATAAGTGTTGCAGCTGATGGAACTGTAGCTGGAGCGACAGTGGCGGCATAAGAAGACATAATGCGCACAGGATAAAGCCATTCAAATTTCTGCTTAGCCTCAGTGTAGGTCAGTCGGTCCAGGGTCTTGTATTCCATTATTTTCCTTTCCATCCGCAGAATCGGACAGTCCGGCGAGCAAGGCCTGTGACTGGGCAGACGATGCGGTTTTTATCAAGACTGAACCGGACCGCATTTTGGACAAGCCCTCCACCTCCCCGAACTTGTCCTCCAAATGCTCTACAAAGAACTGAGGCTTCATAGATACAAAGGATTCCCCATCAGCTCTCGTACAGACGAGATACCGGGGCGAATACGTTTCACTGTCATTCATAGCCTTTCGTTCCTCCCATGGTGTGTCCAGGGAGGGGAACGATTTGGGGTCATACATATTAGGTTTAAAATGAGCCCTCGAACGCTTACAGACTGCTGGTGGCTGGCCACCAGCAAGAGATGATGTGCCACGATTCATTGCGTGTCATCCACCGTGATGCCACCTACTCCGACCAAGGGCTCTCCCCATGGGAGAATGGCCATTGCCGGGAGTCCTGATGCCCCAGGGAGATGGGCATCTACTCCTTGCCATACATGGGGAGTATACGGCGCAGGTATCAGCAGAGCGATCCCTATGTTGTCAGGGTTCTACATGGCGGCCCCACCACAACAGACTGGCTACAGTGCTGGATATTAGATGCAATAAAGTCCATGGTCGTCGCCTCCGCAAAAAGCAACACTGCACAGTGCATAGTGGAAATTGCACCCAGGAACGCATCCTCGCCTAAGAGATGGAGAACGAGTGGGACGGCAATGTGACGACGGTAAATCTGGCTAGAGGTCTCAATGCACGATGGACAAAATGCACCATGGAAGGCGCCCTTCTCCAACTGGCTCGCTCTTCGGAAGAATTTGGAACGATGGAGGTCAAACCCGAGAGGGGACCATCGCATATAGACCGAAACATGTGAGACTCCTTTTAGTCGCCTCTTACGACAGGCAGGAATACCGCAGGCCTATTCTAACCCCCGAACCCGCTGGGGGGCGACGGTGTAACAGCGCCCTGTAAATGATGGAGACGAGCTGCGCTTTTGCGCGATTGACAATGACCTGCTGTCAGGTGAGGGCTCCATAGCCGTAGTACGGTTTAATGAAAGTTTTCTGTGCTCCTTCTCCATGCCGCCGCTTCCCGGCCGTAAGCCACGAAGGTGTGCCTAAAGCCCGTCTCACACGGAGCAAGGTTCGCCGCAAGTTTGCGAGATGGCGTGCATGCCTGCCGGCTTGCAGGGAAAGGAGCCGGCTATCTTCCATGCCGAAGCTCTCCCACGGTGCAAGATCGGCAGCTGGTTGTGTTGTGATCGGCTGCAAGTTGTATCGAACGAAGATGGCTGCTTCAGGTACAGATGTTCAGAGCAAACTGGCGTTATTAGCTGTTTTGATGGTAAACGATGCAGAAATGCATGCTAATGAGAGAAGAAGAAAGAAAGAAAGAATGGACGAAAAACTGGATTAAGAGGAGAAACGCTGGAAAAGGTGTGCTCTCCATGCTTCACAAAGAGTTGAGGTTAGTTCCAATAAACCTACTTTTGCTTGAAAAGTATCACCATTTCATTACTGTTTGACTTAATAGATATACCAACAATGACTGTTATATACGACTTTATTTTATAGGATACAAGATTGTACATCCTTAGCAAATTTTATACGAATGGATGTATTGGTATTTGAAGGACTGCTTTGCATGGTTTCGCCTCTGATTCAGAAGAAAGCTACATCGTAATCCATTACCATTCAAGATTATGTGGTTTCAAAAATCGTGTGAATATTCAGTGTGATATTTCTAGGAAATAGTCTTCAATGTGTCCGATTTTTACAATTAGTAGGTTTCTACATTCAACACAAAATTCGTAACTTTGTACTTGCGTCGTTCGTCCCAGCGCCACTGCTTTTCGAGGATTTTACTTTGGCGTACTCCACTTTCAATTGAGTACGTAAATTGTGCATTTTGCTATAGCACTCCTTGCTCGTCGTATATGGTCGAACAAGACACACGACACTTGGAACTCTTTCGAGTGCTTCTGCACGCTAGTGTTTATTATAATAGTTTGCGCTTTTCACGACGTACAGACACTGTTCTTCCCTGTAAGTACATATCAATGCTTCAGTCGCTTCCTTGGACCACTGCGGTGTCATTATTTATTTATTATAATGAACTTCCTACCGCACCTCACAACAGCAGAAAAGCGACTATCAACAAAGGTTTCCCGCACAAGTTTTCCGCGTCTGACGTCACAAACGAAACGTCTCATGATTGGCCAACGCAGGTAGCACGCAGGGAACCTTACAAGAAAAATAGCACCGGACCTATCCTGGAAATCTTACAAGGTTCCCAGCAACGTAGCCCACTAGCAGACGACGGAGCCAGCTAGGTAGCCGCCGCGCGAGCCAGCAAGGAAACTTACAGCGAATCTCGCTCCGTGTGAGACGGCCTTAAGAGCAGGCTTCGCATATTCAATCCACCAACTGAGGGTCGATCGGTAACGACCACGACGCCGTAAGGACGCGTTTCGCGACTCTTCTACAGCACCTTCACATGCCGGCTCTTCCAGATGGGCGACGTTCAGTTTCCAG
Organism: Schistocerca serialis cubense; assembly: GCF_023864345.2. NCBI lineage: Eukaryota > Metazoa > Arthropoda > Insecta > Orthoptera > Acrididae > Schistocerca > Schistocerca serialis. Next base: position 235,673,210 of record NC_064647.1, on the reverse strand, counting down.
GGGGGCCTACTGCGCCACACACGTGCAGGTTGGAGGGCAATGGTGCAAATATAGGCTGTGTGGTCGGTGAATGCAGTGGGCCAGAGCTCTGCTCCTCTCGTCGCCGTCGGAAGGGTTCTTGCGACGTAAATCCTGTCTAAAAGACTTGACGAATGACTTGTACGAGGGTTATTCCAAAAGTAAGGTCCGGTTATAAAAAAAAAATCAAAACTAAAATGTTTTTTCAAAACAATTGTTTTATTTACATTCCTTACATCTTTATCTATTTTTCTACATAACTTCCATACTTATTTAAACATTTGTCACATCGTTCAACAAGCTTTTGAATGCCCATGTTATAGAAATCGGCCGCCTGTGACGATAACCAGTCCTTAACTGCTTCTTTCACTTCATCATCTGTGTCGAAGCGCTTGCCGCCGAGAAACTCCTTTAAGTAACGGAACAGGTGGAAATCACTTGGCGCCAGGTCCGGACTGTAAGGAGGATGGTCCATCTGTTCCCATCCAAATTTCTTGATCAGAGCTTGCGTTTCATTTGCAGTGTGGGGTCTGGCATTGTCATGCAACAACAAGATTCCAGACGACAAAAGACCACGTCGCTTATTCTGGATTGCACGTCGAAGTTTAGTCAGGGTAGCGCAGTAGGCGGCTTTATTAATCGTTGTTCCTCTCTCCATAAAGTCGACTAACAATACTCCACGTCTATCCCAGAACACAGTCGCCATAACCTTACGTGTTGAGATTGTCTGCTTTTCCTTGACCTTGACTGGCGATGACGTGTGACGCCATTGCATTGACTGACGTTTAGACTCTGGAGTGATGTGAGAAACCCATGTCTCATCCCCTGTGACAACATTGTCTAAAAGACTGTCACCTTCCTTATGATATCGCTCCAAAAAATCAAGAGCAAAAGCCATTCTTTTCATTCGTTGGGGCTCAGTAAGCAGCCTGGGAACCCAACGGGCACACAATTTGTGAAACTTCAAATGTTCAGACACAATTCTGTACAAAGTTGTTCTACTCACATTCGGAAAATGCATGTCTACGTCTGTAATAGTGAATCGGCGATCTTCACGAATTTTTTTGTCAACCGCATTGACCAAATCGTCTGAAATCACTGATGGTCGGCCACACCGTGGTTCATCGTGCACATTATCCCGTCCTTCATTAAAAGCTCGCACCCACTTGCGCACTTTACTGTCGCTCATTATGTTAGGACTGTACACTTCAGTAATCTGCCGATGGATTTCCGCCGCTGAATTGTTTCTTGCAGACAAAAACCGTATCACTGCCCTTACTTCACAATCGGCGGGCTGATCAATTGTCTTAAACATTGTAAAGTGACACTGTGAACTACACTCAGCAACAGTAACAAAGCGAATGGCGGCGTTTGACGCGCAAGGCTTGCCGGGAGTCGGCGCGCATGCGTGTTTTGTCATTGGCGCCAAATTTCAATAGTTACGGCGAATCGGACCTTACTTTTGGAATAACCCTCGTATAATGGGTGTAACCAGGAGCTGGGCCATGGATGTGGCGCCACGTGTCGAGCAGGTGGAGGTCACGCACTAGCATTTCCAATTCCGCACACGGGACGTGATGTGGCTGCTGATCAGACGGAGATAAAGTACAGTTAAAATCTCCTGCGATCACCATATCGTCTATGCGGCCCAGACAGAGACGCGTAATATCTTCCGGAAAAAAAGCGGGTCCGATCGCTCCGTATCCCTGAGGCTGAAGGGCACAGGTGAGCCGTACACCGTCGACAGTTGCGGGCGTGGCGCTTACACGCGGTGAGCACAGTACGTCCGTAGCCGCGGAGTCTTCCCGTAGCAGCACGTAGAAGCAGCACGTAGAAGAGGCTTGGGAGATGTGGACGGTATATCCGTAGAAGTCAGGGAAACTAGCAACACGAAAGTAAAGTTCTATGTCGAAAGTAAAGTTCTATGTACTGACTTGGCAGAAAATCCTACGAAATTTTGGTCTTATGTCAAAGCGGTAGGTGGATCAAAACAAAATGTCCAGACGCTCTGTGACCAAAATGGTACTGAAACAGAGGATGACAGACTAAAAGCCGAAATACTAAATGTCTTTTTCCAAAGCTGTTTCACAGCGGAAGACTGCACTGCAGTACCTTCTCTAGATTGTCGCACAGATAACAAAATGGTAGATATCGAAATAGACGACAGAGTGATAAAGAAACAATTAAAATCGCTCAAAAGAGGAAAGGCCGCCGGACCTGATGGGATACCAGTTCGATTTTACACAGAGTACGCGAAGGAACTTGCGCCCCTTCTTGCAGCGGTGTACCGTAGGTCTCTAGACGAGCGTAGCGTTCCAAAGGATTGCAAAAGGGCACAGGTCATCCCCGTTTTCAAGAAGGGACGTCGAACAGATGTGCAGAACTATAGACCTATATCTCTAACGTCGATCAGTTGTAGAATTTTGGAACACGTATTTTGTTCGAGTATAATGAATTTTCTGGAGACTAGAAATCTACTCTGTAGGAATCAGGATGGGTTTCGAAAAAGACGGTCGTGTGAAACCCAGCTCGCGCTATTCGTCCACGAGACTCAGAGGGCCATAGACACGGGTTCCCAGGTAGATGCCGTGTTTCTTGACTTCCGCAAGGCGTTCGATACAGTTCCCCACAGTCGTTTAATGAACAAAGTAAGAGCATATGGACTATCATACCAATTGTGTGATTGGATTGAAGAGTTTCTAGATAACAGAACGCAGCATGTCATTCTCAATGGAGGGAAGTCTTCCGAATAAGAGTGATTTCAGGTGTGCCGCAGGGGAGTGTCGTAGGACTGTTGCTATTCGCAATACACATAAATGACCTTGTGGATAACATCGGAAGTTCACTGAGGCTTTTTGCAGATGATGCTGTGGTGTATCGAGAGGTTGTAACAATGGAAAATTGTACTGAAATGCAGGAGGATCTGCAGCGAATTGACGCATGGTGCAGGGAATGGCAATTGAATCTCAATGTAGACAAGTGTAATGTGCTACAAATACATAGAAAGAAAGATCGTCATTTAGCTACAATATAGCAGGTCAGCCACTGGAAGCAGTTAATTCCATAAATTATCTGGGAGTACGCATTAGGAGTGATTTAAAATGAAATGATTATATAAAGTTGATCGTCGGTAAAGCAGATGCCAGACTGAGATTCATTGGAAGAATCCTAAGGAAATGCAATCCGAAAACAAAGGAAGTAGGTTACAGTACGCTTGTTCGCCCACTGCTTGAATACTGCTCAGCAGTGTGGGATCTATATAGCAGATAGGGTTGATAGAAGAGATAGAGAAGATCCAACGGAGAGCAGCGCGCTTCGTTACAGGATCATTTAGTAATCGCGAAAGCGTTACGGAGATGATAGGTAAACTCCAGTGGAAGACTCTGCAGGAGAGACGCTCAGTAGCTCGGTACGGGCTTTTGTTGAAGTTTCGAGAACATACCTTCACCGAGGAGTCAAGCAGTATATTGCTCCCTCTCACGTATATCTCGCGAAGAGACCATGAGGATAAAATCAGAGAAATTAGAGCCCACACAGAAGCATAGCGACAATCCTTCTTTCCACGAACAATACGAGACTAGAATAGAAGGGAGAACCGATAGAGGTACTCAGGGTACCCTCCGCCACACACCGTGAGGTGGCTTGCGGAGTATGGATGTAGATGTAGATGTAGATACTTCCTGTAAGAGGGCCACATCGATGTCCGCCGCATCGAGCATGTGTTGTAGCATTGTCAGTTTGTGTGGTGCCCTTCGCGCAATATTGATTGTGGCAAGGCGGAAGGTGTCCTTGGCAATCGAAGATAACTGCAAGAGATGCTGGACCTACCGAACCCATTACAGATTACGAGTCTCTCACGCTAGGAGTGGTATCCCCAATGACACCCCCATCCCTGTCACCCGTGGCCTCTCCAGGAAGTTCCACAACACGTCCGACCACCCTGAGTGCAACACTTTGCTGTGTTGCTGATCGGCACCTGAATCTCTTTCACCCACGTCGTCTTTGGAAGAGGTGGACGGAGCGCCACCCATCGACGCGACCTTCTGCATCTGTGGTGCAAGAAGTAACTGGGTGCTCGTGGTATGGGCAAGCGAACCGTCTACACCACTTAGATCCTCAGCGGGCGCAGCATCCATGCCGTCTGACGAGATACGAGGTGTCGCCTTTTTGACCGGCTGTGTGTAGGAGGCTGAACCGTGTTTTATTTTCAAAGAATATTCTTAAGAATTTATTTTATTTACTAGCGAGTCATCAAGAACATTAACACATTTAATTACACTATGTAAGCATGGAAGTAGTTGCCAGGGAGCAACTGATGAAATCATTACAAAATTCCTTTTAACAAATGGGAATTTTATTCACTTTAATAGTGTCTAAAAGCATTTTTTAAAAGAAACAGATTTAAAATTATAATCAGAAAGCACCCTCTAAATATCAAAGTTACAATTTACACAGAGGTAGAAAGAAACAAGTTTTGACTGTATGAGCTTTCGGGCTGAGAACCATGACGCATCCTTTTGACACAGCTGTAGTTACGACCACTCACAACAGCCTCTGAAAGACTACACAGGTGCAAATCTGCAACACATCAGATTACTTTAAACTAAGAGTTTTAACAATTTACACAAGCACACAAACTATGCACCCCCGTAGGAGGGATGGAAATGGTACAAAACACTAACAATTAAAATATTAACCTTGCCACCGAAGGTGCAACTTGATTTTAACTTTTAAGAAAAGTCTTACGGTGAAAGGGTGCCATGATCATTTATATAAAAGCCCATGAAATGCAATCTTATACAAAATTCTACAAGGTTGGCCAAACAATAGTTAAGATGCTCTACAATAGACAGATACCGAGCGACCGCTACGGTCGCAGGTTCGAATCCTGCCTCGGGCATGGATGTGTGTGATGTCCTTAGGTTGGTTAGGTTTAATTAGTTCTAAGTTCTAGGCGACTGATGACCTCAGAAGTTAAGTCGTATAGTTCTCGGAGCCATTTGAACCATTTTTTGAATACACAGATACCGCCTCTCAAGATCATAGGCAATAATATCAAAGCTTCCAAACATATTTCAGGTATTAGGTCGTTACACTCCAAGGAATAAATTCGTTAACACACGAAATCCGACAAACATGACAGAGGCAGCTACTAACGCACGGTGAATTGATAGGGAGATTACCGAACAACCCGAACCGCAGGTTGCTGTAACCCGCCCCTACTCCACAAGGGAACAACGGACCACCCAATTTATAAACAACCACCTTACCGCGGGTGGGCAAACGGAGAAGAACGGTGGGACGACCCCAAAGCAAAACTGCTGGTGACCTCACCTAGAAAACAAGCAGAATTTAACAACTGAAATGAAACAACATATCACCAATCACTTAACTTCTAATAAACTGCGATTTCTCGAGGAGACCTGGCGCAGCACCCCCAAATCGCTCTCCCGAACCGTCCGCTGCCAGCCGCTGCGATGGACGCAGGAAGGCGCGCCGATCTCCCGTCTCACGGCGTCGCAACTCGCACCGGCCAGACCGATGTCGTGGGTTGACTCCTGTTGCTCTCTTGTCGACCGCGAAGCCACTACCCCTCGCTATATGCCGCGGCCCACTGGACTCACGTGGCGACCTCACATGCGCCGACGCTCAAGACGGACAAGTCATCTTGTGTCTCAGTGCGCGACCGACCAACCGATCGATCCAACCGCCAATGACCGTTGCCTGAGCAAACTCGAGCAGACTGGCGGACTAACGCGCAGACTCAGATGCAGGAACTCAGCCCCGACCGGGCGACCACTCGCTGAGTTCTCTTACTGGCGAAGTGGAAAGACTCTCATTTTGCCAGCTTTAAAGGTTGATCCGAATGACAGACATACTAGCACTCCGAACGACAGACAGACACTAACTGCCTAACAAATGCGGACGAGAGACAGACTAGCAAGCTGGGGACCAGAGACTGACCCAGACTGACCGACTGGCGAGCTCATAGCGTCCCTTAAATGCACGTGAACAGGCAATCTTTCCCCTTTCCCACCAGAGGGAGACACCAAAGCTGCGATTGCCACAGCGGCGCCACCGCCAGAAACGGAGGGCGACTGCTTCACACTACGCGCTGCGGCGCGCTCTTCAAAACAGCAGTTTTTTACCACGGCTCAGAGGCAATCGTCAGAAGGGGTCCGCCGACGTCGCTTGCGTCGTCGAGGCGAACGTTGCTTTCGAACGTGGACATCCGTATCCGAATGTGGGAGGCAATCCAGCGTGTTTCACCTTCCGCTAGGAAAGCCGCGGTCGGGACAATGTCCGCGTCCACGTTCTAACAACACTACCACAACAAAGGTAAAAAATTAATTATGATTGCAGTGTTGCTCATCCTGCTAAATATTGCATTTTTGGGCAACAACAAAGTTATAATATGTGGCAGGTGTCTTTAGAGCACAGTTAATATAGTCATTTCTTGAAATAATGGATAAACTAGGCACTCATCTTTTCGTGTTTCCCACGCTGGTCTCGTTGTGAACTCATGGCTCAATCGTCGAAAATCTAGGTAGTGATGATTCCACGCTCGGATGCAAAGAGGCCTAGGTGTTATTCAGCGATATTCAAAAGTTTTATAGTTGTATTTCATAAACCATTAGTGAAGATTAAACTTTTGCAAGTTAGGACAATGGTGATGTAAAAAAGTAACCAGCACTCCGAATTTAAGTTACAATTCTTTTTTATTGCTTTTGTTGCAATATCACGTAACTCGTTCCAAAACATCACTTCACAATATAAAACATACTTGAAAATATCTTCCTCACTGTTAAAGTTCACATTTCATAAACTGACTACAATTTGCCTCTAACATGACGACCAAAGCTTGACTCTCTAATAACCGCTTACGCACCCACAAATCAGAGTTACAAGTACGTCAATGATCATAGTGACAAAAAAAAAAAAGAATACACATAAGAACAATATAATTGCAATATATACATATCAATGTATCGAAGTACCTCTACATTAATGAAATCAAATCTGAATGTTGTCACAGAAATATGTGAACTATTTTACAGAAACGCAGTAGAATATTGCTGGTATCGAGAGGTTGAGGTGAGGTGCCACAATGGTTGCGTAATTCAAGTACCATTACAACGTCCATCGCGTCCTGAATGTTATGTTGCGTCTGGATTCCGTGGGACTGTTGCTGCTGTTGTTACTGTGGAGGGTGTGACATCTGCGTTGGCATTGGGGGTCCCTTGATCCTTCTGGCGTCGATGGGTGTGCCCGACCGCCTATTTCATCCTCATCTATGGTGCGCATCGTCGTCTGGGCGTACGTTAGGGGCAGGATTGTCGTCCCCGTCGGCGAAACGGAGTCTCCAACTGGTGTCTGCGTAATTCTACGTTGTAAGCAGCTCGACAGAATATGGCAATTCGTGCCGACATCCGGAACAGGTACGCCATTGACCGCCGTACATTATGATTGCAAGACAGCCACCGATGTTCAAATAGGACGGCACATGTTTCTTGAGCTCAACTTTAATTTAGCACACACCGTTGTAGACTTTATACGTCGAAAAAGTTTGCCCCTTTTCTGCTACGTGGCTCATGACATTGTGTGGTGTGCGTACTGTAAGACCTTCAGTACACACACCATCGGATTATTTGACTTGTCGCTCTAACGAAGTAGGCGAGTGTCAGCAATATGTCTCGTGGTCTTATCGTGGCGTGTTTATCTTCTGCCGTCAGGTCAGACGATAGAAATGCCACTCGCACGCTTAGAGTAGCAGATTGACGATGACCAACTTTAAACAGAACTTGATTAATTTTCACACACCTTTATTAAAATAATAACAAGCATAAAAATTACTTGACTTGGCTCTGGATGCTATTTACAATTGACAATCTGAAGTTCCTTTGGTATTTGTAGGTTAATCTTATTCTCACATATATCTCTGATACTTGACAAAAGTGTCTACACATTTCTCTTCATGGCTATGTACAGGAATATGATAATCTTATTAGGCGCAGACTGAAACTTGACTATAGACTGGTACAGACTAATGCAGACTAGTACAGACTGATGCAGACTCATGCAGACTGAGGCAGACTGGTACAGACAGGTGCAGATAAATGCAGACTCATACAGACTGACTAATCGGAGGTCTGTACACTCGTTATAATACCTCGCGCATTCAGGTATCACTGTGCGAATGTGATCCGCAAGGAGAAAGGGTTCTACGTTAGCAGCAATCTCATTGGCTGTGTTAGATATTAATACGCGGATCGGCGGAAGCAGAATTTGGTCCGTCTCTATGGCAGCGCCATCTCGTAGTGCGGAGACGCACGAGCGCTGCGCCTGCGCTGTTGTGCTTAGTGGGGCGCGCTCTAGTGGGAAAGTTGTGTACGCGCTGACTACGCGGAACTATGTACACAACACATTGCCATATGGTCGAAAGGCGTCCTTGAGAACTTCCTCTGGGACCTCGAAGGGGGAGCTCAAAAACCCTTACAGTCCTTAGGCCCATGCCTGCGTGATCCACCGATAGGCCTGTCAGAATGTTTAACTCTGAGTGAGTTCGCGTATTTAGACCCCACTGCCGCGCAGACCACTGCACTGGTCATTTTAACATAAACCGCGCTCGCCGTTATAGAAAAATGTATTCCGACGACAGTCGCCGCATCTGAGTGTAGATCGTCGCGTACGAACTGTTCTATTTCATAGGCTCGAGGACGCGCGTGATCTGGTTGCTAGGTAATTCTGATCGCGGCGCCATGTGTGTCCCATAGTCGCACTGAACTTGGAACAAACACGACTCGCGCCGCGAGAAGGTAAACACAAGCAGGCTTTCACGGCCCGCACGGCTGGGCGCAGAGGACGTCCTCGCCCCACCGCGGCCGAAAGCGGACTGACCACTGAGCTACCCAAGCGTGACTCACGACTAGAGATGGGTCGTTCGCGAACTAACGGGTCCAAGGGAACGGTTCACCAAGATGAACGGAACGAGCGAGGAACGAATTCTAAGGAACGGTCTTTCACAGTCCACTTCGGTCGCGGCTCTCTACTTACAGGTCCCGGGAACGGGTAACGGTCGGTCTGGTTCCCGCAACTGCACGCTGGCCGGTCTCGTTCCAGCCTCGGTCCCGTTCCCGCCTGTCTCGGTCTCGGCCTCGCTCGGCCGGACTCGTCCTTCTTCGCGTGGCCTCTCGTCGCAGTTCCAATGCACGCTGCTCGTAGTTAGTTCAGTATCGAGTTGTTCGTTTCGTTCGCTGCGCACGCTCATTCTAGATCAGTTTCAAACCTTTTTTGAACTCTGAACTTCTGGTTCTTTTCGTATTCTATTCAGCGTCCATGACTAGTAATTAAAATAAAAATTCCGTAAATTTCGTAAAAATTACGTGGTATGTAATACATACATTTTTTCAGGTAACAAAACGGCGTATCAGCTTACTTCAATATTTTTGCTCACTGTGTGACCAGCTCGCCTATATTTTATGTAAGTAGCCAGCCAGTGACAATTTCAGTGGCATTCTTGTTGCTATGTTTTCCTTTTCCTTCGGTTTTACTTTCTTATGTAGCGTTTTCTTTCTTTTCCTGCTTTCTTTGCGTGTGTGCTTCACTTTTCTTAGGTCTGTCCACATTCGTTCCTTTTAATGTGTGTCAGGGCGCTGATGACCTCGATGTTGAGCGCCCATAAACCCCAACACACACACACACACACACACACACACACACACACACACACACACACACACACACACGCACACATACTACTTCAATATTTCGATAAACAGCAGAAGAAATACTTGTAAAAAGGCAAGATTCTTTTTTATTATTAAACATGCAAAGGAAGTCGGCACGGTACACACCAGTGGCCAATTTCCGTCTTTTTTTATTATTATTATTAAAGGGAAAAGGGCATGTTTATGGAAGGCAGACCGACTTACAACCGAATGAAACCCGCGCTTCATAATAGTGTGTCTGGTGTCACATTTTGTAAAGAGAATATGATAACAGTGGTACAGGGTGGCGCACGAAAAATCGGCCTCGAGTACTGGACTCTTCATTGTCGCCCACCAATCATCATCTATTGTTTCGAAGTTGTTGCTTGCATTAACTTTTTTCTTATTTCTTCACTGCCGAATTATTACATGTTTACGTTTCTAGGAGCTGCAGTCCGGAACCGCGCGACTGCTACGGTCGCAGGTTAGAATCCTGCTTCAGGCATGGATGTGTGTGATGTCCTTAGGTTAGTTAGGCTTAATTAGTTCTAAGTTCTAGGCGACTGATGACCTCAGAAGCTGAGTCGCATACTGCTCAGAGCCATTTGAACCATTTATTACATGTTTATCTATTTTGCTCGTAGCGGTCAACATATCGTGCGTAACTGGCTAGCAGTCTGTACTCGGGGCCGGTTTTTCGTGCGCCACTTTACATTATTTCGCTGCGATCAGCCACGTAACGCTACAGTTGGGTAAACGAGAGGTTTTGCAGAATCACGAAAATTACGAGTGTGTGAGAATTCTGTTATCAATAAAAACTCTGTATACCAGGAGGGAGGCAGGTTCCCCCCTCTTGGCGCCTTCCATCTTCAGTCACTACGCTACAAATTTTTCATGAGAACCGTATAACAAGCACAAATGAACGGTGAACGAGTAAAAATGAACGGTTCCCAAAACAGAGCAATCACCAGTGAACTAGTTCCCAAGGATGAACGGGTTTGCCCGTCTCTACTCACGACCCGTCCTCAGAGCTTTACTTCCACCAGTGCCTTGCAGGGAAATGGCTTAGCCACATTCTGGGGGATGTTTAAAGAACGAAATTTTCACTCTGATTGTTTTTAAATGAGCATGAGTGATGCCACATCCTCAGTGGAGAAGATGAAGGCCTTGTTTCCTATGAATGCGATGCTCTATTGCCTTTGTGGATGACAGTTTCGGACACAGTTTCCATCCGCTGTTTTCAGTATACAGGAGAAAATAAACTGTGTATGTAAACCCGTGTCCGAACCGGGCATACTCCAAGGCAGCACCTGGCTCCACCTACTCCACTGACGATCATGGTAATCGAACATTATTGCGACCAGTTCCACCTACGGTCCGTCAGCGTTCAAAGTCACATTCGTTGCCGAGGGGGTGGTGTAGGGGCAGGTGGAGCTGGGGGCCATACATTCGATGCCCTGAAGCGCCGTTGGATGACGTTTCCAGACATGGATTCCTATCCTCAACTTGTTCCTCAAGACAAGCTCTGCAGCCTTTCGAAGTTCGTTTCTGTCGTTTTTCAATACGTTGTATAATGAAATTATATGTCAGATCACTAGCACAGGAGATAAAAAAAAATATCAATGAAGTGTCCGACACTGACAATGTTGAGTGCTTATGGAAAAAGTTCAAGGCAATCGTAAAATGCGTTTTAGACAGGTAGGTGCCGAGTAAAACTGTGAGGGACGGGAAAAACCCACCGTGGTTCAACAACAAAGTTAGGAAACTACTGCGAAAGCTAAGAGAGCTTCACTGCAAGTTTAAACACAGCCAATACCTCTCAGACAAACAGAAGTTAGCGTAAGGAGGGCTATGCGTGAAGCGTTCAGTGAATTCGAAAATAAAATTCTATGTAACGACTTGACAGAAAATCCTAGGAAATTCTCGTCTTACGTTAAATCAGTAAGTGGCTCGAAACAGCATATCCAGACACTCCGGGATGATGATGGCATTGAAACAGAGGATGACACGCGTAAAGCTGAAATACTAAACACCTTTTTCCAAAGCTGTTTCACAGAGGAAGACCGCACTTCAGTTCCTTCTCTAAATCCTCGCAAAAACGAAAACATGGCTGACATCGAAATAAGTGTCCAAGGAATAGAAAAGCAACTCGAATCACTCAACAGAGAAAAGTCCACTGGACCTGACGGGATACCAATTCGTTTCCACACAGAGTACGCTAAAGAACTTGCCCCCCTTCTAACAGCCGTGCACCGCAAGTCTCTAGAGGAACGGAAGGTTCCAAATGATTGGAAAAGAGCACAGATAGTCCAAGTCTTCAAGAAGGTTCGTCGAGCAGATGCGCAAAACTATAGACCTATATCTCTGACGTCGATCTGTTGTAGAATTTTAGAATATGATTTTTGCTCGCGCATCATGTCGTTTCTGGAAACCCAGAATCTACTCTGTAGGAATCAACATGGATTCCGGAAACAGCGATCGTGTGAGACCCAACTCGCTTTATTTGTTCATGAGACCCAGAAAATATTAGATACAAGTTCCCAGGTAGATGATATTTTCCTTGACATCCGGAAGGCGTTCGATACAGTTCCGCACTGTCGCCTGATAAACAAAGTAAGAGCCTACGGAATATGAGACCAGCTGTGTGGCTGGATTGGACAGTTTTTAGCAAACAGAACACAGCACGTTGTTCTCAATGGAGAGACGTCTACAGACAAAGTAATCTCTGGCGTGCCACAGGGGAGTGTTATGGGACCATTGCTTTTCACAATATATATAAATGACCTAGTGGATAGTGTCGGAAGTTCCATGCGGCTTTTCGCGGATGATGCTGTAGTATACAGAGAAGTTGCAGCAAAAGAAAATTGTAGCGAAATGCAGGAAGATCTGCAGTGGATAGGCACTTGGTGCAGGGAGTGGCAACTGACCCTTAACATAGACAAATGTAATGTATTGAGAATATATAGAAAGAAGGATCCTTTATTGTATGATTATATGATAGCGGAACAAACACTTGTAGCAGTTACTTCTGTAAAATATTTGGGAGTATGCATGCGGAACGATTTGAAGTGGAATGATCATATAAAATTAATTGTTGGTAAGGCGGGTACCAGGTTGAGATTCATTGGGAGAGTCCTTAGAAAATGTAGTCCATCAACAAAGGAGGTGACTTACAAAACATTCGTTCGACCTATACATGAGTATTGCTCATCAGTGTGGGATTCGTACCAGATCGGGTTGACGGAGGAGATAGAGAAGATCCAAAGAAGAGCGGCGCGTTTCGTCACAGGGTTATTTGGTAAGCGTGATAGCGTTACGGAGATGTTTAGCAAACTCAAGTGGCAGACTCTGCAAGAGAGGCGCTCTGCATCGCGGTGTAACTTTCTGTCCAGATTTCGAGAGGGTGCGTTTCTGCATGAGGTATCGAATATATTGCTTCCCCCTACTTATACCTCCCGAGGAGATCACGAATGTAAAATTGGAGAGATTAGAGCGCGCACAGAGGCTTTCCGGCAGTCGTTCTTCTCGCGAACCTTACGCGACTGGAACAGGAAAGGGAGGTAATGACAGTGGCACGTAAAGTGCCCTCCGCCACACACCGTTGGGTGGCTTGCGGAGTATAAATTTAGATGTAGATGTAGATATCTACAAGAATCTTTGACATCTTCGTTGGCTAAAGATCATATTACCATACTTGTAGCCATGATTTATACTACAGATTGAATGGTGTGTTCGAACCTGTGGAATAAGGTGTATTAAACGCCAACAAACAGTATTTACAACTAATACCTCTATATTCTGCGCCAGTCACTTTCGACAGCCTACAGAACAGTTGATGTGTCATAGTTAATAGTGTTCTGGAATTTGTGTACTGGAGCAATAAGAATACCTGAAAGTTGGATGATATGCAAGTAAACCCTCCAGACATTCATGACTGAGAAACGATTACAAACTATGTTCAGTCTACCTGTAGTTTTAATTATCTGCATGCAAATTAAGTGGAGATTTGTAATACAGACTCCAGCAGAGATAATGTAAGTATTATACGTGTTATATTAAAGCTGGAGAAACATATTTACTCAATCTAGGACACTGTTCCCCGCAATACCATCATACACCGATACTGCCGAATTAGGACTGATTTTCACGAATAATGTTATCCCACATGGCTTAAGAAAAAAGAAGAAATGTAACAAACAGACTTAAACCACATTCTATTAAAAACATATTCCTCGCCTAAGTACAATTAACGTGTTACATGTACAAAAACGGAAACCGAAATTGGACGATGTCTAAGCACTAAATCGAAATCTGAAGTATACGACACAAACAATTGCCATGAAGAAGGATTATGAACAGTTGTTACAAACTGAAGAAACGATTTCAAATGTTCAAATAAGGCTCACATATTACTTTAAACACAATGTATGGGAAAACCTAGGTATAAGTTGGGAATATAAAAATATAGACATTTACTCCAGATACCAATGGAAAGTATTCATACACTGGAGTGCCCACAGAAATCAATGAATCAATGGACATTTATTATAATGTTGGATATACGAAACTTTTTTAAGTACATCCACTCTCATTTTAACCTACTTAAAAAGGGGAGCTACACAGTATCTAAATACTGTGGACTGGGTTGTGCATCTGGCATCTGAAGAGCCAGTCACAGAGTTAAAAACAGATGGAATAAATACATTTAATTCGCGCTCTACTGGAAATGTTATACAATTAAAATTCACAAGAAAGTGCGGTGGAGGAGCGGCCAACATACATTAAGGAAGATGTAAAATGTTACAGTAGTAGTGTCAGGAAGGAAATAAGAGCCAAAATTAAAATTCTTGTATAGTTCCGACTAGAAGAATTGCAAGAAGGGCAGAGTTAATTGTTAAAGCCATAAAAGACATGCTTTACAGGAAAAAATAGATACTTATTCAAGAGTATAGAATCTTTGTCAAATAACTGGTTGGAGAAAGAACTAGGTGATACAGATGTAAAATTATGCAGTATGTTAATAACATATTCTACATCTACATCCATACTCCGCAAGCCACCTGACGGTGTGTGGCGGAGGGTACCTTGAGTATCTCTATCGGTTCTCCCTTCTATTCCAGTCTCGTATTGTTCGTGGAAAGGACTGTCGATATGCCTCTGTGGGGGCTTTAATCTCTCTGATTTTATCCTCATGGTCTCTTCGCGAGATATACGTAGGAGGGAGCAATATACTGCTTGACTCTTCGTTGAAGGTATGTTCTCGAAACTTCAACAGAAGCCCATACCAAGCTACTGAGCGCCTCTCCTGCAGAGTCTTCCACTGGAGTTTATCATCACCGTAACGCTTTCGCGATTACAAAATGATCCTGTAACGAAGCGCGCTGCTCTCCGTTGGATCTTCTCTATCTCTTCTATCAACCCTATCTGGTACTAATCCCACACTGCTGAGCAGTATTCAAGCAGTGGGTGAACAAGCGTACTGTAACCTATTTCCTTTCTTTTCGGATTGCATTTCCTTAGGATTCTTCCAATGAATCTCAGTCTGGCATCTGCTTTACCGACGATCAACTTTATATGATCATTCCGTTTTAAATCACTCCTAATGCCTACTCCCAGATAATTTATGGAATTAACTGCTTCCAGTTGCTGACCTGCTATATTGTAGCTAAATGATAAGGGATCTTTCTTTCTGTGTATTCGCAGCACATTACACTTGTCTACATTGAGATTCAATTGCCATTCCCTGCACCATGCGTCAATTCGCTGCAGATCCTCCTGCATTTCAGTACAATTTTCCATTGTTACAACCTCTCGATATACCACAGCATCATCCGCAAAAAGCCTCAGTGAACTTCCGATGTCGTCCACAAGGTCATTTATGTATATTGTGAATAGCAACGGTCCTATGACACTCCCCTGCGGCACACCTGAAATCACTCTTACTTCGGAAGACTCCTCTCCATTGAGAATGACATGCTGCGTTCTGTTATCTAGGAACCCTTCAATCCAATCACACAGTTGGTCTGATAGTCCATATGCTCTTACTTTGTTCATTAAACGACTGTGGGGAATTGTATCGAAGGCCTTGCGCAAGTCAAGAAACACGGCATCTACCTGTGCACCCGTGTCTATGGCCCTCTGCGTCTCGTGGAGGAATAGCGCGAGCTGGGTTTCACACGATCGTCTTTTTCGAAACCCATGCTGATTCCATACCTTGTATGCAGCAGAACCGATGGGGATTCGTTTTTGGGGACTAAGCCTCTCTTCTTTGTTCACAAGCTTGAAGATAAGTTTGGTGAAGTGGCGTCTCTTTCCAAAATGAGGAGCGGGGCCATTCTGATACAAGCAGCTTCATCTGCGCAGTCCCAGGCATTACTCGCCTGTGAGAAGCTCGGTGAAATCCCCATTACCGTCACTCCCCATAAGTCCTTAAATTTGGTACAGGGGATTATATTTCATAAAGATCTGCTGCTGCAGTCTGATGATGAGCTAGGGGAGCACCTGGCGCGACGAGGTGTACACTTTGTCCATCGTGTCTTAAGGGGGCCGAAGGATAATAGGATCGCTACCGGTGCTTTCATCCTGGCCTTTGAGGGCGACTGCTTGCCCGAGAAGGTCAAGGTCATGATCTACCGGTGCGATGTCATGCCCTATGTCCTGCTCCCTATGCGATGCTTCCAGTGCTGGAAATTCGGACACATGTCCTCCAGATGTACTGCCAGCCCCACGTGTCGAGATTGTGGACGACCTTCGCATCCTAATGCTCCAAGTGCTCCGCCTACCACCTGCGTTAACTGTGGGGAGCATCATTCTCCCTGCTCGCCTGACTGTGCAGTCTACCAACGAGAGCGGAAGATACAAGAAATTAAGACCCTGGACCGTTTAACATACCAAGAGGCCCAGAAGAAGCTAGAAGGGCTCAACCCCACACCTATGTTGAGGAGTTATGCTGCTGTAACTCTGCCGCCACCAGTTCCTGCAAAGACTCCCTTCTCAGTTGGCTCACAGAACAGTCAAGTTACGCCTGCCCCACCGCTGGTAGGGGCCACTCTATCTTCCACTACTCCTACAACACCCAGTTTTGGAACAGTGCGCCCCGAACAACCGGGGACGTCAGTCCCCACCTCTCAGCCGGAGAAGCAACAGCCCTCTCCGGCTACTAAGCTGGAGACGCAGCAGCCTCCTCCGGCCTCACTTGTTCGGAAGGGGTCCCTTGGGAGAGTCCCTTCCAAGGACTTCCCCATTGTCTCACAAGACACTAGCCAGTGGCTGAAGAAGCCACCAGCTGCTGGTCGAAGGGCTTCACGCTCTTCTTCTGTTCCTGATAATGCGTCAGGAAAGCCCTCCCAGCATGCAAACCCTCCTCCCAAAGACAAGAGAGAGAAGAGGAAGCTCTCCAAGAAGCATAAGGACCTACTGGTTCCCGTGCCACTGCTTCCTGTCAGCTCAGCCTCTGAGGATGAGGTCGAGCTCTTTGTGTCCCCTGATGACCTGGATCTCGCCGTCTCCTCAGAAACGATGGATGTTGCGACGTCCGTCACTCAGTCGGTGGCAGCATGTGACCCTGCAAAGTAATTTGCCTTTTCAGTGCCTTCATGCCCCTCCAGGACACGCTTTGTACAATCCTCTAGTGGAACTGTGGCGGTTATTTTAGCCATCTACCTGAGCTACGTAAGCTTCTAAGCATGACACCTACTTTATGCATTGCCCTCCAGGAAACCTGGTTCCTGGCAATGCGGACCCCTGTCCTTCGTGGATACAGGGGTTATTACTGCAACCGTAGCACTTACAATAGTGTGTCAGGTGGAGCCTGCGTGTATATCCTTACCTCTGTATATAGTGCTCCTGTGCCCCTTCAAACATCATTGGAAGCCGTGGCTGTCTGCGTAAGGACTACCCAGGACATAACCGTCTGCAGTGTCTATCTCCCTCCAGATGGTACAGTCCCCCTGACCGTATTGGCTGCACTTGTCACCCAACTTCCCACGCCTTTTCTGCTCCTAGGGGATTTTAACGCCCACAGTCCCCTGTGAGGTGGAACGAAGATTACTGGCCGAGGCAGAGATGTCGAGAATCTCATCTACAAACTCGACCTCTGCCTCTTAAACACTGGCGCCGCCACACATTTCAGTGTGGCGCATGGCACGTTCTCGGACATAGATCTGTCGTTGTGCAGCCCAGGGCTTGTACCATTGGTCCACTGGAGATTCCATGACGACTTGTGTGGTAGTGACCATTTTCCCATCTTCCTTTCACTACCCCAGCGTCGCTCCCATGAACGCTTGCCCACATGGGCATTTAGCAAGGCAAACTGGGAAGTGTTCTCCTCTGCTGCCACTGTTGAACCTCTCCCCCACGGTCCCATCGATGTGGCGGTTGAGACGCTGTCTGCAGCGATTGTTTCCGCTGTACAACGTACCATTCCCTGATCGATAGGGTGCCCCCGGAGAAAGTCCGTGCCTTGGTGGTCGTCGGAGGTCGCTGAAGCCATTAAAGTGTGTCGGCGGGCTCTTCAGCGATATAAGTGGCACCCGTCTTTGGAGAACCTCATTTTATTCAAACGTCTTCGTGCTCAGGCCCGGCGGCTCATCAAAAGGCGGAAACAGGAATGCTGGGAGAGGTACGTTTCTACCATTGGTGCCTGTACTTCACCCTCCCAAGTGTGGATGAAGATTCGGCGCATCTTTGGATTGCAGCACTCTACAGGTGTCCCAGAGCTTACCATCAACGGGGCGCTAGGCACCGATGCCGATGCAATCGCCGAGCATTTCGCTCAGCACTATGTTCGGGCCTCTGCGTCAGGGAATTACCCGCCCGCGTTTCGTGCGCTAAAACGCCGGGAGGAAGGCAAACGGCTTTCTTTTGCTTCTCGCCACCCTGAGGCGTATAACGCCCCATTTAGTTCGTGGGAACTCCAAAGCTCCCTGGCACAATGCCCCGATACAGCCTCTGGGCCAGATGGCGTCAACAATCAGATGCTCAAACACCTGTCCCCGGACTGTCAGCGATGTGTTCTTGCAATCTTCAACCGCATATGGGGCGATAGTGTCTTTCCGTCGCAGTGGCGAGAGAGTACCATCATTCCGGTGCTGAAGCCTGGTAAGGACCCGCTTAATGTGGATAGCTATCGGCCCATCGGCTTGACAAACATTCTGTGCAAGCTACTGGATCGTATGGTGAGTCGACAGCTGTGTTGGCTGCTCGAGTCTCGGGGTCTTCTGGCACCGTGACAGAGCGCTCCCGTCAGGGCCATTCCACCGCCGATACCTTGGTCTTTCTCGAGTCTGCAATCCGCACTGCTTTTTCCCGACGCCAACACCTCGTCTCCATCTTTTTCGACCTCTCCAGAGCATATGATACTTGTTGCGCGGGTGGGGTCTCCGGGACTGTCGCCCCATTTTTATTAAGAATTTTTTATCTGTACGGACATTCCGCGTTTTACTTGGCACATCCCATAGTTCACTTCATGTCCAGGAGAACAGCGTTCCACAGGGATCTGTATTGAGCGTGCCACTTTTCCTTGTGGCCATTAATGGCCTTGCAGCAACAGTAGGGTCGTCTGTCTCACCCACGTTATATGCTGACGATTTCTGCATCTTTTTCAGCTCCTCCACCATTAGTGTTGCAGGACGTAGGTTGCAGGGAGCCATATGCAAGGTGCAGGCGTGGGCCCTAGCCCTTGGGTTTCAATTTTCTCCTGCGAAGACTTGTGTTATGCACTTTTGTCGGCGTCGAACTGTCCATCCCCACCCTGAGCTCTATCTTCAGGATGCCATGCTAAGGGTTGTTGACACTTACCGATTTCTGGGATTGCTATTTGATGCCTGGCTTACTTGGCTTCCACATATTCGTCAGCTCAAGTGTCAGTGCTGGAAGCATCTGAATGCCCTCCGCTGCCTCAGCAACAACTTGGGGTGCAGATCGTACAACGCTGCTGCAGCTCTACAAAGCCCTCGTGCTGTCCTGAATGGATTATGGGAGTGTGGCGTATGGCTCAGCGTCGCCCTCAGCGTTGCAACTGCTGGACCCCGTTCACCACTGTGGGGTTCGACAGGCGACAGGAGCATTCCGCACCAGCCCTGATAATAGCCTACTTGCTGAGGCTGGGGTTCCTCCACTTCGTATCCGGCGTCAACAAATGTTAGCTAACTCTGCTGCACACGTCCGTTGTTCGCCCCGTCACCCTAACTACCATCTCCTTTTCGCTAATGCGGCAGTACATACCCCACACCGGCGGCCGCGATCAGGTCATACAATTGGGATCCGTGTTTGGTCGCTCCTAAGTGACCTCGAGTCTTTGCCTCTTCCATCTGCTTTCCAGGTCCGCCCACATACACCACCTTGGTGTATTCGTCGGCCGCGGCTTCAGCTGGAACTTTCCCGATGGCCAAAAGATTCAGTTCCTCCAGCAGTCTTGCGCGGCCAATTTCTTGCTCTCCTAGGCGCGTACCGTGACTCTGAGGTTCTCTATACCGATGGCTCGATGGTTGATGGCCATGTGGGGTACGCTTATGCTCATGTGGACTATGTCGACCAGCGCTCCTTGCCGGCAGGCTGCAGTGTTTACACCGCAGAACTGACAGCCATTTTTCGTGCCCTTGAGCATATTCGTACAAGCACTGGAGAGTCCTTCGCCATTTGCAGTGACTCTCTCAGTAGTCTGCAGGCTCTTGACCAGTGCTACCCACGCAATCCCATTGTCGTTGCCATCCAGGAGTCCGTTGATGCTCTTGAACAGCGTGAACGTTCAGTGGTGTTCATATGGACCCCGGGACACGTTGGGATAGCGGGAAACGAACTCGCCGACAAGTTAGCCAAGGAAGCTACCCGCAAAGTGACGGTGGAGATCGGTCTCCCGGCAACTGATCTCCGATCGGTGTTGCGCTGTCGGGTCTTTGGGATGTGGGCAGACGAATGGAGCACTCTGTCTGCACCCAACAAGCTGCGGCGAGTAAAGGAGACCACGACTGTGTGGGGTTCCTCCATGCGGGCCTCTCGCAGGGATTCTGTTGTTCTCTGTAGGCTCCGCATTGGTCACTCTTGGCTGACGCAGGGCCATCTGCTGCGTCGAGAGGACCCCCCTCATTGTCGCTGTGGTGCAACCATGACGGTGGGCCATATATTGTTGGAATGTCCTCTTCTAACCGCCCTCAGGCGAACTTTTAATCTCCAGGGTGATTTATCATGTCTTTTAGGTGACAATGTCACTATGGCAGATCGGGTTTTAAGATTTATTGGCGCAAGCGGCTTTTATAGATCCATATAATTTTATTGCATCACCCTCTGTTGTGCTGTATCTTTTACTTAGTTTTGTGCTGTAATTCGACTCCACCCTACTCTTTTCGGCTGGAGGTTTTAACGTGTTGCAGAGTGGCTGGCTCATCCTTTTATTTTCGTGATCAGCCAGCCACGATCCTCTGCTATACAGTTTTAATTCTTCCTGCCTTGCTTCTCTATGTTGTTTTTGTTGCTGTGCTCCGTTTTCCATGTTGCTTTATTATTGACCTTGGGGCTTTTCCTCCCCTGGAATTTTTCTTTTGTGCTTCGAATGACTAATGGATGGTTTCACTATGCTCTGTGTGTTTATGAAACAAGGGACTGATGACCTATGCAGTTTGGTCCCTTTAACCTTTAAACGAACCAACCAACCATATCCGTTTGACGTATGGGAACGCCATCTAGCGGGCCAACCATAGCGCAATCTGGTTTCCCCCTTGAAGCTAGACGAGTTTTGTTGTTTTGTAGTTTTTTCGTTTGATGCTTATTTCGTGAGGTATTTGGCCCAGTAACTATCACTGGAACACCCTGTATAAGGACCTGTTACAACGGCACTTTGCCTCAGCAGAAGATGGTTTCGTGACACTCTTGTTAGTCGAACCAGTGCATGTATCCAGGGTAGCGGGGGTGCAATATCATACTGGCAAGTTGTTCGTAAACTTGATCCGATTTTGTAATTAGTGGAGTGACATCACTTACTCTTTTGACCTGTGAAGTTTCATTTCGTTTCCTGCTCCGCTTTTGAATGCTTCTTTTTTTCTTCAGGCAGTGCATATACACAAGGTGTTTCACAATTACTACTACAGGCTTCTAGTGGTTGGAGAAGAGACTTGAAAAATGAAGTCTTGACAAGGAACCCATGTCTGGAAATATACCGTCTGGATATAAAACAAAATTCGAGACTGCATCACTTTCAAATCCGTATCTTCACGGTATGATACACAGTATACAGTTACGCAGATCGTGTCTTCAGAATGTCTTTCAAATCACTTCATCACGCATTATTTTCGCCAAGCTACAGCAACGGGTGCGAGAAATCGGGATGTTAGGAACTGGGGGCGTTAACTGCGGTTCTCTACGGATGCCTCCCAAAAGGTTTGTGAACTGTGTGTATGAAGGCGTGCGTCACAGACACACCTTGTGTAACGAATAGCACCGTCGGCACATGTGCCATGTCCTGTAGAGCATAGAGGTCAGAGCTCTTTGTCTCTGGTGTATTCGGACCGTGAAGTGGAAGACTTGGAAGCAATCCTCTGGTGACCAGCATCGAGCGGGACACGAGCGCACCGGCCGGCGGACCGGCGGACCGACGGAGCCAAAGGGAAACCGCCGGTACAGTGCAGACACACACAACAGGCACGACCAAGGCCAGAGAGAAAAACCAAATCGGATACCAAGACGAAGCAATTGCCAGCGACCAGAGCAACGATAAATACACTACTGGACATTAAAATTGCTACAGCAAGAAGAAATGCCGATGATAAACAGGTATTCATTGGACAAATATATTATACTACAACTGACATGTGATTACAGTTTCACGCAATTTGGGTGCATAGATCCTGAGAAATCAGTACCCACAACACCCACCCACCTCTGGCCGTAATAACGGCCTCGATACGCCTGGGCATTGAGTCAAACAGAGCTGGGATGGCGTGTACAGGTACAGCTGCCCATGCAGCTTCAACACGACACCACAGTTCATCAAGAGTAGTGACTGGCGTATTGTGACGAGCCAGTTGCTCGGCCACCATTGACCAGACGTTCTGAGTTGGTCAGAGATCTGGAGAAAGTGCTGGCCAGGGCAGTAATGAGTATAATGGGAGGGGGCACTAAGAATCTAGTGCGGGACAATACGTTGAGAATGTGCGTTTCGCAGCAGGCGTGCCAGGGACAAATCCCTGCAGTCGCGCTATCCTCTGTGTCCTCGGTGGCCCAGATGGATAGAGCGTCTGCCACGTAAGCAGGAGATCCAGGGTTCGAGTCCCGGTCGGAGCACACATTTTCATCTGTCACCGTTGACGTACGTCAACGCCTGTGAGCAGCTAAGGGTGTTCATTTCATTGTAATTTCATTCTAACGAGCTCCATGGTCACCGATGGTATCTGTTCTTTCGGACATGTCCGCAAGAACAGATACCATCTTAGTATATAATTATTCTATTGTCACTTATTGGTTGATGATATGGATATAAATGTGGTTAAGACTGTTGTATCCGCTGACCCAACCGAACAGCCCGCGCGCCCTGCCGTCGCATCGCTTGCCGCAGTTTCCCGTCGCGACCGCCGGCGGCGCACGGCGTTGCCGCCGACCCAAGACGTCGCGCCATTGCTGGGCTGGGGCCTACAGCGGCCTCTGTCTGCACGATATAACAGGAGCGCTGGCCCCCAGTCAGGGGGTCTGGCAGACAGCGAACGGCGGCACTGACGACTGCAACGAGCTGTGTGGCTAGCTAGCTCGCTGTGTGGTTCAGTGTTGTATAACGACTTGGGCCACGAATCAGGAATATTCTTTGGAACTGTATCTACGGTACACTCTTCGCTGTCAATAAAGCTAAGTAACTGTTTTATACTAGCTGGCGCTTGTTGGTCACTAATCGTCTTCCTGCCACCAGATTTTAGTCCAAACCTAGTGTCCGCAGCTCGTGGTCGTGCGGTAGCGTTCTCGCTTCCCACGCCCGGTTTCCCGGGTTCGATTCCCGGCAGGGTCAGGGATTTTCTCTGCCTCGTCATGACTGGGTGTTGTGTGCTGTCCTTGGGTTAGTTAGGTTTAAGTAGTTCTAAGTTCTAGGGGACTGGTGACCATAGATGTTAAGTCCCATAGTGCTCAGAGCCATTTTTGAACCCAACCTAGTCACGTCCTACTCCATATCCAAATTATGGTTTAATTGGCGACTCCATGGAGTGTTCTGTGCACCACGACCAGATAATGGATATAATTGGAAGGAGAAACAGCATTGGTCTTATTTTTTTGTTTTATTATCCGCAAAATCGACTTTCGGTCACTTGGTGACCATCCTCAGTGCTAGAAGTTAAAAATTTCACATAATGATGAGAGAGTATAAAACAGAAAATTACAACTACACCTGCATAACAGTTGGTAGGGACATACCTGTAATATACATTTAAAATTGGTAGGCGGTGGTATCAACACGTAAACTGAGGCCGGTGTTTACATGCACCTGTTCAGCAGACCTCGGTGTGACAGGGCTCGGAGCGCCCTCTATGTGACATGTGTCACGTGAAGACTTAATATTACTGGTTTTGCGAGATATTAACACAAAATAACTCTTGTGCATTTGTGAATCATGAACTAATTCAAATTTAAAATGTAAGTAAAACACGTAGCAGACGAAGGGGGAAGGAAACATCTAAAATACATTGGCGTATTGTTTTTAAAAAGACCAAGATACGAAACATAAAACAGATGGATAATAAGTTGTCAGAGTGCAGGACAAGTAAATTTGTAAAATTGTCTTTTTCTCTTTTACTTGTCCTGCACAGTTTTCAATCCCGCCCGCCTCAACGTTTGCTATCGCTTGTGAACCATTTGCTAATTGCTTCTGGCTTGCGCCTAACCAAAACTAACCGAATTTCTTGTGGACATTTTCGGATTTCAGTGTGGAGCACTTCGCACCTTTGTTTCAAATTCAATTGGCTCTGAGCACTATGGGACTTAACTGCTGTGGTCATGAGTTCCCTAGAACTTAGAACTACTTAAACCGAACTAACCTAAGGACATCACACATATCCGTGCCCGAGGCAGGATTAGAACCTGCGACCATAGCGGTCCCGCCATTCCAAACTGTAGCGCCTAGAACCGCTCGGCCACTTCAACCAGCGCACCTTTGTTTCGTTTATTGGTATCTCGTTCTGAACAGTTGCATTGTACTAACATGGCTACTCCCACGCCTCCGCACCAGGCTGCATCCAATCCGGCGCAAGAGTCTGCTATCTCCACAGTCACTCTTCAACAGATTTTGCTTTTGCAGACGCAGCAAATGACTCAACTTTTGTCCGGCGTGCAGCACCTAATAACAGCGCAGCAGCAATCAACGACGGCTGCTGCAGTAGGCGCCACAGACACACCAACCTGCACTCCACCGTTCAGAGGCTTCAGTCAGAATGAAGAAACGTGGAATGAATACCTAGCTCTATTCGAGGCACACATGGCAGCTCACCAGCACCCGGGTCAGCTAAAACTTGCTATTCTATTGGCCTCCACGGGTGTTAAAGTATACCGACTCTTAGAAAAGTTGTTTCCGGCCTCCCGCCCAGAACTTTTGCAATACGAACAGTGCATTCAGGCTTTGTCACAATACTTTGACTCTCAAACCCTAGTTGCTGCGGCTAGGTTCAAGTTCTTTCATACAATGAAGGCTTTCACGACCGGATGGTACTGTTGTTGACAATTCTTCCGGGTTATATGGCCGTGGTTCATGGAATTCTTCAATTCCTAACTTTTCGTCCAATACTACGTTGGACAGCTTCAGAGGTATGGCTGGACCTCTGAAGATGTCCAACATAGTATTGGACGAAACGTTAGGAATTGAAGAATTCCACGGACCACGGCCACATAACCTGAAGAATTATCAAGTTCTTTCGCTATCATAGACAGCATGGTCAAACCTACAAACAGTGGATTACCGACCTCAATGGATTACCTCGTGACTGTCGATTTACGTGTGACTGTGTGGTAAACTTTTTGCAGACACTATGATTCGTGACGCCATCACTCAGAATGTGCAGGACGTACGTGTTACGGAGCAGATATTTCGGTTCACCGATCCCTCCATCGACCAAGTCGTCACTATCTTCAAAAGTAGAGATGCGTGTGAAAACGGTCAAAACAGTTTTGACTTGCCATCCGTTTGTCGTGTGTCGAACGACCTTAAGCCGTCGGCACACGGACCGTGCATCCGAACGTTGAGCGTTGAGCGTGCCGAGTTTCTGACGTCATTGCGTGCAATAGCACGTTCGGGAGTCTTTCCGAACGTGCAGAGCGATATCTGGCATGTCAGATATTCTGAGCGTGCGTCTGAGCGTTAACCAATGAGATGGCACAACGCCACCTACGTCACACGCACGCCGTCACCCTTCAGTACAGAGTTGTGAGGCGCCATTTTGGCATTCATTTCAAGCCTGTGTGTATATTTGCCGTTTCTGAACACCAGCAAAGTGAGAATCACTGGAAAATCCGTTGTTAATTGTGTGATTTATTCCAATAAAATAATGAGAAACATCATATTCGTTACAAAAGAATTATTGTAACTTGCGTATTATGAGAAAAGGCTATTTGATGACAGCGACACACTGAAGATCCACCGAAAACGTATTATCCTTGGTATAATTTGTTATAATTAAATTTCAATTAGTAACATAATAATGTATGATTAACGTTTATAGGACGGGTAATACTATATGTTTACACACAAGAATTGTGTGGCTGTTTTAGCGTAATGAGTAGCGTCTGTGAACGATAATGAGATTTAGTCGAGGCGGTGGTTCGCGTCATAACACTCCCAAATTTTTTTTCGTAACATTCGCGTTTTTATTAGGTTCTGATACTCTATTACTAGTTTAATATAAGTAAATGCTATAATTTGATGTTATGTAAATATAAATTCACCTTTTTTGAGGGGTGATTTTGTTCGATTGGCTTAATCTACAGGACAACTTTGTTGCTTTTTCTTTTACGCTTCGTAATTCACGTGTCGCAAAGATTCTGCTGCTGGGAAGTGATCAAGTAGGGCTGACCTTGCGGTTTTACTAAAATGTGTGAATGATGAAATAATGTTTATCTTAAGCGGAGAAGTGTTCCAAATTTGTACCGCACTGTATGTAATGGAAATTTTGTAAGTCTGTGTCCTTATTGATTGGACATGGTAATTTAATTTTCGTGGGCGATGGAGGAAATGTGCGTTTTAATAGAGCTAACGTGGGAATTTTACGCGCGTCCGTTGAGTAACCAGTGTGATTTACGAACTAGAAACATCCCTCAAACTGCCGCTGGAGTGCGTTGCGATCGCGTATACCACGTTGGGGTCCACGTACCGTGTGCACGAGTCGCATCGTTCCTGAGCGTTCAGCAGCACGTTGAACTTGGCACGCTCAACGTTAACGTTCGACAGCACGGTCCGTGTGCCGACGGCTTTAGTGTACGACAGACCGACCGTCGTAGGGGAAAGTTGCCGCGCACACCGCGGCTACACAAACGGCACGGCGGCAGTAGCTTGCAACCCCGCCAACATCCTTTGCCTCAAAACAAACAATTCGCTCCCTCGCGGGCGCCTTTAAAATCGTGTCTGCAGTGTAATATGCGTCACAAACGCGAACATTGTCCATCGCGTAACTATCCTTGCTACGTGTGTGGGAAGAAGACTGGGCATGTACAATCCGTGTGCCGACAGCTTAAACTGAATACATTTGCTCCTCGTGCTTCTGGACACGCACATTCGGTCCATGTTATTGGCTCTGCCGTCGACAGTGTTGATAACAGTGTTTTAGCTAGTGACTTGTGCCGTAGCGTCGATGTAGTTGATAGTGGTAGAGCGTTGGCGCCCTCTGTGCACCGACGGGCTCACAAACTGTACATTGACTTGCTGCTGGCTTCGCATCGTGTGAAATTTCAATTGGACACGGGCTCTGCCGTTACACTGATTAATAGCCGCGTGTATGAACTGCTAGGAAAGCGTCCATTTGCAAAGCCCTCTTCTCCGCTTACGGCGTATAGTGGCGAGCGTATTTCAGTTCTTGGCACAGGTAGTTTGCCAGCACAATACCATAACGTGACCAGGACAATTCAGTTGCATGTTGTAGCCGCACGCTCGTGCGAAAACGTTTTTGGACTGGACTGCTTCGATTTGTTCGGACTCGGCATCCAAAACAATGTGTTGGCAACTAGTGACTGTCCTCCTGCTGACGCTGTTGCCCCCCTCTGTGACGAGTTCCCAGAGTTGTTTAGCGGTGGCTTGGCCTGCGCCCGTGACTGTGTTGCGCACGCCACGCTCAAGGCGAGCGCCCGGCCACGTTCTTGCAAAGCGCGATCAGTGCCTCACGCATTGAGAGATCAAGTTGCAGCCGAACGCCGCTCCTTGCAAAATGAAGGGGTGACTGCGCCCGTTAGTGGTAGTCAGTGGGCCTCCCCATTAGATGTGCTGACGAGCTGGCCGAAGCGACCGAGCGGTTCTAGGCGTTACAGTCTGGAACCGCGCGACGGCTACGGTCGCAGGTTCGAATCCTGCCTCGGGCATGGATGTGTGTGATGTCCTTAGGTTAGTTAGGTTTAAATAGTTCTAACTTCTAGGGGACTGATGACCTCGGAAGTTAAGTCCCATAGTGCTCAGAGCCATTTGAACCATTTCTGTGCTGACGAAGCCCAACGGTTCCTTGCGTCTGTGGGTGGACTTAAAGAGTACAGTGAATCCACAAACGGTTGCGGATAGCTATCCTCTCCCTCGCCCGGAGGAATTGATGGACAAATTAGGCATGGGCAGATACTATTCCAAGATTGACTTGCGGGCCATATATTTGCAAATTCCTTTAGATGAACCATCCCAAGACATTTTTGTGATCAACAATTACTTGGGTCTTTTTAAATATTTACGCCTCCCCTTTGGCAGCTCATCAGCTCCTGCTATTTTTCGGCGTTACTTGTCGCAACTGACTGCCAAAGTCCCTTTTTGCTCCTATTATCTGGACGTGATCATAGTTGCCGGTCGTTCTCCAGATGAACACTTGCAGAATTTGCGTCGCCTGTTTTCGGTGTTGTCGGAGGCAGGCCTCAAAGTGAACATGGACAAATGTGTGTTCTTTCGTACAGAAATAGAATATTTCGGACATGTAATCAACGCACAAGGTGTCCATCCATTGCAGTCGCACCTTCGTGCCATTGCCAACCTTCCTTCGCCTAAAAACTTGTCCGAATTGCAATCTGTGTTGGGCAAGATTACCTATCCCCAATGCACCGAGCGAGGTGGCGCAGTGGTTAGCACACTGGACTCACATTCGGGAGGACGACGGTTCAATCCCGTCTCCGGCCATCCTGATTTAGGTTTTCCGTGATTTCCCTTAATCGTTTCATGCAAATGCCGGGATGGTTCCTTTGAACGGGCACGGCCGATTTCCTTCCCAATCCTTCCCTAACCCGAGCTTGCGTTCTGTCTCTAATGACCTCGTTGTCGACGGGACGTTAAACACAAACAATGCTACGCAAATAGCTGCGCCGTTGCACCGATTACTCGGGCGCAACGTTCCGTTTGTGTGGTCGGCCGAATGCCAAGCGGCTTTTCGGAAACTGAAAAACGCCCTCTTGAGTGCTCGTTGCCTTGTCCATTTCGATCCCTCTCAACCAGTTGTGGTTGCTGTGGATGCTTCATCCTATGGGTTACGTGCTGTGTTGTCGCATCGTGTTGGATCTGCTGTTCGACCCATAGCTTTTGCTTCTAAATTGCTTACCGCCGCACAACAAAACTAGTCGCAAATTGAAAAAGAAGCCTTCGCAATCATATATGGGGTCACGAAGTTCCACGACTATTTGTTTGGCCGAAAATTTTTTTCTGGTGACGGACCATAAGCCTCTACAGTCGTTGTTCCATCCTGCCAAGCTGGTCCGCCCCCGTACGGCTCGGAAGCTCCAACGGTGGGCTTTGTCCTTGTCGAATTATCAGTACGAAATTGTCTATCGTCCCACATCTCGACATTGCAATGCGCACATGTTGTCTCGTTTGCCAGCAGCCCATGAGAATGCTTTTGATGAGTCAGACATTGCGTGTTGTCACATCGATTCCCACGACAGTGACGTGGTCACTCGTTTTCCTCTGGATTTCCGCAAGATTGCGCAGGCCACGGCTTCGGACTTGGGAGAACTTTTGCATTCGGTGCGCACCGCCTGGCCCCGTTCGCCAAAGGACGTCGTGCGCCGCTATTTTGCTCAACGCCACGACCTGTCAGTGCAACGCGCTGTTTTGCTGCTTCGCTCTCAGTCTGGACAGACTCGCGTGGTTATTCCACAGTCTTTGCGGCGCGAAGTCCTGACGTTGCTACACCGGGCCACTGGGGAACGGTACGCACTAAGCAACTTGCACGCCAGCATTGCACTTGGCTAGGCACAGACAAGGATATTGAACAGTTAACCGCTCAGTGCAGTTCGTGCATCGAACACCAGTCGGCCCAGCCCCAGACCTTTGCTCCATGGCGCACACCCTCTGTGCCTTGGCAGCGCGTACACCTCGAATTTGCGGGCCCGTTCTGGGGTACTCACTGGCTTGTGGTTGTGGATGCCTTTCGCAAGTTTCCGTTTTGTCGTTGCAATGAACTGCTCCGAGCACCATCCGCGTCCTTTCGTCCATCTTTTGCCTTTAAGGTTTACCTGAACTGATCGTAACAGACAACGGTCCCTCTTTTGTTTCGCGTGCCTTTGAACTCTTTTGTGTTGCCAATGGGATTGCTCATCTGACAAGTGCTCCTTTCCACCCTCAGTCCAATGGCGAGACTGAGCGGTTTGTCCGCACTTTTAAACAACAGATGAGCAAACTTCGCACCACCCACACGAGAGACCGAGCTTTGCTCGCATTCCTTTCGTCTTATCGTTCACAGCCTCGCGACGGTCCGTTGCCGGCAGAGTTGTTTCGTGCCCGTCGCCACAGAACTTTGATCACCCTACTGCGAACGCCACCGCGCGCGCCAGCGCCGCTGCGGTCGCATGGTTGTTTTGCGCGTAACACTCCTGTGTATTGCGGGTTGTTTGCCGGCCGCCGCCGCTTGGGGCAGGGTACCATTGTGTTGTCACCGCCAGACACCACACTTGCTAGGTGGCAGCCTTTAAATCGGCCGCGGTCCGTTAGTATACGTCGGACCCGCGTGTCGCCACTATCAGTGATTGCAGACCGAGCGCCGCCACACGGCAGGTCTAGTCTAGACTCCCTAGCATTCGCTCCATTTGTACATCCGACTTTGCTAGAGATGGTTCACTGACTACAGACGCTCTCATTTGCAGAGACGACAGTTTAGCATAGCCTTCAGCTACGTCATTTGCTTCGACCTAGCAAGGCGCCATATTCAGTTACTATGTTTTCTGAACAGATAATACTGTGACTCATGTACTGTCAAGAGCGACGTTCATCATTAATGGATTAAAGTTAAGTATCAAACTAATTACGTCCGCTTTCTGAATTCTCATTCCTTGTCATGTTCCAGACCTCACGTCAGTATAGTTCTTCCCTCTTCACGCCAGCCTGCGTGAGCTTAAACGCGTGCATTTCGGCCTCCATTAGTAACTCGGTGTTGGCTCTTCTGCCAACACTACAACCATCGTCTGGCGGTTGGGTGCCCACATGTTTCTTGTTTCCACCCCTGTCACCTTTCAGCGCCGCCACCACAATCATCTACATCTACATCTGTATCTACATGATTACTCTGCAATTCACATTTAATTGCTTGGCAGAGAGTTCATCGAACCACAATCATACTATCTCTCTACCATTCCACTCCCGAACAGCGCGCGGGTAAAACGAACACCTAACTCTGTCTGTTCGAGCACTGATTTCTCTTATTTTATTTTGATGATCATTCATACCTATGCAGGTTGGGCTCAACAAAATATTTTCGCGTTCGGAAGAGAAAGTTGGTGACTGAAATTTCGTAAATAGATCTCGCCGCGACGAAAAACTTCTTTGCATTAATGACTTCCATCCCAACTCCCGCAGCATATGTGCCACGCTCTCTCCCCTATTACGTGATAATACAAAACGAGCTGCCCTTTTTTGCACCCTTTCGATTTCCTCCGTCAATCCCATCTGGTAAGGATCCCACACTGTGCAGCAATATTCTAACAGAGGACGAACGAGTGTAGTGTAAGCTGTCTCTTTAGTGAACTTGTTGCATCTTCTAAGTGTCCTGCCGATGAAACGCAACCTTTGGCTCGCCTTCCCCACAATATTGCCTTTGTGGTCTTTCCAACTGAAGTTCTTCGTAATTTTAAGACCCAGGTACTTAGTTGAATTGACAGCCTTGAGAATTGTACTATTTATCGAGTAATCGAATTCCAATGGATTTCTTTTGGAACTCATGTGGATCACCTCACACTTTTCGTTATTTAGCGTCAACTGCCACCTGCCACACCATACAGCAATCTTTTCTAAATCGTTTTGCAACTGATACATAGATCAGGAACAGCAGAGGTCCCAGGACGCTTCCCTGGGGAACACCTGATATCACTTCAATTTTACTCGGTGATTTGCCGTCTGTTGCTACGAATTGCGACCTTCCTGACAGGAAATCACGAATCCAGTCGCACAACTGAGACGATACCCCATAGGCCTGGAGCTTGATTAGAAGTCGCTTGTGAGGAACGGTGTCCGAAGCTTTCTGGAAATCTAGAAATACGGAATCAACTCGAGATCCCCTGTCGATAGCGGCCATTACTTCGTGCGAATAAAGAGCTAGCTGCGTTGTACAAGAACGATGTTTTCTGAAACCATGCTGATTACGTATCAATAGATCGTTCCCTTCGAGGTGCTTTGCCGTGCTAGCGACGCTGCCGCAGGCTTCCCGGTTGCAGACCTTTAGGCGGAATCGCCCCGGTTCCTGGATGGCGGCCTTCTCCGATGGAAGTCGACGCGGTTGTCTGGGCTGGTCAAGCCCGCCCTCCAGCTCTTGCTAGCTGGGACTCCGTCGCTGCCACTTCTCCTGGGTCATCTTCGCCGCCGCCTGGTCGTTTCGGCTGGTTCCGGCTTCAGCGCAAGGTGAATGCCGGGACGCGGGAGTCGACGCCACGCAGCCTCGCTCCGTTGGCTCCCCGTCGCCTCACGGTAGCCCCACCCCCCTCCGTCGTCAGGCCCTGGCAGCTCCTGACATCTTGGTGATCTCTCAAAGGGAAGGAATGTTGTATCCGCGGACCCAACCGAATAGCGCGCGCGCCCTGCCGTGGCATCGCTTGTCACAGTTTCCCGTCGCGACCGCCGGCAGCACATGGCGTTGCCGCAGACCGGAGTAAGGAGTAATGGGAGTAGACTACAATTGGTTCGGCTCTTACTTTAAGAACAGAAAGCAGAAGGTAATTCTCCGCAATATTGAGAGTGGTAGTGATGTTCAGTCGCAATGGGGCACTGTTAAGTGGGGCGTTCCCCAGGGGTCGGTGGTGGGGCCACTGCTGTTTCTTATTTATATAAACGATATGCCTTCTAGTATTACAGGTGATTCAAAAACATTTCTGTTTGCTGATGACACCAGCTTGGTGGTTAAAGATCTTGAGTGTAATACTGAAACATTATCAACTAATGTAGTTCATGAAATACGTTAGTGGCTTGTGGAAAATAATTTGATGCTATATCACAATCAGTTTTTACAGTTTCTAAGTCACAATTCAACAAGAACTAATATTTTGATCAGACAGAATGGGCATATTATAAGCGAGACGGAACAGTTCAAGATCCTAGGCGTTCGGATAGATAGTAAGCTGTTGTGGAAAGCCCATGTTCAGGATCTTGTTCAGAAACTAAATGCTGCTTTATTTACCATTAGAACAGTATCTAAAATAAGTGACATTTCAACACGAAAAGTAGTCTACTTCGCAATTTTCATACGCTTATGTCGTATGGTATTATTTTTTGGGGTAATTCTTCTGATTCAAAAAGGGTATTTTTGGCTCAAAAACGGTTCGAGCTACGTGTGGTGTAAGTTCGAGAGCCTCTTGTCGACCCATACTCAATAGTCTGGGAATTCTGACATTGCCCTCACAGTATATATTTTCTTTAATGTCGTTTGTTGTTAGCAATATTAGATTATTCCCAAGAGTTAGCAGCTTTCACTCAGTTAATACTAGGCAGAAATCAAATCTGCATGTGGAATGCACTTCCTTGACTCTTGTGCAGAACGGAGTGCAGTATTCTGCTGCATCCATTTTGAATAAGCTACCACAAGAACTCAAAAATCTTAGCAGTAGCCCAAACGCTTTTAAGTCTAAACTGAAGAGTTTCCTCATGGCTCACTCCTTCTATTCTGTCGAGGAGCTCCTGGAAGAACTAAAAAAATTAAGCAAACTCCAGTGTTACATTGTTGATTTTCTTTATTTAAACTTACGAATTGTCGCCTGAAAACGTTTCTCGTATTTCATTTTATCTGTTTCTACTATCGTGTTATAATTTCATGAATTGACTCGTTTCATGACCATGGAGACTTCTCCTTAATTTGGTCCCATGGAACAATAAATAAATAAATAAATAAAATAAATAAATAAAAAAAGACGTCGCGCCATTGCTGAGCTGGGGCCTACAGCGCCCTTTGGCTACACGATGTAACAGGAGCGCTGGCCCCTAGTCAGGGAGTCTTGAAGACAGCTCGTTGCAGTCGTCAGTGCCGTCGTTCGCTGTGTGGCTAGCTAGCTGGCTGTGTGGTTCAGTGTTGTATAACGACTTAGGCCACGAATCAGGAATATTCTTTGGAACTGTATCTACGGTACACTCTTCGCTATTAATGAAGCTAAGTAACTGTTTTATACCAGCTGGCGCTTATTTGTCACTAATCGTTTTCCTGCCACCAGATTTTAGTCACAACCTGGTCACGTCCTATTCCATATCCAAATTATGGTTGCCACGCCCGGGCAGCCATAAAAAAGGTGTAAGGGGAGAGGGCAGGATGTTGAGGTGTCTGTGGTTAGGTTGACTGATTAGCCGTTTCGAACTTCCGAGTCTTGGAAGTTCTGTAGAAAAAATTCGTTTCTCAGTTCAGTCTGACCATTGCATATCAGTTTTAGTGCTACATGCGTTGTGAAAAAATTTCAGTTTCTTCAGGAAGTATCTGAAGCTAGTGATCTAAGCCCGTTTTCAGATGACTGTTGGGCAAGACTTACGACAAAGCTCTACTACCGTCATTTCGGACTGTGCCAATAGGGGAAAGACTTTGTTCTGCCTCAAAGTACCGTCATCCAAGATGGCGGCCTGATGACAGTTGATGACATCATCAACTGCTGTCAGCTTATGACGCAGGTACCATTATCTGAGATGGCGGGAAAGTGCGACACCCCCCTGGTAGGAAGTTTGAATTTTGGAGGGAAGATAGATCAATTGGGCTATCTACTAACCTAAGAAAATGGTGAGAAAGAAAGGGCAGCCCCCCTGCGGGTTCGGGGGTAAGAATAGGCCCGCGGTATTCCTGCCTGTCGTAAGAGGTGACTAAAAGGAGTCTCAAACATTTCGGCCTTATGTGATGGTCCCCTGTCGGGTTTGACCTCCATATCTCCAAATTTTTCCGAAGAGCGAGCCGATTGGGGAAGGGCGCCTTACTTGGTGCATTG
Organism: Schistocerca serialis cubense; assembly: GCF_023864345.2. Lineage (NCBI taxonomy): Eukaryota > Metazoa > Arthropoda > Insecta > Orthoptera > Acrididae > Schistocerca > Schistocerca serialis. The sequence goes on along the minus strand of NC_064647.1, from coordinate 235,637,916 downwards.
TGTCCATCTTGCGTTGAGAACTTTCGCCAGCTTATTCGTCGTTGCATTGCAGTCCTGCCCACTCTCCATCTCTTGGGCATGGATACGCTCCTGTGTGCACTTTCTGCCAAGCAATGTGCAGGGCCACTTTCTGCACTGACAGCGACCATGGACCACATGTCACCTAACATCCAGCACGGTAGCCAGTCTGTTGTGATGGGGCCGCCATGTACCCTGTTGGTTGTAGCCCCTGACAACACAGGGATCGCTCTACTGATGCCTGCGCCGTTAACTCCCCACAGCTGCGTTATGCATTTCTGCCGGCGACACACTGTCCACCCAGAGCCGCGGCTTTATCTTGACGGCGACCTCCTTGCAGTGGTGGAATCACATAGGTTTTTTGGGGGTGGTTTTTGATGCTCAGTTGACTTGGCTGCCTCATATTCGGCAGCTTAAACAGATATGTTGGCAGCATCTAAATGCTCTACGATGCTTGAGCCACACTTGCTGGGGCGCCGATCGACCTACCCTGTTACAGCTCTAACAGGTGTTAATCCAGTCCCGTCTGGATTATGGGAGCCTGGCTTATGTCTCAGCATCCCCATCTGCGTTGCGGGTGCTGGGCCCAATCCTCCACAGCGGGATACGCCTTGCCACTGGTGCTTTCCGGACCAGCCCTGCGATCAGCATACTTGTGGAGGCAGGTGTCCCTTCACTGCGGTTACGGCGCCAACAATTACTGGCTGCTTATGCTGCCCATGTTTTTAGCTTGCCCGGGCATCCCAGTTTTCGTCTCCTGTTCCCACAGTCAGTCGTCCATATCCCTGAACGTCGGCCCAGGGCTGGATGTACGATCGCGGTCCACGTCCGAGAGCTTCTCTCCGGGCATGGGGCTTTACCTCTTCCGCCTCCTTTCCAGGCCCCTCTGCGTACACACCCGTGGTGTGTGCCTCGCCCTCGCCTTCAGCTGGAATTGGCACAGGGCCCAAAGGACTCAGTCCCTCCGGAGGCCTTCCGCCGCCGCTTTCTTTCCATCCTCGCCACGTATCAGGGCTCTGGCATTGTTTACACTGACGGCTCGATGGTTGCTGGTCATGTCGGTTATGTGCTAACTCTAGGGGACCATTCCGGACAACGTTCATTACCGGCTGGCTGCAGCGTTTACACTGCTGAGCTGGTCGCCATCTTTCGTACCCTAGAGTATATCTGCTCCTGCTCAGGTGAGTCCTTCGTTATCTGTAGCGATTCCCTGAGCGGTTTACAAGCTCTCGACCAGAGTTTCCCTCGTTCTCGTCTGGTGATGGCTATCCAGGAGTTCCTGCATACTCTTGCCCGTTGCGGCCGCTCTGTGGTCTTTGTGTGGACCCCCAGTCATGTCGGTATCCTGGGCAATGAACATGTTGACCACCTGGCGAAAGAGGCCACCAGTAAACCATCTCTGGATGTTGGCCTCCCAGAGACTGATTTGAGGGCAGTCTTATGCCGCAAAGTTTTTGCGCTATGGGACGATGAATGGCACGAACTGACCACACGTAATAAACTCCGTGCTGTCAAGGAGACGACAGCTGTGTGGTGGTCATCTCTGCGAGCCACTCGCAGGGACTCAGTAGTCCTTTGCCGGTTCCGCATTGGCCACTCCCGGCTGACACACAGTTATTTCCTGCGCCGGGAGGACCCTCCTCTATGTCGCTGCGGGGTGGCTTTGACAGTGGCCCACATTTTGTTGGCCTGCCCCCTTTTAGCTGTAGTCAGGCAGACACTTGTGCTGCCTGATACGCTCCCTGCCCTTTTAACTGATGACCCTGCTATGGCTGGCTTAGTTTTACGTTTTATTTGGGCAGGGGGTTTTTATCGTTTAATATGAGTGTTTTTTTTTTTTTTTTTTTTTTAGTGTTGATTCTGGCTTTTAGCCTCTGATTTTAAACTGAGTTTTTAATGTGTTCTTGGTGGTTGGCTTTTCCTCTTTTTTTTTCTCTATGGTCAGCCAACCACCGTCACACTCTGTGTGTTTTAATGTGTTTTGCCTGATCTCTGTCAGAGTATTTCTTGTCCTGTTTCATCTGCTGTCTTCCCTGTTGTTCGCTTTTTATTCTCTTTGGGTGGTTTTGGTTTTTTGGAGAAAGGGACCCATGACCATAGCAGTCTCGTCTCTTTAATCCCACAAACCAACCAACCAAGAAAGGGCAGTTGCGCACCTCCACTAACCTGCCACCTCTTCCTAGCAACTGGAGGGTAAAAGGACGCAGCCTGTGCTGGACATAAGTCTTTATTTTCAGTCTTTATTTAAACAATAAGAGGCAGTACTGCCATCAGTCATCTTCACCATGAGGTCTGTACCTAGTACACAGTACCACCACCAGAGGGCACTGTTGTCTGTTCTGTGACATAATCTGAGATGGCGGTCTGGGGTGGCATAAAATGGTGGGGAACAGTGTGTTTGCCACGAGGTCCTGTCCTAGTACACAGTACCACCACCAGTGGACGCTGTCGTCCCTTCTGTGATGTAATCGAAGATGGTGGTCTGGTGGTTGGGAGGAAGTGTCTCATAACAGGAAATTCAGGGGTATATTGTTTATCTATAAAAAAATTATTTTGTGGCTGTTTGATTTCCCTTGCTCGTTCTTGTCTGCTGTTTGGAAACATGTAGGTCTTGTAAGAAGTAATTACATGGAGCAAACATGTTGCATAACCTAATGTTTGGCACTGTGCTCTTGGTGTCTTAACCTAATGTCTGGCCCTTTGTCGGCACTTAACCTATTGTTCTGTTAAGTGGTTTTCCATGTCAGCCCCATTTCCTAAAACTATTGTACCGCCTTTGATACCAAATTAAGTAATTAATTATGTCGTCCCACCATTTTCTGGTACACTTTTCGAATTTCACATGCTTCTGAACGCCATTTCTGGCGCATTCTTCTCTATCGCCCACCCTCTTAAACTATTGTACTTTGTTTTACATAAAAATTATGCAAATTAACGTAGTGCTCTAGACTTAACCTGCTGTTCTGCTCCATGTCACACACTCACGCACGCCCTCCCCTTAACTACTGTAGCGCTAACAACATGTTGATATAAAAAAATGCAAATTAATTAAATTGATATTTTTCACATTAAGGGGTAGTTGTTATATTCGCAGCATCCTATTGGTCAGTGAAATCGATGGGATAAACAAAAGATCGCTAATGAGAACACGTCCCACCACTCGACGTCTCATGCCACCGCCACTGCCCCGACTGCGGAAGCATCGCCCTGGCCTCCATGGGCCACCCTCCCTCAGTCTAGTAGGTTAGGGCTGCAGCAACCAGGCTGCTCGCAGCGGCCCGATTCCACAGCGCCTCCGCCTCCCCTCTCACGTCCTCGCCGACCACATGGGGTACAGCACACACCCCTGTCCACCTCTCCACAGAAATCCAAGATGCAGTCAAACCAATCTCATATGCGAGACGCCTCTGGGCAGCACGTGTGTTTACCGTTGCTGATGCTATACCTGTGGATAGTGACGTCACAGATCACGCTATAGAAATCTGTTCCAGAATAGCACAGGCTGCGTTCTGTCTAGCGATCCTAACGGGACATACATGCTCTGTCCAGCCTTACTTACTGCTTCAGCGTGACTGACGCATCGCCGCGAAACGTTTGCGTGGCGATTCATCCTCTAAAAGGTTCTCAAAGCTATACTGACGTCACATGGCTATGTAAAATAAGACCAAGTCGACCTCTCAGAAATTGTATAGAGTCCCAGAAATACACTACTGGCCATTAAAATTGCTACACCACCAAGATGACGTGTTACAGACTTGAAATTTAACCGACAGGAAGAAGATGCTGTGGTATGCATATGATTAGATTTTCAGAGCATTCACACAAGGTTGGCGCCGGTGGCGACACCTACAACGTGCTGACATGAGGAAAGTTTCCAACCGATTTCTCATACACAAACAGCCGTTGACCGGCGTTGCCTGGTGAAACTTTGTTGTGATGCCTCATGTAAGGATTATAGCCTATCGCAAGTGCGTTTTATCATATCGCGACACTGCTGCTCGCGTTGTTAGAGATCCAATGACTGATAGCAGAATATGGAATCGGTGGGTACAGCACGAACGCCATGCTGGATCCCAACGGCCTCGTATCACTAGAGTCGAGATGACAGACATCTCATCCGCATGGCTATAACGGATCGTGTAGCCACGTCTCGATCCCTCAGTCAACAGATGGGGACTTTTGCAAGACGACAACCATCTGCATGGTCAGTTCGACGACGTTTGCAGCAGCATGGACTATCAGCTTGGAGACCATGGCTGCAATTACCCTTGACGCTGCACCACAGACAGGAGAGCTTGCGATGGCGTACTCAACGACGAACCCGGGTGCACGAATGGCAAAATGTCATTTTTTCGGATGAATCCAGGTTCTGTTTACAGCATCATGATGGTCGTATCCGTGTTTGGCGACATCGCGGTGAACGCGCATTGGAAGCGTGTATTCGTCATCGCCATACTGGCGTATCACCTGGCGTGATGGTATGGGGTGCCATTGGTTACACGTCTCTGTCACCTCTTATTCGCATTGACGGCACTTTGAACAGTGGACGTTACATTTCAGATTTGGTACGACCCGTTTCTCTACCCTTCATTCAATCCCTGCGAAACCCTACATTTCAGCAGGATAATGCACGACCGCATGTTGCAGGTCCTGTGCGGGCCTTTCTGGATACAGAAAATGTTCGACTGCTGCCCTGGCCAGCACATTCTCCAAATCTCTCACCAATTGAAAACGTGGTGGCCGAGCAACTGGCTTGTCAGAATACCCGTCACTACTCTTGATGAACTGTGATATCGTGTTGAAGCTGCATGGGCAGCTGTACCTGTACACGCCATCCAACCTCTGTTTGACTCAATGCCCAGGCATACCAAGGACGTTATTACGGCCAGAGGTGGTTGTTCCAGGTACTTATTTCTCAGGATCTATGCACCCAAATTGCGTGAAAATGTAATCAGATGTCAGTTAGAGTATAATATGTTTGTCCAATGAATAACTGTTTATCGTCTGCATTTTTTCTTGGTGTAGCAATTTTAATGGCCAGTAGTGTAGTTAACGGTCGCTTTTGTAGGAGCTTTTATGATATCTCAGATTGCCCATATGGAAATTGTAGTCCTAACAGAACCTGTTTACGAAAATAGCGCGGAATAACGCCGAATGCATTCCTCCTGATGGTCCTAACGTGGCCGTCCATCACGACTTACCTTTCCTGCTTTCAGCATACACAAACGTTCTCACTGCTATGTAGAGACTCCTGTGTCCCAGCACAAAGGATGTCTTGTGAATGAATGGGGGATTATTATTGACTCCTATCGAACTTCATACAATGAAGGCTTTCACGACTGGATGTTTCAGCTGCTGAGGTTGTATGCCCGTGGTCCATGGAACTCTTCAATCCCTGACGTTTTGTCCAAGGTTACGTTGGACATCTTCGCAGGTGCTCCTGGTTGTACTGAGTTTTGCTGACTGACGTGTCGGACGTCAAAGAGTGACCTAAATACCGTGGAAAGTGGGCGTGGTCCGGATTTCAGGTGACAGCAGAGATAAACTTCGTCAAAGTTAAAAAATTTTTAACTATCGATCATAGTACGTCAAAAGCTTCTCATCGATTCTGTAGCGCCACAGTCCATATATCGCTGAATTTCATGGCTTCTTCTTTTCTGTTAAAATTATCCCCATGTTTATATATTTCGATGGCTTATCTTTATAGCCACGGACAATAGTTTGTCACCGTACATAAAACTTCAGTTTCCGAAAATTTCACTACGTGATCACCTGATTGAAGAGCATGTTCCGCCACAGCTGATTTCTCTGTTTTCCCTAGTCGGCAAAGACTTTTATGTTCCTTCAGCCGTGTTTTCACACTTGTCTTTGTAATTCCAATGTAGATCTTGCCACACGTACACGGAATCTTATGTACAAAATGGTTCAAATGGCTCTGAGCACAATGGGACTTAACATCTGAGGTCATCAGCTCCTAGAACTTAGAACTACTTAAACCTAACTAGCATAAGGACATCACACGCATCCATGCCCGAGGCAGGATTCGAACCTGGACCATAGCGGAAGCGGGGTTCAAGACTGAAGCGCCTAGAAACGCTCGGCCACTTCGGCCGGCTTCCAGGTAAGACACATGGGAGGACAAAGAGAGTTTCGTATCAAGCATGAGTCCCAGGAATTTCGTAGTTTCAACGAACGGAAGAGCTACAGGCTCAAGGTGTAGAGATGTTGGGAGAAATCATTTGCGCCGCCAGAAATCAATACAGACAATTTTGTCAGTGGGAAAGCGAAAGCCATTGTCGATGCTCCAGGAGTAAAGACCATCAAAACAGCGCTGAAGAAGCCGCTCGGTGAGACAGGTCCGTGGAGAACTGCAATAGATGGCAAAATCGCCAACAAAAAGAGAGCCGGAGATGTCCGGTGGGAGACAGACCATGATAGGGTTAATGGCGACAGCAAAGAGGACGAAGCTCACGACAGAATCCTGAGGCACACACCCTGTGGATTCGGGGGTAAGAATAGGCCCGCGGTATTCCTGCCTGTCATAAGAGGCGACTAAAAGGAGTCTCAAACGTTTCGGCCTTATGTGATGGTCCCCTGTCGGGTTTGACCTCCATATCTCAAAATTTTTCTGAAGAGCGAGCCGATTGGGGAATGGCGCCTTACTTGGTGCATTATGTCCATCTTGCGTTGAGAACTTTCGCCAGCTTATTCCTTGTTGTATTGCAGTCCTGCCTTCTCTCTATCTCTTGGGCATGGATATGTTCCTGCGTGCAGTTTTCGCCATGCAATGTGCAGTGCCCCTTTGTGCACTGACGGCGACCATGGACTACATGTTACCTAAAATCCAGCACGGTAGCGAGTCCATTGTGGTGGGGCCGCCATGTACCCTGTTGGTTGTAGCCCCCTGACAACACAGGGATCACTCTGCTGAAGCCTGCGCCGTTTACTCCCCATGTATGCCAAGGAGTAGGTGCCCATCTCCCTGGGGCATCAGGACTCTTTGCAATAGCCATCCTGCCAGGTGGCCCTTGCTGTGGATGGGTGGCGCCCATGGGAAGGGCCCTTGGTCGGAGTAGGTGGCATCAGGATGGATGACACGCAATGAAGTGTGGCACGTCATCTCTTGCTGGTGGCCAGCCACCAGCAGTCTCTAAGCGTTTGAGGGCTCATTTTAAAGCTAACGTTTATGACCCCAAATCGTTCCCCTCCCTGGCCACACCATGGGAGGAACGAAAGGCAATGAATGAAAGTGAGACGTATTCGCCCCGGTATCTCGTCTCTACCAGCGCTGATGGGGAATCCTTTGTATCCGTGAAGCCTCAGTTATTTGTAGAGCATTTAGAGGACAAATTTGGGGAGGTGGAGAGCTTGTCCAAAATGCAGTATGGTTCAGTCTTGATAAAAACAACATCCCCTGCGCAGTCACGGGCCTTCCTCGCTTGTAAGAATCTGGGGGATGTTTCAGTTACTATCACGCCCCATAAAAGCTTGAATAAGATCCAGGGCATTATTTTGCATAGGGACCTCCTTTTACAGTCCGATGACGAGCTGCGCGCCAATTTAGAGCGACGAGGTGTCCATTTCGTCCGGCGCGTCCACTGGGGTCCGAGGGATCATCAAGATGCCACTGGTGCCTTCATCTTGGCCTTCGAGGGTGACACGTTAGCTGAGAAGGTCAAGCTGATGGTGTACCGTTGTGATGTAAAGCTATATATCCCTTCCCCAATGCGGTGCTTCAAGTGCTGGAAGTTCGGCCATATGTCTTCTTGCTGTGCTTCCAGCCTCGTATGTCGTGGTTGTGGTCGACCATCCCATCCTGATACGCCATGTGTCCCACCTCCCATCTGTGTCAACTGCGGAGAGCACCACCCCCTTGCTCGCTGGACTGTCCGATTCAGCAGAAGCAAAGGAAAATAATGGAAATCAAGACCCTGGACAGACTGACCTACACGGAGGCTAAACGAAAATTTGACCAGCTTCATCCCATGAGCATGACGCCTTCTTATGCCGCCACTGTCACTCCTGCTACAGTTACATCAGTTGCAACACATCCAGTTGGCTCTGAGTCGAAGGACCACACCTGCCCCCTTGATGATGGGGGGCACTTCACTCCCTGTTGCTCCTGCTCCATCTCCTTCAGGACCAACACCCCCCCCCCAACCATCGGGGACAATAGTTCCCCCTTCCCAGCCGGAGAAGAGTAAGACTTCTTTGGCTCCTCTCGCCAGGAATGGGTCCCTTGGGGACCTCCCTTTGCAAGTTCTGACCAGTAAAAAGTAGACAGCCGCAAGAGGCTCAAACAACCACCAGTCCCTGGTCGTAGGGCCTCACTGTCGTCGTCCGTCACTGAGACTGACCCAGTGAAGACCTCCCAGCATGAACCACCAAAGGCACAGCGAGATAAACCGAAAAAGAAAAAGGTACCCAAGAATCCCGACATTGTGGTGGCACCCGTCCCACCGCTTCCTACAAGCTCTGCGTCTGAAGATGAGGTGGAGATTCTGGCGTCCGCTGAGGACCTATATCTCGCCGGTCCCTCAGACGCAATGGATAGCACTTCCACAGGTGCTCAGAGGCAGCAGGTGACCCAGCGGCGTAATTTGCCTCCCCAGTACCTTCATGCCTTTCTGAGCCATGGGCAATATCGTACTCCAGTGAAACTGCAGCGGTTTGATCCACCATCTAGCTGAGCTCCGACAACTTATCAGCCTACACCCTTCTTCTGTATTTCTATACAAGAAACTTGGTTTCCGGCAATGCGAACCCCCGCCCTCCATGGCTATCAGGGTTATTATAGGAACCGGGCCGCTTATGAAAGGGTATCTGGTGGCGTCTGCATCTATGTTCTTCACTCCCTTCACAGCGAGTCTGTCCCTCTGCAAACACCTTTAGAGGCTGTCAGTGTTTGGGTGTGGACGCCACAGGCTGTTACCGTCTGCAGTCTTTATCTTCCACCGGATGGTGATGTCCCGCAGCATGTCCTGGCTGCACTGATAGCCCAATTACCGCCACCTTTCCTGTTACTGGGCGACTTCAACGCCCATAACCCTCTGTGGGTTGGGTCAGTGGCAAACAGATCGAGGCGCCACCATTCAGCATGTATTGGCACAGCTCGATCTTTCCATTTTAAATGATGGTGCCTTCACACATTTCAGCGTGGTGCATGGCACGTACTCCGCCACTGACCTTTCGATCTGCAGCCCTAGCCTCTACCTTCTGTCCAATGGAGTGTGCATGACGACCTGTGTGGTAATGACCACTTTCCGATCTTTCTGTCACTGCCACAGCGTCACTCTTCTGGGCGTCCTTGCAGATGGGCTGACTGGGACCTGTTTTCCTCCACTGCCGCTACTGACCCTGTTTCTCATGAAGCCATTGATATGGTGGTTCACTCAGTCACCACCAGCATAGTTACTGCCACAGAATCTGCCATTCCCCGTTCTTCTGGGTCCCCTCGGCGGAGGACTGTGCCTTGGTGGTCGCCTGAGATCGCTGAAGCGGTTAAAGATCGCCGGCGGGCGCTCCAGCGTCACAAGCGACATCTCTCCATAGAACACCTCATCGCCTCCAAACGGCTGCGTGCGTGGGCCCGCCGCCTTATCCGCCAACGCAAGCAGGAGTGCTGGGAGCGGTATGTGTCCACCATTGGCCTCCAAGTCTCTCCATCGCAGGTCTGGGACAAGATTAGATGTCTCTATGGCTATCGGACCCCTGTCAGCGTCCCTGCGCTCTCACTGAATGGGGCAGTATGTACTGACTCCGGCGTCATTGCAACCTGCTTGGCAGAGCATTTTGCTATGAGTTCCGCTTCTTCCATTTATCCCCTGTCCTTCCGCTCCATTAAAGAGCAGATGGAACGTCAGAGCCTTTCATTTCGCACCCACCATTCTGAACCCTACAATGCTCCATTCAGTGAGTGGGAATTTCACAGTGCCCTAACCGCTTGCCCTGATACCGCTCCTGGGCCAGATCGCATCCACTTTCAGATGCTGAAACACCTTTCAGTGGACTGCCAGCGACGCATCCTCGACCTTTACAACCGTCTCTGGGTCGAGGGTGAGTTTCCGTCGCAATGGCGGGAAAGCATTGTTATCCCCATTTTCGAACCTGGCGAGAACCCGTTGGAGGTGGACAGCTACCGCCCCATTAGCCTCACCAACGTTTTTTGCAAGTTGCTCGAACTGATGGTGAACCGGCGATTGCGTTGGGTACTCGAGTCTCGGAACCTCCTGGCTCCATCTCAGAGTGGGTTCCGTAAAGGCCGCTCCGCCGCCGACAATCTGGTGAGCCTGGAGTCAGCCATCCGTACTGCCTTTGCCCACCGTCAGCACCTCGTAGCTGTCTTTCTCGACATGTGGAAGGCGTACGATACGACATGGCGCCATCACATCCTCTCTACGCTTCATGATTGGGGTCTTCGGGGTCCGCTGCCGATTTTCATACGCAATTTTCTGTCACATCGTACCTTCTGCGTGCGAGTCGCGGCCTCCCATAGTTCCTTCCGAGTTAAGGAGAATGGGGTGCCACAGGGACCTGTTTTAAGTGTCCACCTGTTTTTAATAGCAATTAACGGGCTCGCTGCGGCGGTGGGAACGTCAGTCTCCGCTTCTATGTATGCTGACGACTTCTGCCTTTACTGTAGCTCCATTGGCATTGCAGCTGCTGAACGTCAGCTGCAGGGCTCTATCCCCAAGGCGCAGTCGTTAACTGTAGCGCATGGCTTTCAGTTTTCGGCAGCCAAGACCTGCGTTATGCATCTCTGCCGGCGACGCTTTGTTCACCCGGAGCGCGGCTTTACCTTGACGGCAACCTTCTTGATGTGGTGGAGACACATAGGTTGTTGGGAGTGGTTTTAGATGCCCAGTTGACTTGGCTGCCTCATATTCGGCAGCTTAAACAGATGTGTTGGTGGCATCTAAAAGCTCTGCGATGCTTGGGCCACACCAGCTGGGGCGCTGACCGATCTACCCTGTTACGGCTCTCAGGCATTAATCCAGTCTCGTCTGGATTATGGGAGCCTGGCTTATGGTTCAGCATCCCATTCGGCGTTGCAGGTGCTGGACAATCGTTCACAGCGGGATACGCCTTGCTACTGGTGCTTTCTGGACCAGCCCTGTGAACAGCTTACTTGTGGAGGCAGGTGTCTCTCCACTGCAGTTACGGCACCAAAGTTTACTGACCGCCTATGCTGCCCATTTTTTTAGTTTGCCCAAGAATCCAAATTGTCGTCTTCTGTTCCGCAATTGTCGTCCATCTGCCAGAACGTCGGGCCCGGTTGGGTTGTACGATCGCGGTCCGTGTCAGAGAGCTTCTCTCTGGGCTTGGGGTTTTCCCTCTACCACCTTTGCGTACACCCCCGTGGTGTGTGCCTCGCCCTTGCCTTCAGCTCGAATTGGCACATGGCTCGAAGGACTCAGTCCCACCGGAAGCGTTCTGCCGCCTCTTTTATTCCATCCTAGCCATGTATCCGGGCTCTGGCGTTGTATACACTGACGGTTCGATGGTTGCTGGTCGGGTCGGCTATGCTCTAACTCTAGGGGACCATTACGAACAGCGACCCTTGCTGGCTGGCTGCAGCGTTTTCACTGCTGACCTGGTCGCCATCTTTCGTGCCCTAGAGTTTATCCGCTCCTGCTCAGGTGAGTCCTCCGTTATCTGTAGCGACTCCATGAGCAATTTACAAGCTACCGACCAGTGTTTCCCTCGCTCTCGTCTGGTGATGGCTATCCAGGAGTCCCTGCATACTCTTGCCCATTGCGGCTTCTCTGCGGTCTTTGTGTGGACCCCTGGTCATGTAGGCATCCCGGGTAATGAACATGTTGACCGCCTGGCCAAAGAGGCCAACAGTGAACCAACCCTGGACATCGGCCTCCCAGAGAGTGATTTGCGAGCCATCTTCTGCTGCAAAGTTTTCGCGCTTTGGGACACTGAATGGCGCGATCTGACCACTCCTAATAAACTCCATGCTGTTAAGGAGGCGACGACTGTGTGGCGGTCATCCCGGCGAGTCACTCGCAGGGACACAGTAGTCCTTTGCCGGCTCCACATTGGCCACACCCACTGGACACAGAGCTTTATACTGCGGCATGAGGGCCCGCCTCTATGTCGATGCAGGTCGACTTTGACGGTGGTCCACATTTTGTGGGACTGTCCCCTTTTAAGTGTGCTCAGACAGACGTTAGCGCTGCCTGACAAGCACCCTGCCCTTTTAACAGATGACTCTGCCATGGTAGATTAAATGATGAAAACCCCATGCCCGAATAAAACGCCAAACTGAGTGTTTACGTTTTTTGTGTTGATTCTGGCCTTTGGCCTACGATTTTAAACTTTGTTTTTAATGTGTTCTCAGCGGTTGGCTTTTCCTTTTTTGTCTCTATTGTCGGCCAACCACTGTCACCCTCTGCGTGATTTTAATTCGTTTTGTCTGATCTGTGTCTGCGTCTTTCATGTCCTGTGTCGTCCGTCGTCTTTTCCACTTTTCATTTTTATTCTGTGTGGGTGTTTTTAAGTTTTGGAACAAGGGACTGATGACCGTCGCAGTCTGGTCCCTTTAATCCCCACAACCAACCAATCCTGAGGCACACCATTTTCCTGGATAAAGGTGTCCAACAAGGCAGAACCCCCACGCACCTTGTAAACTCGGTCTTGTAAAAATTCCCGAAGAAAACAGGGCAGGCGCCCACGGAAGCCCAATGTGTAAAGAGCACGGAGGATACCATTTCTCCAGCAGGTGTCGTAGGCCTTCTCCAAATCTAGAAACATCATTCATGACATGGGTGTACAAAGTAATGAGATGGTCAATTGTAGAACGCTGTGCTCCAAATCTACACTCTGCGTTCCTTAGTAAATGGCGAGACTCGAGCCACCACATCAGCAGGGCATGAATCATACGTTCCATCACCTTGCAAGCGCAGCTGGTGAGAGAGATGGGGCGGTAGCTAGAAGGGAGGTTTTTTTTTCCTAGCCTGGCTTAGGTATGGGTATGACGGTGGCCTCGCGCCATCGTCTAGGAAATGTGCCCTCTGCCCAGATGCGGTTGTACATGTTAAGCAGAAAGTGCTTCCCCACAAGAGAAAGGTGCTGCAACATCTGAGGCCGGCCGAAGTGGCCGTGCGGTTAAAGGCGCTGGAGTCTGGAACCGCAAGACCGCTACGGTCGCAGGTTCGAATCCTGCCTCGGGCATGGATGTTTGTGATGTCCTTAGGTTAGTTAGGTTTAACTAGTTCTAAGTTCTAGGGGACTAACGACCTCAGCAGTTGAGTCCCACAGTGCTCAGAGCCATTTGAACCTGCAACATCTGAATGTGAATGGCGTCCGTTCCTGGGGCGGAAGATCGGAATGAACTGAGAGCTCCCTCATAATAAAGGCGGCATTGTGGCACGATTCTGAGAAGAGAGGGGGTATCTCCCGAGCCGCCTCCGCTCGTTTCCGATGGAGGAAGGCAGGGTGATAGTGGGAAGAGCTCGAAACTTTCGAAAAATAGCGGCACAAGGTGTTGGAGACAGTAACAGGGTCCACGATGACATCGTTTGATACTGTCAGGCCGTAAATTGGGGAATGGATCTTGGTTCCAGAGCAGTCGGAGATTGGCCCACACGACAGAAGGAGGTGTGGAACTGTTAAAACAACTAGTGAATGAAAGCCAGCTAGCTCTTTTGCTATCCTGAAGAACGCGACGACACTATGCACGCATCTGTTAATAATGAACGCAATTCACCAGCGTAGGGTGGCGGTTGAAAATGAGGAGCGCACGTCTACATGCGCGAATTGCGTCGCGGCATGCCTCAGTCCACCAAGGGACTGGGACGCGACGTGGTAGAGACGAAGTGCGGCAGTAAGGGTAACATTTGAGAGATATTCGACCTGGTCATCACAACTGGGGAAATTTTGCTCTTCGAAGGTTGCTAGGGAGGAGTAAAGCTGGCGGTCAGCCTTAGGAAGCTGCCATTTTTGCGTGCACACGGATGGGGTAGGATATAGCAAATGGATAGCACACGGGAAATGATCGTTTGACTAGGTGTCAGACAGAATGGACCACTCAAGACGATGGGCAAGCTGGGCAGTGCAGAAGGTCCAAATGGGAATAGGTGTGCAAGGAGTCGGAAAAGAAAGTGGGTGTCCCAGTGTTAAGGCAGAAGACATTAAGTTGGTTAAGAAGGTCAGCCAAGAGGGCACCTCTCTGACAGGTCCTGGGAGAACCCCAAAGGGGATGATGATGATGTGCATTCAAGTCACCGACTAGCAAAAATGGGGGAGGTAGCTGCCCAATAAGTGGAAGGAAGTCTGTCCTGGTGACAGCGAATGATGGATGAATGTAGTACAGAGGGAAAAGGTCAGGTGGGGAAGGAAGAGGCGAACTGCAAGATCTTGAGGGTTGGTAGTCAGGGAGATGGGTTGACTGTGAATGTCATCCCGTATGAGCAGCATGACGCCCCCATGAGAGTTAGTGCCGACCTTATGGGGAAGGTCAAAATGAATCTGTAAGAAGTGTGAAACCTCAAAGCGGTCGTGAGGGCACAATTTCGTTTCCTGAAAGCAAAGTGCAAGGGGACGCTGCTACACTAAAAGCAGCTGTAAATCCTCTTTGTGGGACCGAAGGCTGCGAACGTCAATTGGAGGAGAGTCAAGATGAGGAATAGACGTAGTGACAGCTGGGGCAGGCGCTATTACATGGCACAGAAGCAGTAGGATCCTGCTCCATGGGGTCCACAGAAGCATCAGCTTGCTTGTGCTGTCGGTCTGTGGAGTCCAACGCCGAAAAACGGTTGTTGGTGCGCGCCGTCGACATGGAAGCCGGCTGGTCTAAGGTATCACGTGCCGACACCATGGAAGAGTATCTTTGAGGTGGTGAAGGAGAAGACCGATTTCCCTTGGTGGTCCTCTTCGAGCCTTTCCGGTTAGATGAAGACTCGGATATTTGGCTGGAGGGACACAGGAAGTCTTCACAAGAGTAATCCTTCTGTCCTTTTCAGCCTACCAGCTGTGTAGCTGGTCGTTTCGCCTCTTGAGGCGAGAGTTTGATGGCTTGTTGCACAGCTGGACGGGGCGTATTTCGATCCTACCTTGACACTGGGCGATTCAGAGCGGAACTGGAGGTTGTATGTCTGCGTGCCCATGTCCTTCATGGAGCGAGTGGTAACAACAACAGAACTATAGGTACCAGACGGGAGCACGCAGGGTTTGGGACTAGACAGTAACTTTTGAGCGATTGGATGAGGCACCTTTTCCTTTACCCATATCCCGCTCATCAAGATACAGTGGACACTTCCGAGGGGAGGCGGCATGGCCGCCCCTTGTAAAGGATAGTCCCAGATACCACTCTGGTAGCTATGCCACTACGCCATCTGTTGGTGGATGATGTTGAAACAATTATCAGTAAATCTACTATACCCACGTGGCCTTTGCCGTCGTCGTATTGGGACCATTAGGCTTCACCAAACTAGGAGGTTCTACTAACCATGCGTGTGACATACTACCTACCCTGGTAAATTGATAGTGATTTTGAAGAACAAAGGGAGAAGAATGATTGTCTCTAGATAGATAAAATATATTTGGGAAGCAAATCTCACACTTGATCTTTCCTCGGGATAGTTGCACAGATGGCTCAATGGGGGCCAACACACACCACGTGCAGAAACTACAAGGGGGATATGCCCTGCCCTCTCAGGGTCATAACCAATACTATTGGACACCTATCTCAGTGATGCTCCGGTGCCCAAAATGTCCTTTCATACCTGCTAGTGTCAGCGAATATTTTTTCTTTGACAGAAGTTGTTTCCCATGATGTGATCTATCAGTCCTAGACGTTTGTTGCAAATACTCTGAAACACCTCGTTTATTCAGGGAGCACATGAAGTCGGGGAATACTTTCAATTATTTATTGCACAAGAACTGAACATTGTACAGATGTCATACATATTGCATTTTGAAGAGAGTCTATGAAAGTTTGTTTTTTTTGTTGTTGTTTTACAAACATGAGTGACCCGGCAGACGTCAATACGGAAATCGAATTCTTGCCATACCCGTCCCAGCATGGCATTGTCGACTGTGGCAGTCGCTTCCCGTATTCTCTCCCGGAGCTCTGCTACATCACGTGGTAGAGGCGGTACATACACCAGATCTTTAATGTGTCGCCACAGAAAAAAGTCACAGGGAATGAAATCTGGTGATCTGGGATGCCATTTCGTGAAACAGCTGTCCCCGTCTGAAGCACGGCCATGTTTGTGACAAGCGATGTGGCGGTATTTGGGAGAATGGATAGAATCAAATGGGTTAGATAACCCCACAAGTAAAGAAAGATCGAATAAAATGGAATCAGCGTAGAAATGCACCCAAAACAAATACAAAAAAGATCAGTATCATTCCAGGCAAAAATTAAACACTAGGTAAAAGCAATTAAACCGAAAGCACTTTACAGATCGGAATGCCTAACACTGAATAAAAAAGGTATACGAGAAAAAAACGGAAAAGAAAGAAAGGGAAATACTCAGAGAAATTTTAGGATCACCATAGAAGAAAGATAACAGCTAGACGAAGAGGAGAAATGATCTATACAGAAACAAACAATTACAGACACTATAAGGGACAGGAGATTAACGTTTTACGGTCATGTTTACAGAATGAACGACAAAGGCTAACGAAGAAAATTTTTTAACTTCATTTGCGTATTAAAAAAACAGCTCGCGATGTCTAAAAACTTAACTTCGCAGAAGACATCATACAGCACGGGGAAGTTATAAGCTGCTGGTCAATAGTGCAAAATTTTCTGTCCAACAACGAAATTCACAAACCTAGGAGCGTAATGTCAAATCAATAGAGGCAGGCCATCAGCCATCGAATGAAGTAGTTACAGGAAGACGAAAAGAAAGAGACTGTACCTTTGTGTTAGGTCCTAAGCGGTCTATAACTGGCCAAATTCTGTAATAAAAAAAAGGATAAGAAAAGCTTTTTCTTTCTCAGCTCTCGTACTACACAAACTAACCACCAAATGGGCGCACGCAAACTGGTCCACAATTACGTGGCACGAAACGGAAAAGAAACTATTGTCATTCGTATTAACAGACTCTTCCTTCGGTTCTTGGTAGAACAACATTATAATAAATGAAAAGCACCATTTCGCTTTTGTTCTACAATATTACTTTTATTGTTTGTTCGTTTGGAGACAGAACCAAGTTCAATAAATTAATTACACGTTGCGAAAAATTTTGTTTACAGTTTGAGGTTAGAGGTACACTCACCTTCCTAATCATAGATAATTTCTTGTTCTGCCGCAGAAATACGTCGTGAATAAGATGGCTTACACTTTGACGAACTTCTCGATCGAAAACGTTGAACTCACACGGGTGTAACTTAGATGTGATTGCCATATGTATCACTTTTAGATGTGTACACACGTTGTCACGAACACCATACCATTTCTTCATTTCTTCCTTTATCAACGTGTATCTTGCGACGTCAACGGGTTTGTTTGCAGCGGCGGATGTTCCTCTTGACTTTATGGACACGTATTTTGGCGTAATTTTGCATTGCAAACACTGTTTGTTAAACCAAATGTGTTGTGTTGATTTTGCTTTTTGTCTCAGTAATCTACTATAAAAGACGGATAATTGTGCTGTAGTGGCACATTTTGTCATATTAACAGAATCTTCCGGCGGTTCTTGGCAGAACAACATTATAATAAATGAAAAGCACCAGTTTGCTTTTGTTCTACTGTATTACAATAAAAGTAATATTGTAGAACAAAAGCAAACTGGTGCTTTTCATTTATTATTGTTATTCGATTTAAAAACCGCTATTGTAACACACACCACCTGTTCATATGAATTACCGAAGAAACAAATTGGAACGAGGAAGGAGGCCTTATTAAAAATATGTTAACTGTGTTTGCAAAAAATTAACAGTACTGTTATACAAATGCAATTGGTAATTAAAAGCAGGACTGCAGCTCGCTGAAGCAGAACGAAGGTTTTTTTGGCGTAAAACCTGCTCCGGCACAATTCAAACACCAATCGGGAGCACTGTAAACGTCACAGAATATCACACAGCGAAATGTTAAAAGGGTTTGTCAGCGGACGCAGCGGCGTTGTCCGACGTATCATCTGTTCATATGGGTTACTGATGGAACTTACTAATCGTAGGTTACAACTCTGAAAAATACCGGGTGATCAAAAAGTCAGTATAAATTTGGAAACTGAATAAATCACGGAATAATGTAGATAGAGAGGTACAAATTGACACACATGCTTGGAATGACATGGGGTTTTATTAGAACAAAAAAAAAAGTTCAAAAAATGTCCGACAGATGGCGTTTCATCTGATCAGAATAGCAATAATTAGCATAACAAAGTAAGACTAGGCAAAGATGGTGTTCTTTACAGGAAATACTCAATATGTCCACGATCATTCCTCAACAACAGCTGTAGTCGATGAATAATGTTGTGAACAGCACTGTAAAGCATGTCCGGAGTTACGGTGAGGCACTGGCGTCGGATGTTCTCTTTCAGCATCCCTAGAGATGTCGGTCGATCACGATACACTTGCGACTTCAGATAACCGCAAAGCCAATAATCACAAGGACTGAGGTCTGGGGACCTGGGAGCTGAAGCATGACGAAAGTGGCGGCTGAGCACACAATCATCACCAAACGACGAGCGCAAGAGATCTTTCACGCGTCTAGCAGTATGGGGTTTTTTTCTTTTTTTGTTCTAACAAAGCTCCATGTCATTCCAAGCATGTGTGTCAATTTTTACCTCTATCTGCATTATTCCGTGGTTTATTAAGTTTTCAAATACTGACTTTTGGATCACCCGATATATCGGATACGAGCGCTCAACGTGCCCCAGCAAAGATCAGTCACAACCTCAACAGACGAGAGCCTGCTGAAAAGTAATGCATCCGAACGTTTTTTACTTGAAGTCCTAAAGATTTATAAATAAAACTAATGGTATTAACGTTCTACATCTTTATTGTTCATGTACACACATTTATTTCTCAACTTGGCCACACTGGTGATGAACACATTTCCCGCAACCAGAGACCACTTTGTTGATACCGTCACTGTAGAATGTTCGACGGACCCACAACCTCACCTCTGCTTGCACCTCTTCATTACTATCAAAGCCAGCTTTTGTAAACAAACGAAAATCGGGTGGGGCCAAGTCGAGAGTGTATGGAGGATGTTCGATGACAGTGAACCCAAGGCGTCGGATAGCTGGAATTTGTAACTCGATTACTACCCGCTGTTTATCAGGCACCGACACAGTTACGTCACACATCGCCAAGTCAGAAACTATGAGTCAGAGCCTCCTTGTGGCAGAGGGCTGCAACTGGCGTCAGCGAAGCGGAAAGTCTACCGAGTAATGTGCGTGACGTGTAAAACCTCAGCCAGTACTGACAAGACAAACTGCCCATCGCACACCCGTCACATTTAGTGGTGAGACGCCCCAGCGGATAGCCTGTCAGAGACTGAACACTGATCAAGCATGGACAACAGAAAGAAGGTGTGCTTGGACTGTGGAAAAAAAAGAAGCAAAATAGAAACATTGATCGGGCCAAGAAGTGCAAAATGCCGCGTCCAGCCATCCTGATTTAGGTTTTCCGTGATTTCCCTAAATCGCTCCAGGCAAATGCCGGGATGGTTCCTTCGAAAGGACACGGCCGACTTCCTTCCCTGTTGTATTGACAGAAGAGCCAACACCGTGTTACTAGAGGAGGTCGAAATGCACGCGTTTTAGCTCACGCAGGCTGGCGTGAGGAGGGAAGAACTATACTGACGTGAGGTCTGGAACATGACAAGGAACTACAATTCAGAAAGCGGACGTAATTAGTTTGATACTTAACTATAATCCATTAATGATGAACGTCGCTCTTGACGGTACATGAGTCACAATATTATCTATTCAGAAGACATTCTTGAAGATAGTACTTAGAATATGGCGCGTTGTTAGGTCGTAGCAAATGACGTAGCTGAAGGCTATGCTAAACTGTCGTCTCGCCAAATGAGAGCGTATGTAGAGAGTGAACCATCGCTGGCAAAATCGGCTGTACAACTGGGGCGAGTGCTAGGGAGTCTCTCTAGACTAGACCTACCGTGTGGCGGCGCTCGGTCTGCAACCACTGATAGTGGCGACACGCGGGTCCGACGTATACTAACGGACCGCGGCAGATTTATAGGCTACCACCTAGCAAGTGTGGTGTCTGGCGGTGACACCACATTCCCCATCCTTCCTAATCCGATGAGTCCGATGACCTAGCTGTCTGGTCTCCTTCCCCAAGCAACCCAACCCAGGAAGTGCAATATATAGCAGCCGAGAAGTAAAATGTCCTCGTGGTCTTAATTCCAGTTTGTGTCCGTGTCGTAGCGTTTGCAACAGCGAGGTGTAAGATAGTGACCTATAATGACAGCTGATTCTGCACAACTACTCCATCAGCAGCAGAAGGGAAGTGGCTTTCGAATGGGAGCCGCAAAAGTTTGATGACAAATCCTCCACCGGGAAACACGCCTGGTGTGTCACACGCGGCATTTGTGACAGTACGTGTGTCTCTCATCGACGCACCCAATTTGTGCGACTGCTGAGTCAGCGGGTGAGACGTGCTTTGTTGCCCGATATAGGAAGATTTTTCTGTTTAGCAAAAGTGACAAAAAGCAGATTACAGAGTACCTGACGGCTCAACACAAAAGTTTTGTCTCAAGTACAGGTAGTGTTGAGGATCAGTGGACAAAGTTCAAAACCATCGAACAATATGCGTTAGATGAGTATGTGCCAAGCAAGATCGTAAGAGATGGAAAAGAGCCACCGTGGTACAACAACCGAGTTAGAAAACTGCTGCGGAAGCAAAGGGAACTTCACAGCAAACATAAACATAGCCAAAGCCTTGCAGACGAACTAAAATTACGCGAAGCGAAATGTAGTGTGAGGAGGGCTATGCGAGTATTCAATGAATTCGAAAGTAAAGTTCTATGTACTGACTTGGCAGAAAATCCTAAGAAATTTTGGTCTTATGTCAAAGCGGTAGGTGGATCAAAACAAAATGTCCAGACACTCTGTGACCAAAATGGTACTGAAACAGAGGATGACAGACTAAAGGCCGAAATACTAAATGTCTTTTTCCAAAGCTGTTTCACAGAGGAAGACTGCACTGTAGTTCCTTCTCTAGACTGTCGCACAGATTACAAAATGGTAGATATCGAAACAGACGACAGAGGGATAGAGAGACAGTTAAAATCGCTCAAAAGAGGAAAGGCCGCTGGACCTGATGAGATACCAGTTCGATTTTACACAGAGTACGCGAAGGAACTTGCCCCCCTTCTTGCAGCGGTGTACCGTAGGTCTGTGGAAGAGCGTAGCGTTCCAAAGGATTGGAAAAGGGCACAGGTCATCTCCGTTTTCAAAAAGGGACGTCGAACAGATGTGCAGAACTATAGACCTATATCTCTAACGTCGATCAGTTGTACAGTTTCCTATCAGAGGGCGTTCGAGGACAAGGCAATGACTCACTCCGCACCCTCAGCGTACCTGCCCACCAAACCGGTAAGCAGTAGCCGATCCATTCTTAAAACTTTCCAATCACACCTCGTAGTTTGTCGCACAAGCTGCAACAAATGAGCACAACAGTTTCGCAATCACACAGTTTCTCTGTGCTCTGTCAAAACATACGTGTTTAACGTTTCTGAAGTTGAGTTCCGTTTGGAAGTTCTGGCTCTTGAATTCCTTCGTCGTAAAATATTTCAGGCACGTTTATTTGTTCTTTTAATTTCTGTGAGGCGCCTTACGTTGTATATCGCCTGCTCTCACTATTCATCATATTTACTTGTCACGGTAGTGTATCCTTACCACGTGACTCATATTCTATAACCAATGTATAGTATGGACAACTGTCCGCCCCCGGTAGCTGAGTGGTCAGCGCGACAGACTGTCAATCCAAAGGGCCTGGGTTCGATTCCCGGCTGGGTCGGAGATTTTCTCCGCTCAGGCACTGGGTGTTGTGTTGTCCTGATCATCATCATTTCATCCCCATCGACGCGCAAGTCCCCGAAGTGGCGTCAATCGAAAGACTTGCACCAGGCGAACGGTCTGCCCGACGGGAGGCCCTCGCCACACGACATTTCATTACAGTATGGACAACTGCCAAGACTGCAGAAAGAGAACAAACATTTTCAACAACCGGATGGAAAGTCCATAATATTATGAAAAAAAAAAAAAAATAGCATGATGAAGTTGTCAAGATGGATCTCCTGCTTCGAAATCCAACAGCATGACACTTTACCCACGAAGTGATTGCTGTTCTAGGACGCACTCCTTGTTCTTGGACTGTTCACTGTTTCTGTGTTGCTTTTTTTTTTCTTTTCACTGTCTACTACACCGCCTTCCCCGTTTTCGTGCTCGATCTGAGTTCAGCTTTTGACAGGCTATCCAGTGGGCGATCTTACCACTGAATCTGAAGGGGGTGCGATGGGAAGTTTACGTTGTGAGCACAGAACAAAAAATTTGGATACATTACTTTTCATCACGGCCTCATATACATGTAGCCTGTACATCCGAACATGTGTGTAAACGGAGTCAAAGCACGTATCAGCAGCCGGCAGAGACGACGGTCCAAATCTAGTGTGAAATGATCTATACACGCACTGTGGCAACGCAAGGTTAACCTAAGTTTTTGTTCTTCATGAAGTGGGAGAGGCTCGGCGCCTTTCTCAGTAAGCCGAGGCTGTCTGCTGGAGATTTTCTCGACGGCGCGTGCTATTCGGGGAAGCCATGCGAGAGGACAGGACCGTTCGGCTGGGCTCTACAAAGGGGAAACGCAGCAATGGTGGCTTGCTTCCCGGAACCGCCTGTCATCCCCACAGTCGCGCTGTGGAACTGTACCAGAGGCGGCGGAAATGAAAGAAATGCAGCCAGACTCAAAACGGCTGCTACGGAAAGGTGTGAAGGCTTGCAAAAAAAGGCTGCACGGAATTTTCGTCGTTTTGCTTTTCATCCCGAAGAATGGTTCGACGCTGCTCAACCCTGCGCAAGTCTCTCCATGTAGCGTTTCTCAGTTAAAATAAAATAATAAGACATTTTATATTGGTACTGTGTGCTCGCAGGTGTCCTAAACGATATTACGCAGGTCTACCAGTTTCTTTGGGTCTTCAGTGTAAAATCCATTAATGTTTCATTTTAATAATTATTAAGTGCCGCAACGCGGCCTCACATGGACTCCACTTATGTCTGATGTACTTCTGGAGGGAACTGACACTGTTTTGAATTGGCAGGAGCCAATTCACGGGGTTTGGAGGAAGCCGAAAGGCACGCGTTTAACTCACGCAGGCTGGCGTGAGGTCTGGAACAGGTAAAGTAAGTATACTATCAAGAAAAGTACGTAGCTGCTGGAATACTTAACTTTAATCCATAATTGGTGAACATCGGTCTGACGGTACATGCATCACAACATTAATAGCAAATGATAATGGCGCCTTGCTTGGTCGTAGCAAATGACGTAGCTGAAGGCTATGCTAACTATTGTCTCGGCAAATGAGAGCGTAATTTGTCAGTGAACCATCTCTAGCAAAGTCGGCTGTACAACTGGGACGAGTGCTAGGAAGTCTCTCTAGACCTGCCGTGTGGCGGCGCTCGGTCTGCAATCACTGACAGTGGCGACACGCGGGTCCGACGTATACTAACGGACCGCGGCCGATTTATAGGCTACCACCTAGCAAGTGTGGTGTCTGGCGGTGACACCACAGACACCATGAATCCATGCAGGGCTGTCGATAACTCCGTAAGAGTACGACGGGGTGGAGGTCTCTTCCGAACAGCACGTTGCGAGGCATCCCAGATATGCTCAATAACGTTCATGTCTGGGAAGTTTGGTGGCCAGTGGAAGTGTTTCAGCTCACAAGGGAACCTCCCCATCGCACCCCCCTCAGATTTAGTTTTAAGTTGGCACAGTGGATAGGCCTTGAAAAACTGAACACAGATCAACCGAGAAAACAGGAAGAAGTTGTGTGGAACTATGAAAAAAAATAAGCAAAATATACAAACTGAGTAGTCCATGCCCGACATAGGCAACATCAAAGATAGTGTGAGCTCAGGAGGGCCGTGGTCCCGTGATTAGCGTGAGCAGCTGCGGAACGAGAGGTCTTTGGTTCAAGTCTTCCCTCGAGTGAAAAGTTTAATTTTATTATTTTCAGACAATTATCAAAGTTCAGGCACTCACACATAATCAACTTCGCTCTCCAAAATTCCAGGACATATTCAAATTTGCTTGGACATATGCAGGATTTGACCGTCTACACACGGAAAAATTTGAAAACGTTAAAAACATATGTTTTGACACAGCACAGGGACAACTGTGCGCCACTGTATAACTGTTGCATTCATTTGTTGCAGTTTGATGTGTTGGCAGAAGAGCCAACTCCGTGTAGCCAGAAGAGGCCGAAATGCACGCGTTTAAGCTAATGCAGGCTGGCGTGAGGTCTGGAACAGCTATAGGAGTTGAGTCTAGTAAAAAACGGAGGTAACTGGTAGAATACTTAACTTTAATCCACACTTGGTGAACATCTCTCTTGACTGTACATGCTTCGCAATTTCAATATTAACTGGTAATGGCGCCTTGCTAGCTCGTAGCAAATGACGTAGCTGAAGGCTATGCTAACTATCGTCTCGGCAAATGAGAGCGTAATTTGTCAGTTCCATCTCTAGCAAAGTCGGCTGTACAACTGGGGCGAGTGCTAGGAAGTGTCTCTAGACCTGCTGTGTGGCGGCGATCGGTCTGCAATCACTGACAGTGGCGACACGCGGGTCCGTCGTATACTAGCGGACCGCGGCCGATTTAAAGGCTACCACCTAGCAAATGTGGTGTCTGGCGGTGACACCACATTCCTCCCCCCAAATCGGCGAACGGTTGTGTTATAAGGCTTCCGCCCGCCGTGGGGAGGACCCCATGTTGACGTATGCGACGAGGTGGGGAGCCTATCAACAGGCGAGGCTGTGCCACCCGCACCCTGCCATTCGGTTCGAGGGGAGCTAGGAAACGCCTGAAAACCTAGTCCAGGGTGCACGCCAACATGCGGTGTATGCTC
This sequence comes from Schistocerca serialis cubense, assembly GCF_023864345.2. Lineage (NCBI taxonomy): Eukaryota > Metazoa > Arthropoda > Insecta > Orthoptera > Acrididae > Schistocerca > Schistocerca serialis. The sequence continues at coordinate 235,612,835 of NC_064647.1, read as the reverse complement.
CCGTAGATAGTCAGGAGGGGCCGAAGGGTCGACCTCCATCGAGTCGGAGCACCCGACGGGCGAAGACGACAGATGGTCCGGAGCGGGCAAGAGTTCCATGGCGGAGGACAACTGGTCACGTGAAGCGATCGGCGGCGCGTGACCCAGGGAGGCGCCCGGAGGTTGCAGCGAAGCGTCCACTGCGGGCGGCGCCGGCGGCGCGACGCCATGGGGCAAAATGGAAGGCATCGTCGGTAACACCTGGGGATGAGGCGAGCCAGTAGATGGGTCCCCAGGGCGCTGACCGGACGGCACCGTCGCTGAAAGCAGACGGGGAGCGACAGAACCCGTGCGACGACAGAGGCGCAGCTGATTGAGATGCCGACGCACCTCACCAGAGGCCCCCAAAACCAAATACATCGCGCGGCCGAGGCAGCGAAGAATGAGCCCTGCGAGCCAACGCCGTGAACCGCGATAGTTGCGATAGAATACAACGTCGCCTGGAGCAAAAGCAGGAGTCTGCCGCTGCACAGGAACCTGATGCGGCGGATGCAGCAAAGACATCAAGGTTCGATGAGGACGACCATGGAGCAACTCAGCCGGCGAGCGACCATCTCGGGGCTGAGAGCGATACGAAGACAAAAAGAGCAATAACGCGTCCTCCCGAGAATGCGACTCTTTCAACTTCAACATCTGTGACTTGAAAGTCCGGTCCAAACGTTCAGCGGCACCTTTTGACTGAGGCGAAAACGGCGCGGATGTCAGATGTTGAATACCATTGGCCTTGCAGAATGACTGAAATTCTGCGGACATGAATTGTGGGCCATTGTCGGAAACAATAGTCCGTGGAAGACCTTCAATGCAAAAGATAGCAGATAACGCTTGGATGGTGGCAGCAGACGTCGTGGAAGACATCCGCACAACAAAAGGAAAATTACTGAATGAATCGACAACAACCAACCATCGAGCATTCCAGAATGGACCAGCAAAATCGATATGTAAGCGTTGCCAAGGGGAAGTGGCTTTTGGCCAAGCAAAGAATTTCCGCGGCGGTGCGGATTGTTGTTTGGCACACGCCATGCAAGAAGAGCACATATTCGTAATCGCAGCATTGATTCCGAACCAAGTACAGTGCTGACGAGCAAGTTGTTTCGTTCGCACTATACCCCAATGTCCTTGGTGGAGAAGCTTTAAGACAGAGGACTGTAACGAACGTGGGACCACGACCCTGGACTGATCAGTATCAGAACGCAACAACAAAACACCACGTCGAACAAAAAGTCTCCTTGTGTGCAAAAAATCGGCGAACCAACGGATCCTAGATCCGTGACTTCGACAAGGGCCATTGCGTAGCAACAAAACGCAAAACTGTAGCAAGGACAAGGGTCAGCACTTGAGACACGTCAGCATGTATCCATTAGTATTTAATAGCGACGAATTTTCTGAGATAATTCGTCAGTTTGACGATTCGACCACGACATCAGTTTCCGCATCAATGAACATGCAAGCAAGTTCGGAAGAATCGAATGCTCTATCCGCAGCAACAGGCAAACGGGACAACGCATCGGCGTTTCCGTGCTTAGCAGTGGACCGATACAAGATATCGTAGCGGTACTGCGAGAGGAAAATAGACCAGCGAATAAATTTCTGCGCTGTATGCGGAGGTACAGGTTTGTTCGGATGTAAAAGCGATGTCAAAGGCTTGTGGTCTGTGATGATGGTAAAGTGACGACCATACAAGAAATCATGAAACTTGGTAACACCAAATACGAGAGCCAAAGCTTCTTTCTCTATCTGGGAATAATTTCTTTGCGCAGACGACAGCAATTTGGACGCAAAAGCAATAGGGCGATCATGCAAACCATCTTTGTGCGCAAGCACAGCACCGATTCCGAAATCCGATGCATCTACCATCAACAAAAGGGGTTTCTGGGGATCGAATGGCGTAAGGCAAGTATTTGAAAGCAACGCCGATTTCAACTGGCGAAAGGCGCGTTCGCACTCCGTCGACCAGACGAACGGAACACCTCTACGGCGTAAGCGATGAAGCGGAGCTGAAATGGAAGAGGCGTTGCGCACATAGCGATGGTAGTAATTTATTTTACCCAACACACTCTGCAGCTGCTTCAAATTCTGCGGCGAAGGCAAGTCCTGTATAGCACGGAGGTGCTCTGGACTGGGATGTATGCCTTGGACATTGATTACATGTCCGGGATATGGTAAGTCACGAGCAAAAAACACACATTTGTCCTTCCTCAAGCGAAGACCATTTTGTCGCAGGACCTGAAATAATGTCCTAAGATTGATTAAATGGTCTTCTGCTGTCTTTCCGGAGATCACAATATCGTCCAGATAGTTTGCTGCAGTAGCGGCCGACGCACAAACAGTTTGTAAATATTGCTGAAACAATGCAGGGGCGGATGCACACCCGAACGGCAGTCTTTTGAATCGGTACAAACCAAGATGCGTGTTAACCACCAATACACGCTGGGATTCTTCGTCCATCGGTATTTGCAAGTACGCATCTGCTAGGTCCAACTTTGAAAAATATTTTCCCGGGCGCAGTTTGTCAAAAAGGTCTTCCGGGCGGGGAAAAGGAAAAGTAGCAGTCACTAGTTGTGGATTCACTGTGGCCTTGAAGTCCATGCAAAGTCTCAGTTTTCCGGAAGGTTTTTGCAAAATTACTAAGGGTGAGGCCCAGAGAGAAGCCTGCACACATTCAATGACACCTTGTGATTCTAAATCGTTTAATGTTCTTGCGACCTCATCACGCAATACGTGGGGAACATTGCGCGCTCTGAAAAATTTCGGTTGCGTGTTGACTTTGAGTTCCAAATGTGCTTCATAGTTCTTAGCCCAACCAAGGCCCGGTGTAAAAATGTCTGCAAATTCCTCACATAGACGAGAAACACTGGCTGAAGGCACAGTCTGGTTCACTAATAGGACCTGATTTACGATAGACAAGTTAAACAACTGAAACAAATCTAAACCAAACAAGTTCACTGCAGTAGAAGAACGAAGAACGTAAAATGACACAAGTTTTGTTTGTCCTTTGTATGTTGCAAGAAGGCTGCACTGTCCTAACACAGGGATAGCTTGACCTGAATAACTAGTTAACATTTGCGGCACGCAACGGAGGTGTGCCCAGCTGTTTGTACGTGGCGTGATTGAGCAATGAAACTGCAGCTCCGGTATCGAGCTGGAACGGTTTCACTTGTCCGGCAAAGTCCAAATCTACAAAAAGTTTATTGTCCTGCTGACGACATGAGCGATTGTTTTGTGCAACTTGAACAGACACTGGTACAGAATCACTTGCGACGTGACGGGATTTCCGTCGACGTCGACGCACACGTTTTGTGGGACGAACACAGTCACTGTGAGAGAAAGTGGCACAGGGCGGAGTGGTAGTAACTACATGAATGTCCATGGGCGAAGGTTCACGAGCCTGAGTGTTCTTGGTTCGATTCCGGCACGAAGCAAAGGGCCTGGAATGGTTGGTAGTGTCCGATCTAAGCTTTTTCTGGCAAACACTTTGAACATGTCTTTTTTTATTACAGAAAAAGCAAATAGCTTGGCGTGACGGGCAATTCTCACGCGAATGTCTAGTAGCACACCGCGGGCATGATATCAGCACTGCATTTGCTTGCTTGCGCGGCACACGAGGCGGTGCGGACGCGCGCGAAAGCTGTTTGCAGTTCCGTGCAGCGCGCCCGGTGGGCCGGTTAATGCGACACACAGCTGGCGAAGTTGCAAATGATTCCTGAGCAAAGTCAAGTGTGTCTTGCCTATCCAATATGTCTATCACTTGTTGAAGGGAGGGATTGACTAATTTCAGAATCTGTTCCCTTATGCGAACATCAGAAATGTTCTGTGCTATGGCATCACGCACCATAGTATCTGAATATGGGAGTCCACATTCACACTCATAAGTACAATCTCTTGTAAGGCCTTGCAATGTTGCAACCCACTCCCGATTAGTTTGACCGGCTGTACGTTTTGTACGAAAGAACGTATACCTTTTTCCAACGACATTGACTGTTTCTTTGAAATATGCATCTAATGCCGACAAAATTCCTTCGTAGGACAGAGTTGCTACGTCGCGTCGGGGAAACAATTTCACTATCACACGGTAGGTGGACACACCGACACACGAAAGCAAAAACGGCTGTCGCTCATTACCTTGAATTCTGTAGGCGGCGAGATGGAATCCAAATTGGCGTGACCACTCCGTCCATGTTTCGTCGTCGGGGCGAAAATTACGGAACGGGGGTGCAACTGCGTGTTGTGGCGGCGGTAGCGATGAAGCGGCGGCGGCCGCATCGTTTTGCAGCCCACGTTGACCCTGGACGAGCTGTCCAAGGGCATCCAATAACGCCTGCGTCTGCTGATTCTGCAAGCGATAAAATTCGGACAGTACATCTGGAGATTGTGGCGAAGCCATGACACAAGCAATTTAATACAAACTCTATTGGCTCGTCGCCAACTGTTGTGGCGTAGCAAGACAGCCACGCCACTCGGAAGTAGCCGAAATGCACGCGTTAAGCTCATGCAGGCTGGCGTGAGGTCTGAAACAGGATACGTTATGAATGCTATAAAGAAAAGTACGTAGCTCCAGGAATACTTAACTTTAATCCATCATTGTGGTACATCGCTCTTGACGATACAAATGAGACTCTTTCAATACAAGCACTGTAAGGCTAATGGCGCCTTGCTAGGCCGTAGCCATGGACTTAGCTGAAGGCTATTCTAACTGTCTCTCGGCAAATGAGAGAAAGGCTTCGTCAGTGTAGTCGCTAGCAAAGTCGTCGTACAACTGGGGCGAGTGCTAGTACGTCTCTGTAGACCTGCCGTGTGGTGGCGCTCGGTCTGCAATTACTGACAGTGGCGACACGCGGGTCCGACATGTACTAATGGACCGCGGCCGATTTAAAGGCTACCACCTAGCAAGTGTGGTGTCTGGCGGTGACACCACAGAGAAGATATATACTCGGACCACTGCTGCATTACTCACTTACGGAGAAGCCGGAATGTATAAATTAGTATTCAATAACGACGTAACTTGTGTGTTAATACGTCAATGTGAGGGTGCGAGTGTTACAGTAATCTCCCACTGGCGCACCGGAAGGAACATACTTGACTCCCAGGGAAGAATTATACTTTGACCCTAGTGGCATCGTTCACATTGGGAAACGTCAACATATCTACATTAGTATTTATTAGTGACACTAATTCTGTGACAATTCGTCGATCTGAGAGTTACAGTAAACTTCAACTAGCGCATTAGAAGATAGATACATGCCTCCCAGGAGAAGATACATAATTCGACCCCTGGTGTATTGCTCACTTGGGGACAAGTCAGCATGTATCCATGAGTATTTAATAGCGACGAATTTTCTGAGTTAATTCGTCAGTTTGAGAGTGAGAGAGTTAAAGTAAGCTACCACTGGTGCATCGAAAGAAAGATACTCGACTCCCAAGAAAAATTACATAATTTCAATGCAGCCGCATTACTCATTTGTGTATAGGTCTGCATGTATCAATTAGTATTTAATAACGGCCCAACTTGCGTGTTAATATGTCAATATGAGGGTTACTGTAAACTACCACTGGTGCAACGGTAGAAGGATATTCACTCCCAGGAGAAGACACTAAAACGTCCCCTTCGAACAATTATACACGACTGTGCTGATAAACCTCTTACACTATTTGCTTTTCAAACAGCTGAGCAAAACTGAACGTACTCAAACATTCACTAAAGTGACACACAATATTTTTAGCGCAACGCAATCTGACTTTCAATAATCCCTACAAAACCATGGCCCTGACTAACATTAAACTATACCTTTCAGAAATCACTTACCTCACAAAAATCTTCATTACTCGAACTACTGCAATACAGCGAGCGCCACTACTGCCAGCTAAATAAAAGATTCAAACTACGGAAGGCACTAACTACTGATAGGGATAGTTAGCAAATGAAAGATATTAACAGAGAACAAACAATGTATTTACCTTAATATTCATAATATATATAGCAGTTCATGACAAATTACAAAACTCCGCCATCTCTCTCCCCACATCCACCACTGCTGGCGGCTCACCTCCAACTGCGCAACGCTACGCGCTGTTCACATCCAGCTGCCGCTGCCCAACACTACAATGGCAGACAACAATGCAAACTAGCCACATACTGCACACAGCACAGCCAGTGATTTTCATATAGAGCGCTACATAACGTTGCCAATAAGAAAACATAAACAGCCTACTTACATAAAGAAAACATAAACAGCCTACTTACATAGCCCCCACACTCCCCACAAAAAATTTTACAAATTTTTTAGGGCAGTGGCCAATACAGATTTGAAAAATTTTTTCATAATTACAGTAAGAAAGATATCAAACGCACACACTTATTAACACAATGTTGGTCAAAAGCTAAAATTTTCTCACAGTCCATAAAGATAGTCCTGATCATTCATCATAATAGTAATTACAGTTTTTGTTTTTCACAAAGTCTCATTAGTAAAAAAAATTGCACACAGAAGTATTGGATTTCCATGCAGTCTTGAAGAAGTAGTGTTGTCCTTCCAACGGAAAGACAGTGCTGACTCTTGACATGCTGACAGGTAATGGGCCACAACAGAGCAAACCCACAGCAGAGTCATTTGACGTTTTGAAGAATATTGGTAGGTAGGTCATCACAGAGCAGACTCACTGCAGTCCTGGTAGAGAGTATTGGTGGGCCACCTGAGGTGCAGACCCACTGCAGTCCTTGTAGAAATAATGGTATTGGTGAGTCAGCAAAGGTGTAGACCCACTGTAGTCCTTGTAGAAATAATGGTATTGGTGAGTCAGCAAAGGTGTAGACCCACTGTAGTCCTTGTAGTAATAATGGTATTGGTGGGCCATCAAAGATGCAGACCCACTGTAGTCCTTGTGGAGACGGCCAGCAGCCATCTGTTGCAACTGTGCGGGTGCACATTCACCATCGAAGAATCTTGCGGAGAATATAGCAAGTCCATAAACCACCACTTGTCCACTCACAAAAAGATTTGTTTGAAATGTCCTTAGAACCAGCAATGCTGTTATCCAGTCCCTTGCTGAATTGTTAACACACGTGCAAACACTAACAGTCCCAACTTCTGACATATTGTCCATATACTATGACCAACAAAAACGTGTGCAGTGAAATGTAACTTACAAGTTACTTAATTTGATGAACTGCTGTCAATTTCAATATTATAACATGAGAATACAATTACAAAGGTACAAAATACATCATTAAAAACATAACAATACAGATAATATTTGTAGTAATACAGGCTTTACAAAAGAATAGAAATAAACATATACATCAGTGTTACAGGAATTATGACATAAGTAAATACATAAACGATCAGAATAACTTTTGAAACATCAACTTTACACATGAGCATTAAAACAAGACAGAATAAATAATGTCTCAACATTTTTACAAAGTAAATAACATAGAAAAATTCTACAACATAGCTCTCATCAGCTAAACACATAACGACAGGAAAAACACAAATACACAAGGGTACACAAACATATAGAGGGATGACACAAAAGGAAAGGACAGGGTTTGTTTTACTGCAGTATTTTGCATGGAGACCTCCCTTCGTTCATCATTATTCCCAAAAAGTCCTATCTAAGCTTGCTTTCTGTATTCTGTTCACATCCTCTGTCAAAATAGTTTTTCTCCACTGTACAGTATCCTTTTTTTTTTTTTTTGCCCAAACCATTTTCATATAGCTTCTCAATACATTTCTTCCAAGTCATCATAGTTAGTTTCTTATATAGTCTACCCCTCTTAAGCTAACTTAAATCTACTGAGCTCAGATGCTAAACTAAGGGACGAGGCAATGCAGCAGCATATAACAAATTAACACAAACAGCAATGCAAAAAAAAAAAAAATGGAAAATTGCAAAGCAAGCTACAGTAAATCTAAATTACGAAGCAATGCAACATTACAACTAATATGAGCCAATGTGCAGCAACAAGAAAAATAAGTCAGTAGTAAAACTAGCTTAACAGAATAATACAAAGTCAAATTCAATAACACTATGCCTGGCAAACAGCAGTAACTTATACCTAAACATGACATAGCTCAAGCAGAAAAAATATTACACTAAAATGGCCATGTCTAATACCTATGTCACATCTTAACACTAGAGTGATGCATCACGAGAACTTACACTACCAGATAAGTTACCAAATCGTAAAGAAATTATTTATGCAATTCCTGTGAAGGGAAATGTCTATTTATGTGCCCTCGTTTTCTTGGAAGTAGATCATAAATTTCTTATTGACTGGATCTGTAGGCATAAAATAACTATATTAGTACATATATTAAATTTTATTTTAACCAATGCTGCAGTGTAGCTAGAAACTAGATATTAAAGAAAATGAGCAAATATGTACAAAGGACGGCATGAAACATCATTCATTAGCCATATGGCATTTCATAACGCAGTAAAAATTCCCTCAATTCTAGAGAAAGACGCTTGTCATAATCAGGTGTGCAGATGTAAGCGTGTCGTGTTTGCGGTTCTTTCTACAAAGGTATGTCAAAAGCGAGTATAATGGCCTCCCTTTTTTTTTCTTTTCTACCTGAGCGTCTGAAAAGACTTGTTCTCCAGGTGTCTGACGCAGCTGTGTGCCCACGACACACGTGCAGGTGGTCACTTAACTTTCTTACGGAAATATTTACGACAGCAGCTTCCGCTACAGTGACAGTCTCATATAAAAATATTTCACAGGTCAAGAATTTGCGTTACAAATCTGTGGAAACAAAATCCTGTAAATATAACAGTGTCCAAAAAATTTTCGTCGGCATTGTGATACATTCACGCATATACACACATTTCATAACTCTTAAAGTACGATTCTTGGTTTCCAACAACCTTTTTCACAAACCAGAGGCCCTAAACACTACTCATTATTCCTTACCTTATTCGTCGACACTTCTTCAATATTTCATAATAACAGCTACGTGGCTTAATCAAATAACTCATATAGCATCAGCCTATTAATCATAAACATACCTCAGCAGCATAATACACATCGTTGTCGTAATAATAACATCATAACACCTCAGTCAAATCTCAAAATCGTCGTAGCTTCCTCCAATAATTTCAAAACCTAAAGAAAACTCTCTGCTCATTTCAATAGTGTCATCTACCTCAAATGTACTTTAAAAATCATGATCTCATACCAAATACATCATTCAAAGCTCTCATAGTATCACAATGGGTCTGAAAAAATATGAACAGTTCACACAGTAAAGACAAAATACAATTTCGTAAGTGTGAAGTTATCCAACGGTGTAATTGAGTAAACATGTGTCACTGATGTAGTAAAAAAAAGTTTATCTCTCACAGTTAAATGATCAGATAGCTGTGTAATTTGTGTTAGAGAAATATGGTACCGATGTGTAAAGTTGTATAAGCAAATACCGTGTTAGCTAGGGCTCCTTGTGCTTGCCAAACACATGGTACACAAAGTAGGCGTGTACCCCCCTGAGGATTATTGTAATTATACCCTCAGGTGTTACAGATTACAGCAATGGAATGAAATGTATCATGGAAAACTTTCTTTGTAATTCAAAAATCTTTAAAAATAAATGTTTTAAGTACAAAATTAATCACTCAAATACGTGTCCTGTAGCGCTAAATGTGCGTCTTGCTGTAAGATCATCTCTGTGGAAGTCTCGTAGTTATTGTCCTCCGAAAGCTAAGTTCTGCAGAAGTCAATGTACTTACCTCATGATAAACAAAAGTGAAATGCTTTGGGTATAGATTTCTTAGTTATTACGCTTATTGTTGTGATGAAGAAATTACTGTGCTGTAACGTATTGTTGTGCTACAGAAAAGGCCGTCTCATTGTAGTTATACCACAAAAGTTACTATTAAATATGTTTTACTTTCCAGAAGAATTCAGAAAAACCGTGCATATATGAAACAGAAACACCGCAAAAGCAATAATATAAATTGTGTCACTCATTAGTAGCATCATGGTATAATCGTGTAGCTGTCAAAGAAACCAAATACTAAGTCATCTTTAATCTCACAGAAAGTACTTCAAATAAAGAATGTCTTTTCAAGTAAACCAAAATGTTGCATTAAAATCTCATTAGCAGTACCAGATATGTTCTAAGTATGTGAGCCTTATAGTCGTTACGTAATCGTGCAACTAACAAGCAAGAATGTACACACACAATAACACTGTGTGGTCTGTTCGCAATAACAATGCATTCGTAATTTCTGTTTAAATAAGTTCTCTTGGTTCTTGAACTTCAAAACATTGTTGCATGTTAACAGTTTCTCAGTGTGACAAATTGTACAAGTAGCGTGAAGTGAAAATTGCCAAGACTAAGTTAAAAAGCAGATTATCTGTCAATAAATGGTTTTACATGTGAAATGTGGTGTAAACCATTACTCTTCCTAGTACGCAGAGTTTCAACTTCAACGCAATTATCATGTGGTATACGTCGGATTCTGTAAGGTCCATTGTAAACTAGAAAGAATTTGTGACTCAAGTGTTTCTTCTTATGTGACAATGAATGAGCTTTAATGAGAACTTTCTGACCAATACATAATTTCTTTGCATTTGCTTTACCGTGTAGTTTTCTCCTTTTGTCTGCTGCAGATTTTATATTTTTAAGAGCCAAATCAATTATGTCTTTGTGTCGAAGTTTACGTGTATTCGGGAAAGGTACAAGCTCTCTGATTCTGTTCGGTGGTTCTTCATTCTTCAGTACAAGAGTAGGTGGTAAGCAGTGGAGTCATGAGGCATTTCATTCAGCACGTTTTGAAATAAGTGTAAATATCTGCCCCAATGCTGATGCTTTCTGTGACAATAAAGTCTGCAAAGCTTATTGATTTCTTTCATAATCCGTTCGGAGGGGTTACAATGTGGTGAATACAATGAAATAAAAACAGGTTTGATTTTATGGTTCCGAAGCATGCGTGACCAAACAGCAGATCTGAATTGCGGTCCGTTATCTGAAATGACTTTACTAACGTGTCCAACTTCACGTAAGAAATTTTTAACAAAGGCGTTGGATACAGACCGTCCAGTGGCTTTACGTAACGGAGTGAAAGAAACAAATTTTGAAGTAAGTTCAACAGCGACTAGAACGTACGAAAATCCATTCGACGTTCTGACAAGGGGTCCCAAGAGATCAACAGCAGCAAATTCTTTTAATTTAGAAGGAATAATAGGAAACAACGGAGCACGATGTGAGATAGTAGATGGTTTCGCCTTTTGACAAATTTTGCAAATAGACAAGACTCTTCGAATTCTCTTTTCCATATTATTAAAATAACAAGTCGTTCGAAGAATATGATAACATTTTCGTGGACCAAAATGTGCGTAGCTGAAATGAATGTACCAAATGAGCTTATTAACAAAATCGTCTGGAATGCAAAGTACCCATAGCTTGTCATCAACAGTGCAGCGTTTGAACAGTATGTTGTTTCTAACCAGGTAATAATGCCGAATCTGTGTGTGTGTCTTTCCATGCCATTTACTTTTGATGTCTTTCCAAATCGGATCTTTATCTTGTTCATGAGCAATGTCCTTTAAAGATGTGATGATGAAGTTTTCAAAGGCGACTTTCTCAATGTAAAGAATACTGAAATTTTTCTCAAGGTTGCCTTCTGTGTTACTTTTCTCAAGCCCAGCCGGTGCGCGTGACAGCGCGTCCGCAACAATGTTCTCCTTGCCGGGAATGTAGACTATTGTGAAGCGGAATTCTTGCAGAAACAATGCCCAACGTTTTAACCTGTCATGATTTAATTTTGAAGACATAAGAAATTGTAATGCACGATGATCACTGTATACTTTTACGTGCTTACCAGAAAGAAAGAAACGGAATTTGTTAAATGCCCAAACGATCGCTAACGCTTCTAATTCAGTAACGGAATAATTTTTTTCAGATTTTGTTAGCACTCGGCTAGCAAAAGCAATGGTTTTCTGAACAGTAGAGTCATTTTCTATGGCTTCTTGAAATAAGTGGGCACCAAGACCGACTTTAGAAGAATCCGTGCTAAGGCAGAAATCTTGTGACAGATCTGGATGAGCTAGTATTGGCGCGTGAAGTAACGCTTCTTTCAAAGAATTGAATTCCAACTATGCTTGTTCGTCCCAGTTCCAAATAGTATTTTTTCCAGTGAGAGAACAAAGTTTTGGTGTAACTAGAATTTGCATATTCAGAAAACGACGGTAAAAATTTACGAGACCTAGAAAACTGCGGACTTGTTTTTTTGTGGATGGAACTGGAATGGCTCTGATTGCTTCTAACTTTTCAGGATCCGGCTGAATGCCTTCAGAAGAAATAATATGTCCCAAAAACCTCACCTTTGACCTACCGAATTCAGACTTTTCCAAGTTAACTGTAATTCCAGATTCTGCAAAAATACGTAACAAACTGTTGAGGATGCGGTTATGTTGTTCCCATGAAGCTTCTGCTATTAGAATATCGTCCACATATAAGGTGATGTGACGTTTTAAGAACTCAGGTAATATGGAATTTAGCCCCCGAATGAATGCTGCTGAAGAAATGTTCAAACCAAAAGGAAGTTTCCGAAACTGATAACAAACGCCGAAGCATAGGAAAGCTGTGTATTTTCTACATTCTGGATGAAGTTCGATCTGATAAAAGCTGGATCTGAGATCAATGGAAGACAACACTTTTACACCATTAAAATTTTGAAGAAGTTCTTCCATCGTCTGCGGCCTGTCTGTTTCAGGAATAATGATAGTATTGATTTGTCTCGAATCTAAGACAAGCCTGATCGATCCATTTTTCTTCTCAACAACATGTAATGGATTGTTGTATGAGCTTACTGCAGGCTCAATAATGCCCTCATCAAGCATAGATTGTATTTCTGTTCTAACACGGTCCCTATAATGTGCTGGAATTACGTATGGTCTAACACAAAATTTAGTATGCTCACGAACACGAAATTGGTATTGAAATCCCTTTATTGTTCCTGTTTTGTGAGTAAAAACTGTGGAATGTGCTTGTAAAATCTCAAAAAGGTCCTGCCTATCAGTGTCATTACAATTCTCAATTGTTTGAATTTTATTTTGAATTAACTCATTAATTTCAAATATGCCGTCGATATCATCCCTGTCAGTACTTGCAGAGTGATTGTTAGTGTCTAGTTCCGTAGAAAATTCCGAACTGTTGTCTAACAGAACGTAAAGCCGATTAATTTCCTCATCATGGTTTGAGAGCCAGTCTTCAAATTTCAAAGCTATTGACTTACCTTCTTTCTCTAAACTTATTTCAGCATCGTGAAAGCTTAAGATTGCTTTGTATTCATTCAAAAAGTCTACTCCCAGTATAATTTCCGTCGACAATAATGGAACAATAAGAAAGTTCATAGAGAAGCTGTGGCTTTGGCAAAAGAATTCTAAATTGGTTTGTTGGCGTACATCTACACTTTTTCCAAAGATTGCACCTTGTAATTTAATCTTACGTAACGGAAGTGTGGGGCAATCGTTCGATTTGTTGCATTTGCTAAAAGCTGTTTCACTAATTACTGAAATGGGACTGCCAGAGTCAAGTACTGCCGTAAATTTTACGTCATTTACAATAATGTGAATCACAGGATATGCAATGTTGTTATGTTTTACGTCGTGTTCCTGGAGTAAGATGTCCCTAATGTCTTCCATTTTTACGTAATTACTAGCTACGGCAGCTGTGTCGTCAGTTTCATAAGGACGTCTTGTGGCTGCCAGCAGTGTGAGTCATTGCCTATTGTCTCTTTGTTGGCGCGCGTCGTTATTGGGATTTGGAGACCTAACTTCTACAAATTCACCGTGACGAGAATCCCGCCAGTTCTGATGCAGTTCAGGTCTGTCATTACGATCATATCGTCTGTCGTCATGTCGGTAGATTCCATAGTTTTTTTCTTGTCGGTCACGTGGTGGAGAATTTCTCCCTGAGTCGTAACTGCGCGCTGGACCGTTGCGTCTAAAGTTATTCTGTTTCCCTTGATAATAATTGTTTTGGTTCCCATATTGTCTGTTTCTCTGATTGTCTCTGTGATAGTCATTACCGCGGAGAGGTGATCTTTCCCTGTAATTATTACTACTCTGCCAACGGTTGTCATACGGGTGATGTCTGTTTTGGTCACGATTTGTGTTGTGAGAATAGCCTTGTCGTGTCCAGTTATTATTTCTGTCGTCACGGAATTGTGACGGATGTGCCCTGTAGTGATTGTTTTCCCGTTTTCGCATCCCACGACTGTCTGTGTCAATTTCTAATTCTTGTAAGAGTCCCTGAAAAGCTTCAATGTCGTCTTTGCAACGTCCTGCTAAAATAATATGTCGTAAATGTTCAGGCAGTTTGATTAAGCAAATGCGGATGAGTTCTGAGGGGCTGTATGGGTTTGACAGGTACTGATTCTTGTGCAACATGTCTTCAAAATATTTCACAAGACTGGAAAATTCAGATTGTTCGAAATGTTTCATCATTATGATGCCATGTTTTACTCGGTCTTGTGTGGCTTGAGACCAATATGCTGAGAGGAAGGCATGGTAAAATTCTCCTTCACTGTGACAATCGTGAATGACCGATCGCATTCTTACAGCTGGTTCATTCTCCAAGTAGCCACGCATAAATTCTAACCTGTGCTCCAATGACCAGTTGGGAGGGAAACAATGAGAGAAATGATGGAGCCACGCTTGTGGATGAATGTCGTTGGCAGAATTCTTAAACGTTTTGAATTTATGTGTAGTAATGAACAGCTTATAGTAAAGATCATCGTGTCGGCGAGTAGCATGTCGGTCATTGTTACTTCGTGTCGGCGGCTCGATCTCAAAATTCGGTGCAAACTGCCAATTTCTTTCATAACTTCCGAAATGCCCTGTGTTATTATTTTGTGGCTTTTCCGTATTTCTATGTCCCTCTTCCCGTATTGGAACGCGAGTGTCCTCTGGAATACGTAATTCTTGTATTACCTGTGTCAGCTGATCTTGTACTTCCCGGATTTCTCTTTGGTGTTGCGTATTGATTTGATTTTGATTTTGTTTGAATTTTCTTATTTGTTCATACTCTTCTGTGTCAGTGAAGGCTACAGGTCTTGTGTCATTCAGATCATCATCTACCTTTGTAGATAAGTTAGTGACCTGATCCGAAAGATCGGCTACTTTCTCCGATAGTGTACTTATTTCCTCCATGTGTCTTTCTGAACCAATTTTCAGGGTAACTACTGTGTCCTTTAAATTTTCCTGAGTTTTTGCAAGTTGCGTAACCGAATCGGTAGATGCAACTGAGTCAATTTTAGCTTGCAGGGTCTCATGATTTTCATGAACAATAGTTTGCAGTTCTTTTATGGCTGCTTTGTGATTCTGTAATGCATTTTCATGACGCGAAAAAATAGGTTGGAAATGCTCACAAATTTGTGTTTTTACGTCATTACAGACCTTTTGACATTTCGATTCGATGTTATGTAACTCAGTGGTTAAATCTTCACGTATTTGTTCAAGTGTGGTGTCTAACTTTTGAAGATTTTGTTCCATTGTGTCTAACTTTTGAAGCTTTTGCTGTGTTTGTCTCTGATTTTGTTCCATTGTGTCTAACTTTTGAAGATTTTGTTCCATTGTGTCTAACTTTTGGAAATTTTGTCCCATTTGTTGCAGTAATTGTAATAACAATGCATTAGTGTCTGAAATCTGTTCCTCTACGCTTTTCGGCAGTGCATTTGCACCAGCAACATTCACATTTTGACAAGCAGAAAATGTGTCTTAACTTATTTGAGAAAACGGTGAGGACCCAAAACCCAAGTCTACAGTATTTGCAATATTGTGTTCTGTCATTTCGGATTCCTGAGGCGAGCTGTTGCCGACCGATCGATCGATAATACTTCCCTGTTCACTACCTGTTTGACTGTCTACACTATTATTTGCTGCCCGCTCCATTTCCCTATGCACAGTTACCAAATTACTACTTCGAATGTCTGTTAATTCACTACCCAGTGATGCTGTTAAGCTTCGCTCATCGTCACTATTATTTCTCAGTTTACTTTGGAGCCGAGTGTTACGTTTTTCACACGCCATTATTGTCACAATATTTCACACGACAACACAGAAAAACACAATTTGAATAGCAAAAACAAGAGAACACATTAACATAGCACTGAAAATAATATCTAGTTAATTGCAAGCGTAGCTGCGAAATACTTGGTGCAAATCTACCTGCATGCCACAACTGTTTTACTGTACAACAATGAAAGACTGCAACTACAAAGGAGATTCTCTCTACAATTACGCGTTAGCAATAAACAAAATCTACGCTAATTATACAAACTACAAGAAAAAAATCAGAAGATTCCAGTGAGGTATCCTAGGCTAAGGGTCGACATATAAAACGTCCCCTTAGAACAATTATACACGACTGTGCTGATAAACCTCTTCAAACACAGAAACTGCTTACCGAAGAAAGAAAATGTATTGTGCTAGGCACCCTCCCTGTGGTGCAACTGATGTCCCTTTCTCCAAAGATGTACTCAATGTGACCGTAATGTTGCAACCACACACTAGCTGACCTGCTGTGAGGAAAAAAAGAGTTACTACATTTCAAACATGAAAAAGGTCGTTTTAAAATCATCATGAAAAACCAAAATTCCCAAAGTATCAAACACAGAAAATGCTTACCGAAGAAAGAAAATGTATTGTGCTAGGCACCCTCCTCCCGCCCTGTGGTGCAACTGATGTCCCTCTCTTCAAAAATGTTCTCAGTGGGACCGTAATATTGCAACCACACACTAGTTGACCTGCTGTGAGGAAAAAACGAGTTAGTACATTTCAAACATGAAAAAGGTCATTTTAAAATCATCATGAAAACCAAAATTCCAAAAGTATCAAACACAAAAAATGATTACCGAAGAAAGAAAATGTATTGTGCTAGGCACCCTCCTCCCGCCCTGTGGTGCAACTGATGACCCTTTCTCCAAAAATAGACTCAATGGGACCGTAATGTTGCAACCACACACTAGTTGACCTGCTATGAGGCAAAAACGAGTTAGTACATTTCAAACATGAAAAAGGTCATTTTAAGATCATCATGAAAAACCAAAATTCCAAAAGTACCAAACACAGTAAATGCTTACCGAAGAAAGAAAATGTATTGTGCTAGGCACCCTCCTCCTGCCCTGTGGTGCAACTGATGTCCCTTTCTCCAGAAATGAACTCAATGGGACCGTAATGTTGCAACCACACACAAGTTGACCTGCTGTGAGGAAAAAACGAGTTAGTACATTTCAAACATGAAATAGGTCATTTTAAAATCAACATGAAAAACCAAAATTCCAAACGTATCAAACACAAAAAATTGCTTACCAAAGAAAGAAAATGTATTGTCCTAGGCACCCTCCTCCCCCCTGTGGTGGAACTGATGTCCCTCTCTCCAAAAATGAACTCAATGTAACCGTAATGTTGCAACCACACACTAGTTGACCTGCTGTGAGGAAAAAACGAGTTAGTACATTTCAAAGATGAAATAGGTCATTTTAAAATCAACATGAAAAACAGAAATTCCAAAAGTACCAAACACAAAAAAATGCTTACCGAAGAAAGAAAATGTATTGTGCTAGGCACCCTCCTCCCGCCCTGTGGTGCAACTGATGTCCCGCTCTCCAAAAACGTACTCAATGGGACCGTAATATTGCAACCACACACTAGTTGACCTGCTGTGAGGAAAAAACGAGTTAGTACCTTTCAAACATGAGAAAGGTCATTTAAAAATCATCATGAAAAACCAAAATTCCAAAAGTATCAAACACAAAAAAATGCTTACCGAAGAAAGAAAATGTTTTGTACTCCGCATCCACCTCCCGCCCTGTGGTGCAACTGATGTCCCTCTCTCCAAAAACGTACTCAATGGGACCGTAATATTGCAACCACACACTAGTTGACCTGCTGTGAGGAAAAAACGAGTTAGTACATTTCAAACATGATAAAGGTCATTTTAAAATCATCATGAAAAACCAAAATTCCAAAAGTATCAAACACAAAAAAATGCTTACTGAAGAAAGAAAATGTATCGTGCTCCGCACCCACCTCCCGCCCTGTGGTGCAATTGATATCCCTCTCTCCAAAAATGTACTTAATGGGACCGTAATGTTGCAACCACACACAAGTTGACCTGCTGTGAGGAAAAAACGAGTTAGTAAATTTCAAACATGAAAAAGGTCATTTTAAAATCATCATGAAAAACCAAAATTCCAAAAGTATCAAACACAAAGAAATGCTTACCGAAGAAAGAAAATATATCGTGCTCCGCACCCACCTGCCGCCCTGTGGTGCAACTGATGTCCCTCTCTCCAAAAATGTACTCAATGGGACCGTAATGTTGCAACCACACACAAATTGACCTGCTGTGAGGAAAAAACGAGGTAGTACATTTCAAACACAAAGAAGGTCATTTTAAAATCATCATGAAAAACAGAAATTCCAAAAGTATCAAACACAAAAAAATGCTTACCGAAGAAAAATGTATTGTGCTAGGCACCCTCCTCCCGCCCTGTGGTGCAACTGATGTCCCTCTCTCCAAAAATGAACTCAATGTGACCGTAATGTTGCAACCACACACAAGTTGACCTGCTGTGAGGAAAAAACGAGTTAGTACATTTCAAACATGAAACAGGTCATTTTAAAATCATCATGAAAAACCAAAACTCCAAAAGTATCAAACATAAAAAATGCTTACCGATGAAAGAAAATGTATTGTGCTCGGCACCCACCTCTTGCCCTGTGGTGCAACTGATGTCCCTCTCTCCAAAAATGAACTCAATGGGACCGTAATGTTGCAACCACATACTAGTTGACCTGCTGTGAGGAGAAAACGAATTAGTACATTTGAAACATGAAAAAGGTCATTTTAAAATCATCATGAGAAACCAAAATTCCAAAAGTATCAAACACAAAACAATGCTTACCGAAGAAAGAAAATGTATTGTGCTAGGCACCCTCCTCCCGCCCTGTGGCGCAACTGATGTCCCTCTCTCCAAAAATGAACTCAATGTGACCGTAATGTTGCAACCACACACAAGTTGACCTGCTGTGAAGAAAAAACTACTTAGTACATTTCAAACATGAAAAAGGTCATTTTAATAGCATCATGAAAAACCAAAATTCCAAAAGTATCAAACACAAAAAATGCTTACCGATGGAAGAAAATGTATTGTGCTCGGCACCCACCTCTTGCCCTGTGGTGCAACTGATGTCCCTCTCTCCAAAAATGAACTCAATGGGACCGTAATGTTGCAACCACATACTAGTTGACCTGCTGTGAGGACAAAACGAATTAGAACATTTGAAACAGGAAAAAGGTCATTTTAAAACCATCATGAGAAACCAAAATTCCTAAAGTATCAAACACAAAACAATGCTTACCGAAGAAAGAAAATGTATTGTGCTAGGCACCCACCTCCCGCCCTGTGGTGCAACTGATGTCCCTCTCTCCAAAAATGTACTCAACGGGACCGTAATGTTGCAACCACACACTAGTTGACCTGCTGTGAAGAAAAAACGAGTTAGTACATTTCAAACATGAAAAATTTCATTTTGAAATCATCATGAACAACGAAAATTCCAAAAGTATCAAACACAAAAAAATGCTTACCGAAGAAAGAAAATGTATTGTGCTAAGCACCCTCCTCCCGCCCTGTGGTGCAATTGCTGTCCCTCTCTCCAAAAATGTACTCAATGGGACCGTAATGTTGCACCCACACACTAGATGACTTGCTGTGGGGAAAAACGAGTTAGTACATTTCAAACATGAGAAAGGTCATTTTAAAATCATCATGAAAAACAAAAATTCCAAAAGTATCAAACACAAAAAATCCTTACCAAAGAAAGAAAATGTATTGTGCTAGGCACCCTCCTCCCGCCCTGTGGTGCAACTGATGTCCCTCTCTCCAAAAATGTACTCAATGGGACCGTAATGTTGCAACCAAACATAAGTTGACCTGCTGTGAGGAAAAAACGAGTTAGTACATTTCAAACATGAAAAAGATCATTTTAAAATCATCGTGAATAACCAAAATTCCAAAAGTATCATACACAAAAAAATGCGTACCGAAGAAAGAAAATGTATCGTGCTCCGACCCCAACTCTCGCCCTGTGGTGCAACTGATGTCACTCTCTCCAAAAATGTACTCAATGGGACCGTAATGTTGCAACCACACACAAGTTGACCTGCTGTGAGGATAAAACGAGTTAGTACATTTCAAACATGAAGAAGGTCATTTTAAAACCATCATGAAAAACCAAAATTGCAAAAGTATCAAACACCAAAAATGCTTACCGAAGAAAGAATATGTATTGTGCTAGGCACCCTCCTCCCGTCCTGTGGTGCAACTGATGTCCCTTTCTCCAAAAATGAACTCAATGGGACCGTAACGTTGCAACCACACACAAGTTGGCCTGCTGTGAGGAAAAACGACTTAGTACATTTCAAACATGAAATAGGTCATTTTAAAATCAACATGAAAAACCAAAATTCCAAAAGTATCAAACACAAAAAAATGCTTACCGAAGAAAGAAAATGTATTGTGCTAGGCACCCTCCTCCCGCCCTGTGGTGCAACTGATGTCCCTCTCTCCAAAAATGTACTCAATTGGACCGTATTGTTGCAACCACACACTAGTTGACCTGCTGTGAGGTAAAAACGAGTTAGTACATTTCAAAAATGAAAAAGGTCATTTTAAAATCATCATGAAAAACCAAAATTCCAAAAGTATCAAACACAAATAAATCCTTACCGAAGAAAGAAAATGTATTGTGCTAGGCACCCTCCTCCCGCCCTGTGGTGCAACTGATGTCCCTCTCTCCAAAAATGAACTCAATGGGACCGTAATGTTGTAACCACACACTAGTTGACCAGCTGTGAGGAAGAAACGAGTTAGTACATTTCAAATATGAGAAAGGTCATTTTAAAATCATCATGAAAAACCAAAATTCCAAAAGTATCAAACACAAAAAAATGCTTACTGAAGAAAGAAAATGTATCGTGCTCCGCACCCACCTCCCGCCCTGTGGTGCAACTGATATCCCTCTCTCCAAAAATGTACTTAATGGGACCGTAATGTTGCAACCACACACAAGTTGACCTGCTGTGAGGAAAAAACGAGTTAGTAAATTTTAAACATGAAAAAGGTCATTTTAAAATCATCATGAAAAACCAAAATTCCAAAAGTATCAAACACAAAGAAATGCATACCAAAGAAAGAAAATGTATTGTGCTAGGCACCCACTTCCTGCTCTGTGGTGCAACTGATGTCCCTTTCTCCAAAAATGTACTCAATGGGACCGTAATGTTGCAACCACACAGTAGTTGATCTGCTGTGAGGAAAAAACGAGTTAGTACATTTCAAACACGAAAAAGGTCATTTTAAAATCATCATGAAAAACAGAAATTCCAAAAGTATCAAACACAAAAAAATGCTTACCGAAGAAAAATGTATTGTGCTAGGCACCCACATCCCGCCCTGTGGTGCAACTGATGTCCCTCTCTCCAAAAATGAACTCAATGTGACCGTAATGTTGCAACCACACACAAGTTGACCTGCTGTGAGGAAAAAACGAGTTAGTACATTTCAAACATAAAACAGGTCATTTTAAAATCATCATGAAAAACCAAAATTCCAAAAGTATCAAACACAAAAAATGCTTACCGATGAAAGAAAATGTATTGTGCTCGGCACCCACCTCTTGCCCTGTGGTGCAACTGATGTCCCTCTCTCCAAAAATGTACTCAATGGGACCGTAATGTTGCAACCACACACAAGTTGACCTGTTGTGAGGAAAAAACAAGTTAGTACATTTCAAACATGAAAAAGGTCAGTTTAAAATCATCATGAAAAACCAAAATTCCAAAAGTATCAAACACAAAAAAATGCTTACCGAAGAAAGAAAATGTATTGTGCTAAGCACCCTCCTCCCGCCCTGTGGTGCAACTGATGTCCCTCTATCCAAAAATGTACTCAATGGGACCGTAAGGTTGTAACCACACACTAGTTGACCAGCTGTGAGGAAAAAACGAGTTAGTACATTTCAAACATGAGAAAGGTCATATTAAAATCCTCATGAAAAACCAAAATTCCAAAAGTATCAAACACAAAATAATGCTTACCGAAGAAAGAAAATGTATTGTACTCGGCTCCCACCTCCTGCCCTGTGGTGCAACTGATGTCCCTCTCTCCAAAAATGAACTCAATGGGACCGTAATGTTGCAACCACACACAAGTTGACCTGCTGTGAGGAAAAAACGAGTTAGTACATTTCAAACATGAAAAAGGTCATTTTAAAATTATCATGAAAAACCAAAATTCCAAAAGTATGAAACACAAAAGAATGCTTACCGAAGAAAGAAAATGTATTGTGCTAGGCACCCACCTCCCGCACTGTGGTGCAACTGATGTCCCTCTCTCCAAAAATGTACTTAATGGGACCGTAACGTTGCAACCACACACAAGTTGACCTGCTGTGAGGAAAAACGAGTTAGTAAATTTCAAACATGAAAAAGGTCATTTTAAAATCATCATGAAAAACCAAAATTCCAAAAGTATCAAACACAAAGAAATGCTTACCGAAGAAAGAAAATATATCGTGCTCCGCACCCACCTGCCGCCCTGTGGTGCAACTGATGTCCCACTCTCCAAGAATGTACTCAGTGGGACCGTAATGTTGCAACCAATCACAAGTTGACCTGTTGTGAGGAAAAAACGAGTTAGTACATTTCAAACACGAAAAAGGTCATTTTAAAATCATCATGAAAAACCAAAATTCCAAAAGTATCAAACACAAAACAATTCTTACCGAAGAAAGAAAATGTATTGTGCTAGGCACCCTCCTCCCGCCCTGTGGTGCAACTGATGTCCCTCTCTCCAAAAATGAACTCAATGGGACCGTAATGTTGCAACCAAACATAAGTTGACCTGCTGTGAGGAAAAAACGAGTTAGTACATTTCAAACATGAAAAAGATCATTTTAAAATCATCATGAAAAACAAAAATTCCAAATGTATCAAACACAAAAAAATCCTTACCGAAGAAAGAAAATGTATTGTGCTAGGCACCCTCCTCCCGCCCTGTGGTGCAACAGATGTCCCTCTCTCCAAAAATGTACTCAATGGGACCGTAATGTTGCAACCAAACATAAGTTGACCTGCTGTGAGGAAAAAACGAGTTAGTACATTTCAAACATGAAAAAGATCATTTTAAAATCATCATCAAAAACCAAAATTCCAAAAGTATCATACACAAAAAAATGCGTACCGAAGAAAGAAAATGTATCGTGCTCCGCCCCCAACTCTCGCCCTGTGGTGCAACTGATGTCACTCTCTCCAAAAATGTACTCAATGGGACCGTAATGTTGCAACCACACACAAGTTGACCTGCTGTGAGGAAAAAACGAGTTAGTACATTTCAAACATGAAGAAGGTCATTTTAAAACCATCATGAAAAACCAAAATTCCAAATGTATCAAACACAAATAAATCCTTACCGAAGAAAGAAAATGTATTGTGCTAGGCACCCTCCTCCCGCCCTGTGGTGCAACTGATGTCCCTCTCTCCAAAAATGAACTCAATGGGACCGTAATGTTGTAACCACACACTAGTTGACCAGCTGTGAGGAAAAAACGAGTTAGTACATTTCAAACATGAGAAAGGTCATTTTAAAATCATCATGAAAAACCAAAATTCCAAAAGTATCAAACACAAAAAAATGCTTACCGAAGAAAGAAAATGTATTGTACTCGGCTCCCACCTCCTGCCCTGTGGTGCAACTGATGTCCCTCTCTCCAAAAATGTACTCAATGGGACCGTAATGTTGCAACCACACACAAGTTGACCTGCTGTGAGGAAAAAACGAGTTAGTACATTTCAAACATGAAAAAGGTCATTTTAAACCTATCATGAAAAACCAAAATTCCAAAAGTATGAAACACAAAAGAATGCTTACCGACGAAAGAAAATGTATTGTGCTAGGCACCCACCTCCCGCACTGTGGTGCAACTGATGTCCCTCTCTCCAAAAATGTACTTAATGGGACCGTAACGTTGCAACCACACACAAGTTAACCTGCTGTGAGGAAGAACGAGTTAGTAAATTTCAAACATGAAAAAGGTCATTTTAAAATCATCATAAAAAACCAAAATTCCAAAAGTATCAAACACAAAAAAATGCTTACCGAAGAAAGAAAATGTATTGTGCTAAGCACCCTCCTCCCGCCCTGTGGTGCAACTGATGTCCCTCTCTCCAAAAATGAACTCAATGGGACCGTAATGTTGTAACCACACACTAGTTGACCAGCTGTGAGGAAAAAACGAGTTAGTACATTTCAAACATGAGACAGGTCATTTTAAAATCATCATGAAAAACCAAAATTCCAAGAGTATCAAACACAAAAAATGCTTACCGAAGAAAGAAAATGTATTGTGCTAGGCACCCACCTCGTGCCCTGTTGTGCAATTGATGTCTCTCTCTCCAAAAATGTACTCAATGGGACCGTAATGTTGCAACCACACACAAGTTGACCTGTTGTGAGGAAAAAACAAGTTAGTACATTTCAAACATGAAAAAGGTCATTTTAAAATCATCATGAAAAACCAAAATTCCAAAAGTAACAAACACAAAAAAATGCTTACCGAAGAAAGAAAATCTATTGTGCTAGGCACCCACCTCCCCCTCTGTGGTGCAACTGACGTCCCTCTCTCCAAAAATGTACTCAACGGGGCCGTAATGTTGCAACCACACACTAGTTGACCTGCTGTGAAAAAAAAACGAGTTAGTACATTTTAAACATGAAAAATTTCAATTTAAAATCATCATGAACAACGAAAATTCTAAAAGTATCAAACACAAAAAAATGCTTACCGAAGTGACAAAATGTATTGTGCTAAGCACCCTCCTCCCGCCCTGTAGTGCAATTGATGTCCCTCTCTCCAAAAATTTACTAAATGGGACCGTAATGTTGCACCCACACAGTAGATTACTTGCTGTGGGAAAAAAACGAGTTAGTACATTTCAAACATGAAAAAGGTCATTTTAAAATCATCATAAAAAACAAAAATTCCAAATGTATCAAACCCAAAAAATCCTTACCGAAGAAAGAAAATGTTTTGTGCTAGGCACCCTCCTCCCGCCCTGTGGTGCAACTGATGTCCCTCCCTCCAAAAATGTACTCAATGGGACCGTAATGTTGCAACCAAACATAAGTTGACCTGCTGTGAGGAAAAAACGAGTTAGTACATTTCAAACATGAAAGAAATCATTTTAAAATCATCGTGAAAAACCAAAAGTCCAAAAGTATCATACACAAAAAAATGCGTACCGAAGAAAGAAAATGTATCGTGCTCCGGCCCCAACTCTCGCCCTGTGGTGCAACTGATGTCACTCTCTCCAAAAATGTACTCAATGGGACCGTGATGTTGCAACCACACACAAGTTGAGCTGCTGTGAGGAAAAAACGAGTTAGTACATTTCAAACATGAAAAAGGTCGTTTTGAAACCATCATGAAAAACCAAAATTCCAAAAGTATCAAACACCAAAAATGCTTACCGAAGAAAGAATATGTATTGTGCTAGGCACCCTTCTCCCGCTCTGTGGTGCAACTGATGTCCCTTTCTCCAAAAATGAACTCAATGGGACAGTAACGTTGCAACCACACACAAGTTGGCCTGCTGTGAGGAAAAGCGACTTAATACATTTCAAACATGAAATAGGTCATTTTAAAATCAACATGAAAAACCAAAATTCCAAAAGTATCAAACACAAAAAAATGCTTACCGAAGAAAGAAAATGTATTGTGCTAGGCACCCGCCTCCCGCCCTGTGGTGCAACTGATGCCCTCTCTCCAAAAATGCACTCAATGGGACCGTAATGTTCCTACCACACACAAGTTGACGTGCTGTGAGGAAAAAATGAGTTAGTTAATTTCAAACATATAAAAGGTCATTTTAAAATCAACACGAAAAACCAAAATTCCAAAAGTATCAAAGACAAAAAAATGCTTACTTTAGAAAGAAATTGTTTCGTGCTCCGCACCCACCTCCCCCCCTAAGGTGCAACTGATGTCCCTCTCTCCAAAAATGTACTCAATGGGACCGTAATGATGCAACCACACACAAGTTGACCTGCTGTGAGGAAAAAACGAGTTAGTACATTTCAAACATGAAAAAGGTCATTTTAAAATCATCATGAAAATCCAAAATTCCAAAAGTATCAAACACAAAAAAATGCTTACCGAAGAAAGAAAACGTTTTGTGCTAGGCACCCACCTCCCGCCCTGTGGTGCAACTGATGTCCCTCTCTCCAAAAATGTACTCAATGGGACCGCAATGTTGCAACCACACACAAGTTGACCTGCTGTGAGGTAAAAACGAGTTAGTACATTTCAAACATGAAAAAAGTCATTTTAAAATCATCATGAAAAACAAAAATTCCAAAAGTATCAAACACAAGAAAATGCTTACCGACGAAAGAAAATGTATTGTGCTAGGCACCCTCCTCCCGCCCTGTGGTGCAACTGATGACCCTCTCTCCAAAAATGGACTCAATGGGACCGTACTGTTGCAACCACACATTAGTTGACCTGCTGTGAGGGAAAAACGAGTTAGTACATGTCAAACATGAGAAAGGTCATTTTAAAATCATCATGAAAAACCAAAATTCCAAAAGTATCAAACACAAAAAAATGCTTACCGAAGAAAGAAAATGTATCCTTCTCCGCACCCACCTCCCGCCCTGTGGTGCAACTGATGTCCCTGTCTCCAAAAATGTACTCAATGGGACCGTAATGTTGCAACCACACACTAGTTGAACTGCTTTGAGGAAAAAACGAGTTAGTACACTTCAAAAATCAAAAAGGTCATTTTAAAATCATCATGAAAAACCAAAATTCCAAAACTATCAAACACAAAAAAATGCTTACCGAAGAAAGAATATGTATTGTGCTAGGCACCCTCCTCCCGCTCTGTGGTGCAACTGATGTCCCTCTCTCCAAAAAAGAGCTCAATTGGACCGTAATGTTGCAACCTCACACTAGTTGACCTGCTGTGAGGTTAAAACGAGTTAGTACATTTCATAAATGAAACAGGACATTTTAAATCATCATGAAAAACAAAAATTCCAAAAGTATCAAACACAAAAATGCTTACCGAAGAAAAAAATTGTATTGTGTTCAAACATGAAAAAGGTCATTTTAAAATCATCATGAAAAAAAAAAATTCAAAATGTATCAAACACAAAAAAATCCTTACCGAAGAAAGAAAATGTATTGTGCTAGGCACCCTCCTCCCGCCCTGTGGAGCAACTGATGTCCCCCTATCCAAAAATGTACTCAATGGGACCGTAATGTTGCAACCAAACATAAGTTGACCTGCTGTGAGTTAAAAACGAGTTAGTACATTTCAAACATGAAAATGGTCATTATATAGTCATCGTGAAAAACGAAAATTCCAAAAGTATTAAACACAAATAAAATGCGTACCGAAGAAAGAAAATGTATCGTGCTCGGCCTCCAACTCTCGCCCTGTGGTGCAACTGAAGTCCCTCTCTCCAAAAATGTACTCAATGGGACCGTAATGTTGCAACCACACACAAGTTGACCTGCTGTGAGGAAAAAACGAGTTAGTACATTTCAAACATGAAAAAGGTCATTTTAAAATCATCATGAAAAACCAAAATTCCTAAAGTATCAAACACAAAAAAATGCTTACCGAAGAAAGAAAATGTATCGTGCTCCGCACCCACCTCCCGCCCTGTGGTGCAACTGATGTCCCTCTCTCCAAAAATGAACTCAATGGGACCGTAATGTTGCAACCGCACTCAAGTTGACCTGGTGTGAGGAAAAAAAGAGTTACTACATTTCAAACATGAAAAAGGTCATTTTAAAATCATCATGAAAAACCAAAATTCCAAAAGTATCAAACACAAAAAGATGCTTACCGAAGAAAGAATATGTATTGTGCTAGGCACCCACCTCCCGCTCTGTGGTGCAACTGATGTCCCTCTCTCCAAAAATGTACTTAATGGGACCGTAATGTTGCAACCACACACAAGTTGACTTGCTGTGAGGAAAAAACAAGTTAGTACATTTCAAACATAAAAAAGGTCATTTAAAAATCATCATGAAAAACCAAAATTCCAAAAGTATCAAACACAAAAAATGGTTACCGAAGAAAGAAAATGTATCGTGCTCCGCCCCCAAATCCCGCCCAGTGGTGCAACTGATGTCCCTCTCTCCAAAAATGTTCTCAATGGGACCGTAATGTTGCAACCACACACAAGTTGACCTGTTGTGAGGAAAAAACGAGTTAGTACATTTCAAACATGAAGAAGGTCATTTAAAAACCATCATGAAAAACTAAAATTCCAAAAGTATCAAACACAAAAAAATGCTTACCGAAGAAAGAAAATGTATTGTGCTAGGCACCCTCCTCCCGCCCTGTGGTGCAACTGATGTCCCCCTCTCCAAAAATGAACTCAATGTGACCGTAAAGTTGCAACCACACACTAGTTGACCTGCTGTGAGGAAAAAACGAGTTAGTACATTTCAAACATTAAACAGGACATTTTAAAATCATCATGAAAAACAAAAATTCCAAAAGTATCAAACACAAAAAATGCTTACCGAAGAAAGAAAATGTATTGTGCTAGGCACCCTCCTCCCGCCCTGTGGTGTAACTGATGTCCCTTTCTCCAAAAATGTACTCAATGGGACCTTAATGTTGCAACCACACACTAGTTGACCTGCTGTGAGGAAAAAACGAGTTAGTACATTTTAAACATGAAAAAGGTCTTTTTAAAATCATCATGAAAAACCAAAATTCCGAAAGTATCAAACACAAAATATGCTTACCGAAGAAAAAAAATGTATTGTGTTATGCACCATCCTCCCGCCCTATGGTGCAACTGATGTCCCTCTCTCCAAAAATGTACTCAATGGGACCGTAATGTTGCAACCACACACAAGTTGACCTGCTGTGAGGAAAAAACGAGTTAGTACATTTCAAACGTGAAAAAGGTCATTTTAAACTCATCATGGAAAACCAAAATTCCAAGAGTTTCAAACACAAAAAATGCTTACCGAAGAAAGAAAATGTATTGTGCTAGGCACCCACCTCCCACCCTGTGGTGCAACTGATGTCCCTCTCTCCAAAAATTAACTCAATGTGACCGTAATGTTGCAACCACACACTAATTGACCTGCTGTGAGGAAAAAACGAGTTAGTACATTTTAAACATGAAAAATGTCATTTTAAACTCATCATGAAAAATCAAAATTCCAAAAGTAGGAAACACAAAAAAAAGCTTACCGAAGAAAGAAGATGTATTGTGCTCGGCACCCACCTCCCGCCCTGTGGTGCAACTGATGTCCCTTTCTCCAAAAATGTACTCAATGGGACCGTAATGTTGCAACCACACACAAGTTGACCTGCTGTGAGGAAAAAACGAGTTAGTACATTTCAAACATGAAAATGGTCATTTTAAAATTATCATGAAAAACTAAAATTCCAAAAGTATCAAACACAAAAAAATGCTTACCGAAGAGAGAAAATGTATTGTGCTAGGCATCCACCTCCCGCCCTGTGGTGCAACTGATGTCCCTCTCTCCAAAAATGTACTCAATGGGACCGTAATGTTGCAACCACACACAAGTTGACCTGCTGTGAGGTAAAAACGAGTTAGTACATTTTAAACATGAAAAATGTCATTTTAAAATCATCATGAAAAATCAAAATTCCAAAAGTAGGAAACACAAAAAAAAGCTTACCGAAGAAAGAAAATGTATTGTGCTCGGAACCCACCTCCCGCCCTGTGGTACAACTGATGTCCCTCTCTCCAAAAATGTACTCAATGGGACCGTAATGTTGCAACCACACACAAGCTGACCTGCTGTGAGGAAAAAACGAGTTAGTACATTTCAAACATGAAAATGGTCATTTTAAAATCATCATGAAAAACCAAAATTCCAAAAGTATCAAACACAAAAAAATGCTTACCGAAGAGAGAAAATGTATTATGCTAGGCACCCACCTCACGCCCTGTGGTGCAACTGATGTCCCTCTCTCCAAAAATGTACTCAATGGGACCGTAATGTTGCAACCACACACAAGTTGACCTGCTGTGAGGAAAAAACGAGTTAGTACATTTCAAACATGAAACAGGACATTTTAAAATCATCGTGAAAAACCAAAAACCCAAAAGTATCAAACACAAAAAAAATGCGTACCGAAGAAAGAAAATGTATAGTGCTCCACCCCCAACTCTCGCCCTGTGGTGCAACTGATGTCCCTCTCTCCAAAAATGTACTCAATGGGACCGTAATGTTGCAACCACACACAAGTTGACCTGCTGTGAGGTACAAACGAGTTATTACATTTCAAACTTGAAAAAGGTCATTTTAAAATCATAATGAAAGCCAAAATTCCAAAAGTATCAAACACAAAAAATGCTTACCGAAGAAAGAAAATGTATTGCGCTAGGCACCCTCCTCCCGCCCTGTGGTGCAACTGATGTCCCCCTCTCCAAAAATGATCACAATGGGACCGTAATGTTGCAACCACACACTAGTTGACCAGCTGTGAGGAAAAAACGAGTTAGTACATTTCAAACATGAAACAGGACATTTTAAAATCATGATGAAAAACCAAAATTCCAAGAGTATCAAACACAAAAAATGCTTACCGAAGATAGAAAATCTATTGTGCTAGGCACCTTCCTCCCGCCCTGTGGTGCAACTGATGTCCCTTTCACCAAAAATGAACGCAATGGGACCGTAATGTTGCAACCACACACAAGTTGACCTGCTGTGAGGAAAATATGAGTTAGTACATTTCAAACATGAAAAAGGTCATTTTAAAATCATCATGAAAAACCAAAATTCCATAAGTATCAAACACAAAAAAATGCTTACCGAAGAAAGAACATGTATCGTGCTCCGCACCCACCTCCCGCCCTGTGGTGCAACTGATGTCCCTCTCTCCAAAAATGTACTCAATGGGACCGTAATGTTGCAACCACACACAAGTTGACCGGCTGTGAGGAAAAAATGAGTTAGTTCATTTCAAACATGAAAAAGGTCATTTTAAAATCATCATGAAAAACCAAAATTCCAAAAGTATCAAACACAAAAAATGCTTACCGAAGAAAGGAAATGTATTGTGCTAGGCACCCTCCTCCCGCCCTGTGGTGCAACTGATGTCCCTCTCACCAAAAATGAACTCAATGGGACCGTAATGTTACAACCACTCACA
Organism: Schistocerca serialis cubense; assembly: GCF_023864345.2. Taxonomy (NCBI): domain Eukaryota; kingdom Metazoa; phylum Arthropoda; class Insecta; order Orthoptera; family Acrididae; genus Schistocerca; species Schistocerca serialis. The sequence continues at coordinate 235,581,558 of NC_064647.1, read as the reverse complement.
AGTTAACCTGCTGTGAGGAAAAAACGTGTTAGTACATTTCAAACATGAAAAAGGTCATTTTAAAATCATCATGAAAAACCAAAATTCCAAAAGTATCAAACACAAAAAATTGCTTACCGAAGAGAGAAAATGTATTGTGCTAGGCACCCACCTCACGCCCTGTACTGCAACTGATGTCCCTCTCTCCAAAAATGTACTCAATGGGACCGTAATGTTGCAACCACACACAAGTTGACCTGCTGTGAGGAAAAACGAGTTAGTACATTTCAAACATGAAACAGGACATTTATAATCATCGTGAAAAACCAAAATTCCAAAAGTATCAAACACAAAAAAAAATGCGTACCGAAGAAAGAAAATGTATCGTGCTCCGCCCCCAACTCTCGCCCTGTGGTGCAACCGATGTCCATCTCTCCAAAAATGTACTCAATGGGAGCGTAATGTTGCAACCACACACAAGTTGACCTGCTGTGAGGCAAAAACGAGTTAGTAAATTTTAAACATGAAAAAGATCATTTTAAAATCTTCATGAAAAATCAAAATTCCAAAAGTAGCAAACACAAAAAAGAGCTTACCGAAGAAAGAAAATGTATTGTGCTCGGCACCCACCTCCCGCCCTGTGGTGCAACTGATGACCCTCTCTCCAAAAATGTACTCAATGGGACCGTAATGTTGCAACCACACACAAGTTGACCTGCTGTGAGGAAAAAACGAGTTAGTACATTTCAAACATGAAAATGGTCATTTTAAAATCATCATGAAAAAACAAAATTCCAAAAGTTTCAAACACAAAAAAATGCTTACCAAAGAAAGAAAATGTATCGTGCTCCGCACCCACCTGCCGCCCTGTGGTGCAACTGATGTCCCTCTCTCCAAGAATGTACTCAATGGGACCGTAATGTTGCAACCACACACAAATTGACCCGCTGTGAGGCAAAAATGAGTTTATTACATTTCAAACATATAAAAGGTCATTTTAAAATCATCATGAAAAACCAAATTCCAAAAGTATCAAAGACAAAAAAATGCTTACCGAAGAAAGAAAACGTTTTGTGCTAGAGACCCACCTCCCGCCCTGTGGTGCAACTGATGTCCCTTTCTCCAAAAATGTACTCAATAGGACCATAATGTTGCAACCACACACAAGTTGACCTGCTGTGAGGAAAAAACGAGTTAGTACATTTCAAACATGAAAAAGGTCATTTTAAAATCATCATGAAAAACCAAAATTCCAAAAGTATCAAAGACAAAAATTTGCTTACCGAAGAAAGGAAATGTATTGCGCTAGGCACCCTCCTCCCGCCCAGTGGGACAAATGATGTCCCTCTCTCCAAAAATGAACTCAATGGGACCGTAATGTTGCAACCACATTCAAGTTGACCTGGTGTGAGGAAAAAAAGAGTTAGAACATTTCAAACATGAAAAAGGTCATTTTAAAATCATCATGAAAAACCAAAATTCCCAAAGTATCAAACACAAAAAAATGCTTACCGAAGAAAGAAAATGTATTGTGCTAGGCACCCACCTCCTGCTCTGTGGTGCAACTGATGTCCCTCTCTCCAAAAATGTACTCAATGGGACCGCAATGATGCAACCACACACAAGTTGACCTGCTGTGAGGAAAAAACGAGTTAGTACATTTCAATCATGAAAAAGGTCATTTTAAAATCATCATGAAAAATCAAAATTCCAAAAGTATCAAACACAAAAAATGCTTACCGAAGAGAGAAAATGTATTGTGCTAGGAACTTTCCTCCCGCCCTGTGGTGCAACTGATGTCCCTTTCACCAAAAATGAACGCAATGGGACCGTAATGTTGCAACCACACACAAGTTGACTGGCTGTGAGGAAAAAACCAGTTAGAACATTTCAAACATAAAAAAGGTCATTTTAAATTCATCATGAAAAACGAAAATTGCAAAAGTATCAAACACAAAAAATGCTTACCGAAGAAAGGAAATGTATTGTGCTAGGCACCCTCCTCCCGCCCTGTGGTGCAACTGATGTCCGTCTCTCCTAAAATGAACTCAATGGGACCGTAATGTTACAACCACTCACAAGTTGACCTGCTGTGAGGAAAAAACGTGATAGTACATTTCAAACATGAAAAAGGTCATTTTAAAATCATCATGAAGAACCTAAATTCCAAAAGTATCAAACACAAAAAATGCTTACCGAAGAAAGAAAATGCATTGTGCTAGGCACCCTCCTCCCGCCCTGTGATGCAACTGATGTTTCCCTCTCCAAAAATGAACTCAATGGGACCGTAATGTTGCAACCACACACTAGTTGACCTGCTGTGAGGAAAAAACGAGTTAGTACATTTCAAACGTGAAAAAGGTCATTTTAAAATCATCATGAAAAACCAAAATTCCAAACGTATCAAACACAAAAAAATGCTTACTGAAGACAGAAAATGTATCGTGGTCCACACCCACCTCCCGCCCTGTGGTGCAACTGATGTCCCACTCTCCAAAAATGTACTCAATGGGACCCTAATGTTGCAACCACACACTAGTTGACCTGCTGTGAGGAAAAAACGAGTTAGTACATTTCAAACACGAAAAAGGTCAGTTTGAAATCATCATGAAAAACCAAAATCCCAAAAGTATCAAACACAAAAAAATGCTTACCGAAGAAAGAAAATGTATTGTGCTAGGCACCCACCTCCCGAACTGTGGTGCAACTGATGTCCCTCTCTCCAAAAATGTACTCAATGGGACCGTAATGTTGCAACCACACACAAGTTGACCAGCTGTGAGGAAAAACGAGTTATTACATTTCAAACATGAAAAAGGTCATTTTAAAATCATCATGAAAAGCCAAAATGCCAAAAGTATCAAAAAAAAAAAAAATGCTTACCGAAGAAAGAATATGTATTGTGCTAGGCACCCTCCTCCCGCCCTGTGGTGCAACTGATGTCCCTTTCTCCAAAAAATGAACTTAATGGGTCCATAATGTCGCAACCACACACAAGTTGACCTGCTGTGAGAAAAAAACGAGTTAGTACATTTCAAAATGAAAAAGGTCATTTTAAAATCATGATGAAAAACCAAATTTCCAAAAGTATCAAACACAAAAAATGCTAACCGAAGAAAGAAAATGTATTGTGCTTCGCACCCTCCTCCCGCCCTGTGGTGCAACTGATGTCCCTCCCTCCAAAAATGTACTCAATGGGACCGTAATGTTGCAACCACACACAAGTTGACCTGCTTTGAGGAAAAAACGAGTTATTACTTTTTAAACATGAAAAAGGTCATTTTAAAATCATCATGAAAGCCAAAATTCCAAAAGTATCAAACACAAAAAATGCTTACCAAAGAAAGAAAATGTATTGTGCTCGGCACCCTTCTCCCGCCCTGTGGTGCAACTGATGTCTCCCTCTCCATTAATGATATCAATGGGACCGTAATGTTGCAACCACACACTAGTTGACCAGCTGTGAGGAAAAAACGAGTTAGTACATTTCAAACATGAGAAAGGTCATTTTAAAATCATCATAGAAAACGAAAAATTCCAAAAGTATCAAACACAATAAATGCTTACCGAAAAAAAGAAAATGTATTGTGCTAGGCACCCTCCTTCCGCCCTGAGGTGCAACTCATGTCCCTCTCTCCAAAAATGAACTCAAAGGGACCGTAATGTTGCAACCACACACAAGTTGACCTGCTGTGAGGAAAAATCGAGTTAGTACATTTCAAACATGAAAAAGGTCATTTTTAAATCATCATGAAAAACCAAAATTCCAAAAGTATCAAACACAAAAAAATGCTTACCGGAGAAAGAAAATGTATCGTGCTCCGCACCCACCTCCCGTCCTTTGGTGCAACTGATGTCCCTCTCTCCAAAAATGTACTAAATGGGACCGTAATGTTGCAACCACACACAAGTTGACCTGCTGTGAGGAAAAAACGAGTTAGTACACTTCAAACATGAAAAAGGTCATTTTAAAATCATCATGAAAAACCAAAATTCCAAGAGCATCAAACACAAAAAATGCTTACCGAAGAAAGAAAATGTATTGTGCTAGGCACCCACCACCCGCCCTGTGGTGCAACTGATGTCCCTCTCTCCAAAAATGAACGCAATGGGACCGTAATGTTGCAACCACACACAAGTCGACCTGCTGTGAGGAAAAAATGAGTTAGTACATTTCAAACATGAAAAAGGTCATTTTAAAATCATCATGAAAAACCAAAATGCCAAAAGTGTCAAACACAATAAAATGCTTACCGAAGAAAGAAAATGTATTGTGCTAGGCACCCACCTCCCGCCCTGTGGTGCAACTGATGTCCCTCTCTCAAAAAACGTACTCAATGGGACCGTAATGTTGCAACCACACACAAGTTGACCTGCTTTGAGGAAAAAACGAGTTAGTACATTTCAAACATGTGAAAGGTCATTTTAAAATCATCATAGAAAAGGAAAAATTCCAAAAGTATCAAACACAAAAAATGCTTACCGAAAAAAAGAAAATGTATTGTGCTAGGCACCCTCCTCCCGCCCTGAGGTGCAACTGATGTCCCTCTCTCCAAAAATGAACTCAAAGGGACCGTAATGTTGCAACCACACTCAAGTTGACCTGCTGTGAGGAAAAAATGAGTTAGTACATTTCAAACATGAAAAAGGTCATTTTAAAATCATCATGAAAAACCAAAATACCAAAAGTATCAAACACAATAAAATGCTTACCGAAGAAAGGAAATGTATCGTGCTCCGCACCCACCTCCCGCCCTGTGGTGCAACTAATGTCCCCCTCTCCAAAAATGAACTCAATTGGTCCGTAATGTTGCAACCACACACTAGTTGACTTGCTGTGAGGAAAAAACGAGTAAGTACATTTCAAACAAGAAAAAGCTCATTTTAAAATCATCATGAAAAATCAAAATTCGAAAAGTATCAAACACAAAAAAATGCTTACTGAAGAAAGAAAGTGTATCGTGGTCCGCACCCACCTCCCGCCCTGTGGTGCAACTGATGTCCCACTCTCCAAAAATGTACTCAATGGGACCGTAATGTTGCAACCACACACTAGTTGACCTGCTGTGAGGAAGAAACGAGTTAGTACATTTCAAACACGAAAAAGGTCAGTTTAAAATCATCATGAAAAACCAAAATTCCAAAAGTATCAAACTCAAAAAAATGCTTACCGAAGAAAGAAAATGTATTGTGCTAGGCACCCACCTCCCGCCCTGTGGTGCACCTGATGTCCCTCTCTCCAAAAATGTACTCAATGGGACCGTAATGTTGCAACCACACACAAGTTGACCTGCTGTGAGAAAAAAACGAGTTAGTACATTTCAAACATGAAAGAGGTCATTTTAAAATCATGATGAAAAACCAAATTTCCAAAAGTATCAAACACAAAAAATGCTTACCGAAGAAAGAGAATGTATTGTGCTTCGCACCCTCCTCCTGCCCTGTGGTGCAACTGATGTCCCTCTCTCCAAAAATGTACTCAATGGGACCGTAATGTTGCAACCACACACAAGTTGACCTGCTCTTAGGAAAAAACGAGTTATTACATTTCAAACATGAAAAAGGTCATTTTAAAATCATAATGAAAGCCAAAATTCCAAAAGTATCAAACACAAAAAATGCTTACCGAAGAAAGAAAATGTATTGCGCTAGGCACCCTCCTCCCGCCCTGTGGTGCAACTGATGTCCCCCTCTCCAAAAATGATCACAATGGGACCGTAATGTTGCAACCACACACTAGTTGACCAGCTGTGAGGAAAAAACGAGTTATTACATTTCAAACATGAAATAGGTTATTTTAAAATCATCATGAAAAACCAAAATTCCAAGAGTATCAAACACAAAACATGCTTGCGAAGATAGAAAATCTATTGTGCTAGGCACCTTCCTCCCGCCCTGTGGTGCAACTGATGTCCCTTTCACCAAAAATGAACGCAATGGGACCGTAATGTTGCAACCACACACAAGTTGACCTGCTGTGAGGAAAAAACGAGTAAGTACATTTCAAACAAGAAAAAGGTCATTTTAAAATCATCATGAAAAATCAAAATTCCATAAGTATCAAACACAAAAAAATGCTTACTGAAGAAAGAAAGTGTATCGAGGTCCGCACCCACCTCCCGCCCTGTGGTGCAACTGATGTCCCACTCTCCAAAAATGTACTCAATGGGACCGTAATGTTGCAACCACACACAAGTTGACCTGCTCTGAGGAAAAAACGAGTTATTACATTTCAAACATGAAAAAGGTCATTTTAAAATCATAATGAAAGCCAAAATTCCAAAAGTATCAAACACAAAAAATGCTTACCGAAGAAAGAAAATGTATTGCGCTAGGCACCCTCCTCCCGCCCTGTGGTGCAACTGATGTCCCCCTCTCCAAAAATGATCACAATGGGACCGTAATGTTGCAACCACACACTAGTTGACCAGCTGTGAGGAAAAAACGAGTTAGTACATTTCAAACATGAAATAGGTTATTTTAAAATCATCATGAAAAACCAAAATTCCAAGAGTATCAAACACAAAAAATGCTTACCGAAGATAGAAAATCTATTGTGCTAGGCACCTTCCTCCCGCCCTGTGGTGCAACTGATGTCCCTTTCACCAAAAATGAACGCAATGGGACCGTAATGTTGCAACCACACACAAGTTGACCTGCTGTGAGGAAAAAACGAGTAAGTACATTTCAAACAAGAAAAAGGTCATTTTAAAATCATCAAGAAAAATCAAAATTCCATAAGTATCAAACACAAAAAAATGCTTACTGAAGAAAGAAAGTGTATCGTGGTCCGCACCCACCTCCCGCCCTGTGGTGCAACTGATGTCCCACTCTCCAAAAATGTACTCAATGGGACCGTAATGTTGCAACCACACACAAGTTGACATGCTCTGAGGAAAAAACGAGTTATTACATTTCAAACATGAAAAAGGTCATTTTAAAATCATCATGAGAAACCAAAATTCCAAAAGTATCAAACACAAAAAATGCTTACCGAAGAAAGAAAATGTATTGTGCTAGGCACCCTCCTCCCGCCCTGTGGTGCAACTGATGTCCCTCTCTCCAAAAATGTACTCAATGGGACCGTAATGTTGCAACCACACACTAGTTGACCTGCTGTGAGGAAAAAACGAGTTAGTACATTTCAAACATGAAAAAGGTCATTTTAAAATCATCATGAGAAACCAAAATTCCAAAAGTATCAAACACAAAAAATGCTTACCGAAGATAGAAAATGTATTGTGGTAGGCACCCTCCTCCCGCCCTGTGGTGCAACTGATGTCCCTCTCTCCAAAAATGTACTCAAAGGGACCGTAATGTTGCAACCACACACTAGTTGACCTGCTGTGAGGAAAAAGCGAGTTAGTACATTTCAAACATGAAAAAGGTCATTTTAAATTCATCATGAAAAACGAAAATTTCAAAAGTATCAAACACAAAAAATGCTTACCGAAGAAAGGAAATGCATTGTGCTAGGCACCCTCCTCCCGCCCTGTGATGCAACTGATGTTTCCCTCTCCAAAAATGAACTCAATGGGACCGTAATGTTGCAACCACACACTAGTTGACCTGCTGTGAGGAAAAAACGAGTTAGTACATTTCAAACGTGAAAAAGGTCATTTTAAAATCATCATGAAAAACCAAAATTCCAAACGTATCAAACACAAAAAAATGCTTACTGAAGAAAGAAAATGTATCGTGGTCCACACCCACCTCCCGCCCTGTGGTGCAACTGATGTCCCACTCTCCAAAAATGTACTCAATGGGACCCTAATGTTGCAACCACACACTAGTTGACCTGCTGTGAGGAAAAAACGAGTTAGTACATTTCAAACACGAAAAAGGTCAGTTTGAAATCATCATGAAAAACCAAAATCCCAAAAGTATCAAACACAAAAAAATGCTTAGCGAAGAAAGAAAATGTATTGTGCTAGGCACCCACCTCCCGCCCTGTGGTGCAACTGATGTCCCTCTCTCCAAAAATGTACTCAATGGGACCGTAATGTTGCAACCACACACAAGTTGACCAGCTGTGAGGAAAAACGAGTTATTACATTTCAAACATGAAAAAGGTCATTTTAAAATCATCATGAAAAGCCAAAATGGCAAAAGTATCAAAAAAAAAAAAATGCTTACCGAAGAAAGAATATGTATTGTGCTAGGCACCCTCCTCCCGCCCTGTGGTGCAACTGATGTCCCTTTCTCCAAAAAATGAACTTAATGGGTCCGTAATGTCGCAACCACACACAAGTTGACCTGCTGTGAGAAAAAAACGAGTTAGTACATTTCAAAATGAAAAAGGTCATTTTAAAATCATGATGAAAAACCAAATTTCCAAAAGTATCAAACACAAAAAATGCTAACCGAAGAAAGAAAATGTATTGTGCTTCGCACCCTCCTCCCGCCCTGTGGTGCAACTGATGTCCCTCCCTCCAAAAATGTACTCAATGGGACCGTAATGTTGCAACCACACACAAGTTGACCTGCTTTGAGGAAAAAACGAGTTATTACATTTTAAACATGAAAAAGGTCATTTTAAAATCATCATGAAAGCCAAAATTCCAAAAGTATCAAACACAAAAAATGCTTACCAAAGAAAGAAAATGTATTGTGCTCGGCACCCTCCTCCCGCCCTGTGGTGCTACTGATGTCCCCCTCTCCATTAATGATATCAATGGGACCGTAATGTTGCAACCACACTCAAGTTGACCTGCTGTGAGGAAAAAATGAGTTAGTACATTTCAAACATGAAAAAGGTCATTTTAAAATCATCATGAAAAACCAAAATACCAAAAGTATCAAACACAATAAAATGCTTACCGAAGAAAGAAAATGTATCGTGCTCCACACCCACCTCCCGCCCTGTGGTGCAACTGATGTCCCTCTCTCCAAAAATGTACTCAATGGGACCGTAATGTTGCAACCACACACAAGTTGACCTGCTGTGAGGAAAAAACGAGTTAGTACTCTTCAAACATGAAAAATGTCATTTTAAAATCATCATGAAAAACCAAAATTCCAAGAGCATCAAACACAAAAAATGCTTACCCAAGAAAGAAAATGTATTGTGCTAGGAACCCACCACCCGCCCTGTGGTGCAACTGATGTCCCTCTCTCCAAAAATGAACGAAATAGGACCGTAATGTTGCAACCACACACAAGTTGACCTACTGTGAGGAAAAAATGAGTTAGTACATTTCAAACATGAAAAAGGTCATTTTAAAATCATCATGAAAAGCCAAAATGCCAAAAGTATCAAAAAAAAAAAAAAAAAATGCTTACCGAAGAAAGAATATGTATTGTGCTAGGCACCCTCCTCCCGCCCTGTGGTGCAACTGATGTCCCTTTCTCCAAAAAATGAACTTAATGGGTCCGTAATGTTGCAACCACACACAAGCTGACCTGCTGTGAGAAAAAAACGAGTTAGTACATTTCAAAATGAAAAAGGTCATTTTAAAATCATGATGAAAAACCAAATTTCCAAAAGTATCAAACACAAAAAATGCTAACCGAAGAAAGAAAATGTATTGTGCTTCGCACCCTCCTCCCGCCCTGTGGTGCAACTGATGTCCCTCCCTCCAAAAATGTACTCAATGGGACCGTAATGTTGCAACCACACACAAGTTGACCTGCTTTGAGGAAAAAACGAGTTAGTACATTTCAAACATGAGAAAGGTCATTTTAAAATCATCATAGAAAAGGAAAAATTCCAAAAGTATCAAACACAAAAATGCTTACCGAAAAAAAGAAAATGTATTGTGCTAGGCACCCTCCTCCCGCCCTGAGGTGCAACTGATGTCCCTCTCTCCAAAAATGAACTCAAAGGGACCGTAATGTTGCAACCACACTCAAGTTGACCTGCTGTGAGGAAAAAATGAGTTAGTACATTTCAAACATGAAAAAGGTCATTTTAAAATCATCATGAAAAACCAAAATACCAAAAGTATCAAACACAATAAAATGCTTACCGAAGAAAGAAAATGTATCGTGCTCCGCACCCACCTCCCGCCCTGTGGTTGCAACTGATGTCCCTCTCTCCAAAAATGTACTCAATGGGACCGTAATGTTGCAACCACACACAAGTTGACCTGCTGTGAGGAAAAAACGAGTTAGTACTCTTCAAACATGAAAAATGTCATTTTAAAATCATCATGAAAAACCAAAATTCCAAGAGCATCAAACACAAAAAATGCTTACCCAAGAAAGAAAATGTATTGTGCTAGGCACCCACCACCCGCCCTGTGGTGCAACTGATGTCGCTCTCTCCAAAAATGAACGAAATAGGACCGTAATGTTGCAACCACACACAAGTTGACCTACTGTGAGGAAAAAATGAGTTAGTACATTTCAAACATGAAAAAGGTCATTTTAAAATCATCATGAAAAACGAAAATACCAAAAGTATCAAACACAATAAAATGCTTACCGAAGAAAGAAAATGTATCATGCTCCGCACCCACCTCCCACCCTGTGGTGCAACTGATGTCCCTCTCTCCAAAAATGTACTCAATGGGACCGTAATGTTGCAACCACACACAAGTTGACCTGCTGTGAGGAAAAAACGAGTTAGTACATTTCAAACATGAAAAAGGTCATTTTAAAATCATCATGAAAAACCAAAATTCCAAAGGTATCAAAGACAAAAATTTGCTTACCGAAGAAAGAAAATGTATTGTGCTAGGCACCCACCTCCCGCCCTGTGGCGCAACTGATGTCCCTCTCTCCAAAAATGAACTCAATGGGACCGTAATGTTGCAACCACACTCAAGTTGACCTGCTGTGAGGAAAAAACGAGTTAGTACATTTCAAACAAGAAAAAGGTCATTTTAAAATCATCATGAAAAACCAAAATTCCAAAAGTATCAAACACAAAAAAATACTTACCGAAGAAAGAAAATGTGTTGTGCTAGCCACCTGCCTCCGCCCTGTGGTGCAACTGATGTCCCTCTCTCCAAAAATGTACTCAATGGGACCGTAAGGTAGCAGCCACACACAAGTTGATCTGCAGTGAGGAAAAAACGAGTTAGTACATTTCAAACATGAAAAAGGTCATTTTAAAATCATCATGAAAAATCCATAATTCCTAAAGTATCAAACAAAAAAAAATGCATACCGAAGAAAGAAAATGTATTGTGCTGGGCACCCACTTCCCGCCCTGTGGTGCAACTGAGGTCCTTCTCTCCAAAAATGTACTCAATGGGACCGTAATGATGCAACCACACACAAATTGACCTGCCGTGAGGAAAATACGAGTTAGTACATTTCAAACATGAAAAAGGTCATTTTAAAATCATCATGAAAAACCAAAATTCCAAGAGTATCAAACACAAAAAATGCTTACCGAAGAAGGAAAATGTATTGTGCTAGGCACCCACTACCCGCCCTGTGGTGCAACTGATGTCCTTCTCTCCAAAAATGTACTCAATATGGACCGTAATGTAGCAACCACACACTAGTTGACCTGCTGTGAGGAAAAAACGAATAAGTACATTTCAATCATGGAAAAGGTCATTTTAAAATCATGATGAAAAACCAAATTTCCAAAAGTATCAAACACAAAAAATGCTTACCGAAGGAAGAAAATGTATTGTGCTTCGCACCCTCCTCCTGCCCTGTGGTGCAACTGATGTCCCTCTCTCCAAAAATGTACTCAATGGGACCGTAATGTTGCAACCACACACAAGTTGACCTGCTCTGAGGAAAAAACGAGTTATTACATTTCAAACATGAAAAAGGTCATTTTAAAATCATAATGAAAGCCAAAATTCCAAAAGTATCAAACACAAAAAATGCTTACCGAAGAAAGAAAATGTATTGCGCTAGGCACCCTCCTCCCGCCCTGTGGTGCAACTGATGTCCCCCTCTCCAAAAATGATCTCAATCTGACCGTAATGTTGCAACCACACACTAGTTGACCAGCTGTGAGGAAAAAACGAGTTAGTACATTTCAAACATGAAATAGGTTATCTTAAAATCATCATGAAAAACCAAAATTCCAAGAGTATCAAACACAAAAAATGCTTACCGAACAAAGAAAATGTATCGTGCACCGCACCCACCTCCCGCCCTGTGGTGCAACTGATGTCCCTCTCTCCAAAAATGTACTCAATGGGACCGTAATGTTGCAACCACACACAAGTTGACCTGCTGTGAGGAAAAAGCGAGTTAGTATATTTCAATCATGAAAAGGGTCATTTTAAAATCATCATGAAAAACCAAAATTCCAAAAGTATCAAACACAAAAAATGCTTACCGAAGAAAGGAAATGTATTGTGCTAGGCACCCTCCTCCCGCCCTATGGTGCAACTGATGTCCCTCTCACCAAAAATGAACTCAATGGGACCGTAATGTTACAACCACTCACAAGTTAACCTGCTGTGAGGAAAAAACGTGTTAGTACATTTCAAACATGAAAAAGGTCATTTTAAAATCATCATGAAAAACCTAAATTCCAGAAGTATCAAACACAAAAAAATGCTTACCGAAGAAAGAAAATGTATTGTGCTAGGCACCCTCCCCCCGCCCTGTGGTGCAACTGATGTCCCCCTCTCCAAAAATGAACTCAATGGGACCGTAATGTTGCAACCACACACTAGTTGACCTGCTGTGAGGAAAAAACGAGTTAGTACATTTCAAACATGAAAAAGGTCATTTTAAAATCATCATGAAAAACCAAAATTCCAAAAGTATCAAACACAAAAATATGCTTACTGAAGAAAGAAAATGTATCGTGGTCCGCACCCACCTCCCGCAGTGTGGTGCAACTGATGTCCCACTCTCCAAAAATGTATTCAATAAGACCGTAATGTTGCAACCACACACTAGTTGACCTGCTGTGAGGAAAAAACGAGTTAGTACATTTCAATCATGAAAAAGGTCATTTTAAATCATCATGAGAAACCAAAATTCCAAAAGTATCAAACACAAAAAATGCTTACCGAAGAAAGAAAGTGTATTGTGCTAGGCACCTTTCTCCCGCCCTGTGGTGCAACTGATGTCCCTTTCACCAAAAATGAACGCAATGGGACCGTAATGTTGCAACCACACACAAGTTGACCGGCTGTGAGGAAAAAACGAGTTAGTACATTTCAAACATGAAAAAGGTCATTTTAAAATCATCATGAAAAACGAAAATTCCGAAAGTATCAAATACAAAAAATGCTTACCGAAGAAAGGAAATGTATTGTGCTACGCACCCTCCTCCCGCCCTGTGGTGCAACTGATGTCCCTCTCTCCAAAAATGAACTCAATGGGACCGTAATGTTACAACCACTCACAAGTTGAACTGCTGTGAGGAAAAAACGTGTTAGTACATTTCAAACATGAAAAAGGTCATTTTAAAATCATCATGAAAAACCTAAATTACAAAAGTATCAAACACAAAAAAATGCTTACCGAAGAAAGAAAATGCATTGTGCTAGGCACCCTCCTCCCGCCCTGTGGTGCAACTGATGTCCCCCTCTCCAAAAATGAACTCAATGGGTCCGTAATGTTGCAACCACACACTAGTTGACCTGCTGTGAGGAAAAAACGAGTAAGTACATTTCAAACATGAAAAAGGTCATTTTAAAATCATCATGAAAAATCAAAATTCCAAAAGTATCAAACACAAGAAAATGCTTACTGAAGAAAGAAAGTGTATTGTGCTAGGCACCCACCTCCCGCCCTGTGGTGCAACTGATGTCCCTTTCTCCAAAAATGAACTTAATGGGTCCGTAATGTTGCAACCACACACAAGTTGACCTGCTGTGAGAAAAAAACGAGTTAGTACATTTCAAACATGAAAGAGGTCATTTTAAAATCATGATGAAAAACCAAATTTCCAAAAGTATCAAACACAAAAATGCTTACCGAAGAAAGAAAATGTATTGTGCTTCGCACCCTCCTCCTGCCCTGTGGTGCAACTGATGTCCCTCTCTCCAAAAATGTACTCAATGGGACCGTAATGTTGCAACCACACACAAGTTGACCTGCTCTGAGGAAAAAACGAGTTATTACATTTCAAACATGAAAAAGGTCATTTTAAAATCATAATGAAAGCCAAAATTCCAAAAGTATCAAACACAAAAAATGGTTACCGAAGAAAGAAAATGTATTGCGCTAGGCACCCTCCTCCCGCCCTGTGGTGCAACTGATGTCCCCCTCTCCAAAAATGATCTCAATGGGACCGTAATGTTGCAACCACACACTAGTTGACCAGCTGTGAGGAAAAAACGAGTTAGTACATTTCAAACATGAAATAGGTTATTTTAAAATCATCATGAAAAACCAAAATTCCAAGAGTATCAAACACAAAAAATGCTTACCGAACAAAGAAAATGTATCGTGCACCGCACTCACCTCCCGCCCTGTGGTGCAACTGATGTCCCTCTCTCCAAAAATGTACTCAATTGGACCGTAATTTTGCAACCACACACAAGTTGACCTGATGTGAGGAAAAAACGAGTTAGTATATTTCAATCATGAGAAGGGTCATTTTAAAATCATCATGAAAAACCAAAATTCCAAAAGTATCAAACACAAAAAATGATTACCGAAGATAGAAAATCTATTGTGCTAGGCACCTTCCTCCCGCCCTGTGGTGCAACTGATGTCCCTCTCACCAAAAATGAACTCAATGGGACCGTAATGTTACAACCACTCACAAGTTAACCTGCTGTGAGGAAAAAACGTGTTAGTACATTTCAAACATGAAAAAGGTCATTTTAAAATCATCATGAAAAACCTAAATTCCAGAAGTATCAAACACAAAAAAATGCTTACCGAAGAAAGAAAATGTATTGTGCTAGGCACCCTCCCCCCGCCCTGTGGTGCAACTGATGTCCCCCTCTCCAAAAATGAACTCAATGGGACCGTAATGTTGCAACCACACACTAGTTGACCTGCTGTGAGGAAAAAACGAGTTAGTACATTTCAAACATGAAAAAGGTCATTTTAAAATCATCATGAAAAACCAAAATTCCAAAAGTATCAAACACAAAAATATGCTTACTGAAGAAAGAAAATGTATCGTGGTCCGCACCCACCTCCCGCAGTGTGGTGCAACTGATGTCCCACTCTCCAAAAATGTATTCAATAAGACCGTAATGTTGCAACCACACACTAGTTGACCTGCTGTGAGGAAAAAACGAGTTAGTACATTTCAATCATGAAAAAGGTCATTTTAAATCATCATGAGAAACCAAAATTCCAAAAGTATCAAACACAAAAAATGCTTACCGAAGAAAGAAAGTGTATTGTGCTAGGCACCTTTCTCCCGCCCTGTGGTGCAACTGATGTCCCTTTCACCAAAAATGAACGCAATGGGACCGTAATGTTGCAACCACACACAAGTTGACCGGCTGTGAGGAAAAAACGAGTTAGTACATTTCAAACATGAAAAAGGTCATTTTAAAATCATCATGAAAAACGAAAATTCCGAAAGTATCAAATACAAAAAATGCTTACCGAAGAAAGGAAATGTATTGTGCTACGCACCCTCCTCCCGCCCTGTGGTGCAACTGATGTCCCTCTCTCCAAAAATGAACTCAATGGGACCGTAATGTTACAACCACTCACAAGTTGAACTGCTGTGAGGAAAAAACGTGTTAGTACATTTCAAACATGAAAAAGGTCATTTTAAAATCATCATGAAAAACCTAAATTACAAAAGTATCAAACACAAAAAAATGCTTACCGAAGAAAGAAAATGCATTGTGCTAGGCACCCTCCTCCCGCCCTGTGGTGCAACTGATGTCCCCCTCTCCAAAAATGAACTCAATGGGTCCGTAATGTTGCAACCACACACTAGTTGACCTGCTGTGAGGAAAAAACGAGTAAGTACATTTCAAACATGAAAAAGGTCATTTTAAAATCATCATGAAAAATCAAAATTCCAAAAGTATCAAACACAAGAAAATGCTTACTGAAGAAAGAAAGTGTATTGTGCTAGGCACCCACCTCCCGCCCTGTGGTGCAACTGATGTCCCTTTCTCCAAAAATGAACTTAATGGGTCCGTAATGTTGCAACCACACACAAGTTGACCTGCTGTGAGAAAAAAACGAGTTAGTACATTTCAAACATGAAAGAGGTCATTTTAAAATCATGATGAAAAACCAAATTTCCAAAAGTATCAAACACAAAAATGCTTACCGAAGAAAGAAAATGTATTGTGCTTCGCACCCTCCTCCTGCCCTGTGGTGCAACTGATGTCCCTCTCTCCAAAAATGTACTCAATGGGACCGTAATGTTGCAACCACACACAAGTTGACCTGCTCTGAGGAAAAAACGAGTTATTACATTTCAAACATGAAAAAGGTCATTTTAAAATCATAATGAAAGCCAAAATTCCAAAAGTATCAAACACAAAAAATGGTTACCGAAGAAAGAAAATGTATTGCGCTAGGCACCCTCCTCCCGCCCTGTGGTGCAACTGATGTCCCCCTCTCCAAAAATGATCTCAATGGGACCGTAATGTTGCAACCACACACTAGTTGACCAGCTGTGAGGAAAAAACGAGTTAGTACATTTCAAACATGAAATAGGTTATTTTAAAATCATCATGAAAAACCAAAATTCCAAGAGTATCAAACACAAAAAATGCTTACCGAACAAAGAAAATGTATCGTGCACCGCACTCACCTCCCGCCCTGTGGTGCAACTGATGTCCCTCTCTCCAAAAATGTACTCAATTGGACCGTAATTTTGCAACCACACACAAGTTGACCTGATGTGAGGAAAAAACGAGTTAGTATATTTCAATCATGAGAAGGGTCATTTTAAAATCATCATGAAAAACCAAAATTCCAAAAGTATCAAACACAAAAAATGATTACCGAAGATAGAAAATCTATTGTGCTAGGCACCTTCCTCCCGCCCTGTGGTGCAACTGATGTCCCTTTCACCAAAAATGAACGCAATGGGACCGTAATGTTGCAACCACACACAAGTTGACCTGCTGTGAGGAAAAAACGAGTTAGTACATTTCAAATATGAAAAAGGTCATTTTAAAATCATCATGAAAAACCAAAATTCCATAAGTATCAAACACAAAAAAATGCTTACCGAAGAAAGAAAATGTATCGTGCTCCGCACCCACCTCCCGCCCTGTGGTGCAACTGATGTCCCTCTCTCCAAAAATGTACTCAATGGGACCGTAATGTTGCAACCACACACAAGTTGACCGGCTGTGAGGAAAAAATGAGTTAGTTCATTTCAAACATGAAAAAGGTCATTTTAAAATCATCATGAAAAACCAAAATTCCAAAAGTATCAAACACAAAAAATGCTTACCGAAGAAAGGAAATGTATTGTGCTAGGCACCCTCCTCCCGCCCTGTGGTGCAACTGATGTCCCTCTCACCAAAAATGAACTCAATGGGACCGTAATGTTACAACCACTCACAAGTTAACCTGCTGTGAGGATAAAACGTGTTAGTACATTTCAAACATGAAAAAGGTCATTTTAAAATCATCATGAAAAACCTAAATTCCAGAAGTATCAAACACAAAAAAATGCTTACCGAAGAAAGAAAATGTACTGTGCTAGGCACCCTCCTCCCGCCCTGTGGTGCAACTGATGTCCCCCTCTCCAAAAATGAACTCAATGGGACCGTAATGTTGCAACCACACACTAGTTGACCTGCTGTGAGGAAAAAACGAGTTAGTACATTTCAAACACGAAAAAGGTCAGTTTAAAATCATCATGAAAAACAAAATTCCAAAAGTATCAAATACAAAAAATGCTTACCGAAGAAAGGAAATGTATTGTGCTACGCACCCTCCTCCCGCCCTGTGGTGCAACTGATGTCCCTCCACCAAAAATGTACTCAATGGGACCGTAATGTTGCAACCACACACAAGTTGACCAGCTGTGAGGAAAAAACAAGTTATTACATTTCCAACAATGAAAAAGGTCATTTTAAAATCATCATGAAAAGCCAAAATGCCAAAAGTATCAAAAAAAAAAAAATGCTTACCGATGAAAGAAAATGCATTGTGCTATGCACCTTCCTCCCGCCCTGTGGTGCAACTGATGTCCCTTTCTCCAAAAATGAACTTAATGGGTCCGTAATGTTGCAACCACACACAAGTTGACCTGCTGTGAGAAAAAAACGAGTTAGTACATTTCAAACATGAAAGAGGTCATTTTAAAATCATGATGAAAAACCAAATTTCCAAAAGTATCAAACACAAAAAATGCTTACCGAAGGAAGAAAATGTATTGTGCTTCGCACCCTCCTCCTGCCCTGTGGTGCAACTGATGTCCCTCTCTCCAAAAATGTACTCAATGGGACCGTAATGTTGCAACCACACACAAGTTGACCTGCTCTGAGGAAAAAACGAGTTATTACATTTCAAACATGAAAAAGGTCATTTTAAAATCATAATGAAAGCCAAAATTCCAAAAGTATCAAACACAAAAAATGCTTACCGAAGAAAGAAAATGTATTGCGCTAGGCACCCTCCTCCCGCCCTGTGGTGCAACTGATGTCCCCCTCTCCAAAAATGATCTCAATGGGACCGTAATGTTGCAACCACACACTAGTTGACCAGCTGTGAGGAAAAAACGAGTTAGTACATTTCAAACATGAAATAGGTTATCTTAAAATCATCATGAAAAACCAAAATTCCAAGAGTATCAAACACAAAAAATGCTTACCGAACAAAGAAAATGTATCGTGCACCGCACCCACCTCCCGCCCTGTGGTGCAACTGATGTCCCTCTCTCCAAAAATGTACTCAATGGGACCGTAATGTTGCAACCACACACAAGTTGACCTGCTGTGAGGAAAAAACGAGTTAGTATATTTCAATCATGAAAAGGGTCATTTTAAAATCATCATGAAAAACCAAAATTCCAAAAGTATCAAACACAAAAAATGCTTACCGAAGAAAGAAAATGTTTTGTACTCCGCATCCACCTCCCGCCCTGTGGTGCAACTGATGTCCCTCTCTCCAAAAACGTACTCAATGGGACCGTAATATTGCAACCACACACTAGTTGACCTGCTGTGAGGAAAAAACGAGTTAGTACATTTCAAACATGATAAAGGTCATTTTAAAATCATCATGAAAAACCAAAATTCCAAAAGTATCAAACACAAAAAAATGCTTACTGAAGAAAGAAAATGTATCGTGCTCCGCACCCACCTCCCGCCCTGTGGTGCAATTGATATCCCTCTCTCCAAAAATGTACTTAATGGGACCGTAATGTTGCAACCACACACAAGTTGACCTGCTGTGAGGAAAAAACGAGTTAGTAAATTTCAAACATGAAAAAGGTCATTTTAAAATCATCATGAAAAACCAAAATTCCAAAAGTATCAAACACAAAGAAATGCTTACCGAAGAAAGAAAATATATCGTGCTCCGCACCCACCTGCCGCCCTGTGGTGCAACTGATGTCCCTCTCTCCAAAAATGTACTCAATGGGACCGTAATGTTGCAACCACACACAAATTGACCTGCTGTGAGGAAAAAACGAGGTAGAACATTTCAAACACAAAGAAGGTCATTTTAAAATCATCATGAAAAACAGAAATTCCAAAAGTATCAAACACAAAAAAATGCTTACCGAAGAAAAATGTATTGTGCTAGGCACCCTCCTCCCGCCCTGTGGTGCAACTGATGTCCCTCTCTCCAAAAATGAACTCAATGTGACCGTAATGTTGCAACCACACACAAGTTGACCTGCTGTGAGGAAAAAACGAGTTAGTACATTTCAAACATGAAACAGGTCATTTTAAAATCATCATGAAAAACCAAAACTCCAAAAGTATCAAACATAAAAAATGCTTACCGATGAAAGAAAATGTATTGTGCTCGGCACCCACCTCTTGCCCTGTGGTGCAACTGATGTCCCTCTCTCCAAAAATGAACTCAATGGGACCGTAATGTTGCAACCACATACTAGTTGACCTGCTGTGAGGAGAAAACGAATTAGTACATTTGAAACATGAAAAAGGTCATTTTAAAATCATCATGAGAAACCAAAATTCCAAAAGTATCAAACACAAAACAATGCTTACCGAAGAAAGAAAATGTATTGTGCTAGGCACCCTCCTCCCGCCCTGTGGCGCAACTGATGTCCCTCTCTCCAAAAATGAACTCAATGTGACCGTAATGTTGCAACCACACACAAGTTGACCTGCTGTGAAGAAAAAACTACTTAGTACATTTCAAACATGAAAAAGGTCATTTTAATAGCATCATGAAAAACCAAAATTCCAAAAGTATCAAACACAAAAAATGCTTACCGATGGAAGAAAATGTATTGTGCTCGGCACCCACCTCTTGCCCTGTGGTGCAACTGATGTCCCTCTCTCCAAAAATGAACTCAATGGGACCGTAATGTTGCAACCACATACTAGTTGACCTGCTGTGAGGACAAAACGAATTAGAACATTTGAAACAGGAAAAAGGTCATTTTAAAACCATCATGAGAAACCAAAATTCCTAAAGTATCAAACACAAAACAATGCTTACCGAAGAAAGAAAATGTATTGTGCTAGGCACCCACCTCCCGCCCTGTGGTGCAACTGATGTCCCTCTCTCCAAAAATGTACTCAACGGGACCGTAATGTTGCAACCACACACTAGTTGACCTGCTGTGAAGAAAAAACGAGTTAGTACATTTCAAACATGAAAAATTTCATTTTGAAATCATCATGAACAACGAAAATTCCAAAAGTATCAAACACAAAAAAATGCTTACCGAAGAAAGAAAATGTATTGTGCTAAGCACCCTCCTCCCGCCCTGTGGTGCAATTGCTGTCCCTCTCTCCAAAAATGTACTCAATGGGACCGTAATGTTGCACCCACACACTAGATGACTTGCTGTGGGGAAAAACGAGTTAGTACATTTCAAACATGAGAAAGGTCATTTTAAAATCATCATGAAAAACAAAAATTCCAAAAGTATCAAACACAAAAAATCCTTACCAAAGAAAGAAAATGTATTGTGCTAGGCACCCTCCTCCCGCCCTGTGGTGCAACTGATGTCCCTCTCTCCAAAAATGTACTCAATGGGACCGTAATGTTGCAACCAAACATAAGTTGACCTGCTGTGAGGAAAAAACGAGTTAGTACATTTCAAACATGAAAAAGATCATTTTAAAATCATCGTGAATAACCAAAATTCCAAAAGTATCATACACAAAAAAATGCGTACCGAAGAAAGAAAATGTATCGTGCTCCGACCCCAACTCTCGCCCTGTGGTGCAACTGATGTCACTCTCTCCAAAAATGTACTCAATGGGACCGTAATGTTGCAACCACACACAAGTTGACCTGCTGTGAGGATAAAACGAGTTAGTACATTTCAAACATGAAGAAGGTCATTTTAAAACCATCATGAAAAACCAAAATTGCAAAAGTATCAAACACCAAAAATGCTTACCGAAGAAAGAATATGTATTGTGCTAGGCACCCTCCTCCCGTCCTGTGGTGCAACTGATGTCCCTTTCTCCAAAAATGAACTCAATGGGACCGTAACGTTGCAACCACACACAAGTTGGCCTGCTGTGAGGAAAAACGACTTAGTACATTTCAAACATGAAATAGGTCATTTTAAAATCAACATGAAAAACCAAAATTCCAAAAGTATCAAACACAAAAAAATGCTTACCGAAGAAAGAAAATGTATTGTGCTAGGCACCCTCCTCCCGCCCTGTGGTGCAACTGATGTCCCTCTCTCCAAAAATGTACTCAATTGGACCGTATTGTTGCAACCACACACTAGTTGACCTGCTGTGAGGTAAAAACGAGTTAGTACATTTCAAAAATGAAAAAGGTCATTTTAAAATCATCATGAAAAACCAAAATTCCAAAAGTATCAAACACAAATAAATCCTTACCGAAGAAAGAAAATGTATTGTGCTAGGCACCCTCCTCCCGCCCTGTGGTGCAACTGATGTCCCTCTCTCCAAAAATGAACTCAATGGGACCGTAATGTTGTAACCACACACTAGTTGACCAGCTGTGAGGAAGAAACGAGTTAGTACATTTCAAATATGAGAAAGGTCATTTTAAAATCATCATGAAAAACCAAAATTCCAAAAGTATCAAACACAAAAAAATGCTTACTGAAGAAAGAAAATGTATCGTGCTCCGCACCCACCTCCCGCCCTGTGGTGCAACTGATATCCCTCTCTCCAAAAATGTACTTAATGGGACCGTAATGTTGCAACCACACACAAGTTGACCTGCTGTGAGGAAAAAACGAGTTAGTAAATTTTAAACATGAAAAAGGTCATTTTAAAATCATCATGAAAAACCAAAATTCCAAAAGTATCAAACACAAAGAAATGCATACCAAAGAAAGAAAATGTATTGTGCTAGGCACCCACTTCCTGCTCTGTGGTGCAACTGATGTCCCTTTCTCCAAAAATGTACTCAATGGGACCGTAATGTTGCAACCACACAGTAGTTGATCTGCTGTGAGGAAAAAACGAGTTAGTACATTTCAAACACGAAAAAGGTCATTTTAAAATCATCATGAAAAACAGAAATTCCAAAAGTATCAAACACAAAAAAATGCTTACCGAAGAAAAATGTATTGTGCTAGGCACCCACATCCCGCCCTGTGGTGCAACTGATGTCCCTCTCTCCAAAAATGAACTCAATGTGACCGTAATGTTGCAACCACACACAAGTTGACCTGCTGTGAGGAAAAAACGAGTTAGTACATTTCAAACATAAAACAGGTCATTTTAAAATCATCATGAAAAACCAAAATTCCAAAAGTATCAAACACAAAAAATGCTTACCGATGAAAGAAAATGTATTGTGCTCGGCACCCACCTCTTGCCCTGTGGTGCAACTGATGTCCCTCTCTCCAAAAATGTACTCAATGGGACCGTAATGTTGCAACCACACACAAGTTGACCTGTTGTGAGGAAAAAACAAGTTAGTACATTTCAAACATGAAAAAGGTCAGTTTAAAATCATCATGAAAAACCAAAATTCCAAAAGTATCAAACACAAAAAAATGCTTACCGAAGAAAGAAAATGTATTGTGCTAAGCACCCTCCTCCCGCCCTGTGGTGCAACTGATGTCCCTCTATCCAAAAATGTACTCAATGGGACCGTAAGGTTGTAACCACACACTAGTTGACCAGCTGTGAGGAAAAAACGAGTTAGTACATTTCAAACATGAGAAAGGTCATATTAAAATCCTCATGAAAAACCAAAATTCCAAAAGTATCAAACACAAAATAATGCTTACCGAAGAAAGAAAATGTATTGTACTCGGCTCCCACCTCCTGCCCTGTGGTGCAACTGATGTCCCTCTCTCCAAAAATGAACTCAATGGGACCGTAATGTTGCAACCACACACAAGTTGACCTGCTGTGAGGAAAAAACGAGTTAGTACATTTCAAACATGAAAAAGGTCATTTTAAAATTATCATGAAAAACCAAAATTCCAAAAGTATGAAACACAAAAGAATGCTTACCGAAGAAAGAAAATGTATTGTGCTAGGCACCCACCTCCCGCACTGTGGTGCAACTGATGTCCCTCTCTCCAAAAATGTACTTAATGGGACCGTAACGTTGCAACCACACACAAGTTGACCTGCTGTGAGGAAAAACGAGTTAGTAAATTTCAAACATGAAAAAGGTCATTTTAAAATCATCATGAAAAACCAAAATTCCAAAAGTATCAAACACAAAGAAATGCTTACCGAAGAAAGAAAATATATCGTGCTCCGCACCCACCTGCCGCCCTGTGGTGCAACTGATGTCCCTCTCTCCAAGAATGTACTCAGTGGGACCGTAATGTTGCAACCAATCACAAGTTGACCTGTTGTGAGGAAAAAACGAGTTAGTACATTTCAAACACGAAAAAGGTCATTTTAAAATCATCATGAAAAACCAAAATTCCAAAAGTATCAAACACAAAACAATTCTTACCGAAGAAAGAAAATGTATTGTGCTAGGCACCCTCCTCCCGCCCTGTGGTGCAACTGATGTCCCTCTCTCCAAAAATGAACTCAATGGGACCGTAATGTTGCAACCAAACATAAGTTGACCTGCTGTGAGGAAAAAACGAGTTAGTACATTTCAAACATGAAAAAGATCATTTTAAAATCATCATGAAAAACAAAAATTCCAAATGTATCAAACACAAAAAAATCCTTACCGAAGAAAGAAAATGTATTGTGCTAGGCACCCTCCTCCCGCCCTGTGGTGCAACAGATGTCCCTCTCTCCAAAAATGTACTCAATGGGACCGTAATGTTGCAACCAAACATAAGTTGACCTGCTGTGAGGAAAAAACGAGTTAGTACATTTCAAACATGAAAAAGATCATTTTAAAATCATCATCAAAAACCAAAATTCCAAAAGTATCATACACAAAAAAATGCGTACCGAAGAAAGAAAATGTATCGTGCTCCGCCCCCAACTCTCGCCCTGTGGTGCAACTGATGTCACTCTCTCCAAAAATGTACTCAATGGGACCGTAATGTTGCAACCACACACAAGTTGACCTGCTGTGAGGAAAAAACGAGTTAGTACATTTCAAACATGAAGAAGGTCATTTTAAAACCATCATGAAAAACCAAAATTCCAAATGTATCAAACACAAATAAATCCTTACCGAAGAAAGAAAATGTATTGTGCTAGGCACCCTCCTCCCGCCCTGTGGTGCAACTGATGTCCCTCTCTCCAAAAATGAACTCAATGGGACCGTAATGTTGTAACCACACACTAGTTGACCAGCTGTGAGGAAAAAACGAGTTAGTACATTTCAAACATGAGAAAGGTCATTTTAAAATCATCATGAAAAACCAAAATTCCAAAAGTATCAAACACAAAAAAATGCTTACCGAAGAAAGAAAATGTATTGTACTCGGCTCCCACCTCCTGCCCTGTGGTGCAACTGATGTCCCTCTCTCCAAAAATGTACTCAATGGGACCGTAATGTTGCAACCACACACAAGTTGACCTGCTGTGAGGAAAAAACGAGTTAGTACATTTCAAACATGAAAAAGGTCATTTTAAACCTATCATGAAAAACCAAAATTCCAAAAGTATGAAACACAAAAGAATGCTTACCGACGAAAGAAAATGTATTGTGCTAGGCACCCACCTCCCGCACTGTGGTGCAACTGATGTCCCTCTCTCCAAAAATGTACTTAATGGGACCGTAACGTTGCAACCACACACAAGTTAACCTGCTGTGAGGAAGAACGAGTTAGTAAATTTCAAACATGAAAAAGGTCATTTTAAAATCATCATGAAAAACCAAAATTCCAAAAGTATCAAACACAAAAAAATGCTTACCGAAGAAAGAAAATGTATTGTGCTAAGCACCCTCCTCCCGCCCTGTGGTGCAACTGATGTCCCTCTCTCCAAAAATGAACTCAATGGGACCGTAATGTTGTAACCACACACTAGTTGACCAGCTGTGAGGAAAAAACGAGTTAGTACATTTCAAACATGAGACAGGTCATTTTAAAATCATCATGAAAAACCAAAATTCCAAGAGTATCAAACACAAAAAATGCTTACCGAAGAAAGAAAATGTATTGTGCTAGGCACCCACCTCGTGCCCTGTTGTGCAATTGATGTCTCTCTCTCCAAAAATGTACTCAATGGGACCGTAATGTTGCAACCACACACAAGTTGACCTGTTGTGAGGAAAAAACAAGTTAGTACATTTCAAACATGAAAAAGGTCATTTTAAAATCATCATGAAAAACCAAAATTCCAAAAGTAACAAACACAAAAAAATGCTTACCGAAGAAAGAAAATCTATTGTGCTAGGCACCCACCTCCCCCTCTGTGGTGCAACTGACGTCCCTCTCTCCAAAAATGTACTCAACGGGGCCGTAATGTTGCAACCACACACTAGTTGACCTGCTGTGAAAAAAAAACGAGTTAGTACATTTTAAACATGAAAAATTTCAATTTAAAATCATCATGAACAACGAAAATTCTAAAAGTATCAAACACAAAAAAATGCTTACCGAAGTGACAAAATGTATTGTGCTAAGCACCCTCCTCCCGCCCTGTAGTGCAATTGATGTCCCTCTCTCCAAAAATTTACTAAATGGGACCGTAATGTTGCACCCACACAGTAGATTACTTGCTGTGGGAAAAAAACGAGTTAGTACATTTCAAACATGAAAAAGGTCATTTTAAAATCATCATAAAAAACAAAAATTCCAAATGTATCAAACCCAAAAAATCCTTACCGAAGAAAGAAAATGTTTTGTGCTAGGCACCCTCCTTCCGCCCTGTGGTGCAACTGATGTCCCTCCCTCCAAAAATGTACTCAATGGGACCGTAATGTTGCAACCAAACATAAGTTGACCTGCTGTGAGGAAAAAACGAGTTAGTACATTTCAAACATGAAAGAAATCACTTTAAAATCATCGTGAAAAACCAAAAGTCCAAAAGTATCATACACAAAAAAATGCGTACCGAAGAAAGAAAATGTATCGTGCTCCGGCCCCAACTCTCGCCCTGTGGTGCAACTGATGTCACTCTCTCCAAAAATGTACTCAATGGGACCGTGATGTTGCAACCACACACAAGTTGAGCTGCTGTGAGGAAAAAACGAGTTAGTACATTTCAAACATGAAAAAGGTCGTTTTGAAACCATCATGAAAAACCAAAATTCCAAAAGTATCAAACACCAAAAATGCTTACCGAAGAAAGAATATGTATTGTGCTAGGCACCCTTCTCCCGCTCTGTGGTGCAACTGATGTCCCTTTCTCCAAAAATGAACTCAATGGGACAGTAACGTTGCAACCACACACAAGTTGGCCTGCTGTGAGGAAAAGCGACTTAATACATTTCAAACATGAAATAGGTCATTTTAAAATCAACATGAAAAACCAAAATTCCAAAAGTATCAAACACAAAAAAATGCTTACCGAAGAAAGAAAATGTATTGTGCTAGGCACCCGCCTCCCGCCCTGTGGTGCAACTGATGCCCTCTCTCCAAAAATGCACTCAATGGGACCGTAATGTTCCTACCACACACAAGTTGACGTGCTGTGAGGAAAAAATGAGTTAGTTAATTTCAAACATATAAAAGGTCATTTTAAAATCATCACGAAAAACCAAAATTCCAAAAGTATCAAAGACAAAAAAATGCTTACTTTAGAAAGAAATTGTTTCGTGCTCCGCACCCACCTCCCCCCCTAAGGTGCAACTGATGTCCCTCTCTCCAAAAATGTACTCAATGGGACCGTAATGATGCAACCACACACAAGTTGACCTGCTGTGAGGAAAAAACGAGTTAGTACATTTCAAACATGAAAAAGGTCATTTTAAAATCATCATGAAAATCCAAAATTCCAAAAGTATCAAACACAAAAAAATGCTTACCGAAGAAAGAAAACGTTTTGTGCTAGGCACCCACCTCCCGCCCTGTGGTGCAACTGATGTCCCTCTCTCCAAAAATGTACTCAATGGGACCGCAATGTTGCAACCACACACAAGTTGACCTGCTGTGAGGTAAAAACGAGTTAGTACATTTCAAACATGAAAAAAGTCATTTTAAAATCATCATGAAAAACAAAAATTCCAAAAGTATCAAACACAAGAAAATGCTTACCGACGAAAGAAAATGTATTGTGCTAGGCACCCTCCTCCCGCCCTGTGGTGCAACTGATGACCCTCTCTCCAAAAATGGACTCAATGGGACCGTACTGTTGCAACCACACATTAGTTGACCTGCTGTGAGGGAAAAACGAGTTAGTACATGTCAAACATGAGAAAGGTCATTTTAAAATCATCATGAAAAACCAAAATTCCAAAAGTATCAAACACAAAAAAATGCTTACCGAAGAAAGAAAATGTATCCTTCTCCGCACCCACCTCCCGCCCTGTGGTGCAACTGATGTCCCTGTCTCCAAAAATGTACTCAATGGGACCGTAATGTTGCAACCACACACTAGTTGAACTGCTTTGAGGAAAAAACGAGTTAGTACACTTCAAAAATCAAAAAGGTCATTTTAAAATCATCATGAAAAACCAAAATTCCAAAACTATCAAACACAAAAAAATGCTTACCGAAGAAAGAATATGTATTGTGCTAGGCACCCTCCTCCCGCTCTGTGGTGCAACTGATGTCCCTCTCTCCAAAAAAGAACTCAATTGGACCGTAATGTTGCAACCTCACACTAGTTGACCTGCTGTGAGGTTAAAACGAGTTAGTACATTTCATAAATGAAACAGGACATTTTAAATCATCATGAAAAACAAAAATTCCAAAAGTATCAAACACAAAAATGCTTACCGAAGAAAAAAATTGTATTGTGTTCAAACATGAAAAAGGTCATTTTAAAATCATCATGAAAAAAAAAAATTCAAAATGTATCAAACACAAAAAAATCCTTACCGAAGAAAGAAAATGTATTGTGCTAGGCACCCTCCTCCCGCCCTGTGGAGCAACTGATGTCCCCCTATCCAAAAATGTACTCAATGGGACCGTAATGTTGCAACCAAACATAAGTTGACCTGCTGTGAGTTAAAAACGAGTTAGTACATTTCAAACATGAAAATGGTCATTATATAGTCATCGTGAAAAACGAAAATTCCAAAAGTATTAAACACAAATAAAATGCGTACCGAAGAAAGAAAATGTATCGTGCTCGGCCTCCAACTCTCGCCCTGTGGTGCAACTGAAGTCCCTCTCTCCAAAAATGTACTCAATGGGACCGTAATGTTGCAACCACACACAAGTTGACCTGCTGTGAGGAAAAAACGAGTTAGTACATTTCAAACATGAAAAAGGTCATTTTAAAATCATCATGAAAAACCAAAATTCCTAAAGTATCAAACACAAAAAAATGCTTACCGAAGAAAGAAAATGTATCGTGCTCCGCACCCACCTCCCGCCCTGTGGTGCAACTGATGTCCCTCTCTCCAAAAATGAACTCAATGGGACCGTAATGTTGCAACCGCACTCAAGTTGACCTGGTGTGAGGAAAAAAAGAGTTACTACATTTCAAACATGAAAAAGGTCATTTTAAAATCATCATGAAAAACCAAAATTCCAAAAGTATCAAACACAAAAAGATGCTTACCGAAGAAAGAATATGTATTGTGCTAGGCACCCACCTCCCGCTCTGTGGTGCAACTGATGTCCCTCTCTCCAAAAATGTACTTAATGGGACCGTAATGTTGCAACCACACACAAGTTGACTTGCTGTGAGGAAAAAACAAGTTAGTACATTTCAAACATAAAAAAGGTCATTTAAAAATCATCATGAAAAACCAAAATTCCAAAAGTATCAAACACAAAAAATGGTTACCGAAGAAAGAAAATGTATCGTGCTCCGCCCCCAAATCCCGCCCAGTGGTGCAACTGATGTCCCTCTCTCCAAAAATGTTCTCAATGGGACCGTAATGTTGCAACCACACACAAGTTGACCTGTTGTGAGGAAAAAACGAGTTAGTACATTTCAAACATGAAGAAGGTCATTTAAAAACCATCATGAAAAACTAAAATTCCAAAAGTATCAAACACAAAAAAATGCTTACCGAAGAAAGAAAATGTATTGTGCTAGGCACCCTCCTCCCGCCCTGTGGTGCAACTGATGTCCCCCTCTCCAAAAATGAACTCAATGTGACCGTAAAGTTGCAACCACACACTAGTTGACCTGCTGTGAGGAAAAAACGAGTTAGTACATTTCAAACATTAAACAGGACATTTTAAAATCATCATGAAAAACAAAAATTCCAAAAGTATCAAACACAAAAAATGCTTACCGAAGAAAGAAAATGTATTGTGCTAGGCACCCTCCTCCCGCCCTGTGGTGTAACTGATGTCCCTTTCTCCAAAAATGTACTCAATGGGACCTTAATGTTGCAACCACACACTAGTTGACCTGCTGTGAGGAAAAAACGAGTTAGTACATTTTAAACATGAAAAAGGTCTTTTTAAAATCATCATGAAAAACCAAAATTCCGAAAGTATCAAACACAAAATATGCTTACCGAAGAAAAAAAATGTATTGTGTTATGCACCATCCTCCCGCCCTATGGTGCAACTGATGTCCCTCTCTCCAAAAATGTACTCAATGGGACCGTAATGTTGCAACCACACACAAGTTGACCTGCTGTGAGGAAAAAACGAGTTAGTACATTTCAAACGTGAAAAAGGTCATTTTAAACTCATCATGGAAAACCAAAATTCCAAGAGTTTCAAACACAAAAAATGCTTACCGAAGAAAGAAAATGTATTGTGCTAGGCACCCACCTCCCACCCTGTGGTGCAACTGATGTCCCTCTCTCCAAAAATTAACTCAATGTGACCGTAATGTTGCAACCACACACTAATTGACCTGCTGTGAGGAAAAAACGAGTTAGTACATTTTAAACATGAAAAATGTCATTTTAAACTCATCATGAAAAATCAAAATTCCAAAAGTAGGAAACACAAAAAAAAGCTTACCGAAGAAAGAAGATGTATTGTGCTCGGCACCCACCTCCCGCCCTGTGGTGCAACTGATGTCCCTTTCTCCAAAAATGTACTCAATGGGACCGTAATGTTGCAACCACACACAAGTTGACCTGCTGTGAGGAAAAAACGAGTTAGTACATTTCAAACATGAAAATGGTCATTTTAAAATTATCATGAAAAACTAAAATTCCAAAAGTATCAAACACAAAAAAATGCTTACCGAAGAGAGAAAATGTATTGTGCTAGGCATCCACCTCCCGCCCTGTGGTGCAACTGATGTCCCTCTCTCCAAAAATGTACTCAATGGGACCGTAATGTTGCAACCACACACAAGTTGACCTGCTGTGAGGTAAAAACGAGTTAGTACATTTTAAACATGAAAAATGTCATTTTAAAATCATCATGAAAAATCAAAATTCCAAAAGTAGGAAACACAAAAAAAAGCTTACCGAAGAAAGAAAATGTATTGTGCTCGGAACCCACCTCCCGCCCTGTGGTACAACTGATGTCCCTCTCTCCAAAAATGTACTCAATGGGACCGTAATGTTGCAACCACACACAAGCTGACCTGCTGTGAGGAAAAAACGAGTTAGTACATTTCAAACATGAAAATGGTCATTTTAAAATCATCATGAAAAACCAAAATTCCAAAAGTATCAAACACAAAAAAATGCTTACCGAAGAGAGAAAATGTATTATGCTAGGCACCCACCTCACGCCCTGTGGTGCAACTGATGTCCCTCTCTCCAAAAATGTACTCAATGGGACCGTAATGTTGCAACCACACACAAGTTGACCTGCTGTGAGGAAAAAACGAGTTAGTACATTTCAAACATGAAACAGGACATTTTAAAATCATCGTGAAAAACCAAAAACCCAAAAGTATCAAACACAAAAAAAATGCGTACCGAAGAAAGAAAATGTATAGTGCTCCACCCCCAACTCTCGCCCTGTGGTGCAACTGATGTCCCTCTCTCCAAAAATGTACTCAATGGGACCGTAATGTTGCAACCACACACAAGTTGACCTGCTGTGAGGTACAAACGAGTTATTACATTTCAAACTTGAAAAAGGTCATTTTAAAATCATAATGAAAGCCAAAATTCCAAAAGTATCAAACACAAAAAATGCTTACCGAAGAAAGAAAATGTATTGCGCTAGGCACCCTCCTCCCGCCCTGTGGTGCAACTGATGTCCCCCTCTCCAAAAATGATCACAATGGGACCGTAATGTTGCAACCACACACTAGTTGACCAGCTGTGAGGAAAAAACGAGTTAGTACATTTCAAACATGAAACAGGACATTTTAAAATCATGATGAAAAACCAAAATTCCAAGAGTATCAAACACAAAAAATGCTTACCGAAGATAGAAAATCTATTGTGCTAGGCACCTTCCTCCCGCCCTGTGGTGCAACTGATGTCCCTTTCACCAAAAATGAACGCAATGGGACCGTAATGTTGCAACCACACACAAGTTGACCTGCTGTGAGGAAAATATGAGTTAGTACATTTCAAACATGAAAAAGGTCATTTTAAAATCATCATGAAAAACCAAAATTCCATAAGTATCAAACACAAAAAAATGCTTACCGAAGAAAGAACATGTATCGTGCTCCGCACCCACCTCCCGCCCTGTGGTGCAACTGATGTCCCTCTCTCCAAAAATGTACTCAATGGGACCGTAATGTTGCAACCACACACAAGTTGACCGGCTGTGAGGAAAAAATGAGTTAGTTCATTTCAAACATGAAAAAGGTCATTTTAAAATCATCATGAAAAACCAAAATTCCAAAAGTATCAAACACAAAAAATGCTTACCGAAGAAAGGAAATGTATTGTGCTAGGCACCCTCCTCCCGCCCTGTGGTGCAACTGATGTCCCTCTCACCAAAAATGAACTCAATGGGACCGTAATGTTACAACCACTCACAAGTTAACCTGCTGTGAGGAAAAAACGTGTTAGTACATTTCAAACATGAAAAAGGTCATTTTAAAATCATCATGAAAAACCAAAATTCCAAAAGTATCAAACACAAAAAATTGCTTACCGAAGAGAGAAAATGTATTGTGCTAGGCACCCACCTCACGCCCTGTGGTGCAACTGATGTCCCTCTCTCCAAAAATGTACTCAATGGGACCGTAATGTTGCAACCACACACAAGTTGACCTGCTGTGAGGAAAAACGAGTTAGTACATTTCAAACATGAAACAGGACATTTATAATCATCGTGAAAAACCAAAATTCCAAAAGTATCAAACACAAAAAAAAATGCGTACCGAAGAAAGAAAATGTATCGTGCTCCGCCCCCAACTCCCGCCCTGTGGTGCAACCGATGTCCATCTCTCCAAAAATGTACTCAATGGGAGCGTAATGTTGCAACCACACACAAGTTGACCTGCTGTGAGGCAAAAACGAGTTAGTAAATTTTAAACATGAAAAAGATCATTTTAAAATCTTCATGAAAAATCAAAATTCCAAAAGTAGCAAACACAAAAAAGAGCTTACCGAAGAAAGAAAATGTATTGTGCTCGGCACCCACCTCCCGCCCTGTGGTGCAACTGATGACCCTCTCTCCAAAAATGTACTCAATGGGACCGTAATGTTGCAACCACACACAAGTTGACCTGCTGTGAGGAAAAAACGAGTTAGTACATTTCAAACATGAAAATGGTCATTTTAAAATCATCATGAAAAAACAAAATTCCAAAAGTTTCAAACACAAAAAAATGCTTACCAAAGAAAGAAAATGTATCGTGCTCCGCACCCACCTGCCGCCCTGTGGTGCAACTGATGTCCCTCTCTCCAAGAATGTACTCAATGGGACCGTAATGTTGCAACCACACACAAATTGACCCGCTGTGAGGCAAAAATGAGTTTATTACATTTCAAACATATAAAAGGTCATTTTAAAATCATCATGAAAAACCAAATTCCAAAAGTATCAAAGACAAAAAAATGCTTACCGAAGAAAGAAAACGTTTTGTGCTAGAGACCCACCTCCCGCCCTGTGGTGCAACTGATGTCCCTTTCTCCAAAAATGTACTCAATAGGACCATAATGTTGCAACCACACACAAGTTGACCTGCTGTGAGGAAAAAACGAGTTTGTACATTTCAAACATGAAAAAGGTCATTTTAAAATCATCATGAAAAACCAAAATTCCAAAAGTATCAAAGACAAAAATTTGCTTACCGAAGAAAGGAAATGTATTGCGCTAGGCACCCTCCTCCCGCCCAGTGGGACAAATGATGTCCCTCTCTCCAAAAATGAACTCAATGGGACCGTAATGTTGCAACCACATTCAAGTTGACCTGGTGTGAGGAAAAAAAGAGTTAGAACATTTCAAACATGAAAAAGGTCATTTTAAAATCATCATGAAAAACCAAAATTCCCAAAGTATCAAACACAAAAAAATGCTTACCGAAGAAAGAAAATGTATTGTGCTAGGCACCCACCTCCTGCTCTGTGGTGCAACTGATGTCCCTCTCTCCAAAAATGTACTCAATGGGACCGCAATGATGCAACCACACACAAGTTGACCTGCTGTGAGGAAAAAACGAGTTAGTACATTTCAATCATGAAAAAGGTCATTTTAAAATCATCATGAAAAATCAAAATTCCAAAAGTATCAAACACAAAAAATGCTTACCGAAGAGAGAAAATGTATTGTGCTAGGAACTTTCCTCCCGCCCTGTGGTGCAACTGATGTCCCTTTCACCAAAAATGAACGCAATGGGACCGTAATGTTGCAACCACACACAAGTTGACTGGCTGTGAGGAAAAAACCAGTTAGAACATTTCAAACATAAAAAAGGTCATTTTAAATTCATCATGAAAAACGAAAATTGCAAAAGTATCAAACACAAAAAATGCTTACCGAAGAAAGGAAATGTATTGTGCTAGGCACCCTCCTCCCGCCCTGTGGTGCAACTGATGTCCGTCTCTCCTAAAATGAACTCAATGGGACCGTAATGTTACAACCACTCACAAGTTGACCTGCTGTGAGGAAAAAACGTGATAGTACATTTCAAACATGAAAAAGGTCATTTTAAAATCATCATGAAGAACCTAAATTCCAAAAGTATCAAACACAAAAAATGCTTACCGAAGAAAGAAAATGCATTGTGCTAGGCACCCTCCTCCCGCCCTGTGATGCAACTGATGTTTCCCTCTCCAAAAATGAACTCAATGGGACCGTAATGTTGCAACCACACACTAGTTGACCTGCTGTGAGGAAAAAACGAGTTAGTACATTTCAAACGTGAAAAAGGTCATTTTAAAATCATCATGAAAAACCAAAATTCCAAACGTATCAAACACAAAAAAATGCTTACTGAAGACAGAAAATGTATCGTGGTCCACACCCACCTCCCGCCCTGTGGTGCAACTGATGTCCCACTCTCCAAAAATGTACTCAATGGGACCCTAATGTTGCAACCACACACTAGTTGACCTGCTGTGAGGAAAAAACGAGTTAGTACATTTCAAACACGAAAAAGGTCAGTTTGAAATCATCATGAAAAACCAAAATCCCAAAAGTATCAAACACAAAAAAATGCTTACCGAAGAAAGAAAATGTATTGTGCTAGGCACCCACCTCCCGAACTGTGGTGCAACTGATGTCCCTCTCTCCAAAAATGTACTCAATGGGACCGTAATGTTGCAACCACACACAAGTTGACCAGCTGTGAGGAAAAACGAGTTATTACATTTCAAACATGAAAAAGGTCATTTTAAAATCATCATGAAAAGCCAAAATGCCAAAAGTATCAAAAAAAAAAAAAATGCTTACCGAAGAAAGAATATGTATTGTGCTAGGCACCCTCCTCCCGCCCTGTGGTGCAACTGATGTCCCTTTCTCCAAAAAATGAACTTAATGGGTCCATAATGTCGCAACCACACACAAGTTGACCTGCTGTGAGAAAAAAACGAGTTAGTACATTTCAAAATGAAAAAGGTCATTTTAAAATCATGATGAAAAACCAAATTTCCAAAAGTATCAAACACAAAAAATGCTAACCGAAGAAAGAAAATGTATTGTGCTTCGCACCCTCCTCCCGCCCTGTGGTGCAACTGATGTCCCTCCCTCCAAAAATGTACTCAATGGGACCGTAATGTTGCAACCACACACAAGTTGACCTGCTTTGAGGAAAAAACGAGTTATTACATTTTAAACATGAAAAAGGTCATTTTAAAATCATCATGAAAGCCAAAATTCCAAAAGTATCAAACACAAAAAATGCTTACCAAAGAAAGAAAATGTATTGTGCTCGGCACCCTCCTCCCGCCCTGTGGTGCAACTGATGTCTCCCTCTCCATTAATGATATCAATGGGACCGTAATGTTGCAACCACACACTAGTTGACCAGCTGTGAGGAAAAAACGAGTTAGTACATTTCAAACATGAGAAAGGTCATTTTAAAATCATCATAGAAAACGAAAAATTCCAAAAGTATCAAACACAATAAATGCTTACCGAAAAAAAGAAAATGTATTGTGCTAGGCACCCTCCTTCCGCCCTGAGGTGCAACTCATGTCCCTCTCTCCAAAAATGAACTCAAAGGGACCGTAATGTTGCAACCACACACAAGTTGACCTGCTGTGAGGAAAAATCGAGTTAGTACATTTCAAACATGAAAAAGGTCATTTTTAAATCATCATGAAAAACCAAAATTCCAAAAGTATCAAACACAAAAAAATGCTTACCGGAGAAAGAAAATGTATCGTGCTCCGCACCCACCTCCCGTCCTTTGGTGCAACTGATGTCCCTCTCTCCAAAAATGTACTAAATGGGACCGTAATGTTGCAACCACACACAAGTTGACCTGCTGTGAGGAAAAAACGAGTTAGTACACTTCAAACATGAAAAAGGTCATTTTAAAATCATCATGAAAAACCAAAATTCCAAGAGCATCAAACACAAAAAATGCTTACCGAAGAAAGAAAATGTATTGTGCTAGGCACCCACCACCCGCCCTGTGGTGCAACTGATGTCCCTCTCTCCAAAAATGAACGCAATGGGACCGTAATGTTGCAACCACACACAAGTCGACCTGCTGTGAGGAAAAAATGAGTTAGTACATTTCAAACATGAAGAAGGTCATTTTAAAATCATCATGAAAAACCAAAATGCCAAAAGTGTCAAACACAATAAAATGCTTACCGAAGAAAGAAAATGTATTGTGCTAGGCACCCACCTCCCGCCCTGTGGTGCAACTGATGTCCCTCTCTCAAAAAACGTACTCAATGGGACCGTAATGTTGCAACCACACACAAGTTGACCTGCTTTGAGGAAAAAACGAGTTAGTACATTTCAAACATGTGAAAGGTCATTTTAAAATCATCATAGAAAAGGAAAAATTCCAAAAGTATCAAACACAAAAAATGCTTACCGAAAAAAAGAAAATGTATTGTGCTAGGCACCCTCCTCCCGCCCTGAGGTGCAACTGATGTCCCTCTCTCCAAAAATGAACTCAAAGGGACCGTAATGTTGCAACCACACTCAAGTTGACCTGCTGTGAGGAAAAAATGAGTTAGTACATTTCAAACATGAAAAAGGTCATTTTAAAATCATCATGAAAAACCAAAATACCAAAAGTATCAAACACAATAAAATGCTTACCGAAGAAAGGAAATGTATCGTGCTCCGCACCCACCTCCCGCCCTGTGGTGCAACTAATGTCCCCCTCTCCAAAAATGAACTCAATTGGTCCGTAATGTTGCAACCACACACTAGTTGACTTGCTGTGAGGAAAAAACGAGTAAGTACATTTCAAACAAGAAAAAGCTCATTTTAAAATCATCATGAAAAATCAAAATTCGAAAAGTATCAAACACAAAAAAATGCTTACTGAAGAAAGAAAGTGTATCGTGGTCCGCACCCACCTCCCGCCCTGTGGTGCAACTGATGTCCCACTCTCCAAAAATGTACTCAATGGGACCGTAATGTTGCAACCACACACTAGTTGACCTGCTGTGAGGAAGAAACGAGTTAGTACATTTCAAACACGAAAAAGGTCAGTTTAAAATCATCATGAAAAACCAAAATTCCAAAAGTATCAAACTCAAAAAAATGCTTACCGAAGAAAGAAAATGTATTGTGCTAGGCACCCACCTCCCGCCCTGTGGTGCACCTGATGTCCCTCTCTCCAAAAATGTACTCAATGGGACCGTAATGTTGCAACCACACACAAGTTGACCTGCTGTGAGAAAAAAACGAGTTAGTACATTTCAAACATGAAAGAGGTCATTTTAAAATCATGATGAAAAACCAAATTTCCAAAAGTATCAAACACAAAAAATGCTTACCGAAGAAAGAGAATGTATTGTGCTTCGCACCCTCCTCCTGCCCTGTGGTGCAACTGATGTCCCTCTCTCCAAAAATGTACTCAATGGGACCGTAATGTTGCAACCACACACAAGTTGACCTGCTCTTAGGAAAAAACGAGTTATTACATTTCAAACATGAAAAAGGTCATTATAAAATCATAATGAAAGCCAAAATTCCAAAAGTATCAAACACAAAAAATGCTTACCGAAGAAAGAAAATGTATTGCGCTAGGCACCCTCCTCCCGCCCTGTGGTGCAACTGATGTCCCCCTCTCCAAAAATGATCACAATGGGACCGTAATGTTGCAACCACACACTAGTTGACCAGCTGTGAGGAAAAAACGAGTTATTACATTTCAAACATGAAATAGGTTATTTTAAAATCATCATGAAAAACCAAAATTCCAAGAGTATCAAACACAAAAAATGCTTACCGAAGATAGAAAATCTATTGTGCTAGGCACCTTCCTCCCGCCCTGTGGTGCAACTGATGTCCCTTTCACCAAAAATGAACGCAATGGGACCGTAATGTTGCAACCACACACAAGTTGACCTGCTGTGAGGAAAAAACGAGTAAGTACATTTCAAACAAGAAAAAGGTCATTTTAAAATCATCATGAAAAATCAAAATTCCATAAGTATCAAACACAAAAAAATGCTTACTGAAGAAAGAAAGTGTATCGAGGTCCGCACCCACCTCCCGCCCTGTGGTGCAACTGATGTCCCACTCTCCAAAAATGTACTCAATGGGACCGTAATGTTGCAACCACACACAAGTTGACCTGCTCTGAGGAAAAAACGAGTTATTACATTTCAAACATGAAAAAGGTCATTTTAAAATCATAATGAAAGCCAAAATTCCAAAAGTATCAAACACAAAAAATGCTTACCGAAGAAAGAAAATGTATTGCGCTAGGCACCCTCCTCCCGCCCTGTGGTGCAACTGATGTCCCCCTCTCCAAAAATGATCACAATGGGACCGTAATGTTGCAACCACACACTAGTTGACCAGCTGTGAGGAAAAAACGAGTTAGTACATTTCAAACATGAAATAGGTTATTTTAAAATCATCATGAAAAACCAAAATTCCAAGAGTATCAAACACAAAAAATGCTTACCGAAGATAGAAAATCTATTGTGCTAGGCACCTTCCTCCCGCCCTGTGGTGCAACTGATGTCCCTTTCACCAAAAATGAACGCAATGGGACCGTAATGTTGCAACCACACACAAGTTGACCTGCTGTGAGGAAAAAACGAGTAAGTACATTTCAAACAAGAAAAAGGTCATTTTAAAATCATCAAGAAAAATCAAAATTCCATAAGTATCATACACAAAAAAATGCTTACTGAAGAAAGAAAGTGTATCGTGGTCCGCACCCACCTCCCGCCCTGTGGTGCAACTGATGTCCCACTCTCCAAAAATGTACTCAATGGGACCG
This sequence comes from Schistocerca serialis cubense, assembly GCF_023864345.2. NCBI lineage: Eukaryota > Metazoa > Arthropoda > Insecta > Orthoptera > Acrididae > Schistocerca > Schistocerca serialis. Next base: position 235,542,406 of record NC_064647.1, on the reverse strand, counting down.
TAATGTTGCAACCACACACAAGTTGACATGCTCTGAGGAAAAAACGAGTTATTACATTTCAAACATGAAAAAGGTCATTTTAAAATCATCATGAGAAACCAAAATTCCAAAAGTATCAAACACAAAAAATGCTTACCGAAGAAAGAAAATGTATTGTGCTAGGCACCCTCCTCCCGCCCTGTGGTGCAACTGATGTCCCTCTCTCCAAAAATGTACTCAATGGGACCGTAATGTTGCAACCACACACTAGTTGACCTGCTGTGAGGAAAAAACGAGTTAGTACATTTCAAACATGAAAAAGGTCATTTTAAAATCATCATGAGAAACCAAAATTCCAAAAGTATCAAACACAAAAAATGCTTACCGAAGATAGAAAATGTATTGTGGTAGGCACCCTCCTCCCGCCCTGTGGTGCAACTGATGTCCCTCTCTCCAAAAATGTACTCAAAGGGACCGTAATGTTGCAACCACACACTAGTTGACCTGCTGTGAGGAAAAAGCGAGTTAGTACATTTCAAACATGAAAAAGGTCATTTTAAATTCATCATGAAAAACGAAAATTTCAAAAGTATCAAACACAAAAAATGCTTACCGAAGAAAGGAAATGCATTGTGCTAGGCACCCTCCTCCCGCCCTGTGATGCAACTGATGTTTCCCTCTCCAAAAATGAACTCAATGGGACCGTAATGTTGCAACCACACACTAGTTGACCTGCTGTGAGGAAAAAACGAGTTAGTACATTTCAAACGTGAAAAAGGTCATTTTAAAATCATCATGAAAAACCAAAATTCCAAACGTATCAAACACAAAAAAATGCTTACTGAAGAAAGAAAATGTATCGTGGTCCACACCCACCTCCCGCCCTGTGGTGCAACTGATGTCCCACTCTCCAAAAATGTACTCAATGGGACCCTAATGTTGCAACCACACACTAGTTGACCTGCTGTGAGGAAAAAACGAGTTAGTACATTTCAAACACGAAAAAGGTCAGTTTGAAATCATCATGAAAAACCAAAATCCCAAAAGTATCAAACACAAAAAAATGCTTAGCGAAGAAAGAAAATGTATTGTGCTAGGCACCCACCTCCCGCCCTGTGGTGCAACTGATGTCCCTCTCTCCAAAAATGTACTCAATGGGACCGTAATGTTGCAACCACACACAAGTTGACCAGCTGTGAGGAAAAACGAGTTATTACATTTCAAACATGAAAAAGGTCATTTTAAAATCATCATGAAAAGCCAAAATGGCAAAAGTATCAAAAAAAAAAAAATGCTTACCGAAGAAAGAATATGTATTGTGCTAGGCACCCTCCTCCCGCCCTGTGGTGCAACTGATGTCCCTTTCTCCAAAAAATGAACTTAATGGGTCCGTAATGTCGCAACCACACACAAGTTGACCTGCTGTGAGAAAAAAACGAGTTAGTACATTTCAAAATGAAAAAGGTCATTTTAAAATCATGATGAAAAACCAAATTTCCAAAAGTATCAAACACAAAAAATGCTAACCGAAGAAAGAAAATGTATTGTGCTTCGCACCCTCCTCCCGCCCTGTGGTGCAACTGATGTCCCTCCCTCCAAAAATGTACTCAATGGGACCGTAATGTTGCAACCACACACAAGTTGACCTGCTTTGAGGAAAAAACGAGTTATTACATTTTAAACATGAAAAAGGTCATTTTAAAATCATCATGAAAGCCAAAATTCCAAAAGTATCAAACACAAAAAATGCTTACCAAAGAAAGAAAATGTATTGTGCTCGGCACCCTCCTCCCGCCCTGTGGTGCTACTGATGTCCCCCTCTCCATTAATGATATCAATGGGACCGTAATGTTGCAACCACACTCAAGTTGACCTGCTGTGAGGAAAAAATGAGTTAGTACATTTCAAACATGAAAAAGGTCATTTTAAAATCATCATGAAAAACCAAAATACCAAAAGTATCAAACACAATAAAATGCTTACCGAAGAAAGAAAATGTATCGTGCTCCACACCCACCTCCCGCCCTGTGGTGCAACTGATGTCCCTCTCTCCAAAAATGTACTCAATGGGACCGTAATGTTGCAACCACACACAAGTTGACCTGCTGTGAGGAAAAAACGAGTTAGTACTCTTCAAACATGAAAAATGTCATTTTAAAATCATCATGAAAAACCAAAATTCCAAGAGCATCAAACACAAAAAATGCTTACCCAAGAAAGAAAATGTATTGTGCTAGGCACCCACCACCCGCCCTGTGGTGCAACTGATGTCCCTCTCTCCAAAAATGAACGAAATAGGACCGTAATGTTGCAACCACACACAAGTTGACCTACTGTGAGGAAAAAATGAGTTAGTACATTTCAAACATGAAAAAGGTCATTTTAAAATCATCATGAAAAGCCAAAATGCCAAAAGTATCAAAAAAAAAAAAAAAAAATGCTTACCGAAGAAAGAATATGTATTGTGCTAGGCACCCTCCTCCCGCCCTGTGGTGCAACTGATGTCCCTTTCTCCAAAAAATGAACTTAATGGGTCCGTAATGTTGCAACCACACACAAGCTGACCTGCTGTGAGAAAAAAACGAGTTAGTACATTTCAAAATGAAAAAGGTCATTTTAAAATCATGATGAAAAACCAAATTTCCAAAAGTATCAAACACAAAAAATGCTAACCGAAGAAAGAAAATGTATTGTGCTTCGCACCCTCCTCCCGCCCTGTGGTGCAACTGATGTCCCTCCCTCCAAAAATGTACTCAATGGGACCGTAATGTTGCAACCACACACAAGTTGACCTGCTTTGAGGAAAAAACGAGTTAGTACATTTCAAACATGAGAAAGGTCATTTTAAAATCATCATAGAAAAGGAAAAATTCCAAAAGTATCAAACACAAAAATGCTTACCGAAAAAAAGAAAATGTATTGTGCTAGGCACCCTCCTCCCGCCCTGAGGTGCAACTGATGTCCCTCTCTCCAAAAATGAACTCAAAGGGACCGTAATGTTGCAACCACACTCAAGTTGACCTGCTGTGAGGAAAAAATGAGTTAGTACATTTCAAACATGAAAAAGGTCATTTTAAAATCATCATGAAAAACCAAAATACCAAAAGTATCAAACACAATAAAATGCTTACCGAAGAAAGAAAATGTATCGTGCTCCGCACCCACCTCCCGCCCTGTGGTTGCAACTGATGTCCCTCTCTCCAAAAATGTACTCAATGGGACCGTAATGTTGCAACCACACACAAGTTGACCTGCTGTGAGGAAAAAACGAGTTAGTACTCTTCAAACATGAAAAATGTCATTTTAAAATCATCATGAAAAACCAAAATTCCAAGAGCATCAAACACAAAAAATGCTTACCCAAGAAAGAAAATGTATTGTGCTAGGCACCCACCACCCGCCCTGTGGTGCAACTGATGTCGCTCTCTCCAAAAATGAACGAAATAGGACCGTAATGTTGCAACCACACACAAGTTGACCTACTGTGAGGAAAAAATGAGTTAGTACATTTCAAACATGAAAAAGGTCATTTTAAAATCATCATGAAAAACGAAAATACCAAAAGTATCAAACACAATAAAATGCTTACCGAAGAAAGAAAATGTATCATGCTCCGCACCCACCTCCCACCCTGTGGTGCAACTGATGTCCCTCTCTCCAAAAATGTACTCAATGGGACCGTAATGTTGCAACCACACACAAGTTGACCTGCTGTGAGGAAAAAACGAGTTAGTACATTTCAAACATGAAAAAGGTCATTTTAAAATCATCATGAAAAACCAAAATTCCAAAGGTATCAAAGACAAAAATTTGCTTACCGAAGAAAGAAAATGTATTGTGCTAGGCACCCACCTCCCGCCCTGTGGCGCAACTGATGTCCCTCTCTCCAAAAATGAACTCAATGGGACCGTAATGTTGCAACCACACTCAAGTTGACCTGCTGTGAGGAAAAAACGAGTTAGTACATTTCAAACAAGAAAAAGGTCATTTTAAAATCATCATGAAAAACCAAAATTCCAAAAGTATCAAACACAAAAAAATACTTACCGAAGAAAGAAAATGTATTGTGCTAGCCACCTGCCTCCGCCCTGTGGTGCAACTGATGTCCCTCTCTCCAAAAATGTACTCAATGGGACCGTAAGGTAGCAGCCACACACAAGTTGATCTGCAGTGAGGAAAAAACGAGTTAGTACATTTCAAACATGAAAAAGGTCATTTTAAAATCATCATGAAAAATCCATAATTCCTAAAGTATCAAACAAAAAAAAATGCATACCGAAGAAAGAAAATGTATTGTGCTGGGCACCCACTTCCCGCCCTGTGGTGCAACTGAGGTCCTTCTCTCCAAAAATGTACTCAATGGGACCGTAATGATGCAACCACACACAAATTGACCTGCCGTGAGGAAAATACGAGTTAGTACATTTCAAACATGAAAAAGGTCATTTTAAAATCATCATGAAAAACCAAAATTCCAAGAGTATCAAACACAAAAAATGCTTACCGAAGAAGGAAAATGTATTGTGCTAGGCACCCACTACCCGCCCTGTGGTGCAACTGATGTCCTTCTCTCCAAAAATGTACTCAATATGGACCGTAATGTAGCAACCACACACTAGTTGACCTGCTGTGAGGAAAAAACGAATAAGTACATTTCAATCATGGAAAAGGTCATTTTAAAATCATGATGAAAAACCAAATTTCCAAAAGTATCAAACACAAAAAATGCTTACCGAAGGAAGAAAATGTATTGTGCTTCGCACCCTCCTCCTGCCCTGTGGTGCAACTGATGTCCCTCTCTCCAAAAATGTACTCAATGGGACCGTAATGTTGCAACCACACACAAGTTGACCTGCTCTGAGGAAAAAACGAGTTATTACATTTCAAACATGAAAAAGGTCATTTTAAAATCATAATGAAAGCCAAAATTCCAAAAGTATCAAACACAAAAAATGCTTACCGAAGAAAGAAAATGTATTGCGCTAGGCACCCTCCTCCCGCCCTGTGGTGCAACTGATGTCCCCCTCTCCAAAAATGATCTCAATCTGACCGTAATGTTGCAACCACACACTAGTTGACCAGCTGTGAGGAAAAAACGAGTTAGTACATTTCAAACATGAAATAGGTTATCTTAAAATCATCATGAAAAACCAAAATTCCAAGAGTATCAAACACAAAAAATGCTTACCGAACAAAGAAAATGTATCGTGCACCGCACCCACCTCCCGCCCTGTGGTGCAACTGATGTCCCTCTCTCCAAAAATGTACTCAATGGGACCGTAATGTTGCAACCACACACAAGTTGACCTGCTGTGAGGAAAAAGCGAGTTAGTATATTTCAATCATGAAAAGGGTCATTTTAAAATCATCATGAAAAACCAAAATTCCAAAAGTATCAAACACAAAAAATGCTTACCGAAGAAAGGAAATGTATTGTGCTAGGCACCCTCCTCCCGCCCTATGGTGCAACTGATGTCCCTCTCACCAAAAATGAACTCAATGGGACCGTAATGTTACAACCACTCACAAGTTAACCTGCTGTGAGGAAAAAACGTGTTAGTACATTTCAAACATGAAAAAGGTCATTTTAAAATCATCATGAAAAACCTAAATTCCAGAAGTATCAAACACAAAAAAATGCTTACCGAAGAAAGAAAATGTATTGTGCTAGGCACCCTCCTCCCGCCCTGTGGTGCAACTGATGTCCCCCTCTCCAAAAATGAACTCAATGGGACCGTAATGTTGCAACCACACACTAGTTGACCTGCTGTGAGGAAAAAACGAGTTAGTACATTTCAAACATGAAAAAGGTCATTTTAAAATCATCATGAAAAACCAAAATTCCAAAAGTATCAAACACAAAAATATGCTTACTGAAGAAAGAAAATGTATCGTGGTCCGCACCCACCTCCCGCAGTGTGGTGCAACTGATGTCCCACTCTCCAAAAATGTATTCAATAAGACCGTAATGTTGCAACCACACACTAGTTGACCTGCTGTGAGGAAAAAACGAGTTAGTACATTTCAATCATGAAAAAGGTCATTTTAAATCATCATGAGAAACCAAAATTCCAAAAGTATCAAACACAAAAAATGCTTACCGAAGAAAGAAAGTGTATTGTGCTAGGCACCTTTCTCCCGCCCTGTGGTGCAACTGATGTCCCTTTCACCAAAAATGAACGCAATGGGACCGTAATGTTGCAACCACACACAAGTTGACCGGCTGTGAGGAAAAAACGAGTTAGTACATTTCAAACATGAAAAAGGTCATTTTAAAATCATCATGAAAAACGAAAATTCCGAAAGTATCAAATACAAAAAATGCTTACCGAAGAAAGGAAATGTATTGTGCTACGCACCCTCCTCCCGCCCTGTGGTGCAACTGATGTCCCTCTCTCCAAAAATGAACTCAATGGGACCGTAATGTTACAACCACTCACAAGTTGAACTGCTGTGAGGAAAAAACGTGTTAGTACATTTCAAACATGAAAAAGGTCATTTTAAAATCATCATGAAAAACCTAAATTACAAAAGTATCAAACACAAAAAAATGCTTACCGAAGAAAGAAAATGCATTGTGCTAGGCACCCTCCTCCCGCCCTGTGGTGCAACTGATGTCCCCCTCTCCAAAAATGAACTCAATGGGTCCGTAATGTTGCAACCACACACTAGTTGACCTGCTGTGAGGAAAAAACGAGTAAGTACATTTCAAACATGAAAAAGGTCATTTTAAAATCATCATGAAAAATCAAAATTCCAAAAGTATCAAACACAAGAAAATGCTTACTGAAGAAAGAAAGTGTATTGTGCTAGGCACCCACCTCCCGCCCTGTGGTGCAACTGATGTCCCTTTCTCCAAAAATGAACTTAATGGGTCCGTAATGTTGCAACCACACACAAGTTGACCTGCTGTGAGAAAAAAACGAGTTAGTACATTTCAAACATGAAAGAGGTCATTTTAAAATCATGATGAAAAACCAAATTTCCAAAAGTATCAAACACAAAAATGCTTACCGAAGAAAGAAAATGTATTGTGCTTCGCACCCTCCTCCTGCCCTGTGGTGCAACTGATGTCCCTCTCTCCAAAAATGTACTCAATGGGACCGTAATGTTGCAACCACACACAAGTTGACCTGCTCTGAGGAAAAAACGAGTTATTACATTTCAAACATGAAAAAGGTCATTTTAAAATCATAATGAAAGCCAAAATTCCAAAAGTATCAAACACAAAAAATGGTTACCGAAGAAAGAAAATGTATTGCGCTAGGCACCCTCCTCCCGCCCTGTGGTGCAACTGATGTCCCCCTCTCCAAAAATGATCTCAATGGGACCGTAATGTTGCAACCACACACTAGTTGACCAGCTGTGAGGAAAAAACGAGTTAGTACATTTCAAACATGAAATAGGTTATTTTAAAATCATCATGAAAAACCAAAATTCCAAGAGTATCAAACACAAAAAATGCTTACCGAACAAAGAAAATGTATCGTGCACCGCACTCACCTCCCGCCCTGTGGTGCAACTGATGTCCCTCTCTCCAAAAATGTACTCAATTGGACCGTAATTTTGCAACCACACACAAGTTGACCTGATGTGAGGAAAAAACGAGTTAGTATATTTCAATCATGAGAAGGGTCATTTTAAAATCATCATGAAAAACCAAAATTCCAAAAGTATCAAACACAAAAAATGATTACCGAAGATAGAAAATCTATTGTGCTAGGCACCTTCCTCCCGCCCTGTGGTGCAACTGATGTCCCTTTCACCAAAAATGAACGCAATGGGACCGTAATGTTGCAACCACACACAAGTTGACCTGCTGTGAGGAAAAAACGAGTTAGTACATTTCAAATATGAAAAAGGTCATTTTAAAATCATCATGAAAAACCAAAATTCCATAAGTATCAAACACAAAAAAATGCTTACCGAAGAAAGAAAATGTATCGTGCTCCGCACCCACCTCCCGCCCTGTGGTGCAACTGATGTCCCTCTCTCCAAAAATGTACTCAATGGGACCGTAATGTTGCAACCACACACAAGTTGACCGGCTGTGAGGAAAAAATGAGTTAGTTCATTTCAAACATGAAAAAGGTCATTTTAAAATCATCATGAAAAACCAAAATTCCAAAAGTATCAAACACAAAAAATGCTTACCGAAGAAAGGAAATGTATTGTGCTAGGCACCCTCCTCCCGCCCTGTGGTGCAACTGATGTCCCTCTCACCAAAAATGAACTCAATGGGACCGTAATGTTACAACCACTCACAAGTTAACCTGCTGTGAGGATAAAACGTGTTAGTACATTTCAAACATGAAAAAGGTCATTTTAAAATCATCATGAAAAACCTAAATTCCAGAAGTATCAAACACAAAAAAATGCTTACCGAAGAAAGAAAATGTACTGTGCTAGGCACCCTCCTCCCGCCCTGTGGTGCAACTGATGTCCCCCTCTCCAAAAATGAACTCAATGGGACCGTAATGTTGCAACCACACACTAGTTGACCTGCTTTGAGGAAAAAACGAGTTAGTACATTTCAAACACGAAAAAGGTCAGTTTAAAATCATCATGAAAAACAAAATTCCAAAAGTATCAAATACAAAAAATGCTTACCGAAGAAAGGAAATGTATTGTGCTACGCACCCTCCTCCCGCCCTGTGGTGCAACTGATGTCCCTCCACCAAAAATGTACTCAATGGGACCGTAATGTTGCAACCACACACAAGTTGACCAGCTGTGAGGAAAAAACAAGTTATTACATTTCCAACAATGAAAAAGGTCATTTTAAAATCATCATGAAAAGCCAAAATGCCAAAAGTATCAAAAAAAAAAAAATGCTTACCGATGAAAGAAAATGCATTGTGCTATGCACCTTCCTCCCGCCCTGTGGTGCAACTGATGTCCCTTTCTCCAAAAATGAACTTAATGGGTCCGTAATGTTGCAACCACACACAAGTTGACCTGCTGTGAGAAAAAAACGAGTTAGTACATTTCAAACATGAAAGAGGTCATTTTAAAATCATGATGAAAAACCAAATTTCCAAAAGTATCAAACACAAAAAATGCTTACCGAAGGAAGAAAATGTATTGTGCTTCGCACCCTCCTCCTGCCCTGTGGTGCAACTGATGTCCCTCTCTCCAAAAATGTACTCAATGGGACCGTAATGTTGCAACCACACACAAGTTGACCTGCTCTGAGGAAAAAACGAGTTATTACATTTCAAACATGAAAAAGGTCATTTTAAAATCATAATGAAAGCCAAAATTCCAAAAGTATCAAACACAAAAAATGCTTACCGAAGAAAGAAAATGTATTGCGCTAGGCACCCTCCTCCCGCCCTGTGGTGCAACTGATGTCCCCCTCTCCAAAAATGATCTCAATGGGACCGTAATGTTGCAACCACACACTAGTTGACCAGCTGTGAGGAAAAAACGAGTTAGTACATTTCAAACATGAAATAGGTTATCTTAAAATCATCATGAAAAACCAAAATTCCAAGAGTATCAAACACAAAAAATGCTTACCGAACAAAGAAAATGTATCGTGCACCGCACCCACCTCCCGCCCTGTGGTGCAACTGATGTCCCTCTCTCCAAAAATGTACTCAATGGGACCGTAATGTTGCAACCACACACAAGTTGACCTGCTGTGAGGAAAAAACGAGTTAGTATATTTCAATCATGAAAAGGGTCATTTTAAAATCATCATGAAAAACCAAAATTCCAAAAGTATCAAACACAAAAAATGCTTACCGAAGAAAGGAAATGTATTGTGCTAGGCACCCTCCTCCCGCCCTATGGTGCAACTGATGTCCCTCTCACCAAAAATGAACTCAATGGGACCGTAATGTTACAACCACTCACAAGTTAACCTGCTGTGAGGAAAAAACGTGTTAGTACATTTCAAACATGAAAAAGGTCATTTTAAAATCATCATGAAAAACCTAAATTCCAGAAGTATCAAACACAAAAAAATGCTTACCGAAGAAAGAAAATGTATTGTGCTAGGCACCCTCCTCCCGCCCTGTGGTGCAACTGATGTCCCCCTCTCCAAAAATGAACTCAATGGGACCGTAATGTTGCAACCACACACTAGTTGACCTGCTGTGAGGAAAAAACGAGTTAGTACATTTCAAACATGAAAAAGGTCATTTTAAAATCATCATGAAAAACCAAAATTCCAAAAGTATCAAACACAAAAATATGCTTACTGAAGAAAGAAAATGTATCGTGGTCCGCACCCACCTCCCGCAGTGTGGTGCAACTGATGTCCCACTCTCCAAAAATGTATTCAATAAGACCGTAATGTTGCAACCACACACTAGTTGACCTGCTGTGAGGAAAAAACGAGTTAGTACATTTCAATCATGAAAAAGGTCATTTTAAATCATCATGAGAAACCAAAATTCCAAAAGTATCAAACACAAAAAATGCTTACCGAAGAAAGAAAGTGTATTGTGCTAGGCACCTTTCTCCCGCCCTGTGGTGCAACTGATGTCCCTTTCACCAAAAATGAACGCAATGGGACCGTAATGTTGCAACCACACACAAGTTGACCGGCTGTGAGGAAAAAACGAGTTAGTACATTTCAAACATGAAAAAGGTCATTTTAAAATCATCATGAAAAACGAAAATTCCGAAAGTATCAAATACAAAAAATGCTTACCGAAGAAAGGAAATGTATTGTGCTACGCACCCTCCTCCCGCCCTGTGGTGCAACTGATGTCCCTCTCTCCAAAAATGAACTCAATGGGACCGTAATGTTACAACCACTCACAAGTTGAACTGCTGTGAGGAAAAAACGTGTTAGTACATTTCAAACATGAAAAAGGTCATTTTAAAATCATCATGAAAAACCTAAATTACAAAAGTATCAAACACAAAAAAATGCTTACCGAAGAAAGAAAATGCATTGTGCTAGGCACCCTCCTCCCGCCCTGTGGTGCAACTGATGTCCCCCTCTCCAAAAATGAACTCAATGGGTCCGTAATGTTGCAACCACACACTAGTTGACCTGCTGTGAGGAAAAAACGAGTAAGTACATTTCAAACATGAAAAAGGTCATTTTAAAATCATCATGAAAAATCAAAATTCCAAAAGTATCAAACACAAGAAAATGCTTACTGAAGAAAGAAAGTGTATTGTGCTAGGCACCCACCTCCTGCCCTGTGGTGCAACTGATGTCCCTTTCTCCAAAAATGAACTTAATGGGTCCGTAATGTTGCAACCACACTCAAGTTGACCTGCTGTGAGAAAAAAACGAGTTAGTACATTTCAAACATGAAAGAGGTCATTTTAAAATCATGATGAAAAACCAAATTTCCAAAAGTATCAAACACAAAAATGCTTACCGAAGAAAGAAAATGTATTGTGCTTCGCACCCTCCTCCTGCCCTGTGGTGCAACTGATGTCCCTCTCCCCAAAAATGTACTCAATGGGACCGTAATGTTGCAACCACACACAAGTTGACCTGCTCTGAGGAAAAAACGAGTTATTACATTTCAAACATGAAAAAGGTCATTTTAAAATCATAATGAAAGCCAAAATTCCAAAAGTATCAAACACAAAAAATGGTTACCGAAGAAAGAAAATGTATTGCGCTAGGCACCCTCCTCCCGCCCTGTGGTGCAACTGATGTCCCCCTCTCCAAAAATGATCTCAATGGGACCGTAATGTTGCAACCACACACTAGTTGACCAGCTGTGAGGAAAAAACGAGTTAGTACATTTCAAACATGAAATAGGTTATTTTAAAATCATCATGAAAAACCAAAATTCCAAGAGTATCAAACACAAAAAATGCTTACCGAACAAAGAAAATGTATCGTGCACCGCACTCACCTCCCGCCCTGTGGTGCAACTGATGTCCCTCTCTCCAAAAATGTACTCAATTGGACCGTAATTTTGCAACCACACACAAGTTGACCTGCTGTGAGGAAAAAACGAGTTAGTATATTTCAATCATGAGAAGGGTCATTTTAAAATCAACATGAAAAACCAAAATTCCAAAAGTATCAAACACAAAAAATGATTACCGAAGATAGAAAATCTATTGTGCTAGGCACCTTCCTCCTGCCCTGTGGTGCAACTGATGTCCCTTTCACCAAAAATGAACGCAATGGGACCGTAATGTTGCAACCACACACAAGTTGACCTGCTGTGAGGAAAAAACGAGTTAGTACATTTCAAATATGAAAAAGGTCATTTTAAAATCATCATGAAAAACCAAAATTCCATAAGTATCAAACACAAAAAAATGCTTACCGAAGAAAGAAAATGTATCGTGCTCCGCACCCACCTCCCGCCCTGTGGTGCAACTGATGTCCCTCTCTCCAAAAATGTACTCAATGGGACCGTAATGTTGCAACCACACACAAGTTGACCGGCTGTGAGGAAAAAATGAGTTAGTTCATTTCAAACATGAAAAAGGTCATTTTAAAATCATCATGAAAAACCAAAATTCCAAAAGTATCAAACACAAAAAATGCTTACCGAAGAAAGGAAATGTATTGTGCTAGGCACCCTCCTCCCGCCCTGTGGTGCAACTGATGTCCCTCTCACCAAAAATGAACTCAATGGGACCGTAATGTTACAACCACTCACAAGTTAACCTGCTGTGAGGATAAAACGTGTTAGTACATTTCAAACACGAAAAAGGTCATTTTAAAATCATCATGAAAAACCTAAATTCCAGAAGTATCAAACACAAAAAAATGCTTACCGAAGAAAGAAAATGTACTGTGCTAGGCACCCTCCTCCCGCCCTGTGGTGCAACTGATGTCCCCCTCTCCAAAAATGAACTCAATGGGACCGTAAAGTTGCAACCACACACTAGTTGACCTGCTGTGAGGAAAAAACGAGTTAGTACATTTCAAACATGAAAAAGGTCATTTTAAAATCATCATGAAAAACCAAAATTCCAAAAGTACCAAACACAAAAATATGCTTACTGAAGAAAGAACATGTATCGTGGTCCGCACCCACCTCCCGCAGTGTGGTGCAACTGATGTCCCACTCTCCAAAAATGTATTCGATAAGACCGTAATGTTGCAACCACACACTAGTTGACCTGCTGTGAGGAAAAAACGAGTTAGTACATTTCAAACACGAAAAAGGTCAGTTTAAAATCATCATGAAAAACAAAATTCCAAAAGTATCAAATACAAAAAATGCTTACCGAAGAAAGGAAATGTATTGTGCTACGCACCCTCCTCCCGCCCTGTGGTGCAACTGATGTCCCTGTCTCCAAAAATGAACTCAATGGGACCGTAATGTTACAACCACTCACAAGTTGAACTGCTGTGAGGAAAAAACGTGTTAGTACATTTCAAACATGAAAAAGGTCATTTTAAAATCATCATGAAAAACCTAAATTACAAAAGTATCAAACACAAAAAAATGCTTACCGAAGAAAGAAAATGCATTGTGCTAGGCACCCTCCTCCCGCCCTGTGGTGCAACTGATGTCCCGCTCTCCAAAAATGAACTCAATGGGTCCGTAATGTTGCAACCACACACTAGTTGACCTGCTGTGAGGAAAAAACGAGTAACTACATTTCAAACAAGAAAAAGGTCATTTTAAAATCATCATGAAAAATCAAAATTCGAAAAGTATCAAACACAAAAAAATGCTTACTGAAGAAAGAAAGTGTATCGTTGTCCGCACCCACCTCCCGCCCTGTGGTGCAACTGATGTCCCACTCTCCAAAAATGTACTCAATGGGACCGTAATGTTGCAACCACACACTAGTTGACCTGCTGTGAGGAAGAAACGAGTTAGTACATTTCAAACACGAAAAAGGTCAGTTTAAAGTCATCATGAAAAACCAAAATTCCAAAAGTATCAAACTCAAAAAAATGCTTACCGAAGAAAGAAAATGTATTGTGCTAGGCACCCACCTCCCGCCCTGTGGTGCAACTGATGTCCCTCTCTCCAAAAATGTACTCAATGGGACCGTAATGTTGCAACCACACACAAGTTGACCTGCTGTGAGAAAAAAACGAGTTAGTACATTTCAAACATGAAAGAGGTCATTTTAAAATCATGATGAAAAACCAAATTTCCAAAAGTATCAAACACAAAAAATGCTTACCGAAGAAAGAAAATGTATTGTGCTTCGCACCCTCCTCCTGCCCTGTGGTGCAACTGATGTCCCTCTCTCCAAAAATGTACTCAATGGAACCGTAATGTTGCAACCACACACAAGTTGACCTGCTCTGAGGAAAAAACGAGTTATTACATTTCAAACATGAAAAAGGTCATTTTAAAATCATAATGAAAGCCAAAATTCCAAAAGTATCAAACACAAAAAATGCTTACCGAAGAAAGAAAATGTATTGCGCTAGGCACCCTCCTCCCGCCCTGTGGTGCAACTGATGTCCCCCTCTCCAAAAATGATCACAATGGGACCGTAATGTTGCAACCACACACTAGTTGACCAGCTGTGAGGAAAAAACGAGTTAGTACATTTCAAACATGAAATAGGTTATTTTAAAATCATCATGAAAAACCAAAATTCCAAGAGTATCAAACACAAAAAATGCTTACCGAAGATAGAAAATCTATTGTGCTAGGCACCTTCCTCCCGCCCTGTGGTGCAACTGATGTCCCTTTCACCAAAAATGAACGCAATGGGACCGTAATGTTGCAACCACACACAAGTTGACCTGCTGTGAGGAAAAAACGAGTAAGTACATTTCAAACAAGAAAAAGGTCATTTTAAAATCATCATGAAAAATCAAAATTCCATAAGTATCAAACACAAAAAAATGCTTACTGAAGAAAGAAAGTGTATCGTGGTCCGCACCCACCTCCCGCCCTGTGGTGCAACTGAAGTCCCACTCTCCAAAAATGTACTCAATGGGACCGTAATGTTGCAACCACACACAAGTTGACCTGCTCTGAGGAAAAAACGAGTTATTACATTTCAAACATGAAAAAGGTCATTTTAAAATCATAATGAAAGCCAAAATTCCAAAAGTATCAAACACAAAAAATGCTTACCGAAGAAAGAAAATGTATTGCGTTAGGCACCCTCCTCCCGCCCTGTGGTGCAACTGATGTCCCCCTCTCCAAAAATGATCACAATGGGACCGTAATGTTGCAACCACACACTAGTTGACCAGCTGTGAGGAAAAAACGAGTTAGTACATTTCAAACATGAAATAGGTTATTATAAAATCAGCATGAAAAACCAAAATTCCAAGAGTATCAAACACAAAAAATGCCTACCGAAGATAGAAAATCTATTGTGCTAGGCACCTTCCTCCCGCCCTGTGGTGCAACTGATGTCCCTTTCACCAAAAATGAACGCAATGGGACCGTAATGTTGCAACCACACACAAGTTGACCTGCTGTGAGGAAAAAATGAGTTAGTACATTTCAAACATGAAATAGGTCATTTTAAAATCATCATGAAAAACCAAAATTCCATAAGTATCAAACACAAAAAAATGCTTACCGAAGAAAGAAAATGTATCGTGCTCCGCACCCACCTCCCGCCCTGTGGTGCAACTGATGTCCCTCTCTCCAAAAATGTACTCAATGGGACCGTAATGTTGCAACCACACACAAGTTGACCGGCTGTGAGGAAAAAATGAGTTAGTTCATTTCAAACATGAAAAAGGTCATTTTAAAATCATCATGAAAAACCAAAATTCCAAAAGTATCAAACACAAAAAATGCTTACCGAAGAAAGGAAATGTATTGTGCTAGGCACCCTCCTCCCGCCCTGTGGTGCAACTGATGTCCCTCTCACCAAAAATGAACTCAATGGGACCGTAATGTTACAACCACTCACAAGTTAACCTGCTGTGAGGAAAAAACGTGTTAGTACATTTCAAACATGAAAAAGGTCATTTTAAAATCATCATGAAAAACCTAAATTCCAGAAGTATCAAACACAAAAAAATGCTTACCGAAGAAAGAAAATGTATTGTGCTAGGCACCCTCCTCCCGCCCTGTGGTGCAACTGATGTCCCCCTCTCCAAAAATGAACTCAATGGGACCGTAATGTTGCAACCACACACTAGTTGACCTGCTGTGAGGAAAAAACGAGTTAGTACATTTCAAACATGAAAAAGGTCATTTTAAAATCATCATGAAAAACCAAAATTCCAAAAGTATCAAACACAAAAATATGCTTACTGAAGAAAGAAAATGTATCGTGGTCCGCACCCACCTCCCGCAGTGTGGTGCAACTGATGTCCCACTCTCCAAAAATGTATTCAATAAGACCGTAATGTTGCAACCACACACTAGTTGACCTGCTGTGAGGAAAAAACGAGTTAGTACATTTCAAACACGAAAAAGGTCAGTTTAAAATCATCATGAAAAACAAAATTCCAAAAGGATCAAACACAAAAAAATGCTTACCGAAGAAAGAAAATGTATTGTGCTAGGCACCCACCTCCCGCCCTGTGGCGCAACTGATGTCCCTCTCTCCAAAAATGTACTCAATGGGACCGTAATGTTGCAACCACACACAAGTTGACCAGCTGTGAGGAAGAAACGAGTTATTACATTTCAAACATGAAAAAGGTCATTTAAAAAACATCATGAAAAGCCAAAATGCCAAAAGTATCAAACACAAAAAATGCTTACCGAAGAAAGAAAATGTATTGTGCTAGGCACCCTCCTCCCGCCCTGTGGTGCAACTGATGTCCCTTCCTCCAAAAATGAACATAATGGGTCCGTAATGTTGCAACCACACAAAAGTTGACCTGCTGTGAGAAAAAAACGAGTTAGTACATTTCAAACATGAAAAAGGTCATTTTAAAATCATCATGAGAAACCAAATTTCCAAAAGTATCAAACACAAAAAATGCTTACCGAAGAAAGAAAATGTATTGTGCTTCGCACCCTCCCCCCGCCCTGTGGTGGAACTGATGTCCCTCTCTCCAAAAATGGACTCAATGGGACCGCAATGTTGCAACCACACACTAGTTGCCCTGCTCTGAGGAAAAATCGAGTTAGTACATTTCAAACATGAAAAAGGTCATTTTAAAATCATCATGAAAAAGGAAAATTCCCAAAGTATCAAACACAAAAAATGCTTACCGAAAAAAAGAAAATGTATTGTGCTAGGGACCCTCCTCCCGCCCTCAGGTGCAACTGACGTCCCTCTCTCCAAAAATGAACTCAATGGGACCGTAATGTTGCAACCACACGCTAGCTGACCTGCTCTGAGGAAAAATCGAGTTAGTACATTTCAAACATGTAAAAAGTCATTTTAAAATCATCATGAAAAACCAAAATTCCAAAAGTATCAAACACAAAAAAATGCTTACCGAAGAAAGAAAATGTATCGTGCTCCGCACCCACCTCCCGTCCTGTGGTGCAACTGATGTCCCTCTCTCCAAAAATGTACTAAATGGGACCGTAGTGTTGCAACCACATACAAGTTGAACTACTGTGAGGAAAAAACGAGTTAGTACATTTCAAACACGAAAAAGGTCAGTTTAAAATCATCATGAAAAACCAAAATTCCAAAAGTATCAAACACAAAAAAATGCTTACCGAAGAAAGAAAATGTATTGTGCTCCGCACCCACCTCCCGTCCTGTGGTGCAACTGATGTCCCTCTCTCCAAAAATGTACTCAATGGGAACGTAATGTTGCAACCACACACAAGTTAACCTGCTGTGAGGAAAAAACGAGTTAGTACATTTCAAACATGAAAAAGGTCATTTTAAAATCATCATGAAAAACGAAAATTCCAAAAGTATCAAACACAAAAAATGCTTACAGCAGAAAGAAAATGTATTGTGCTAGGCACCCTCCTCCCGCCCTGTGGTGCAACTGATATCCCTCTCTCCAAAAATGAACTCAATTGGACCGTAATGTTGCAACCACACACTAGTTGACCTGCTGTGAGGAAAAAACGAATTACTACATTTCAAACATGAAAAAGGTCATTTTAAAATCATCATGAAAAACCAAAATTCCAAAAGTATCAAACAATAAAAAATTCTTACTGAGGAAAGAAAATGTATCGTGCTCCGCACCTACCTCCCGCCCTGTGGTGCAACTAATGTCCCTCTCTCCAAAAATGTACTAAATGGGACTGTAAAGTTGAAACCACACACAAGTTGTCGTGCTGTGAGGAAAAAACGAGTTAGTACATTTCAAACATGAAAAAGGTCAGTTTAAAATCATCATTAAAAAAACAAAATTCCAAAAGTATCAAACAGAAAAAATGCATACCGAAGAAAGAAAATGTATTGTGCTAGGCACCCACCACCCGCCCTGTGGTGTAACTGATGTCCCTCTCTCCAAAAATGTACTCAATGGGACCGTAATGTTGCAACCTCACACAAGTTGACCTGCTGTGAGGAAAAAACGAGTTAGTACATTTCAAACATGAAAAAGGTCATTTTAAAGTCATCATGAAAAACCAAAATTCCAAAAGTATCAAACACAAAAAAATGCTTACCGAAGAAAGAAAATGTATTGTGCTAGACACCCACCTCTCGCCCTCTGGTGCAACTGATGTCGCTCTCTCCAAAAATGTACTCAATGGGACCGTAATGTTGCAACCACACACTAGTTGACCTGCTGTGAGGAAAAAACAGGTTAGTACATTTCAAACATGAAAAAGGTCACTTTAAAATCACCATGAAAAACCAAAATTCCAAAAGTATCAAACACAAAAAAATGCTTACTGAAGA
Organism: Schistocerca serialis cubense; assembly: GCF_023864345.2. NCBI lineage: Eukaryota > Metazoa > Arthropoda > Insecta > Orthoptera > Acrididae > Schistocerca > Schistocerca serialis. Next base: position 235,523,764 of record NC_064647.1, on the reverse strand, counting down.
ATGAAAATGTATCGTGCTCCACACCCACCTCCCGCCCTGTGGTGCAACTGATGTCCCCCTCTACAAAAATGTACTCAATGGGGCCGTAATGTTGCAACCACACACTAGTTGACCTGCTGTGAGGAAAAAACGGGATAGTACGTTTCAAACATGAAAAAGGTCATTTTAAAATCATCATGAAAAACCAAACTTCCAAAAGAATCAAACACAAAAAAATGCTTACAGAAGAAACAAAATGTATCGTGCTCCGCACCCACCTCCCGCCCTGTGGTGCAACTGATGTCCCTCTCTCCAAATACGTGCTCAAAGGGACGGTAATGTTGCAACCACACACATGTTGACCTGCTGTGAGGAAGAAACGAGTTATTACATTTCAAACATGAAAAAGGTCATTATAAAATCATCATGAAAAACCAAAATTCCAAAAGTATCAAACACAAAAAAATGCTTACCGAAGAAAGAAAATGTATCGTGCTCCGCACCCACCTCCCATCCTTTGGTGCAACTGATGTCCCTTTCTCCAAAAATGAACTCAATGGGACCGTAATGTTGCAACCACACACAAGTTAACCTGCTGTGAGGAAAAAACGAGTTAGTGCATTTCAAACATGAAAAAGGTCATTTTAAAATCATCATGAAAAACGAAAATTCCAAAAGTATCAAACACAAAAAATGCTTACAGAAGAAAGAAAATGTATTGTGCTAGGCTGCCTCCTCCCGCCCTGTGGTGCAACTGATGTCCCTCTCTCCAAAAATGAACTCAATGGGACCGTAATGTTGCAACCACATACTAGTTGACCTGCTGTGAGGAGAAAACGAATTAGTACATTTGAAACATGAAAAAGGTCATTTTAAAATCATCATGAAAAACCAAAATTCCAAAAGTATCAAACACAAAAAAATGCTTACAGAAGAAAGAAAATGTATCGTGCTCCGCACCCACCTCCCATCCTTTGGTGCAACTGATGTCCCTCTCTCCAAAAATGTACTAAATGGGACCGTAATGTTGCAACCACACACAAGTTGACCTGCTGTGAGGAAAAAACGAGTTAGTACATTTCAAACATGAAAAAGGTCATTTTAAAATCATCATGAAAAACCAAAATTCCAAAAGTATCAAACACAAAAAAATGCTTACAGAAGAAAGAAAATGTATCGTGCTCCGCACCCACCTCCCGCCCTGCGGTGCAACTGATGTCCCTCTCTCCAAAAACGTGCTCAATGGACCGGTAATGTTGCAACCACACACAAGTTGACTTGCTGTGAGCAAAAAACGAGTTAGTACATTTCAAACATGAAAAAGGTCAGTTTAAAATCATCATGAAAAAACAAAATTCCAAAAGTATCAAACAGAAAAAATGTATACCGAAGAAAGAAAATGTATTGTGCTAGGCACCCACCTCCCGCCCTGTGGTGCAACTGATGTCCCTCTCTCCAAAAATGTACTCCATGGGACCGTAATGTTGCAACCACACACGGGTTGACCTGCTGTGAGGAAAAAACGAGTTAATACTTTTCAAACATGAAAAAGGTCATTTTAAAATCATCATGAAAAACCAAAATTCCGAAAGTATCAAACACAAAAAAATGCTTACTGAAGAAAGAAAATGTATCGTGCTCCGCACCCACCTCCCGCCCTGTGGTGCAACTGATGTACCTCTCTGAAAAATGTACTCAATGGGACCGTAATGTTGCAATCACACACAAGCTGACCTGCTGTGAGGAAAAAACGGGTTAGTACATTTCAAACATGAAAAAGGTCACTTTAAAATCATCATGAAAAACCAAATTTCCAAAAGTATCAAACACAAAAAAATGCTTACCGAATAAAGAAACTGTATTGTGCTAGGCACCCACCTCCCGCCCTCTGGTGCAACTGATGTCCCTCTCTCCAAAAATGTACTCAATGGGACCGTAATGGTGCAACCACACACTAGTTGACCTGCTGTGAGGAAAAAACGAGTTAATACTTTTCAAACATGAAAAAGGTCATTTTAAAATCATCATGAAAAACCAAAATTCCGAAAGTATCAAACACAAAAAAATGCTTACTGAAGAAAGAAAATGTATCCTGCTCCGCACTCACCTCCCGCCCTGTGGGGCAACTGATGTCCCTCTCTCCAAAAATGTACTCAATGGGACCGTAATGGTGCAACCACACACTAGTTGACCTGCTGTGAGGAAAAAACGGGTTTGTACGTTTCAAACATGAAAAAGGTCATTTTAAAATCATCATGAAAAACCAAAATTCCAAAAGTATCAAACACAAAAAAATGCTTACAGAAGAAAGAAAATGAATCGTGCGCCGCACCCACCTCCCGCCCTGTGGTGCAACTGATGTCCCTCTCTCCAAAAACGTGCTCAATGGGACGGTAATGTTGCAACCACACACATGTTGATCTGCTGTGAGAAAAAAACGAGTTAGTACATTTCAAACATGAAAAGGGTCATTTTAAAATCATCATGAAAAACCAAAATTCCAAAAGTATCAAAGACAAAAAAATGCTTACTTTAGAAAGAAAATGTATCGTGCCCCGCACCCACCTCCCGCCCTGTGGTGCAACTGATGTCCCTCTCTCCAAAAACGTGCTCAATGGGACGGTAATGTTGCAACCACACACATGTTGACCTGCTGTGAGGAAAAAACGAGTTAGTACATTTCAATTATGAAAAAGGTCATTTTAAAATCATCATGAAAAACCAAAATTCTAAAAGTATCAAACACAAAAAAAAGCTTACCGAAGAAAGAAAATGTATCGTGCTCCGTACCTACCTCCCGCCCTGTGGTGCAACTGATGTCCCTCTCTCCAAAAATGTACTCAATGGGACCGTAATGTTGCAACCACACACAAGTTGACTTGCTGTGAGGAAAAAATGAGTAAGTACATTTCAAACACGAAAAAGGTCAGTTTAAAATCATCATGAAAAACAAAAATTCCATAAGTATCAAACAGAAAAAATGCGTACCGAAGAAAGAAAATGTATTGTGCTAGGCACCAACATCCCGCCCTATGGTGCAACTGATGTCCCTCTCTCCAAAAATGTACTCAATGGGACCGTAATGTTGCAACCAAACACAAGTTAACCTGCTGTGAGGAAAAAACGAATTTGTACATTTCAAACATGAAAAAGGTCATTTTAAAATCATCATGAAAAACCAAAATTCCAAAAGTATCAAACACAAAAAAATTCTTACCGAAGAAAGAAAATGTATCGTGCTCCACTCCCACCTCCCGCCCTGTGGTGCAACTGATGTCCCTCTCTCCAAAAATGTACTCAATGGGACCGTAATGATGCAACCACACACTAGTTGACCTGCTGTGAAGAAAAAACGAGTTAGTACATTTCAAACATGAAAAAGGTCATTTTAAAATCATCATGAAAAACCAAAGATCCAAAAGTATCAAAGACAAAGAAGTGCTTACTGAAGAAAGAAAATGTAACGTGCTCCGCACCCACCTCCCGCCCTGTGGTGCAACTGATGTCCCTCTCTCCAAAAATGATCTCAATGGGACCGTAATGTTGCAACCACACACAAGTTAAACTGCTGTGAGGAAAAAACGAATTAGTACATCACAAACATGAAAAAGGTCATTTTAAAATCATAATGAAAACCAAAAATTCCAATAGTATCAAACACAAAAAAATGCTTACCGAAGAAAGAAAATGTATCGTGCTCCGCTCCCACTTCCCGCCCTGTGGTGCAACTGATGTCCCTCTCTCCAAAAATGTACTAAATGGGACCTTAATGTTGCAACCACACACAAGTTGACTTGCTGTGAGGAAAAAACGAGTTAGTACATTTCAAACAAGGGAAAGGTCAGTTTAAAATCATCATGAAAAACCAAAATTCCAAAAGTATCAAACATAAAAAATGCATACCGGAGAAAGAAAATGTATCGTGCTAGGCACCCACCTCCCGCACTATGGTGCAACTGATGTCCCTCTCTCCAAAAATGTACTCAATGGGACCGTAATGTTGCAACCACACACAAGTAGACCTGCTGTGAGGAAATAACGAGTTAGTACATTTCAAACATGAAAATCGTCAGTTAAAAATCATCATGAGAAACCAAAATTCCAAAAGTATCAAACATAAAAAATGCATACCGAAGAAAGAAAATGTATTGTGCTAGGCACCCACCCCCCTCCCTATGGTGCAACTGATGTCCCTCTCTCAAAAAATGTACTCAATGGGACCGTAATGTTGCAACCACACACAAGTTGACCTGCTGTGAGGAAAAAAAAGTGTTAGTACATTTCAAACATGAAAAAGGTCATTTTAAAATCATCATGAAAATCCAAAATTCAAAAAGTATCAAACACAAAAAATGCTTACCGAAGAAAGAAAATGTATTGTGCTCGGCACCCACCTCCTGCCCTGTGGTGCAACTGATGCCCCTCTCTCCAAAAATGTACTCAATGGGACCGTAATGTTGCAACCACATACTAGTTGACCTGCTGTGAGGAAAAACTAATTAGTACATTTCAAACATGAAAAATGTCATTTTAAAATCATCATGAAAAACCAAAATTCCAAAAGTATCAAGACAAAAAAAATGCTTACTGAAGAAAGAAAATGTATCGTGCTCCGCAACCACCTCCCGCCCTGTGGTGCAACTGATGTCTCTCTCTCCAAAAATGTACTTAATGGGACCGTCATGTTGCAACCACACACTAGTTGACCTGCTGTGAGGAAAAAACGGGTTAGTACATTTCAAACATGGAAAAGGTCATTTTAAAACCATCATGAAAAACCAAAATTCCAAAAGTATCAAACACAAAAAATTGCTTACCGAAGATAGAAAAGATATGGTGCTCCGCACCCACCTCCCGCCCTGTGGTGCAACTGATGTCCCTCTCTCCAAAAATGCACTCAATGGGACAGTAATGTTGCAACTACATATAAGTAGACTTGCTGTGAGGAAATAACGAGTTAGTACATTTCAAACATGAAAAAGCTCATTATAAAATCATCATGAAAAACGAAAGTTCCAAAAGTATCAAACTCAAAAAATACTTATCGAAGAAAGAAAATGTATTGTGCTAGGCACCCTCCTCCCGCCCTGTGGTGCAACTGATGTCCCTCTCTCCAAAAATGAACCCAATGGGACCGTAATGTTGCAACCACACACTAGTTGACCTGCTGTGAGGAAAAAACGAGTTAATACCTTTCAAACATGAAAAAGGTCATTTTAAATTCATCATGAAAAACCAAAATTCCAAAAGTATCAAAGACAAAAAAATGCTTACTGAAGAAAGAAAATGTATCGTGCTCCGCACGCACCTCCTGCCCTGTGGTGCAACTGATGTCCCTCTATCCAAAAATGTACTCAATGGGACCGTAATGTTGCAACCACACACAAGTTGACCTGCTGTGAGGGAAAAACGAGTTAGTACATTTCAAACATGAAAAAGGTCATTTTAAAATCATCATGAAAAACGAAAATTCCAAGAGTATCAAACACAAAAAAATGCTAACTGAAGAATGAAAATGTATCGTGTTCCGCACCCACCTCCCGCCCTGTGGTGCAACTGATGTCCCTCTCTCCAAAAATGTACTCAATGGGACCGTAATGTTGCAAACACACACTAGTTGACCTGCTGTGAGGAAAAAACGGATTAGTACATTTCAAACATGAAAAAGGTGATTTTAAAATCATCATACATAACCAAAATTCCAAAAGTATCAAACACAAAAAATTGCTTACTGAAGAAAGAAAATGTATCGTGCTCCACACCCACCTCCCGCCATGTGGTGCAACTGATGTCCCTCTCTCCAAAAATGAACCCAATGGGACAGTAATGTTGCAACCACACACAAGTTGACCTGCTGAGAGAAAAAACGAGCTAGTACATTTCAAACATAAAGAAGGTCATTTCAAAATCATCATGAAAAACCAAAATTCCAAAAGTATCAAACACTAAAAAATGCTTACCGAAGAAAGAAAATAAATTGTGTTAGGCACCCTACTCCCGCCCTGTGGTGCAACTGATGTCTCTCTCTCCAAAAATGTACTCAATGGGACCGTAATGTTGCAACCACACACTAGTTGACCTGCTGTGAGGAAAAAACGAGTTAGTACATTTCAAACATGAAGAAGGTCATATTAATATAATGGAAGGAAACATTCCACGTGGGAAAAATTATATATAAAAACAAAGATGAGGTGACTTACCGAACAAAAGCGCTGGCAGGTCGATAGACACACAAACAAACACAAACATACACACAAAATTCAAGCTTTCGCAACAAACTGTTGCCTCATCAGGAAAGAGGGAAGGAGAGGGGAAGACGAAAGGAAGTGGGTTTTAAAGGAGAGGGTAAGGAGTCATTCCAATCCCGGGAGCGGAAAGACTTACCTTAGGGGGAAAAAAGGACAGGTATACACTCGCACACACGCACTTATCCATCCACACATACAGACACAAGCAGACATATTATGTCTGCTTGTGTCTGTATGTGTGGATGGATAAGTGCGTGTGTGCGAGTGTATACCTGTCCTTTACTTACCTTAGGGGGAAAAAAGGACAGGTATACACTCGCACACACGCACTTATCCATCCACACATACAGACACAAGCAGACATATTATGTCTGCTTGTGTCTGTATGTGTGGATGGATAAGTGCGTGTGTGCGAGTGTATACCTGTCCTTTTTTCCCCCTAAGGTAAGTCTTTCCGCTCCCGGGATTGGAATGACTCCTTACCCTCTCCTTTAAAACCCACTTCCTTTCGTCTTCCCCCTCTCCTTCCCTCTTTCCTGATGAGGCAACAGTTTGTTGCGAAAGCTTGAATTTTGTGTGTATGTTTGTGTTTGTTTGTGTGTCTATCGACCTGCCAGCGCTTTTGTTCGGTAAGTCACCTCATCTTTGTTTTTATATATAAAAGGTCATATTAAAATCATCATGAAAAACCAAAATACCAAAATTATCAAAGACAAAGGAATGCTTACTGAAGCAAGAAAATGTATCGTGCTCCGCACCCACCTCCCACCCTGTGGTGCAACTGATGTCCCTCTCTCCAAAAATGTACTCAATGGGACCGTAATGTTCCAACCACACACAAGTTAACCTGCTGTGAGGAAAAAACGAATTAGTACATTTCAAATATGAAAGAGGTCATTTTAAAATCATCATGAAAAACCAAAATTCCAAAATTATCAAACACAAAAAAATGCTTACCGAAGAAAGAAAAAGTATCGTGCTCCGCACCCACCTCCCGCCCTGTGGTGCAACTGATGTCCCTCTCTCCAAAAATGTACTCAATGGGACCGTAAAGTTGAAACCACACACAAGTTGACCTGCTGTGAGGTAAGAACGGGTTAGTACATTTCAAACATGAAAAAGGTCATTTCAAAATCATCATGAAAAACCAAAATTCCAAAGTATCAAACACAAAACATGCTTACCGAAGAAAGAAAATGTATTGTGCTAGGCACCCTCCTCCCGCCCTGTGGTGCAACTGATGTCCCTCTCTCCAAAAATGTACTCAATGGGACCGTAATGTTGCAACCACATACTAGTTGACCTGCTGTGAAGAAAAAACGAATTAGTACATTTCAAACATGAAAAAGGTCATTTTAAAATCATCATGAAAAACCAAAATTCCAAAAGTATCAATACAAAAAAAAATGCTTACTGAAGAAAGAAAATGTATCGTGCTCCGCACCCACCTCCCGCCCTGTGGTGCAACTGATGTCTCTCTCTCCAAAAGTGTACTCAATGGGACTGTCATGTTGCAACCACACACTAGTTGACCTGCTGTGAGGAAAAAACGGGTTAGTACATTTCAAACATGGAAAAGGTCATTTTAAAATCATCATGAAAAACCAAAATTACAAAAGTATCAAACACAAAAAAATGCTTACCGAAGAAAGAAAATATATCGTGCTCCGCAGCCACCTCCCGCCCTGTGGTGCAACTGATGTCCCTCTCTCCAAAAATGCACTCAATGGGACCGTAATGTTGCAACCACAAATAAGTAGACCTGCTGTGAGGAAATAACAAGTTAGTACATTTCAAACATGAAAAAGGCAGTTTAAAATCATCATGAGAAACCAAATTTCCAAAAGTATCAAACATAAAAAATGCATACCGAAGAAAGAAAATGTATTGTGCTAGGCACCCACCTCCCTCCCTATGGTGCAACTGATGTCCCTCTCTCCAAAAATGTACTCAATGGGACCGTAATGTTGCAACCACACACAAGTTGACCTGCTGTGAGGAAAAAAAGTGTTAGTACATTTCAAACATGAAAAAGGTCATTTTAAAATCATCATGAAAATCAAAAATTCCAAAAGTATCAAACACAAAAAAATGCTTACCGAAGAAAGAAAATGTATTGTGCTAGGCACCCGCCTCCTGCCCTGTGGTGCAACTGATGTCCCTCTCTCCAAAAATGTACTCAATGGGACCGCAATGTTGCAACCACATACTAGTTGACCTGCTGTGAGGAAAAAACGAATTAGTACATTTCAAACATGTAAAAGGTCATTTTAAAATCATCATGAAAAACCAAAATGCCAAAAGTATCACGACAAAAAAAATGCTTACTGAAGAAAGAAAATGTATCGTGCTCCGCACCCACCTCCCGCCCTGTGGTGCAACTGATGTCTCTCTCTCCAAAAATGTACTCAATGGGACCGTCATGTTGCAACCACACACTAGTTGACCTGCTGTGAGGAAAAAACGGGTTAGTACATTTCAAACATGGAAAAGGTCATTTTAAAATCATCATGAAAAACAAAAATTCCAAAAGTATCAAAGACAAAAAAATGCTTACTGAAGAAAGAAAATGTATCGTGCTCCGCACGCACCTCTCGCCCTGGGGTGCAACTGATGTCCCTCTATCCAAAAATGTACTCAATAGGACCGTAATGTTGCAACCACACACAAGTTGACCTGCTGTGAGGAAAAAACGAGTTAGTACATTTCAAACATGAAAAAGGTCATATTAAAATCATCATGAAAAACGAAAATTCCAAGAGTATCAAACACAAAAAAATGCCAACTGAAGAATGGAAATGTATCGTGCTCTGCACCCACCTCCCGCCCTGTGGTACAACTGATGTCCCTCTCTCCAAAAATGTACTCAATGGGACCGTAATGTTGCAACCACACACTAGTTGACCTGCTGTGAGGAAAAAACGGGTTAGTACATTTCAAACATGAAAAATATGATTTTAAAATCATCAAAAATAACCAAAATTCCAAAAGTATCAAACACAAAAAATTGCTTACAGAAGAAAGAAAATGTATCGTGCTCCGCACCCACCTCCCGCCATGCGGTGCAACTGATGTCCCTCTCTCCAAAAATGAACCGAATGGGACGGTAATGTTGCAACCTCACACAAGTTGACCTGCTGAGAGAAAAAACGAGTTAGTACATTTCAAACATGAAAAAGGTCATTTCAAAATCATCATGAAAAACCAACATTCCAAAAGTATCAAACACTAAAAAATGCTTACCGAAGAAAGGAAATGTATTGTGTTAGGCACCCTTCTCCCGCCCTGTGGTGCAACTGATGTCCCTCTCTCCAAAAATGTACTCAATGGGACCGTAATGTTGCAACCACACACTAGTTGACCTGCTGTGAGGAAAAAACGAGTTAGTACATTTCAAACATGAAAAAGGTCATGTTAAAATCATCATGAAAAACCAAAATTCCAAAAGTATCAAAGACAAAGGATTGCTTACTGAAGAAAGAAAATGTATCGTGCTCCGCACCCATTTCCCACCCTGTGGTGCAACTGATGTCCCTCTCTCCAAAAATGTACTCAATGGGACCGTAATGTTCCAACCACACACAAGTTAACCTGCTGTGAGGAAAAAACGAATTAGTACATTTCAAATATGAAAGAGGTCATTTTAAAATCAACATGAAAAACCAAAATTCCAAAAGTATCAAACACAAAAAAATGCTTACCGAAGAAAGAAAATGTATCGTGCTCTGCACCCATCTCCCGCCCTGTGGTGCAACTGATGTCCCTCTCTCCAAAAATGTACTCAATGGGACCGTAAAGTTGAAACCACACACGTTGACCTGCTGTGAGCTAAAAACGGGTTAGTACATTTCAAACATGAAAAAGGTCATTTTAAAATCATCATGAAAAAACAAAATTCCAAAGTATCAACCACAAAACATGCTTACCGAAGAAAGAAAATGTATTGTGCTAGGCACCCTCCTTCCACCCTGTGGTGCAACTGATGTCCCTCTCTACAAAAATGAACTCAATGGGACAGTAATGTTGCAACCACACACTAGTAGACTTGCTGTGAGGAAAAAACGAGTTAGTACATTTCAAACATGAAAAAGGTCATTTTAAAATCATCATGAAAAACCAAAATACCAAAAGTATCAAACACACAAAAATGATTACCGAAGAAAGAAAATGTATCGTGCTCCGCACGCACCTCCCGCCCTGTGGTGCAGCTGATGTCCCTCCCTCCAAAAATGTACTCAATGGGACCGTAATGGTGCAACCACACACAAGTTGACCTGCTGTGAGGAAAGCACGAGTTAGTACATTTCAAAGATGAAAAAGGTCGTTTTAAAATCATCATGAAAAACGAAAATTCCAAAAGTATCAAACACAAGAAATGCTTACCGAAGAATGGAAATGTATTGTGCTGGGCACCCTCCTCCCGCCCTGTGGTGCAACTGATGTCCCTCTCTCCAAAAATGAACCCAATGGGACGGTAATGTTGCAACCACACACAAGTTGACCTGCTGAGAGAAAAAACGAGTTAGTACATTTCAAACATTAAAAAGGTCATTTCAAAATCATCATGAAAAACCAAAATTCCAAAAGTATCAAACACTAAAAAATGCTTACCGAAGAAAGAAAATGTATTGTGCTAGGCACCCTCCTCCCGCCCTGTGGTGCAACTGATGTCCCTCTATCCAAAAATGTACTCAATAGGACCGTAATGTTTCATCCACACACAAGTTGACCTGCTGTGAGGAAAAAACGAGTTAGTACATTTCAAACATGAAAAAGGTCATTTTAAAATCATCATGAAAAACCGAAATTCCAAAGTATCAAACACAAAACATGCTTACCGAAGAATGAAATTGTATTGTGCTAGGCACCCTCCTCCCGCCCTGTGGTGCAACTGAAATCCCTCTCTACAAAAATGAACTCAATGGGACAGTAATGTTGCAACCACACACTAGTAGACTTGCTGTGGGGAAAAAACGAGTTAGTACATTTCAAACATGAAAAAGGTCATTTTAAAATCATCATGAAAAACCAAAATACGAAAAGTATCAAACACAAAAAAATGCTTACCGAAGAAAGAAAATGTATCGTGCTCCGCACACACCTCCCGCCCTGTGGTGCAGCTGATGTCCCTCCCTCCAAAAATGTACTCAATGGACCGTAATGTTGCAACCACTCACAAGTTGACCTGCTGTGAGGAAAACACGAGTTAGTACATTTCAAAGATGAAAAAGGTCGTTTTAAAATCAACATGAAAAACGAAAATTCCAAAAGTATCAAACACAAAAAACCCTTACCGAAGAATGAAAATGTATTGTGCTAGGCACCCTCCTCCCGCCCTGTGGTGCAACTGATGTCCCTCTCTCCAAATATGAACTCAATGGGACCGAAATGTTGCAACCTCACACTAGTTGACCTGCCGTGAGGAAAAAACGAGTTAGTACATTTCAAACATGAAAAAGGTCATTTTAAAATCATCATGAGAACCCAAAATTCCAAAAGTATCAAACACAAAAAATGCTTACCGAAGAAAGAAAATATATTGTGCTAGGCACCCTCCTCCCGCCCTGTGGTGCAACTGATGTCGCTTTCTCCAAAAATGAACTCAATGGGACCGTAATGTTGCAACCACACACTAGTTGACTTGCTTTGAGGAAAAAACGAGTTAGTACATTTCAAACATGAAAAAGGTCATTTTAAAATCATCATGAAAAACCGAAATTCCAAAAATATCAAATACAAAAAATGCTTACTGAAGAAAGAAAATGTATTGTGCTAGGCACCTTTCTCCCGCCCTGTGGTTCAACCGATGTCCCTCTCTCCAAAAATGTACTCAATGGGACCGTAATGTTGCAACCACACACTAGTTGACCTGCTGTGAGGAAATAACGAGTTAGTACATTTCAAACATGAAAAAGGTCATTACAAAATCATCATGAAAAACCTAAATTCCAAAAGTATCAAATACTAAAAATGCTTACCGAAGAATGAAAATGTATTGTGCTAGGCACCCTCCTCCCGCCCTGTGGTGCAACTGATGTCCCTGTCTCCAAAAATGAACCCAATGGGACGGTAATGTTGCAACCACACACAAGTTGACCTGCTGAGAGAAAAAACGAGTTAGTACATATCAAACATGAAAAAGGTCATTTCAAAATCATCATGAAAAACCAAAATTCCAAAAGTATCAAACACTAAAAAATGCTTACCGTAGAAAGAAAATGTATTGTGCTCCGCACCCACCTCCCGCCCTATGGTGCAACTGATGTCCCTCTCTCCAAAAATGTACTCAATGGGACTGTAAAGTTGCAACCACACACTAGTAGACCTGCTGTGAGGAAAAAACGAGTTAGTACATTTCAAACATGAAAAAGGTCATTTTAAAATCATCATGAAAAACCAAAATACCAAAAGTATCAAACACAAAAAAATGCTTACCGAAGAAAGAAAATGTATCGTGCTACGCACGCACCTCCCGCCCTGTGGTGCAGCTGATGTCCCTCCCTCCAAAAATGTACTCAATGGACCGTTATATTGCAACCACACACAAGTTGACCTGCTGTGAGGAAAACACGAGTTAGTACATTTCAAAGATGAAAAAGATCGTTTTAAAATCAACATGAAAAACGAAAATTCCAAAAGTATCAAACACAAAATATGCTTACCGAAGAATGAAAATATATTGTGCTAGGCACCCTCCTCCCTCCCTGTGGTGCACCTGATGTCCCTCTCTCCAAAAGTGAACTCAATGGGACCGTAATGTTGCAACCTCGCACTAGTTGACCTGCCGAGAGGAAAAAACGAGTTAGTACATTTCAAACATGAAAAAGGTCATTTTAAAATCATCATGAGAAACCAAAATTCCAAAAGTATCGAACACAAAAAATGCTTACCGAAGAAAGAAAATGTATTGTGCTACGCACCCTCCTCCCGCCCTGTGGTGCAACTGATGTCCCTTTCTCCAAAAATAAACTCAATGGGACCGTAATGTTGCAACCACACACTAGTTGACTTGCTTTGAGGAAAAAACTAGTTAGTACATTTAAAACATGAAAAAGGTCATTTTGAAATCATCCTGAAAAACCAAAATTCCAAAAGTATCAAATACAAAGAAATGCATAACAAAGAAAGAAGATGTATTGTGCTAGGCACCCACATCCCGCCCTGTGGTGCAACTGATGTCCCTCTCTCCAAAAATGTACTCAATGGGACCGTAATGTTGCAACCACACACAAGTTGACCTGCTGTGAGGAAAAAACGAGTTAGTACATTTCAAACATGAAATAGGTCATTTTAAAATCATCATGAAAAACCAAAATTCCAAAAGTATCAAAGACAAAGGAATGCTTACTGAAGAAAGAAAATGTATCGTGCTCCGCACCCACCTCCCACCCTGTGGTGCAACTGATGTCCCTCTCTCCAAAAATGTACTCAATGGGACCGTAATGTTCCAACCACACACAAGTTAACCTGCTGTGAGGAAAAAACGAATTAGTACATTTCAAATATGAAAGAGGTCATTTTAAAATCATCATGAAAAACCAAAATTCCAAAATTATCAAACACAAAAAAATGCTTACCGAAGAAAGAAAATGTATCATGCTCCGCACCCACCTCCCGCCCTATGGTGCAACTGATGTCCCTCTCTCCAAAAATGTACTCAATGGGACTGTAAAGTTGCAACCACACACAAGTTGACCTGCTGTGGGGGAAAAACGAGTTAGTACATTTCAAACATGAAAAAGGTCATTTTAAAATCATCATGAAAAACCGAAATTCCAAAGTATCAAACACAAAACATGCTTACCGACAAAGAAAATGTATTGTGCTACACAACCTCCTCCCGCCCTGTGGTGCAACTGAAATCCGTCTCTACAAAAATGAACTCAATGGGACCGTAATGTTGCAACCACACACTAGTAGACCTGCTGTGAGGAAAAAACGAGTTAGTACATTTCAAACTTGAAAAAGGTCATTTTAAAATCATCATGAAAAACCAATATACCAAAAGTATCAAACACAAAAAAATGCTTACCGAAGAAAGAACATGTATCGTGCTCCGCACGCACCTCCCGCCCTGTGGTGCAGCTGATGTCCCTCCCTCCAAAAATGTACTCAATGGACCATAATGTTGCAACCACACACAAGTTGACCTGCTGTGAGGAAAACACGAGTTAGTACATTTCAAAGATGAAAAAGATCGTTTTAAAATCAACATGAAAAACGAAAATTCCAAAAGTATCAAACACAAAAAATGCTTACCGAAGAATGAAAATGTATTGTGCTAGGCACCCTCCTCCCTCCCTGTGGTGCACCTGATGTCCCTCTCTCCAAAAGTGAACTCAATGGGACCGTAATGTTGCAACCTCACACTAGTTGACCTGCCGAGAGGAAAAAACGAGTTAGTACATTTCAAACATGAAAAAGGTCATTTTAAAATCATCATGAGAAACCAAAATTCCAAAAGTATCGAACACAAAAAATGCTTACCGAAGAAAGAAAATGTATTGTGCTACGCACCCTCCTCCCGCCCTGTGGTGCAACTGATGTCCCTTTCTCCAAAAATGAACTCAATGGGACCGTAATGTTGCAACCACACACTAGTTGACTTGTTTTGAGGAAAAAACGAGTTAGTACATTTCAAACATGAAAAAGGTCATTTTGAAATCATCATGAAAAACCAAAATTCCAAAAGTATCAAATACAAAGAAATGCATAACAAAGAAAGAAGATGTATTGTGCTAGGCACCCACCTCCCGCCCTGTGGTGCAACTGATGTCCCTCTCTCCAAAAATGTACTCAATGGGACCATAATGTTGCAACCACACACAAGTTGACATGCTGTGAGGAAAAAACGAGTTAGTACATTTCAAACATGAAAAAGGTCATTTTTAAAATCATCATGAAAAACCAAATTCCAAAAGTATCAAATACAAAAAATGCTTACCGAAGAAAGAAAATGTAGTGTGCTAGGCACCTTTCTCCCGCCCTGTGGTTCAACTGATGTCCCTCTCTCCAAAAATGTACTCAATGGGACCGTAATGTTGCAACCACACACTAGTTGACCTGCTGTGAGGAAATAACGAGTTAGTACATTTCAAACATGAAAAAGGTCATTACAAAATCATCATGAAAAAACAAAATTCCAAAAGTATCAAATACAAAAAATGCTTACCGAAGAATGAAATTGTATTGTGCTAGGCACCCTCCTCCCGCCATGTGGTGCAACTGATGTCCCTCTCTCCAAAAATGAACTCAATGGGACCTTAATGTTGCAACCACACACTAGTTGACCTGCTGTGAGGAAAAAACGCGTTAGTACATTTCAAACATGAAAAAGGTCATTTTAAAATCATCATGTAAAAACAAAATTCCAAAAGTATCAAACACAAAAAATGCTTACCGAAGAATGAAATTGTATTGTGCTAGGCACCCTCCTCTCGCCCTGTGGTGCAACTGATGTCCCTTTCTCCAAAAATGAACTCAATGGTACTGTAATGTTGCAACCACACAGTAGTTGACCTGCTTTGAGGAAAAAACGAGTTAGTACATTTCAAACATGAAAAAGGTCATTACAAAATCATCATGATAAACCAAAATTCCAAAAGTATCAAATACAAAAAATGCATACCGTAGAATGAAAATGTATTGTGCTAGGCACCCTCCTCCCGCCCTGTGGTGCAACTGATGTCCCTCTCTCCAAAAATGAACTCAATGGGACCGTAATGTTGCAACTACACACTAGTTGACCTGCTGTGAGGAAAAAACGAGTTAGTACATTTCAAACATGAAAGAGGTCATTTTAAAATCATCATGTAAAAACAAAATTCCAAAAGTATCAAACACAAAAAATGCTTACCGAAGAAAGAAAATGTATTGTGCTAGGCACCCACCTCCCGCCCTGTGGTGCAACTGATGTCCCTCTCTCCAAAAATGTACTCAATGGGACCGTAATGTTCCAACCACACACAAGTTAACCTGCTGTGAGGAAAAAACGAATTAGTACATTTCAAATATGAAAGAGGTCATTTTAAAATCATCATGAAAAACCAAAATTCCAAAATTATCAAACACAAAAAAATGCTTACCGAAGAAAGAAAATGTATCATGCTCCGCACCCACCTCCCGCCCTATGGTGCAACTGATGTCCCTCTCTCCAAAAATGTACTCAATGGGACCGTAATGTTGCAACCACACACAAGTTGACCTGCTGTGAGGAAAAAACGAGTTAGTACATTTCAAACATGAAAAAGGTCATTTTAAAATCATCATGAAAAACCTAAATTCCAAAAGTATCGAACACAAAAATGCTTACCGAAGAATGAAAATGTATTGTGCTAGGCCCCCTCCTCCCGCCCTGTGGTGCAACTGATGTCCCTCTCTCCAAAAATGAACTCAATGGGACCGTAATGTTGCAACCACACACTAGTTGACCTATAGTGAGGAAAAAACGAGTTAGTACATTTCAAATATGAAAAAGGTCAATTTCAATTCTTCATGAAAAACCAAAATTCCAAAAGTATCAAACACAAAAAATGCTTACCAAAGAATGGAAATGTATTGTGCTAGGTACCCTCCTCCCGCCCTGTGGTGCAACCGATGTCCCTATCTCCAAAAATGAACTCAATGGGACCGTAATGTTGCAACCACACACTAGTTGACCTGCTGTGAGGAAAAAAACGAGTTAGTACATGTCAAACATGAAAAAGGTCATTTTAAAATCATCATGAAAAACCATATTGCAAAAGTATCAAACACAAAAAAATGCTTATCGAAGAAGGAAAATGTATTGTGCTAGGCACCCACCACCCGCCCTGTGGTGCAACTGATATCCCTCTCTCCAAAAATGTACTCAATGGGACCGTAATGTTGCAACCACACACAAGTTGACCTGCTGTGAGGAAAAAACGAGTTAGTACATTTCAAACATGAAAAAGGTCATTCTAAATCATCATGAAAAACCAAAATTCCAAACGTATCAAACACAAAAAATGCTTACCGAAGAAAGAAAATGTATTGTGCTAGGCACACTCCTTCCTCCCTGTGGTGCAACTGATGTCCCTCTCTCCAAAAATGAACTCAATGGGACCGTAATGTTGCAACCACACACTAGTTGACCTGCTGTGAGGGAAAAACGAGTTAGTACATTTCAAACATGAAAAAGGTCATTTTAAAATCATCATGAGAAACCAAAATTCCAAAAGTATCAAACACAAATAATGCTTACCGAAGAATGTAAATGTATTGTGCTAGGCATCCTCCTCCCGCCCTGTGGTGCAACTGATGTCCCTCTCTCCAAAAATGAACTCAATGGGACCGTAATGTTGCAACCACACACTAGTTGACCTGCTGTGAGGAAAAAACGAGTTAGTACATTTCAAACATGAAAAAGGTCATTTTAAAATCATCATGAGAAACCAAAATTCCAATAGTATGAAACACAAATAATGCTTATCGAAGAATGAAAATGTATTGTGCTAGGCACCCTCCTCCCGCTCTGTGGTGCAACTGATGTCCCTTTCTCCAAAAATGAACTCAATGGGACCGTAATGTTGCAACCACACACTAGTTGACCTGCTGTGAGGAAAAAACGAGTTAGTACATTTCAAACATGAAAGAGGTCATTTTAAAATCATCATCAGAAACCAATATTCCAAAAGTATCAAACACAAAAGATGCTTACCGAAGAATGAAAATGTATTGTGCTAGGCATCCTCCTCCCGCCTTGTGGTGCAACTGATGTCCCCCTCTCCAAAAGTGAACTCAATGGGACCGTAATGTTGCAACCACACACTAGTTGACCTGCTGTGAAGAAAAAACGAGTTAGTACATTTCAAACATGAAGAAGGTCATTTTAAAATCATCATGAGAAACCAAAATTCCAAAAGCATCAAACACAAAAAATGCTTACCGAAGAATGAAAATGTATTGTGCTAGGCATCCTCCTCCCGCCCTGTGGTGCAACTGATGTCCCTCTCTCCAAAAATGAACTCAATGGGACCGTAATGTTGCAACCACACACTAGTTGACCTGCTGTGAAGAAAAAACGAGTTAGTACATTTCAAACATGAAAAAGGTCATTTTAAAATCATCATGAGAAACCAAAATTCCAAAAGTATCAAACACAAAAAATGCTTACCGAAGAATGAAAATGTATTGTGCTCCGCACCCTCCTCCCGCCCTGTGGTGCAACTGATGTCCCTCTCTCCAAAAATGAACTCAATGGGACCGCAATGTTGCAACCACACACTAGCTGACCTGCTGTGAAGAAAAAACGAGTTGGTACATTTCAAACATGAAAAAGGTCATTTTAAAATCATCATGAATAACCAAAATTCCAAAAGTATCAAACACAAAAAGTGCTTACCGAAGAAAGAAAATGTATTGTGGTAGGCACCCTCCTCCCGCCCTGTGGTGCAACTGATGTCCCTCTCTCCAAAAATGTACTCAATGGGACCGTAATGTTGCAACCACACACTAGTTGACCTGCTGTGAAGAAAAAACGAGTTAGTACATTTCAAACAGGAAAAAGGTCATTTTAAATTTATCATGAAGAACCAAAATTCCAAAAGAATCAAACACAAAAAATGCTTACCGAAGAAAGAAAATGTACTGTGCTCCGCTCCCTCCTCCCGCCCTGTGGTGCAACTGATATCCCTCTCTCCAAAAATGTACTCAATGGGACCGTAATGTTGCAACCACACTTTAGTTGACCTGCTGTGAGGAAAAAACGAGTTAGTACATTTCAAACATCAAACAGGTCATTTTAAAATCATCATGAGAGACCAAAATTCCAAAAGTATCAAACACAAAAAATGCTTACCGAAGAAAGAAAATTTATTGTGCTAGGCACCCTCCTCCCGCCCTATGGTGGAACTGATGTCCCTCTCTCCACAAATGTACTCAATGGGACCGTAATGTTGCAACCACACACTAGTTGACCTGCTGTGAGGAAAAAACGAGTTAGTACATTTCAAACATGAAAAAGGTCATTTTAAAATCATCATGAGAAACCAAAATTCCAAAAGTATCAAACTCAAAAAATGCTTACCGAAGAAAGAAAATGTATTGTGCTAGGCACCCTCCTCCCGCCCTGTGGTGCAACTGATGTCCCTCTCCCCAAAAATGTACTCAATGGGACCGTAATGTTGCAACCACACACTGGTTGACCTGCTGTGAGGAAAAAACGAGTTAGTACATTTGAAACATGAAAAATTTCATTTTAAAATCATCATGAGAAACCAAAATTCCAAAAGTATCAAACACACAAAATAATGCTTACAGAAGAAAGAAAATGTATTGTGCTAGGCACCCTCCTCCCGCCCTGTGGTGCAACTGATGTCCCTGTCTCCAAAAATGTACTCAATGGGACCGTAATGTTGCAAACACACACTAGTTGACCTGCTGTGAGGAAAAACGAGTTAGTACATTTCAAACATGAAAAGGGTCATTTTAAAATCATCATGAGAAACCAAAATTCCAAAAGTATCAAACACAAAAAATGCTTACCAAAGAAAGAAAATGTATTGTGCTAGGCACCCTCCTCCCGCCCTGTGGTGCAACTGATGTCCCTCTCTCCAAAAATGTACTCAATGGGACCGTAATGTTGCAACCACACACTAGTTGACCTGCTGTGAGGAAAAAACGAGTTAGTACATTTCAAACATGAAAAAAGTCATTTTAAAATCATCATGAGAAACCAAAATTCCAAAAGTATCAAATACAAAAAATGCTTACCGAAGAAACAAAATGTATTGTGCTAGGCACCCTCCTCCCGCCCTGTGGTGCAACTGATGTCCCTCTCTCCAAAAATGTACTCAATGGGACCATAATGTTGCAACCACACACTAGTTGACCTGCTGTGAGGAAAAAACGAGTTAGTACATTTCAAACATGAAGAAGGTCATTTTAAAATCATCAAGAGAAATCAAAATTCCAAAAGTATCAAACACAAAAAATGCTTACCGAAGAAACAAAATGTATTGCGCTACGCACCCTCCTCCCGCCCTGTGGTGCAACTGATGTCCCTCTCTCCAAAAATGTACTCAATAGGACCGTAATGTTGCAACCGCACACTAGTTTACCTGCTGTGAAGAAAAAACGAGTTAGTACATTTCAAACATGAAAAAGGTCATTTTAAAATCATCATGAGAAACCAAAATTCCAAAAGTATCAAACACAAAAAATGCTTACCGAAGAAACAAAATGTATTGTGCTAGGCACCCTCCTCCCGCCATGTGGTGCAAGTGATGTCCCTCTCTCCAAAAATGTACTCAATGGGACCGTAATGTTGCAACCACACACTAGTTGACCTGCTGTGAGGAAAAAACGAGTTAGTACATTTCAAACATGAAAAAGGTCATTTTAAAATCATCATGAGAAACCAAAATTCCAAAAGTATCAAACACAAAAAATGCTTACCGAAGAAAGAAAATGTATTGTGCTAGGCACCCTCCTCCCGCCCTGTGGTGCAACTGATGTCCCTCTCTCCAAAAATGTACTCAATGGGACCGTAATGTTGCAACCACACACTAGTTGACCTGCTGTGAGGAAAAAACGAGTTAGTACATTTCAAACATGAAAAAGGTCATTTTAAAATCATCATGAGAAACCAAAATTCCAAAAGTATCAAACACAAAAAATGCTTACCGAAGATAGAAAATGTATTGTGGTAGGCACCCTCCTCCCGCCCTGTGGTGCAACTGATGTCCCTCTCTCCAAAAATGTACTCAAAGGGACCGTAATGTTGCAACCACACACTAGTTGACCTGCTGTGAGGAAAAAGCGAGTTAGTACATTTCAAACATGAAAAAGGTCATTTTAAAATCATCATGAGAAACCAAAATTCCAAAAGTATCAAACACAAAAAATGCTTACCGAAGAAAGAAAATGTATTGTGCTACGCACCCTCCTCCCGCCCTGTGGTGCAACTGACGTCCCTCTCTCCAAAAATGTACTCAATGGGACCGTAATGTTGCAACCACACACTAGTTGACCTGCTGTGAGGAAAAAACGAGTTAGTACATTTCAAACATGAAAAAGGTCATTTTAAAATCATCATGAGAAACCAAAATTCCAAAAGTATCAAACACAAAAAATGCTTACCGAAGAAAGAAAATGTATTGTGTTTGGCACCCTCCTCCCGCCCTGTGGTGCAACTGATGTCCCTCTCTCCAAAACTGTACTAAATGGGACCGTAATGTTGCAACCACACACTAGTTGACCTGCTGTGAGGAAAAAATGAGTTAGTACATTTCAAACATGAAAGAGGTCATTTTAAAATCATCATGAGAAACCAAAATTCCAAAAGTATCAAACACAAAAAATGCATACCGTAGAAACAAAATGAATTGTGCTAGGCACCCTCCTCCCGCCCTGTGGTGCAACTGATATCCCTCTCTCCAAAAATGTACTAAATGGGACCGTAATGTTGCAACCACACACTAGTTGACCTGCTGTGATGAAAAAACGAGTTAGTACATTCCAAATATGAAAAAGGTCATTTTAAAATCATCATGAGAAACCAAAATTCCAAAAGTATCAAACACAAAAAATGCTTACCGAAGAAAGAAAATGTATTGTGCTAGGCACCCTCCTCCTGCCCTGTGGTGCAACTGATGTCCCTCTCTCCAAAAATGTACTCAATGGGACCGAAATTTTGCAACCACACACTAGTTGACCTGCTGTGAGGAAAAAACGAATTAGTACATTTCAAACATGAAAAAGGTCATTTTAAAATCATCATGAGAAACCAAAATTCCAAAAGTATCAAACACAAAAAATGCTTACCGAAGAAAGAAAATGTATTGTGCTAGGCACCCTCCTCCCGCCCTGTGGTGCAACTGATGTCCCTCTCTCCAAAAATGAACTCAATGGGACCGTAATGTTGCAACCACACACTAGTTGACCTGCAGTGAGGAAAAAACGAGTTAGTACATTTCAAATATGAAAAAGGTCATTTTCAATTCTTCACGAAAAACCAAAATTCCAAAAGTATCAAACACAAAAAATGCTTACCAAAGAATGGAAATGTATTGTGCTAGGTACCCTCCTCCCGCCCTGTGGTGCAACCGATGTCCCTATCTCCAAAAATGAACTCAATGGGACCGTAATGTTGCAACCACACACTAGTTGACCTGCTGTGAGGAAAAAAACGAGTTAGTACATGTCAAACATGAAAAAGGTCATTTTAAAATCATCATGAAAAACCATATTGCAAAAGTATCAAACACAAAAAAATGCTTATCGAAAAAGGAAAATGTATTGTGCTAGGCACCCACCACCCGCCCTGTGGTGCAACTGATATCCCTCTCTCCAAAAATGTACTCAATGGGACCGTAATGTTGCAACCACACACAAGTTGACCTGCTGTGAGGAAAAAACGAGTTAGTACATTTCAAACATGAAAAAGGTCATTCTAAATCATCATGAAAAACCAAAATTCCAAAAGTATCAAACACAAAAAATGCTTACCGAAGAAAGAAAATGTATTGTGCTAGGCACCCTCCTTCCTCCCTGTGGTGCAACTGATGTCCCTCTCTCCAAAAATGAACTCAATGGGACCGTAATGTTGCAGCCACACACTAGTTGACCTGCTGTGAGGAAAAAACGAGTTAGTACATTTCAAACATGAAAAAGGTCATTTTAAAATCATCATGAGAAACCAAAATTCCAAAAGTATCAAACACAAATAATGCTTACCGAAGAATGAAAATGTATTGTGCTAGGCATCCTCCTCCCGCCCTGTGGTGCAACTGATGTCCCTCTCTCCAAAAATGAACTCAATGGGACCGTAATGTTGCAACCACACACTAGTTGACCTGCTGTGAGGAAAAAACGAGTTAGTACATTTCAAACATGAAAAAGGTCATTTTAAAATCATCATGAGAAACCAAAATTCCAATAGTATGAAACACAAATAATGCTTATCGAAGAATGAAAATGTATTGTGCTAGGCACCCTCCTCCCGCTCTGTGGTGCAACTGATGTCCCTTTCTCCAAAAATGAACTCAATGGGACCGTAATGTTGCAACCACACACTAGTTGACCTGCTGTGAGGAAAAAACGAGTTAGTACATTTCAAACATGAAAGAGGTCATTTTAAAATCATCATCAGAAACCATTATTCCAAAAGTATCAAACACAAAAGATGCTTACCGAAGAATGAAAATGTATTGTGCTAGGCATCCTCCTCCCGCCCTGTGGTGCAACTGATGTCCCCCTCTCCAAAAGTGAACTCAATGGGACCGTAATGTTGCAACCACACACTAGTTGACCTGCTGTGAAGAAAAAACGAGTTAGTACATTTCAAACATGAAGAAGGTCATTTTAAAATCATTATGAGAAACCAAAATTCCAAAAGTATCAAACACAAAAAATGCTTACCGAAGAATGAAAATGTATTGTGCTCCGCACCCTCCTCCCGCCCTGTGGTGCAACTGATGTCCCTCTCTCCAAAAATGAACTCAATGGGACCGTAATGTTGCAACCACACACTAGCTGACCTGCTGTGAAGAAAAAACGAGTTAGTACATTTCAAACATGAAAAAGGTCATTTTAAAATCATCATGAAAAACCAAAATTCCAAAAGTATCAAACACAAAAAGTGCTTACCGAAGAAACAAAATGTATTGTGCTAGGCACCCTCCTCCCGCCCTGTGGTGCAACTGATGTCCCTCTCTCCAAAAATGTACTCAATGGGACCGTAATGTTGCAACCAGACACTAGTTGACCTGCTGTGAGGAAAAAACGAGTTAGTACATTTCAAACATGAAAAAGGTCATTTTAAAATCATCATGAGAAACCAAAATTCCAAAAGTATCAAACACAAAAAATGCTTACCGAAGAAAGAAAATGTATTGTGCTAGGCACCCTCCTCCCGCCCTGTGGTGCAACTGATGTCCCTCTCTCCAAAAATGTACTCAATGGGACCGTAATGTTGCAACCACACACTAGTTGACCTGCTGTGAGGAAAAAACGAGTTAGTACATTTCAAACATGAAAAAGGTCATTTTAAAATCATCATGAGAAACCAAAATTCCAAAAGTATCAAACACAAAAAATGCTTACCGAAGATAGAAAATGTATTGTGGTAGGCACCCTCCTCCCGCCCTGTGGTGCAACTGATGTCCCTCTCTCCAAAAATGTACTCAATGGGACCGTAATGTTGCAACCACACGCTAGTTGACCTGCTGTGAGGGAAAAGCGAGTTAGTACATTTCAAACATGAAAAAGGTCATTTTAAAATCATCATGAGAAACCAAAATTCCAAAAGTATCAAACACAAAAAATGCTTACCGAAGAAAGAAAATGTATTGTGCTACGCACCCTCCTCCCGCCCTGTGGTGCAACTGATGTCCCTCTCTCCAAAAATGTACTCAATGGGACCATAATGTTGCAACCACACACTAGTTGACCTGCTGTGAGGAAAAAACGAGTTAGTACATTTCAAACATGAAAAAGGTCATTTTAAAATCATCATGAGAAACCAAAATTCCAAAAGTATCAAACACAAAAAATGCTTACCGAAGAAAGAAAATGTATTGTGCTAGGCACCCTCCTCCCGCCCTGTGGTGCAACTGATGTCCCTCTCTCCAAAAATGTACTCAATGGGACCGTAATGTTGCAACCACACACTAGTTGACCTGCTGTGAGGAAAAAACGAGTTAGTACATTTCAAACATGAAAAAGGTCATTTTAAAATCATCATGAGAAACCAAAATTCCAAAAGTATCAAACACAAAAAATGCTTACCGAAGATAGAAAATGTATTGTGGTAGGCACCCTCCTCTCGCCCTGTGGTGCAACTGATGTCCCTCTCTCCAAAAATGTACTCAATGGGACCGTAATGTTGCAACCACACACTAGTTGACCTGCTGTGAGGAAAAAGCGAGTTAGTACATTTCAAACATGAAAAAGGTCATTTTAAAATCATCATGAGAAACCAAAATTCCAAAAGTATCAAACACAAAAAATGCTTACCGAAGAAAGAAAATGTATTGTGCTACGCACCCTCCTCCCGCCCTGTGGTGCAACTGATGTCCCTCTCTCCAAAAATGTACTCAATGGGACCGTAATGTTGCAACCACACACTAGTTGACCTGCTGTGAGGAAAAATCGAGTTAGTACATTTCAAACATGAAAAAGGTCATTTTAAAATCATCATGAGAAACCAAAATTCCAAAAGTATCAAACACAAAAAATGCTTACCGAAGAAAGAAAATGTATTGTGCTAGGCACCCTCCTCCCGCCCTGTGGTGCAACTGATGTCCCTCTCTCCAAAAATGTACTAAATGGGACCGTAATGTTGCAACCACACACTAGTTGACCTGCTGTGAGAAAAAAATGAGTTAGTACATTTCAAACATGAAAGAGGTCATTTTAAAATCATCATGAGAAACCAAAATTCCAAAAGTATCAAACACAAAAAATGCATACCGAAGAAACAAATTGTATTGTGCTAGGCACCCTCCTCCCGCCCTGTGGTGCAACTGATATCCCTCTCTCCAAAAATGTACTCAATGGGACCGTAATGTTACAACCACACACTAGTTGACCTGCTGTGAGGAAAAAACGAGTTAGTACATTCCAAACATGAAAAAGGTCATTTTAAAATCATCATGAGAAACCAAAATTCCAAAAGTATCAAACACAAAAAATGCTTACCGAAGAAAGAAAATGTATTGTGCTAGGCACCCTCCTCCCGCCCTGTGGTGCAACTGATGTCCCTCTCTCCAAAAATGTACTCAATGGGACCAAAATTTTGCAACCACACACTAGTTGACCTGCTGTGAGGAAAAAACGAATTAGTACATTTCAAACATGAAAAAGGTCATTTTAAAATCATCATGGGAAACCAAAATTCCAAAAGTATCAAACACAAAAAATGCTTACCGAAGAAAGAAAATGTATTGTGCTAGGCACCCTCCTCCCGCCCTGTGGTGCAACTGATGTCCCTCTCTCCAAAAATGTACTCAATGGGACCGTAATGTTGCAACCACACACTAGTTGACCTGCTGTGAGGAAAAAACGAGTTAGTACATTTCAAACATGAAAAAGGTCATTTTAAAATCGTCATGAGAAACCAAAATTCCAAAAGTATCAAACACAAAAAATGCTTACCGAAGAAAGAAAATGTATTGTGCTAGGCACCCTCCTCCCGCCCTGTGGTGCAACTGATGTCCCTCTCTCCAAAAATGTACTCAGAGGGACCGTAATGTTGCAACCACACACTAGTTGACCTGCTGTGAGGAAAAAACGAGTTAGTACATTTCAAACATGAAAAAGGTCATTTTAAAAACATCATGAGAAACCAAAATTTCAAAAGTATCAAACACAAAAAATGCATACCGAAGAAAGAAAATGTATTGTGCTAGGCACCCTCCTCCCGCCCTGTGGTGCAACTGATGTCCCTCTCTCCAAAAATGTACTCAATGGGACCGTAATGTTGCAACCACACACTAGTTGACCTGCTGTGAGGAAAAAACGAGTTAGTACATTTCAAACATGAAAAAGGTCATTTTAAAATCATCATCAGAAACCAAAATTCCAAAAGTATCAAACACAAAAAATGCTTACCGAAGAAAGAAAATGTATTGTGCTACGCACCCTCCTCCCGCCCTGTGGTGCAACTGATGTCCCTCTCTCCAAAAATGTACTCAATGGAACCGTAATGTTGCAACCACGCACTAGTTGACCTGCTGTGAGGAAAAAACGAGTTAGTACATTTCAAACATGAAAAAGGTCATTTTAAAATCATCATGACAAACCAAAATTCCAAAAGTATCAAACACAAAAAATGCTTACCGAAAAAAGAAAATGTATTGTGCTAGGCACCCTCCTCCCGCCCTGTGGTGCAACTGATGTCCCTCTCTCCAAAAATGTACTCAATGGAACCGTAATGTTGCAACCACGCACTAGTTGACCTGCTGTGAGGAAAAAACGAGTTAGTACATTTCAAACATGAAAAAGGTCATTTTAAAATCATCATGACAAACCAAAATTCCAAAAGTATCAAACACAAAAAATGCTTACCGAAAAAAGAAAATGTATTGTGCTAGGCACCCTCCTCCCGCCCTGTGGTGCAACTGATGTTCCTCTCTCCACAAATGTACTCAATGGGACCGTAATGTTGCAACCACACACTAGTTGACCTGCTGTGAGGAAAAAACGAGTTAGTACATTTCAAACTTGAAAAAGGTCATTTTAAAATCATCATGAGAAACCAAAAGTCCAAAAGTATCAAACACAAAAAATGCTTACCGAAGAATGAAAATGTATTGTGCTAGGCACCGTCCACCCGCCCTGTGGTGCAACTGATGTCCCTCTCTCCAAAAATGTACTCAATGGGACCGTAATGTTGCAACCACATACTAGTTGACCTGCTGTGAGGAAAAAACGAGTTAGTACATTTCAAGCATGAAAAAGGTCATTTTAAAATCATCATGAGAAACCAAAATTCCAAAAGTATCAAACACAAAAAATGCTTACCGAAGAAAGAAAATGTATTGTGTTTGGCACCCTCCTCCCGCCCTGTGGTGCAACTGATGTCCCTCTCTCCAAAAATGAACTCAATGGAACCAAAATGTTGCAACCACACACTAGTTGACCTGCTGTGAAGAAAAAACGAGTTAGTACATTTCAAACATGAAAAAGGTCATTTTAAAATCATCATGAAAAACCAAAATTCCAAAAGTATCAAACACAAAAAATGCTTACTGAAGAAAGAAAATGTATTGTGCTATGCACCCTCTTCCCGCCCTGTGGTGCAACTGATGTCCCTCTCTCCAAAAATGAACTCAATGGGACCGTAATGTTGCAACCACAAACTGGTTGACCTGCTGTGAAGAAAAAACGAGTTAGTACATTTCAAACATGAAAAAGGTCATTTTAAAATCATCATGAAAAACCAAAATTCCAAAAGTATCAAACACAAAAAATGCTTACTGAAGAAAGAAAATGTATTGTGCTACGCACCCTCCTCCCGCCCTGTGGTGCAACTGATGTCCCTCTCTCCAAAAATGAACTCAATGGGACCTTAATGTTGCAAACACACACTAGCTGACCTGCTGTGAAGAAAAAACGAGTTAGTACATTTCAAACATGAAAAAGGTCATTTTAAAATCATCATGAAAAACCAAAATTCCAAAAGTATCAAACTCAAAAAATGCTTACCGAAGAAAGAAAATGTATTGTGCTACGCACCCTCCTCCTGCCCTGTGGTGCAACTGATGTCCCTCTCTCCAAAAATGAACTCAATGGGACCGTAATGTTGCAACCACACACTAGTTGACCTGTTGTGAAGAAAAAACGAGTTAGTACATTTCAAACATGAAAAAGGTCATTTTAAAATCATCATGAAAAACCAAAATTCCAAAAGTATCAAACTCAAAAAATGCTTACCGAAGAAAGAAAATGTATTGTGCTACGCACCCTCCTCCTGCCCTGTGGTGCAACTGAAGTCCCTCTCTCCAAAAATGAACTCAATGGGACCGTAATGTTGCAACCACACACTAGTTGACCTGCTGTGAAGAAAAAACGAGTTAGTACATTTCAAACATGAAAAAGGTCATTTTAAAATCATCATGAAAAACCAAAATTCCAAAAGTATCAAACACAAAAAATGCTTACCGAAGAAAGAAAATGTATTGTGCTACGCACCCTCCTCCCGCCCTGTGGTGCAACTGATGTCCCTCTCTCCAAAAATGAACTCAATGGGACCGTAATATTGCAACCACACATTAGTTGACCTGCTGTGAAGAAAAAACGAGTTAACACATTTCAAACATAAAAAAAGGCAATTTAAAATCATCATGAAAAACCAAAATTCCAAAAGTATCAAACACAAAATATGCTTACCGAAGAAAGAAAATGTATTGTGCTACGCACCCTTCGCCCGCCCTGTGGTGCAACTGATGTCCCTCTCTCCAAAAATGAACTCAATGGGACCGTAATGTTGCAACCACACACTAGTTGACCTGCTGTGAAGAGAAAACGAGTTACTACATTTCAAACATGAAAAAGGTCGTTTTAAAATCATAATGAAAAACCAAAATTCCAAAAGTATCAAACACAAAAAATGCTTACCGAAGAAAGAAAATGTATGGTGCTACGCACCCTCCTCCCGCCCTGTGGTGCAACTGATGTCCCTCTCTCCACAAATGAACTCAATGGGACCGGAATGTTGCAACCACACACTAGTTGACCTGCTGTGAGGAAAAAACGAGTTAGTACATTTCAAACATGAAAAAGGTCATTTTAAAATCGTCATGAGAAACCAAAATTCCAAAAGTATCAAACACAAAAAATGCTTACCGAAGAAAGAAAATGTATTGTGCTAGGCACCCTCCTCCCGCCCTGTGGTGCAACTGATGTCCCTCTCTCCAAAAATGTACTCAATGGGACCGTAATGTTGCAACCACACACTAGTTGACCTGCTGTGAGGAAAAAACGAGTTAGTACATTTCAAACATGAAAAAGGTCATTTTAAAAACATCATGAGAAACCAAAATTTCAAAAGTATCAAACACAAAAAATGCTTACCGAAGAAAGAAAATGTATTGTGCTAGGCACCCTCCTCCCGCCCTGTGGTGCAACTGATGTCCCTCTCTCCAAAAATGTACTCAATGGGACCGTAATGTTGCAACCACACACTAGTTGACCTGCTGTGAGGAAAAAACGAGTTAGTACATTTCAAACATGAAAAAGGTCATTTTAAAATCATCATCAGAAACCAAAATTCCAAAAGTATCAAACACAAAAAATGCTTACCGAAGAAAGAAAATGTATTGTGCTACGCACCCTCCTCCCGCCCTGTGGTGCAACTGATGTCCCTCTCTCCAAAAATGTACTCAATGGAACCGTAATGTTGCAACCACGCACTAGTTGACCTGCTGTGAGGAAAAAACGAGTTAGTACATTTCAAACATGAAAAAGGTCATTTTAAAATCATCATGACAAACCAAAATTCCAAAAGTATCAAACACAAAAAATGCTTACCGAAAAAAGAAAATGTATTGTGCTAGGCACCCTCCTCCCGCCCTGTGGTGCAACTGATGTTCCTCTCTCCACAAATGTACTCAATGGGACCGTAATGTTGCAACCACACACTAGTTGACCTGCTGTGAGGAAAAAACGAGTTAGTACATTTCAAACTTGAAAAAGGTCATTTTAAAATCATCATGAGAAACCAAAAGTCCAAAAGTATCAAACACAAAAAATGCTTACCGAAGAAAGAAAATGTATTGTGCTAGGCACCGTCCACCCGCCCTGTGGTGCAACTGATGTCCCTCTCTCCAAAAATGTACTCAATGGGACCGTAATGTTGCAACCACACACTAGTTGACCTGCTGTGAGGAAAAAACGAGTTAGTACATTTCAAGCATGAAAAAGGTCATTTTAAAATCATCATGAGAAACCAAAATTCCAAAAGTATCAAACACAAAAAATGCTTACCGAAGAAAGAAAATGTATTGTGTTTGGCACCCTCCTCCCGCCCTGTGGTGCAACTGATGTCCCTCTCTCCAAAAATGAACTCAATGGGACCGTAATGTTGCAACCACACACTAGTTGACCTGCTGTGAAGAAAAAACGAGTTAGTACATTTCAAACATGAAAAAGGTCATTTTAAAATCATCATGAAAAACCAAAATTCCAAAAGTATCAAACACAAAAAATGCTTACTGAAGAAAGAAAATGTATTGTGCTATGCACCCTCTTCCCGCCCTGTGGTGCAACTGATGTCCCTCTCTCCAAAAATGAACTCAATGGGACCGTAATGTTGCAACCACAAACTGGTTGACCTGCTGTGAAGGAAAAACGAGTTAGTACATTTCAAACATGAAAAAGGTCATTTTAAAATCATCATGAAAAACCAAAATTCCAAAAGTATCAAACACAAAAAATGCTTACTGAAGAAAGAAAATGTATTGTGCTACGCACCCTCCTCCCGCCCTGTGGTGCAACTGATGTCCCTCTCTCCAAAAATGAACTCAATGGAACCTTAATGTTGCAAACACACACTAGTTGACCTGCTGTGAAGAAAAAACGAGTTAGTACATTTCAAACATGAAAAAGGTCATTTTAAAATCATCATGAAAAACCAAAATTCCAAAAGTATCAAACTCAAAAAATGCTTACCGAAGAAAGAAAATGTATTGTGCTACGCACCCTCCTCCTGCCCTGTGGTGCAACTGATGTCCCTCTCTCCAAAAATGAACTCAATGGGACCGTAATGTTGCAACCACACACTAGTTGACCTGCTGTGAAGAAAAAACGAGTTAGTACATTTCAAACATGAAAAAGGTCATTTTAAAATCATCATGAAAAACCAAAATTCCAAAAGTATCAAACTCAAAAAATGCTTACCGAAGAAAGAAAATGTATTGTGCTACGCACCCTCCTCCTGCCCTGTGGTGCAACTGAAGTCCCTCTCTCCAAAAATGAACTCAATGGGACCGTAATGTTGCAACCACACACTAGTTGACCTGCTGTGAAGAAAAAACGAGTTAGTACATTTCAAACATGAAAAAGGTCATTTTAAAATCATCATGAAAAACCAAAATTCCAAAAGTATCAAACACAAAAAATGCTTACCGAAGAAAGAAAATGTATTGTGCTACGCACCCTCCTCCCGCCCTGTGGTGCAACTGATGTCCCTCTCTCCAAAAATGAACTCAATGGGACCGTAATATTGCAACCACACACTAGTTGACCTGCTGTGAAGAAAAAACGAGTTAACACATTTCAAACATAAAAAAAGGCAATTTAAAATCATCATGAAAAACCAAAATTCCAAAAGTATCAAACACAAAATATGCTTACCGAAGAAAGAAAATGTATTGTGCTACGCACCCTCCGCCCGCCCTGTGGTGCAACTGATGTCCCTCTCTCCAAAAATGAACTCAATGGGACCGTAATGTTGCAACCACACACTAGTTGACCTGCTGTGAAGAGAAAACGAGTTACTACATTTCAAACATGAAAAAGGTCGTTTTAAAATCATAATGAAAAACCAAAATTCCAAAAGTATCAAACACAAAAAATGCTTACCGAAGAAAGAAAATGTATGGTGCTACGCACCCTCCTCCCGCCCTGTGGTGCAACTGATGTCCCTCTCTCCAAAAATGAACTCAATGGGACCGGAATGTTGCAACCACACACTAGTTGACCTGCTGTGAAGAAAAAACGAGTTAGTACATTTCAAACATGAAAAAGGTCATTCTAAAATCATCATGAAAAACCAAAATTCCAAAAGTATCAAACACAAAAAATGCTTACCGAAGAAAGAAAATGTATTGTGCTACGCACCCTCCTCCCGCCCTGTGGTGCAACTGATGTCCCTCTCTCCAAAAATGAACTCAATGGGACCGTAATGTTGCAACCACACACTAGTTGACCTGCTGTGAAGAAAAATCGAGTTAGTACATTTCAAACATGAAAATGGTCATTTTAAAATCATCATGAGAAACCAAAATTCCAAAAGTATCAAACACAAAAAATGCTTACCGAAGAAAGAAGATGTATTGTGCTACGCACCGTCCTCCCGCCCTGTGGTGCAACTGATGTCCCTCTCTCCAAAAATGAACTCAATGGGACCGTAATGTTGCAACCACACACTAGTTGACCTGCTGTGAAGAAAAAACGAGTTAGTACATTTCAAACGTAAAAAAGGTCAATTTAAAATCATCATGAAAAACCAAAATTCCAAAAGTATCAAACACAAAAAATGCTTACCGAAGAAAGAAGATGTATTGTGCTAGGCACCCTCCTCCCGCCCTGTGGTGCAACTGATGTCCCTCTCTCCAAAAATGAACTCAATGGGACCGTAATGTTGCAACCACACACTAGTTGACCTGCTGTGAAGAAAAAACGAGTTAGTACATTTCAAACATGAAAAAGGTCATTTTAAAATCATCATGAAAAACCAAAATTCCAAAATTATCAAACACAAAAAATGCTTACCGAAGAAAGAAAATGTATTGTGCTACGCACCGTCCTCCCGCCCTGTGGTGCAACTGATGTCCCTCTCTCCAAAAATGAACTCAATGGGACCGTAATGTTGCAACCACACACTAGTTGACCTGCTGTGAAGAAAAAACGAGTTAGTACATTTCAAACATGAAAAAGGTCATTTTAAAATCATCATGAAAAACCAAAATTCCAAAAGTATCAAACACAGAAAATGCTTACCGAAGAAAGAAAATGTATTGTGCTACGCACCCTCCTCCCGCCCTGTGGTGCAACTGATGTCCCTCTCTCCAAAAATGAACTCAATGGGACCGTAATGTTGCAACCACACACTAGTTGACCTGCTGTGAAGAAAAAACGAGTTAGTACATTTCAAACATGAAAAAGGTCATTTTAAAATCATCATGAAAAACCAAAATTCCAAAAGTATCAAACACAAAAAATGCTTACCGAAGAAAGAAAATGTATTCTGCTACGCACCCTCCTCCCGCCCTGTGGTGCAACTGATGTCCCTCTCTCCAAAAATGAACTCAATGGGACCGTAATGTTGCAACCACACACTAGTTGACCTGCTGTGAAGAAAAAACGAGTTAGTACATTTCAAACATGAAAAAGGTCATTTAAAAATCATCATGAAAAACCAAAATTCCAAAAGTATCAAACACAAGAAATGCTTACCGAAGAAAGAAAATGTATTGTGCTACGCACCCTCCTCCCGGCCTGTGGTGCAACTGATGTCCCTCTCTCCAAAAATGAACTCAATGGGACCGTAATGTTGCAACCACACACTAGTTGCCCTGCTGTGAAGAAAAAACGAGTTACTACATTTCAAACATGAAAAAGGTCATTTTAAAATCATAATGAAAAACCAAAATTCCAAAAGTATCAAACACAAAAAATGCTTACCGAAGAAAGAAAATGTATGGTGTTACGCACCCTCCCCCCGCCCTGTGGTGCAACTGATGTCCCTCTCTCCAAAAATGAACTCAATGGGACCGTAATGTTGCAACCACACACTAGTTGACCTGCTGTGAAGAAAAAATGAGTTAGTACATTTCAAACATAAAAAAGGTCATTTTAAAATCATCATGAAAAACCAAAATTCCAAAAGTATCAAACACAAAAAATGCTTACCGAAGAAAGAAAATGTATTCTGCTACGCACCGTCCTCCCGCCCTGTGGTGCAACTGATGTCCCTCTCTCCAAAAATGAACTCAATGGGACCGTAATGTTGCAACCACACACTAGTTGACCTGCTGTGAAGAAAAAACGAGTTAGTACATTTCAAACATGAAAAAGGTCATTTTAAAATCATAATGAAAACCCAAAATTCCTAAAGTATCAAACACAAAAAATGCTTACCGAAGAAAGAAAATGTATGGTGCTACGCACCCTCCTCCCGCCCTGTGGTGCAACTGATGTCCCTCTCTCCAAAAATGAACTCAATGGGACCGTAATGTTGCAACCACACACTAGTTGACCTGCTGTGAAGAAAAAACGAGTTAGTACATTTCAAACACGAAAAAGGTCATTTTAAAATCTTCATGAAAAACCAAAATTCCAAAAGTATCAAACACAAAAAATGCTTACCGAAGAAAGAAAATGTATTGTGCTACGCACCCTCCTCCCGCCCTGTGGTGCAACTGATGTCCCTCTCTCCAAAAATGAACTCAATGGGACCGTAATGTTGTTACCACACACTAGTTGACCTGCTGTGAAGAAAAAACGAGTTAGTACATTTCAAACATGGAAAAGGTCATTTCAAAATCATCATGAAAAACCAAAATTCCAAAAGACTGAAACACAAAAAATGCTTACTGAAGAAAGAAAATGTATTGTGCTACGCACCCTCCTCCCGCCCTGTGGTGCAACTGATGTCCCTCTCTCCAAAAATGAACTCAATGGGACCGTAATGTTGCAACCACACACTAGTTGACCTGCTGTGAAGAAAAATCGAGTTAGTACATTTCAAACATGAATAAGGTCATTTTAAAATCATCATGAAAAACCAAAATTCCAAAAGTATCAAACACAAAAAATGCTTACTGAAGAAAGAAAATGTATTGTGCTACGCACCCTCCTCCCGCCCTGTGGTGCAACTGATGTCCCTCTCTCCAAAAATGAACTCAATGGGACCGTAATGTTGCAACCACACACTAGTTGACCTGCTGTGAAGAAAAAACGAGTTAGTACATTTCAAACATGAAAAAGGTCATTTTAAAATCATCATGAAAAACCAAAATTCCAAAAGTATCAAACACAAAAAATGCTTACCGAAGAAAGAAAATGTATTGTGCTACGCACCCTCCTCCCGCCCTGTGGTGCAACTGATGTCCCTCTCTCCAAAAATGTACTCAATGGGACCGTAATGTTGCAACCACACACTAGTTGACCTGCTGTGAAGAAAAAACGAGTTAGTACATTTCAAACATGAAAAAGGTCATTTTAAAATCATCATGAAAAACCAAAATTCCAAAAGTATCAAACACAAAAATGCTTACCGAAGAAAGAAAATGTATTGTGCTACGCACCCTCCTCCCGCCCTGTGGTGCAACTGATGTCCCTCTCTCCAAAAATGAACTCAATGGGACCGTAATGTTGCAACCACACACTAGTTGACCTGCTGTGAAGAAAAAACGAGTTAGTACATTTCAAACATGAAAAAGGTCATTTTAAAATCATCATGAAAAACCAAAATTCCAAAAGTATCAAACACAAAAAATGCTTACCGAAGAAAGAAAATGTATTGTGCTACGCACCCTCCTCCCGCCCTGTGGTGCAACTGATGTCCCTCTCTCCAAAAATGTACTCAATGGGACCGTAATGTTGCAACCACACACTAGTTGACTTGCTGTGAAGAAAAAACGAGTTAGTACATTTCAAACATGAAAAAGGTCATTTTAAAATCATCTTGAAAACCCAAAATTCCCAAAGTATCAAACACAAAAAATGCTTACCGAAGAAAGAAAATGTATGGTGCTACGCACCCTCCTCCCGCCCTGTGGTGCAACTGATGTCCCTCTCTCCAAAAATGAACTCAATGGGACCGTAATGTTGCAACCACACACTAGTTGACCTGCTGTGAAGAAAAAACGAGTTAGTACATTTCAAACATGAAAAAGGTCATTTAAATATCATCATGAAAAACCAAAATTCCAAAAGTATCAAACACAAAAAATGCTTACCGAAGAAAGAAAATGTATTGTGCTACGCACCCTCCTCCCGCCCTGTGGTGCAACTGATGTCCCTCTCTCCAAAAATGAACTCAATGGGACCGTAATGTTGCAACCACACACTAGTTGACCTGCAGTGAAGAAAAAACGAGTTAGTACATTTCAAACACGAAAAAGGTCATTTTAAAATCATCATGAAAAACCAAAATTCCAAAATTATCAAACACAAAAAAAGCTTACCGAAGAAAGAAAATGTATTGTGGTAGGCACCCTCCTCCCGCCCTGTGGTGCAACTGATGTCCCTCTCTCCAAAAATGAACTCAATGGGACCGTAATGTTGCAACCACACACTAGTTGACCTGCTGTGAAGAAAAAACGAGTTAGTACATTTCAAACATGAAAAAGGTCATTTTAAAATCATCATGAAAAACCAAAATTCCAAAAGTATCAAACACAAAAAATGCTTACCGAAGAAGGAAAATGTATTGTGCTACGCACCCTCCTCCCGGCCTGTGGTGCAACTGATGTCCCTCTCTCCAAAAATGAACTCAATGGGACCGTAATGTTGCAACCACACACTAGTTGACCTGCTGTGAGGAAAAAACGAGTTAGTACATTTCAAACATGAAAAAGGTCATTTTAAAATCATCATGAAAAACCAAAATTCCAAAAGTATCAAACACAAAAAATGCTTACCGAAGAAGGAAAATGTATTGTGCTACGCACCCTCCTCCCGCCCTGTGGTGCAACTGATGTCCCTCTCTCCAAAAATGAACTGAATGGGACCGTAATGTTGCAACCACACACTAGTTGACCTGCTGTGAAGAAAAAACGAGTTAGTACATTTCAAACATGAAAAAGGTCATTTTAAAATCATCATGAAAAACCAAAATTCCAAAAGTATCAAACACAAAAAATGCTTACCGAAGAAAGAAAATGTATTGTGCTACGCACCCTCCTCCCGCCCTGTGGTGCAACTGATGTCCCTCTCTCCAAAAATGAACTCATTGGGACCGTAATGTTGCAACCACACACTAGTTGACCTGCTGTGCAGAAAAAACGAGTTAGTACATTTCAAACATGAAAAAGGTCATTTTAAAATCATAATGAAAAACCAAAATTCCAAAAGTATCAAACACAAAAAATGCTTACCGAACAAAGAAGATGTATTGTGCTACGCACCGTCTTCCCGCCCTGTGGTGCAACTAATGTCCCTCTCTCCAAAAATGAACTCAATGGGACCGTAATGTTGCAACCACACACTAGTTGACCTGCTGAGAAGAAAAATTGAATTAGTACATTTCACACATGAAAAAGGTCATTTTAAAATCATCATGAAAAACCAAAATTCCAAAAGTATCAAACACAAAAAATGCTTACTGAAGAAAGAAAATGTATTGTGCTACGCACCCTCCTTCCGCCCTGTGGTGCAACTGATGCCCCTCTCTCCAAAAATGAACTCAATGGGACCGTAATGTTGCAACCACACACTAGTTGACCTGCTGTGAAGAAAAAACGAGTTAGTACATTTCAAACATGGAAAAGGTCATTTTAAAATCATAATGAAAACCCAAAATTCCTAAAGTATCAAACACAAAAAATGCTTACCGAAGAAAGAAAATGTATGGTGCTACGCACCCTCCTCCCGCCCTGTGGTGCAACTGATGTCCCTCTCTCCAAAAATGAACTCAATGGGACCGTAATGTTGCAACCACACACTAGTTGACCTGCTGTGAAGAAAAAACGAGTTAGTACATTTCAAACACGAAAAAGGTCATTTTAAAATCTTCATGAAAAACCAAAATTCCAAAAGTATCAAACACAAAAAATGCTTACCGAAGAAAGAAAATGTATTGTGCTACGCACCCTCCTCCCGCCCTGTGGTGCAACTGATGTCCCTCTCTCCAAAAATGAACTCAATGGGACCGTAATGTTGTTACCACACACTAGTTGACCTGCTGTGAAGAAAAAACGAGTTAGTACATTTCAAACATGGAAAAGGTCATTTCAAAATCATCATGAAAAACCAAAATTCCAAAAGACTGAAACACAAAAAATGCTTACTGAAGAAAGAAAATGTATTGTGCTACGCACCCTCCTCCCGCCCTGTGGTGCAACTGATGTCCCTCTCTCCAAAAATGAACTCAATGGGACCGTAATGTTGCAACCACACACTAGTTGACCTGCTGTGAAGAAAAATCGAGTTAGTACATTTCAAACATGAATAAGGTCATTTTAAAATCATCATGAAAAACCAAAATTCCAAAAGTATCAAACACAAAAAATGCTTACTGAAGAAAGAAAATGTATTGTGCTACGCACCCTCCTCCCGCCCTGTGGTGCAACTGATGTCCCTCTCTCCAAAAATGAACTCAATGGGACCGTAATGTTGCAACCACACACTAGTTGACCTGCTGTGAAGAAAAAACGAGTTAGTACATTTCAAACATGAAAAAGGTCATTTTAAAATCATCATGAAAAACCAAAATTCCAAAAGTATCAAACACAAAAAATGCTTACCGAAGAAAGAAAATGTATTGTGCTACGCACCCTCCTCCCGCCCTGTGGTGCAACTGATGTCCCTCTCTCCAAAAATGTACTCAATGGGACCGTAATGTTGCAACCACACACTAGTTGACCTGCTGTGAAGAAAAAACGAGTTAGTACATTTCAAACATGAAAAAGGTCATTTTAAAATCATCATGAAAAACCAAAATTCCAAAAGTATCAAACACAAAAATGCTTACCGAAGAAAGAAAATGTATTGTGCTACGCACCCTCCTCCCGCCCTGTGGTGCAACTGATGTCCCTCTCTCCAAAAATGAACTCAATGGGACCGTAATGTTGCAACCACACACTAGTTGACCTGCTGTGAAGAAAAAACGAGTTAGTACATTTCAAACATGAAAAAGGTCATTTTAAAATCATCATGAAAAACCAAAATTCCAAAAGTATCAAACACAAAAAATGCTTACCGAAGAAAGAAAATGTATTGTGCTACGCACCCTCCTCCCGCCCTGTGGTGCAACTGATGTCCCTCTCTCCAAAAATGTACTCAATGGGACCGTAATGTTGCAACCACACACTAGTTGACTTGCTGTGAAGAAAAAACGAGTTAGTACATTTCAAACATGAAAAAGGTCATTTTAAAATCATCTTGAAAACCCAAAATTCCCAAAGTATCAAACACAAAAAATGCTTACCGAAGAAAGAAAATGTATGGTGCTACGCACCCTCCTCCCGCCCTGTGGTGCAACTGATGTCCCTCTCTCCAAAAATGAACTCAATGGGACCGTAATGTTGCAACCACACACTAGTTGACCTGCTGTGAAGAAAAAACGAGTTAGTACATTTCAAACATGAAAAAGGTCATTTAAATATCATCATGAAAAACCAAAATTCCAAAAGTATCAAACACAAAAAATGCTTACCGAAGAAAGAAAATGTATTGTGCTACGCACCCTCCTCCCGCCCTGTGGTGCAACTGATGTCCCTCTCTCCAAAAATGAACTCAATGGGACCGTAATGTTGCAACCACACACTAGTTGACCTGCAGTGAAGAAAAAACGAGTTAGTACATTTCAAACACGAAAAAGGTCATTTTAAAATCATCATGAAAAACCAAAATTCCAAAATTATCAAACACAAAAAAAGCTTACCGAAGAAAGAAAATGTATTGTGGTAGGCACCCTCCTCCCGCCCTGTGGTGCAACTGATGTCCCTCTCTCCAAAAATGAACTCAATGGGACCGTAATGTTGCAACCACACACTAGTTGACCTGCTGTGAAGAAAAAACGAGTTAGTACATTTCAAACATGAAAAAGGTCATTTTAAAATCATCATGAAAAACCAAAATTCCAAAAGTATCAAACACAAAAAATGCTTACCGAAGAAGGAAAATGTATTGTGCTACGCACCCTCCTCCCGGCCTGTGGTGCAACTGATGTCCCTCTCTCCAAAAATGAACTCAATGGGACCGTAATGTTGCAACCACACACTAGTTGACCTGCTGTGAGGAAAAAACGAGTTAGTACATTTCAAACATGAAAAAGGTCATTTTAAAATCATCATGAAAAACCAAAATTCCAAAAGTATCAAACACAAAAAATGCTTACCGAAGAAGGAAAATGTATTGTGCTACGCACCCTCCTCCCGCCCTGTGGTGCAACTGATGTCCCTCTCTCCAAAAATGAACTGAATGGGACCGTAATGTTGCAACCACACACTAGTTGACCTGCTGTGAAGAAAAAACGAGTTAGTACATTTCAAACATGAAAAAGGTCATTTTAAAATCATCATGAAAAACCAAAATTCCAAAAGTATCAAACACAAAAAATGCTTACCGAAGAAAGAAAATGTATTGTGCTACGCACCCTCCTCCCGCCCTGTGGTGCAACTGATGTCCCTCTCTCCAAAAATGAACTCATTGGGACCGTAATGTTGCAACCACACACTAGTTGACCTGCTGTGCAGAAAAAACGAGTTAGTACATTTCAAACATGAAAAAGGTCATTTTAAAATCATAATGAAAAACCAAAATTCCAAAAGTATCAAACACAAAAAATGCTTACCGAACAAAGAAGATGTATTGTGCTACGCACCGTCTTCCCGCCCTGTGGTGCAACTAATGTCCCTCTCTCCAAAAATGAACTCAATGGGACCGTAATGTTGCAACCACACACTAGTTGACCTGCTGAGAAGAAAAATTGAATTAGTACATTTCACACATGAAAAAGGTCATTTTAAAATCATCATGAAAAACCAAAATTCCAAAAGTATCAAACACAAAAAATGCTTACTGAAGAAAGAAAATGTATTGTGCTACGCACCCTCCTTCCGCCCTGTGGTGCAACTGATGCCCCTCTCTCCAAAAATGAACTCAATGGGACCGTAATGTTGCAACCACACACTAGTTGACCTGCTGTGAAGAAAAAACGAGTTAGTACATTTCAAACATGAAAAAGGTCATTTTAAAATCATCATGAAAAACCAAAATTCCAAAAGTATCTAACACAAAAAATGCTTACCGAAGAAGGAAAATGTATTGTGATACGCACCCTCCTCCCGCCCTGTGGTGCAACTGATGTCCCTCTCTCCAAAAATGAACTCAATGGGACCGTAATGTTGCAACCACACACTAGTTGACCTGCTGTGAGGAAAAAACGAGTTAGTACATTTCAAACATGAAAAAGGTCATTTTAAAATCATCATGAAAAACCAAAATTCCAAAAGTATCAAACACAAAAAATGCCTACCGAAGAAGGAAAATGTATTGTGCTACGCACCCTCCTCCCGCCCTGTGGTGCAACTGATGTCCCTCTCTCCAAAAATGAACTGAATGGGACCGCAATGTTGCAACCACACACTAGTTGACCTGCTGTGAAGAAAAAACGAGTTAGTACATTTCAAACATGAAAAAGGTCATTTTAAAATCATCATCAAAAACCAAAATTCCAAAAGTATCAAACACAAAAAATGCTTACCGAAGAAAGAAAATGTATTGTGCTACGCACCCTCCTCCCGCCCTGTGGTGCAACTGATGTCCCTCTCTCCAAAAATGAACCCAATGGGACCGTAATGTTGCAACCACACACTAGTTGACCTGCTGTGAAGAAAAAACGAGTTAGTACATTTCAAACATGAAAAAATCATTTTAAAATCATCATGAAAAACCAAAATTCCAAAAGTATCAGACACAGAAAATGCTTACCGAAGAAAGAAAATGTATTGTGCTACGCACCCTCCTCCCGCCCTGTGGTGCAACTAATGTCCCTCTCTCCAAAAATGAACTCAATGGGACCGTAATGTTGCAACCACACACTAGTTGACCTGCTGTGAAGAAAAAACGAGTTAGCACATTTCAAACATGAATAAGGTTATTTTAAAATAATCATGAAAAACCAAAATTCCAAAAGTATCAAACACAAAAAATGCTTACCGAAGAAAGAAAATGTATTGTGCTA
This sequence comes from Schistocerca serialis cubense, assembly GCF_023864345.2. Taxonomy (NCBI): domain Eukaryota; kingdom Metazoa; phylum Arthropoda; class Insecta; order Orthoptera; family Acrididae; genus Schistocerca; species Schistocerca serialis. The sequence goes on along the minus strand of NC_064647.1, from coordinate 235,481,437 downwards.
CGCACCCTCCTCCCGCCCTGTGGTGCAACTGATGTCCCTCTCTCCAAAAATGAACTCAATGGGACCGTAATGTTGCAACCACACACTAGTTGACCTGCTGTGAAGAAAAAACGAGTTAGTACATTTCAAACATGAAAAAGGTCATTTTAAAATCATCATGAAAAACCAAAATTCCAAAAGTATCAAACACAAAAAATGCTTACCGAAGAAAGAAAATGTATTGTACTACGCACCCTCCTCCCGGCCTGTGGTGCAACTGATGTCCCTCTCTCCAAAAATGAACTCAATGGGACCGTAATGTTGCAACCACACACTAGTTGACCTGCTGTGAAGAAAAAACGAGTTAGTACATTTCAAACATGAAAAAGGTCATTTTAAAATCATCATGAAAAACCAAAATTCCAAAAGTATCAAACACAAAAAATGCTTACCGAAGAAAGAAAATGTATTGTGCTACGCACCCTCCTCCCGCCCTGTGGTGCAACTGATGTCCCTCTCTCCAAAAATGAACTCAATGGGACCGTAATGTTGCAACCACACACTAGTTGACCTGCTGTGAAGAAAAAACGAGTTAGTACATTTCAAACATGAAAAAGGTCATTTTAAAATCATCATGAAAAACCAAAATTCCAAAAGTGTCAAACACAAAAAATGCTTACCGAAGAAAGAAAATGTATTGTGCTACGCACCCTCCTCCCGCCCTGTGGTGCAACTGATGTCCCTCTCTCCAAAAATGAACTCAATGGGACGGTAATGTTGCAACCACACACTAGTTGACCTGCTGTGAAGAAAAAACGAGTTAGTACATTTCAAACATGAAAAAGGTCATTTTAAAATCATCATGAAAAACCAAAATTCCAAAAGTATCAAACACAAAAAATGCTTACCGAAGAAAGAAAATGTATTGTGCTGCACACCCTCCTCCTGCCCTGTGGTGCAACTGATGTCCCTCTCTCCAAAAATGAACTCAATGGGACCGTAATGTTGCAACCACACACTAGTTGACCTGCTGTGAAGAAAAAACGAGTTAGTACATTTCAAACATGAAAAAGGTCATTTTAAAATCATCATGAAAAACCAAAATTCCAAAAGTATCAAACACAAAAAATGCTTACCGAAGAAAGAAAATGTATTTTGCTACGCACCCTCCTCCCGCCCTGTGGTGCAACTGATGTCCCTCTCTCCAAAAATGAACTCAATGGGACCGTAATGTTGCAACCACACACTAGTTGACCTGCTGTGAAGAAAAAACGAGTTAGTACATTTCAAACATGAAAAAGGTCATTTTAAAATCATCATGAAAAACCAAAATTCCAAAAGTATCAAACACAAAAAATGCTTACTGAAGAAAGAAAATGTTTTGTGCTACGCACCCTCCTCCCGCCCTGTGGTGCAACTGATGTCCCTCTCTCTAAAAATGAACTCAATGGGACCGTAATGTTGCAACCACACACTAGTTGACCTGCCGTGACGAAAAAACGAGTTAGCACATTTCAAACATGAAAAAGATCATTTAAAAATCATCATGAAAAACCAAAATTCCAAAAGTATCAAACACAAAAAATGCTTACTGAAGAAAGAAAATGTATTGTGCTATGCACCCTCCTCCCGCCCTGTGGTGCAACTGATGTCCCTCTCTCCAAAAATGAACTCAATGGGACCGTAATGTTGCAACCACACACTAGTTGTCCTGCTGTGAAGAAAAAACGAGTTAGTACATTTCAAACATGAAAAAGAACATTTTAAAATCATCATGAAAAACCAAAATTCCAAAAGTATCAAACACAAAAAATGCTTACCGAAGAAAGAAAATGTATTGTGCTACGCACCCTCCTCCCGGCCTGTGGTGCAACTGATGTCCCTCTCTCCAAAAATGAACTCAATGGGACCGTAATGTTGCAACCACACACTAGTTGACCTGCTGTGAAGAAAAAACGAGTTAGTACATTTCAAACATGAAAAAGGTCATTTTAAAATCATCATGAAAAACCAAAATTCCAAAAGTATCAAACACAAAAAATGCTTACTGAAAAAATAAAATGTATTGTGCTACGCACCCTCCTCCCGCCCTGTGGCGCAACTGATGTCCCTCTCTCCAAAAATGAACTCAATGGGACCGTAATGTTGCAACCACACACTAGTTGACCTGCTGTGAAGAAAAAACGAGTTAGTACATTTCAAACATGAAAAAGGTCATTTTAAAATCATCATGAAAAACCAAAATTCCAAAAGTACCAAACACAAAAAATGCTTGCTGAAGAAAGAATATGTATTGTGCTACGCACCCTCCGCCCGCCCTGTGGTGCAACTGATGTCCCTCTCTCCAAAAATGAACTCAATGGGACCGTAATGTTGCAACCACACACTAGTTGACCTGCTGTGAAGAAAAAACGAGTTAGTACATTTCAAACATGAAAAAGGTCATTTTAAAATCATCATGAAAAACCAAAATTCCAAAAGTATCAAACACAAAAAATGCTTACCGAAGAAAGAAAATGTATTGTGCTACGCACCCTCCTCCCGCCCTGTGGTGCAACTGATGTCCCTCTCTCCAAAAATGAACTCAATGGGACCGTAATGTTGCAACCACACACTAGTTGACCTGCTGTGAAGAAAAAACGAGTTAGTACATTTCAAACATGAAAAAGGTCATTTTAAAATCATCATGAAAAACCAAAATTCCAAAAGTATCAAACACAAAAAATGCTTACCGAAGAAAGAAAATGTATTGTGCTACGCACCCTCCTCCCGCCCTGTGGTGCAACTGATGTCCCTCTCTCCAAAAATGAACTCAATGGGACGGTAATGTTGCAACCACACACTAGTTGACCTGCTGTGAAGAAAAAACGAGTTAGTACATTTCAAACATGAAAAAGGTCATTTTAAAATCATCATGAAAAACCAAAATTCCAAAAGTATCAAACATAAAAAATGCTTACCGAAGAAAGAAAATGTATTGTGCTACCCACCCTCCTCCCGCCCTGTGGTGCAACTGATGTCCCTCTCTCCAAAAATGAACTCAATGGGACCGTAATGTTGCAACCACACACTAGTTGACCTGCTGTGAAGAAAAAACGAGTTAGTACATTTCAAACATGAAAAAGGTTATTTTAAAATCATCATGGAAAACCAAAATTCCAAAAGTATCAAACACAAAAAATGCTTACCGAAGAAAGAAAATGTATTGTGCTGCACACCCTCCTCCTGCCCTGTGGTGCAACTGATGTCCCTCTCTCCAAAAATGAACTCAATGGGACCGTAATGTTGCAACCACACACTAGTTGACCTGCTGTGAAGAAAAAACGAGTTAGTACATTTCAAACATGAAAAAGGTCATTTTAAAATCATCATGAAAAACCAAAATTCCAAAAGTATCAAACACAAAAAATGCTTACCGAAGAAAGAAAATGTATTTTGCTACGCACCCTCCTCCCGCCCTGTGGTGCAACTGATGTCCCTCTCTCCAAAAATGAACTCAATGGGACCGTAATGTTGCAACCACACACTAGTTGACCTGCTGTGAAGAAAAAACGAGTTAGTACATTTCAAACATGAAAAAGGTCATTTTAAAATCATCATGAAAAACCAAAATTCCAAAAGTATCAAACACAAAAAATGCTTACTGAAGAAAGAAAATGTTTTGTGCTACGCACCCTCCTCCCGCCCTGTGGTGCAACTGATGTCCCTCTCTCTAAAAATGAACTCAATGGGACCGTAATGTTGCAACCACACACTAGTTGACCTGCCGTGATGAAAAAACGAGTAAGCACATTTCAAACATGAAAAAGATCATTTAAAAATCATCATGAAAAACCAAAATTCCAAAAGTATCAAACACAAAAAATGCTTACTGAAGAAAGAAAATGTATTGTGCTATGCGCCCTCCTCCCGCCCTGTGGTGCAACTGATGTCCCTCTCTCCAAAAATGAACTCAATGGGACCGTAATGTTGCAACCACACACTAGTTGTCCTGCTGTGAAGAAAAAACGAGTTAGTACATTTCAAACATGAAAAAGAACATTTTAAAATCATCATGAAAAACCAAAATTCCAAAAGTATCAAACACAAAAAATGCTTACCGAAGAAAGAAAATGTATTGTGCTACGCACCCTCCTCCCGGCCTGTGGTGCAACAGATGTCCCTCTCTCCAAAAATGAACTCAATGGGACCGTAATGTTGCAACCACACACTAGTTGACCTGCTGTGAAGAAAAAACGAGTTAGTACATTTCAAACATGAAAAAGGTCATTTTAAAATCATCATGAAAAACCAAAATTCCAAAAGTATCAAACACAAAAAATGCTTACTGAAGAAATAAAATGTATTGTGCTACGCACCCTCCTCCCGCCCTGTTGCGCAACTGATGTCCCTCTCTCCAAAAATGAACTCAATGGGACCGTAATGTTGCAACCACACACTAGTTGACCTGCTGTGAAGAAAAAACGAGTTAGTACATTTCAAACATGAAAAAGGTCATTTTAAAATCATCATGAAAAACCAAAATTCCAAAAGTACCAAACACAAAAAATGCTTGCTGAAGAAAGAATATGTATTGTGCTACGCACCCTCCGCCCGCCCTGTGGTGCAACTGATGTCCCTCTCTCCAAAAATGAACTCAATGGGACCGTAATGTTGCAACCACACACTAGTTGACCTGCTGTGAAGAAAAAACGAGTTAGTACATTTCAGACATGAAAAAGGTCATTTTAAAATCATCATGAAAAACCAAAATTCCAAAAGTATCAAACACAAAAAATGCTTACCGAAGAAAGAAAATGTATTGTACTACGCACACTCCTCCCGGCCTGTGGTGCAACTGATGTCCCTCTCTCCAAAAATGAACTCAATGGGACCGTAATGTTGCAACCACGCACTAGTTGACCTGCTGTAAAGAAAAAACGAGTTAGTACATTTCAAACATGAAAAAGGTCATTTTAAAATCATCATGAAAAACCAAAATTCCAAAAGTATCAAACACAAAAAATGTTTACCGAAGAAAGAAAATGTATTGTGCTACGCACCCTCCTCCCGCCCTGTGGTGCAACTGATGTCCCTCTCTCCAAAAATGAACTCAATGGGACCGTAATGTTGCAACCACACACTAGTTGACCTGCTGTGAAGAAAAAACGAGTTAGTACATTTCAAACATGAAAAAGGTCATTTTAAAATCATCATGAAAAACCAAAATTCCAAAAGTATCAAACACAAAAAATGCTTACCGAAGAAAGAAAATGTATTGTGCTACGCACCCTCCTCCCGCCCTGTGGTGCAACTGATGTCCCTCTCTCCAAAAATGAACTCAATGGGACGGTAATGTTGCAACCACACACTAGTTGACCTGCTGTGAAGAAAAAACGAGTTAGTACATTTCAAACATGAAAAAGGTCATTTTAAAATCATCATGAAAAACCAAAATTCCAAAAGTATCAAACATAAAAAATGCTTACCGAAGAAAGAAAATGTATTGTGCTACGCACCCTCCTCCCGCCCTGTGGTGCAACTGATGTCCCTCTCTCCAAAAATGAACTCAATGGGACCGTAATGTTGCAACCACACACTAGTTGACCTGCTGTGAAGAAAAAACGAGTTAGTACATTTCAAACATGAAAAAGGTCATTTTAAAATCAGCATGGAAAACCAAAATTCCAAAAGTATCAAACACAAAAAATGCTTACCGAAGAAAGAAAATGTTTTGTGCTGCACACCCTCCTCCCGCCCTGTGGTGCAACTGATGTCCCTCTCTCCAAAAATGAACTCAATGGGACCGTAATGTTGCAACCACACACAAGTTGACCTGCTGTGAAGAAAAAACGAGTTAGTACATTTCAAACATGAAAAAGGTCATTTTAAAATCATCATGAAAAACCAAAATTCCAAAAATATCAAACACAAAAAATGCTTACTGAAGAAAGAAAATGTATTGTGCTACGCACCCTCCTCCGCCCTGTGGTGCAACTGACGTCCCTCTCTCCAAAAATGAACTCAATGGGACCGTAATGTTGCAACCACACCCTAGTTGACCTGCTGTGAAGAAAAAACGAGTTAGTACATTTCAAACATGAAAAAGGTCATTTTAAAATCATCATGAAAAACCAAAATTCCAAAAGTATCAAACACAAAAAATGCTTACCGAAGAAAGAAAATGTATTGTGCTACACACCCTCCTCCCGCCCTGTGGTGCAACTGATGTCCCTCTCTCCAAAAATGAACTCAATGGGACCGTAATGTTGCAACCACACACTAGTTGACCTGCTGTGAAGAAAAAACGAGTTAGTACATTTCAAACATGAAAAAGGTCATTTTAAAATCATCATGGAAAACCAAAATTCCAAAAGTATCAAACACAAAAAATGCTTACCGAAGAAAGAAAATGTATTGTGCTGCACACCCTCCTCCCGCCCTGTGGTGCAACTGATGTCCCTCTCTCCAAAAATGAACTCAATGGGACCGTAATGTTGCAACCACACACAAGTTGACCTGCTGTGAAGAAAAAACGAGTTAGTACATTTCAAACATGAAAAAGGTCATTTTAAAATCATCATGAAAAACCAAAATTCCAAAAATATCAAACACAAAAAATGCTTACTGAAGAAAGAAAATGTATTGTGCTACGCACCCTCCTCCGCCCTGTGGTGCAACTGACGTCCCTCTCTCCAAAAATGAACTCAATGGGACCGTAATGTTGCAACCACACCCTAGTTGACCTGCTGTGAAGAAAAAACGAGTTAGTACATTTCAAACATGAAAAAGGTCATTTTAAAATCATCATGAAAAACCAAAATTCCAAAAGTATCAAACACAAAAAATGCTTACCGAAGAAAGAAAATGTATTGTGCTACACACCCTCCTCCCGCCCTGTGGTGCAACTGATGTCCCTCTCTCCAAAAATGAACTCAATGGGACCGTAATGTTGCAACCACACACTAGTTGACCTGCTGTGAAGAAAAAACGAGTTAGTACATTTCAAACATGAAAAAGGTAATTTTAAAATCATCATGAAAAACCTAAATTCCAAAAGTATCAAACACAAAAAATGCTTACCGAAGAAAGAAAATGTATTGTGCTACGCACCCTCCTCCCCCCCTGTGGTGCAACTGATGTCCCTCTCTCCAAATATGAACTCAATGGGACCGTAATGTTGCAACCACACACTTGTTGACCTGCTGTGAAGAAAAAACGAGTTAGTACATTTCAAACATGAAAAAGGTCATTTTAAAATCATCATGAAAAACCAAAATTCCAAAAGTATCAAACACAAAAAATACTTACCGAAGAAAGAAAATGTATTGTGCTACGCACCCTCCTCCCGCCCTGTGGTGCAACTGATGTCCCTCTCTCCAAAAATGAACTCAATGGGACCGTAATGTTGCAACCACACACTAGTTGACCTGCTGTGAAGAAAAAACGATTTAGTACATTTCAAACATGAAAAAGGTCATTTTAAAATCATCATGAAAAACCAAATTTCCAAAAGTATCAAACACAAAAAATGCTTACTGAAGAAAGAAAATGTATTGTGCTACGCACCCTCCTCCCGCCCTGTGGTGCAACTGATGCCCTGTCTCCAAAAATGAACTCAATGGGACCGTAATGTTGCAACCACACACTAGTTGACCTGCTGTGAAGAAAAAACGAGTTAGTACATTTCAAACATGAAAAAGGTCATTTTAAAATCATCATGAAAAACCAAAATTCCAAAAGTATCAAACACAAAGAATGCTTACCGAAGAAAGAAAATGTATTGTGCTACGCACCCTCCTCCCGCCCTGTGGTGCAACTGATGTCCCTCTCTCCAAAAATGAACTCAATGGGACCGTAATGTTGCAACCACACACTAGTTGACCTGCTGTGAAGAAAGAACGAGTTAGTACATTTCAAACATGAAAAAGGTCATTTTAAAATCATCATGAAAAACCAAAATTCCAAAAGTATCAAACACAAAAAATGCTTACTGAAGAAAGAAAATGTATTGTGCTACGCACCCTCCTCCCGCCCTGTGGTGCAACTGACGTCCCTCTCTCCAAAAATGAACTCAATGGGACCGTAATGTTGCAACCACACCCTAGTTGACCTGCTGTGAAGAAAAAACGAGTTAGTACATTTCAAACATGAAAAAGGTCATTTTAAAATCATCATGAAAAACCAAAATTCCAAAAGTATCAAACACAAAAAATGCTTACCAAAGAAAGAAAATGTATTGTGCTAGGCACCCACCTCCCGCCCTGTGGTGCAACTGATGTCCCTCTCTCCAAAAATGAACTCAATGGGACCGTAATGTTGCAACCACACACTAGTTGACCTGCTGTGCAGAAAAAACGAGTTAGCACATTTCAAACATGAAAAAGGTCATTTTAAAAACATCATGAAAAACCAAAATTCCAAAAGTATCAAACACAAAAAATGCTTACCGAAGAAAGAAGATGTATTGTGCTACGCACCGTCCTCCCGCCCTGTGGTGTAACTGATGTCCCTCTCTCCAAAAATGAACTCAATGGGACCGTAATGTTGCAACCCCACACTAGTTGACCTGCTGTGAAGAAAAAACGAGTTAGTACATTTCAAACATGAAAAAGGTCATTTTAAAATCATCATGAAAAACCAAAATTCCAAAAGTATCAAACACAAAAAATGCTTACCGAAGAAAGAAAATGTATTGTGCTACGCACCCTCCTCCCGCCCTGTGGTGCAACTGATGTCCCTCTCTCCAAAAATGAACTCAATGGGACCGTAATGTTGCAACCACACACTAGTTGACCTGCTGTGAAGAAAAAACGAGTTAGTACATTTCAAACATGAAAAAGGTCATTTTAAAATCATCATGAAAAACCAAAATTCCAAAAGAACCAAACACAAAAAATGCTTACTGAAGAGAGAATATGTATTGTGCTACGCACCCTCCTCTCGCCCTGTGGTGCAACTGATGTCCCTCTCTCCAAAAATGAACTCAATGGGACCGTAATGTTGCAACCACACACTAGTTGACCTGCTGTGAAGAAAAAACGAGTTAGTACATTTCAAACATGAAAAAGGTCATTTTAAAATCATCATGGAAAACCAAAATTCCAAAAGTATCAAACACAAAAAATGCTTACCGAAGAAAGAAAATGTATTGTGCTGCACACCCTCCTCCCGCCCTGTGGTGCAACTGATGTCCCTCTCTCCAAAAATGAACTCAATGGGACCGTAATGTTGCAACCACACACAAGTTGACCTGCTGTGAAGAAAAAACGAGTTAGTACATTTCAAACATGAAAAAGGTCATTTTAAAATCATCATGAAAAACCAAAATTCCAAAAATATCAAACACAAAAAATGCTTACTGAAGAAAGAAAATGTATTGTGCTACGCACCCTCCTCCGCCCTGTGGTGCAACTGACGTCCCTCTCTCCAAAAATGAACTCAATGGGACCGTAATGTTGCAACCACACCCTAGTTGACCTGCTGTGAAGAAAAAACGAGTTAGTACATTTCAAACATGAAAAAGGTCATTTTAAAATCATCATGAAAAACCAAAATTCCAAAAGTATCAAACACAAAAAATGCTTACCGAAGAAAGAAAATGTATTGTGCTACACACCCTCCTCCCGCCCTGTGGTGCAACTGATGTCCCTCTCTCCAAAAATGAACTCAATGGGACCGTAATGTTGCAACCACACACTAGTTGACCTGCTGTGAAGAAAAAACGAGTTAGTACATTTCAAACATGAAAAAGGTAATTTTAAAATCATCATGAAAAACCTAAATTCCAAAAGTATCAAACACAAAAAATGCTTACCGAAGAAAGAAAATGTATTGTGCTACGCACCCTCCTCCCCCCCTGTGGTGCAACTGATGTCCCTCTCTCCAAATTAGAACTCAATGGGACCGTAATGTTGCAACCACACACTTGTTGACCTGCTGTGAAGAAAAAACGAGTTAGTACATTTCAAACATGAAAAAGGTCATTTTAAAATCATCATGAAAAACCAAAATTCCAAAAGTATCAAACACAAAAAATACTTACCGAAGAAAGAAAATGTATTGTGCTACGCACCCTCCTCCCGCCCTGTGGTGCAACTGATGTCCCTCTCTCCAAAAATGAACTCAATGGGACCGTAATGTTGCAACCACACACTAGTTGACCTGCTGTGAAGAAAAAACGATTTAGTACATTTCAAACATGAAAAAGGTCATTTTAAAATCATCATGAAAAACCAAATTTCCAAAAGTATCAAACACAAAAAATGCTTACTGAAGAAAGAAAATGTATTGTGCTACGCACCCTCCTCCCGCCCTGTGGTGCAACTGATGCCCTGTCTCCAAAAACGAACTCAATGGGACCGTAATGTTGCAACCACACACTAGTTGACCTGCTGTGAAGAAAAAACGAGTTAGTACATTTCAAACATGAAAAAGGTCATTTTAAAATCATCATGAAAAACCAAAATTCCAAAAGTATCAAACACAAAGAATGCTTACCGAAGAAAGAAAATGTATTGTGCTACGCACCCTCCTCCCGCCCTGTGGTGCAACTGATGTCCCTCTCTCCAAAAATGAACTCAATGGGACCGTAATGTTGCAACCACACACTAGTTGACCTGCTGTGAAGAAAGAACGAGTTAGTACATTTCAAACATGAAAAAGGTCATTTTAAAATCATCATGAAAAACCAAAATTCCAAAAGTATCAAACACAAAAAATGCTTACTGAAGAAAGAAAATGTATTGTGCTACGCACCCTCCTTCCGCCCTGTGGTGCAACTGACGTCCCTCTCTCCAAAAATGAACTCAATGGGACCGTAATGTTGCAACCACACCCTAGTTGACCTGCTGTGAAGAAAAAACGAGTTAGTACATTTCAAACATGAAAAAGGTCATTTTAAAATCATCATGAAAAACCAAAATTCCAAAAGTATCAAACACAAAAAATGCTTACCGAAGAAAGAAAATGTATTGTGCTAGGCACCCACCTCCCGCCCTGTGGTGCAACTGATGTCCCTCTCTCCAAAAATGAACTCAATGGGACCGTAATGTTGCAACCACACACTAGTTGACCTGCTGTGCAGAAAAAACGAGTTAGCACATTTCAAACATGAAAAAGGTCATTTTAAAAACATCATGAAAAACCAAAATTCCAAAAGTATCAAACACAAAAAATGCTTACCGAAGAAAGAAGATGTATTGTGCTACGCACCGTCCTCCCGCCCTGTTGTGTAACTGATGTCCCTCTCTCCAAAAATGAACTCAATGGGACCGTAATGTTGCAACCCCACACTAGTTGACCTGCTGTGAAGAAAAAACGAGTTAGTACATTTCAAACATGAAAAAGGTCATTTTAAAATCATCATGAAAAACCAAAATTCCAAAAGTATCAAACACAAAAAATGCTTACCGAAGAAAGAAAATGTATTGTGCTACGCACCCTCCTCCCGCCCTGTGGTGCAACTGATGTCCCTCTCTCCAAAAATGAACTCAATGGGACCGTAATGTTGCAACCACAAACTAGTTGACCTGCTGTGAAGAAAAAACGAGTTAGTACATTTCAAACATGAAAAAGGTCATTTTAAAATCATCATGAAAAACCAAAATTCCAAAAGAACCAAACACAAAAAATGCTTACTGAAGAGAGAATATGTATTGTGCTACGCACCCTCCTCTCGCCCTGTGGTGCAACTGATGTCCCTCTCTCCAAAAATGAACTCAATGGGACCGTAATGTTGCAACCACACACTAGTTGACCTGCTGTGAAGAAAAAACGAGTTAGTACATTTCAAACATGAAAAAGGTCATTTTAAAATCATCATGAAAAACCAAAATTCCAAAAGTATCAAACACAAAAAATGCTTACCGAAGAAAGAAAATGTATTGTGCTACGCACCCTCCTCCCGCCCTGTGGTGCAACTGATGTCCCTCTCTCCAAAATTGAACTCAATGGGACCGTAATGTTGCAACCACACACTAGTTGACCTGCTGTGAAGAAAAAACGAGTTAGTACATTTCAAACATGAAAAAGGTCATTTAAAATCATCATGAAAAACCAAAATTCCAATAGTATCAAACACAAAAAATGCTAACCGAAGAAAGAAAATGTTTTGTGCTACGCACCCTCCTCCCGCCCTGTGGTGCAACTGATGTCCCTCTCTCCAAAAATGAACTCAATGGGACCGTAATGTTGCAACCACACACTAGTTGACCTGCTGTGAAGAAAAAACGAGTTAGTACATTTCAAACATGAAAAAGGTCATTTTAAAATCATCATGAAAAACCAAAATTCCAAAAGTATCAAACACAAAAAATGCTGACCGAAGAAAGAAAATGTATTGTGCTACGCACCCTCCTCCCGCCCTGTGGTGCAACTGATGTCCCTCCCTCCAAAAATGAACTCAATGGGACCGTAATGTTGCAACCACACACTAGTTGACCTGCTGTGAAGAAAAAACGATTTAGTACATTTCAAACATGAAAAAGGTCATTTTAAAATCATCATGAAAAACCAAATTTCCAAAAGTATCAAACACAAAAAATGCTTACTGAAGAAAGAAAATGTATTGTGCTACGCACCCTCCTCCCGCCCTGTGGTGCAACTGATGCCCTGTCTCCAAAAACGAACTCAATGGGACCGTAATGTTGCAACCACACACTAGTTGACCTGCTGTGAAGAAAAAACGAGTTAGTACATTTCAAACATGAAAAAGGTCATTTTAAAATCATCATGAAAAACCAAAATTCCAAAAGTATCAAACACAAAGAATGCTTACCGAAGAAAGAAAATGTATTGTGCTACGCACCCTCCTCCCGCCCTGTGGTGCAACTGATGTCCCTCTCTCCAAAAATGAACTCAATGGGACCGTAATGTTGCAACCACACACTAGTTGACCTGCTGTGAAGAAAGAACGAGTTAGTACATTTCAAACATGAAAAAGGTCATTTTAAAATCATCATGAAAAACCAAAATTCCAAAAGTATCAAACACAAAAAATGCTTACTGAAGAAAGAAAATGTATTGTGCTACGCACCCTCCTTCCGCCCTGTGGTGCAACTGACGTCCCTCTCTCCAAAAATGAACTCAATGGGACCGTAATGTTGCAACCACACCCTAGTTGACCTGCTGTGAAGAAAAAACGAGTTAGTACATTTCAAACATGAAAAAGGTCATTTTAAAATCATCATGAAAAACCAAAATTCCAAAAGTATCAAACACAAAAAATGCTTACCGAAGAAAGAAAATGTATTGTGCTAGGCACCCACCTCCCGCCCTGTGGTGCAACTGATGTCCCTCTCTCCAAAAATGAACTCAATGGGACCGTAATGTTGCAACCACACACTAGTTGACCTGCTGTGCAGAAAAAACGAGTTAGCACATTTCAAACATGAAAAAGGTCATTTTAAAAACATCATGAAAAACCAAAATTCCAAAAGTATCAAACACAAAAAATGCTTACCGAAGAAAGAAGATGTATTGTGCTACGCACCGTCCTCCCGCCCTGTTGTGTAACTGATGTCCCTCTCTCCAAAAATGAACTCAATGGGACCGTAATGTTGCAACCCCACACTAGTTGACCTGCTGTGAAGAAAAAACGAGTTAGTACATTTCAAACATGAAAAAGGTCATTTTAAAATCATCATGAAAAACCAAAATTCCAAAAGTATCAAACACAAAAAATGCTTACCGAAGAAAGAAAATGTATTGTGCTACGCACCCTCCTCCCGCCCTGTGGTGCAACTGATGTCCCTCTCTCCAAAAATGAACTCAATGGGACCGTAATGTTGCAACCACAAACTAGTTGACCTGCTGTGAAGAAAAAACGAGTTAGTACATTTCAAACATGAAAAAGGTCATTTTAAAATCATCATGAAAAACCAAAATTCCAAAAGAACCAAACACAAAAAATGCTTACTGAAGAGAGAATATGTATTGTGCTACGCACCCTCCTCTCGCCCTGTGGTGCAACTGATGTCCCTCTCTCCAAAAATGAACTCAATGGGACCGTAATGTTGCAACCACACACTAGTTGACCTGCTGTGAAGAAAAAACGAGTTAGTACATTTCAAACATGAAAAAGGTCATTTTAAAATCATCATGAAAAACCAAAATTCCAAAAGTATCAAACACAAAAAATGCTTACCGAAGAAAGAAAATGTATTGTGCTACGCACCCTCCTCCCGCCCTGTGGTGCAACTGATGTCCCTCTCTCCAAAATTGAACTCAATGGGACCGTAATGTTGCAACCACACACTAGTTGACCTGCTGTGAAGAAAAAACGAGTTAGTACATTTCAAACATGAAAAAGGTCATTTAAAATCATCATGAAAAACCAAAATTCCAATAGTATCAAACACAAAAAATGCTAACCGAAGAAAGAAAATGTTTTGTGCTACGCACCCTCCTCCCGCCCTGTGGTGCAACTGATGTCCCTCTCTCCAAAAATGAACTCAATGGGACCGTAATGTTGCAACCACACACTAGTTGACCTGCTGTGAAGAAAAAACGAGTTAGTACATTTCAAACATGAAAAAGGTCATTTTAAAATCATCATGAAAAACCAAAATTCCAAAAGTATCAAACAAAAAAATGCTGACCGAAGAAAGAAAATGTATTGTGCTACGCACCCTCCTCCCGCCCTGTGGTGCAACTGATGTCCCTCCCTCCAAAAATGAACTCAATGGGACCGTAATGTTGCAACCACACACTAGTTGACCTGCTGTGAAGAAAAAACGAGTTAGTACATTTCAAACATGAAAAAGGTAATTTTAAAATCATCATGAAAAACCAAAATTCCAAAAGTATAAAACACAAAAAATGCTTACCGAAGAAAGAAAATGTATTGTGCTACGCACCCTCCTCCCGCCCTGTGGTGCAACTGATGTCCCTCTCTCCAAAAATGAACTCAATGGGACCGTAATGTTGCAACCACACACTAGTTGACCTGCTGTGAAGAAAAAACGAGTTAGTACATTTCAAACATGAAAAAGGTCATTTTAAAATCATCATGAAAAACCAAAATTCCAAAAGTATCAAACACAAAAAATGCTTACCGAAGAAAGAAAATGTATAGTGCTACGCACCCTCCTCCCGCCCTGTGGCGCAACTGATGTCCCCCTCTCCAAAAATGAACTCAATGGGACCGTAATGTTGCAACCACACACTAGTTGACCTGCTGTGAAGAAAAAACGAGTTAGTACATTTCAAACATGAAAAAGGTCATTTTAAAATCATCATGAAAAACCAAAATTCCAAAAGTATCAAACACAAAAAATGCTTACCGTAGAAAGAAAATGTATTGTGCTACGCACCCTCCTCCCGCCCTGTGGTGCAACTGATGTCCCTCTCTCCAAAAATGAACTCAATGGGACCGTAATGTTGCAACCACACACTAGTTGACCTGCTGTGAAGAAAAAACGAGTTAGTACATTTCAAACATGAAAAAGGTCATTTTAAAATCATCATGAAAAACAAAATTCCAAAAGTATCAAACACAAAAAATGCTTACCGAAGAAAGAAAATGTTTTGTGCTACGCACCCTCCTCCCGCCCTGTGGTGCAACTGATGTCCCTCTCTCCAAAAATGAACTCAATGGGACCGTAATGTTGCAACCACACACTAGTTGACCTGCTGTGAAGAAAAAACGAGTTAGTACATTTCAAACATGAAAAAGGTCATTTTAAAATCATCATGAAAAACCAAAATTCCAAAAGTATATAACACAAAAAATGCTTACCGAAGAAAGAGAATGTATTGTGCTACGCACCCTCCTCCCGCCCTGTGGTGCAACTGATGTCCCTCTCTCCAAAAATGAACTCAATGGGACCGTAATGTTGCAAC
Source organism: Schistocerca serialis cubense (assembly GCF_023864345.2). NCBI lineage: Eukaryota > Metazoa > Arthropoda > Insecta > Orthoptera > Acrididae > Schistocerca > Schistocerca serialis. Next base: position 235,465,636 of record NC_064647.1, on the reverse strand, counting down.
CACACACTAGTTGACCTGCTGTGAAGAAAAAATGAGTTAGTACATTTCAAACATGAAAAAGGTCATTTTAAAATCATCACGAAAAACCAAAATTCCAAAAGTATCAAACACAAAAAATGCTTACTGGAGAAAGAAAATGTATTGTGCTACGCACCCACCTCCCGCCCTGTGGTGCAACTGATGTCCCTCTCTCCAAAAATGAACTCAATGGGACCGTAATGTTGCAACCACACACTAGTTGACCTGCTGTGAAGAAAAAACGAGTTAGTACATTTCAAACATGAAAAAGGTCATTTTAAAATCATCATGAAAAACCAAAATTCCAAAAGTATCAAACACAAAAAATGCTTACCGAAGAAAGAAAATGTATTGTGCTACGCACCCTCCTCCCGCCCTGTGGTGCAACTGATGTCCCTCTCTCCAAAAATGAACTCAATGGGACCGTAATGTTGCAACCACACACTAGTTGACCTGCTGTGAAGAAAAAACGAGTTACTACATTTCAAACATGAAAAAGGTCATTTTAAAATCATCATGAAAAACCAAAATTCCAAAAGTATCAAACACAAAAAATGCTTACTGGAGAAAGAAAATGTATTGTGCTACGCACCCTCCTCCCGCCCTGTGGTGCAACTGATGTCCCTCTCTCCAAAAATGAACTCAATGGGACCGTCATGTTGCAACCACACACTAGTTGACCTGCTGTGAAGAAAAAACGAGTTAGTACATTTCAAACATGAAAAAGGTCATTTTAAAATCATCATGAAAAACCAAAATTCCGAAAGTATCAAACACAAAAAATGCTTACCGAAGAAAGAAAATGTATTGTGCTACGCACCCTCCTCCCGCCCTGTGGTGCAACTGATGTCCCTCTCTCCAAAAATGAACTCAATGGGACCGTAATGTTGCAACCACACACTAGTTGACCTGCTGTGAAGAAAAAACGAGTTAGTACATTTCAAACATGAAAAAGGTCATTTTAAAATCATCATGAAAACCAAAATTCCAAAAGTATCAAACACAAAAAATGCTTACTGGAGAAAGAAAATGTATTGTGCTACGCACCCTCCTCCCGCCCTGTGGTGCAACTGATGTCCCTCTCTCCAAAAATGAACTCAATGGGACCGTAATGTTGCAACCACACACTAGTTGACCTGCTGTGAAGAAAAAACGAGTTAGTACATTTCAAACATGAAAAAGGTCATTTTAAAATCGACATGAAAAACCAAAATTCCAAAAGTATCAAACACAAAAAATGCTTACTGGAGAAAGAAAATGTATTGTGCTACGCACCCTCCTCCCGCCCTGTGGTGCAACTGATGTCCCTCTCTCCAAAAATGAACTCAATGGGACCGTAATGTTGCAACCACACACTAGTTGACCTGCTGTGAAGAAAAAACGAGTTAGTACATTTCTAACATGAAAAAGGTCATTTTAAAATCATCATGAAAAACCAAAATTCCAATAGTATCAAACACAAAAAATGCTTACCGAAGAAAGAAAATGTTTTGTGCTACGCACCCTCCTCCCGCCCTGTGGTGCAACTGATGTCCCTCTCTCCAAAAATGAACTCAATGGGACCGTAATGTTGCAACCACACACTAGTTGACCTGCTGTGAAGAAAAAACGAGTTAGTACATTTCAAACATGAAAAAGGTCATTTTAAAATAATCATGAAAACCAAAATTCCAAAAGTATCAAACACAAATAATGCTTACTGGAGAAAGAAAATGTATTGTGCTACGCACCCTCCTCCCGCCCTGTGGTGCAACTGATGTCCCTCTCTCCAAAAATGAACTCAATGGGACCGTAATGTTGCAACCACACACTAGTTGACCTGCTGTGAAGAAAAAACGAGTTAGTACATTTCAAACATGAAAAAGGTCATTTTAAAATCATCATGAAAAACCAAAATTCCAAAAGTATCAAACACAAAAAATGCTTACCGAAGAAAGAAAATGTATTGTGCTACGCACCCTCCTCCCGCCCTGTGGTGCAACTGGTGTCCCTCTCTCCAAAAATGAACTCAATGGGACCGTAATGTTGCAACCACACACTAGTTGACCTGCTGTGCAGAAAAAAAGAGTTAGCACATTTCAAACATGAAAAAGGTCACTTTAAAAACATCATGAAAAACCAAAATTCCAAAAGAATCAAACACAAAAAATGCTTACCGAAGAAAGAAGATGTATTGTGCTACGCACCGACCTCCCGCCCTGTGGTGCAACTGATGTCCCTCTGTCCAAAAATGAACTCAATGGGACCGTAATGTTGCAACCACACACTAGTTGACCTGCTGTGAAGAAAAAACGAGGTAGTACATTTCAAACATAAAAAAGTTCATTTTAAAATCATAATGAAAAACCAAAATTCCAAAAGTATCAAACACAAAAAATGCTTACCGAAGAAAGAAAATGTATTGTGCTACGCACCCTCCTCCCTCCCTGTGGTGCAACTTATGTCCCTCTCTCCAAAAATGAACTCAATAGGACCGTAATGTTGCAACCACGCACTAGTTGACCCGCTGTGAAGAAAAAACGAGTTATTACAATTCAAACATGAAAAAGGTCATTTTAAAATCATCATGAATAACCAAAATTCCAAAAGTATCAAACACAAAAAATGCTTACTGAAGAAAGAAAATGTATTGTGCTACGCACCCTCCTCCCACCCTGTGGTGCAACTGATGTCCCTCTCTCCAAAAATGAACTCACTGGGACCGTAATGTTGCAACCACACACTAGTTGACCTGCTGTGAAGAAAAAACTAGTTAGTACATTTCAAACATGAAAAAGGTCATTTTAAAATCATCATGAAAAACCAAAATTCCAAAGGTACCAAACACAAAAAATGCTTACCGAAGAAAGAAAATGTATTGTGCTACGCACCCTCCTCCCGCCCTGTGGTGCAACTGATGTCCCTCTCTCCAAAAATGAACTCAATGGGACCGTAATGTTGCAACCACACACTAGTTGACCTGCTGTGAAGAAAAAACGAGTTAGTACATTTCAAACATGAAAAAGGTCATTTTAAAATCGTCATGAAAAACCAAAATTCCAAAAGTACCAAACACAAAAAATGCTTACCGAAGAAAGAAAATGTATTGTGCTACGCACCCTCCTCCCGCCCTGTGGTGCAACTGATGTCCCTCTCTCCAAAAATGAACTCAATGGGACCCTAATGTTGCAACCACACACTAGTTGACCTGCTGTGAAGAACAAACGAGTTAGTACATTTCAAACATGAAAAAGGTCATTTTAAAATCATCATGAAAAACCAAAATTCCAAAAGTATCAAACACAAAAAAATGCTTACCGAAGAAAGAAAATGTATTGTGCTACGCACCCTCCTCCCGCCCTGTGGTGCAACTGATGTCCCTCTCTCCAAAAATGAAGTCAATGGGACCGTAATGTTGCAACCACACACTAGTTGACCTGCTGTGAAGAAAAAACGAGTTAGTGCATTTCAAACATGAAAAAGGTCATTTTTAAATCGTCATGAAAAACCAAAATTCCAAAAGTACCAAACACAAAAAATGCTTACCGAAGAAAGAAAATGTATTGTGCTACGCACCCTCCTCCCGCCCTGTGGTGCAACTGATGTCCCTCTCTCCAAAAATGAACTCAATGGGACCGTAATGTTGCAACCACACACTAGTTGACCTGCTGTGAAGAAAAAACGAGTTAGTTCATTTCAAACATGAAAAAGGTCATTTTAAAATCATCATGAAAAACCAAAATTCCAAAAGTATCATACACAAAAAAATGTATACCGAAGAAAGAAAATGTATTGTGCTACGCACCCTCCTCCCGCCCTGTGGTGCAACTGATGTCCCTCTCTCCAAAAATGAACTCAATGGGACCGTAATGTTGCAACCACACACTAGTTGACCTGCTGTGAAGAAAAAACGAGTTAGTACATTTAAAACATGAAAAAGGTCATTTTAAAATCATCATGAAAAACCAAAATTCCAAAAGTACCAAACACAAAAAATGCTACCGAAGAAAGAAAATGTATTGTGCTACGCACCCTCCTCCCGCCCTGTGGTGCAACTGATGTCCCTCTCTCCCAAAATGAACTCAATGGGACCGTAATGTTGCAACCACACACTAGTTGACCTGCTGTGAAGAAAAAACGAGTTAGTATATTTCAAACATGAAAAAGGTCATTTTAAAATCATCATGAAAAACCAAAATTCCAAAAGTATAAAACACAAAAAAATGCTTACCGAAGAAAGAAAATGTATTGTGCTACGCACCCTCCTCCCGCCCTGTGGTGCAACTGATGTCCCTCTCTCCAAAAATGAACTCAATGGGACCGTAATGTTGCAACCACACACTAGTTGACCTGCTGTGAAGAAAAAACGAGTTAGTACATTTCAAACATGAAAAAGGTCATTTTTAAATCGTCACGAAAAACCAAAATTCCAAAAGTATCAAACACAAAAAATGCTTACCGAAGAAAGAAAATGTATTGTGCTACGCACCCTCCTCCCGCCCTGTGGTGCAACTGATGTCCCTCTCTCCAAAAATGAACTCAATGGGACCGTAATGTTGCAACCACACACTAGTTGACCTGCTGTGAAGAAAAAACGAGTTAGTACATTTCAAACATGAAAAAGGTCATTTTAAAATCATCATGAAAAACCAAAATTCCAAAAGTATCATACACAAAAAAATGCTTACCGAAGAAAGAAAATGTATTGTGCTACGCACCCTCTTCCCGCCCTGTGGTGCAACTGATCTCCCTCTCTCCAAAAATGAACTCAATGGGACCGTAATGTTGCAACCACACACTAGTTGACCTGCTGTGAAGAAAAAACGAGTTAGTACATTTCAAACATGATAAAGGTCATTTTAAAATCATCATGAAAAACCAAAATTCCAAAAGTATCAAACACAAAAAATGCTTACTGAAATAAGAAAATGTATTGTGCTACGCACCCTCCTCCCGCCCTGTGGTGCAACTGATGTCCCTCTCTCCAAAAAGAACTCAATGGGACCGTAATGTTGCAACCACACACTAGTTGACCTGCTGTGAAGAAAAAACGAGTTAGTACATTTCAAACATGAAAAAGGTCATTTTAAAATCGTCATGAAAAACCAAAATTCCAAAAGTACCAAACACAAAAAATGCTTACCGAAGAAAGAAAATGTATTGTGCTACGCACCCTCCTCCCGCCCTGTGGTGCAACTGATGTCCCTCTCTCCAAAAATGAACTCAATGGGACCGTAATGTTGCAACCACACACTAGTTGACCTGCTGTGAAGAAAAAACGAGTTAGTACATTTCAAACATGAAAAAGGTCATTTTAAAATCATCATGAAAAACCAAAATTCCAAAAGTATCAAACACAAAAAAATGCTTACCGAAGAAAGAAAATGTATTGTGCTACGCACCCTCCTCCCGCCCTGTGGTGCAACTGATGTCCCACTCTCCAAAAATGAACTCAATGGGACCGTAATGTTGCAACCACACACTAGTTGACCTGCTGTGAAGAAAAAACGAGATAGTACATTTCAAACATGATAAAGGTCATTTTAAAATCATCATGAAAAACCAAAATTCCAAAAGAATCAAACACAAGAAATGCTTACTGAAGAAAGAAAATGTATTGTGCTACGCACCCTCCTCCCGCCCTGTGGTGCAACTGATGTCCCTCTCTCCAAAAATGAACTCAATGGGACCGTAATGTTGCAACCACACACTAGTTGACCTGCTGTGAAGAAAAAACGAGTTAGTACATTTCAAACATGAAAAAGGTCATTTTTAAATCGTCATGAAAAACCAAAATTCCAAAAGTAACAAACACAAAAAATGCTTACCGAAGAAAGAAAATGTATTGTGCTACGCACCCTCCTCCCGCCCTGTGGTGCAACTGATGTCCCTCTCTCCAAAAATGAACTCAATGGGACCGTAATGTTGCAACCACACACTAGTTGACCTGCTGTGAAGAAAAAACGAGTTAGTACATTTCAAACATGATAAAGGTCATTTTAAAATCATCATGAAAAACCAAAATTCCAAAAGAATCAAACACAAAAAATGCTTACTGAAGAAAGAAAATGTATTGTGCTACGCACCCTCCTCCCGCCCTGTGGTGCAACTGATGTCCCTCTCTCCAAAAATGAACTCAATGGGACCGTAATGTTGCAACCACACACTAGTTGACCTGCTGTGAAGAAAAAACGAGTTAGTACATTTCAAACATGAAAAAGGTCATTTTAAAATCGTCATGAAAAACCAAAATTCCAAAAGTACCAAACACAAAAAATGCTTACCGAAGAAAGAAAATGTATTGTGCTACGCACCCTCCTCCCGCCCTGTGGTGCAACTGATGTCCCTCTCTCCAAAAATGAACTCAATGGGACCGTAATTTTGCAACCACACACTAGTTGACCTGCTGTGAAGAAAAAACGAGTTAGTACATTTCAAACATGAAAAAGGTCATTTTAAAATCATCATGAAAAACCAAAATTCCAAAAGTATCAAACACAAAAAATGCTTACCGAAGAAAGAAAATGTATTGTGCTACGCACCCTCCTCCCGCCCTGTGGTGCAACTGATGTCCCTCTCTCCAAAAATGAACTCAATGGGACCGTAATGTTGCAACCACACACTAGTTGACCTGCTGTGAAGAAAAAACGAGTTAGTACATTTCAAACATGAAAAAGGTCATTTTAAAATCATCATGAAAAACCAAAATTCCAAAAGTATCAAACACAAGAAAATGCTTACCGAAGAAAGAAAATGTATTGTGCTACGCACCCTCCTCCCGCCCTGTGGTGAAACTGATGTCCCTCTCTCCAAAAATGAACTCAATGGGACCGTAATGTTGCAACCACACACTAGTTGACCTGCTGTGAAGAAAAAACGAGTTAGTACATTTCAAACATGAAGAAGGTCATTTTAAAATCATCATGAAAAACCAAAATTCCAAAAGTATCAAACACAAAAAAATGCTTACCGAAGAAAGAAAATGTATTGTGCTACGCACCCTCCTCCCGCCCTGTGGTGCAACTGATGTCCCTCTCTCCAAAAATGAACTCAATGGGAACGTAATGTTGCAACCACACACTAGTTGACCTGCTGTCAAGAAAAAACGAGTTAGTACAATTCAAACATGAAAAAGGTCATTTTAAAATCATCATGAAAAACCAAAATTCCAAAAGAATCAAACACAAAAAATGCTTACCGAAGAAAGAAAATGTATTGTGCTACGCACCCTCCTCCCGCCCTGTGGTGCAACTGATGTCCCTCTCTTCAAAAATGAACTCAATGGGACCGTAATGTTGCAACCACACACTAGTTGACCTGCTGTGAAGAAAAAACGAGTTAGTACATTTCAAACATGAAAAAGGTCATTTTAAAATCATCATGAAAAACCAAAATTCCAAAAGTATCAAACACAAAAAATGCTTACCGAAGAAAGAAAATGTATTGTGCTACGCACCCTCCTCCCGCCCTGTGGTGCAACTGATGTCCCTCTCTCCAAAAATGAACTCAATGGGACCGTAATGTTGCAACCACACACTAGTTGACCTGCTGTGAAGAAAAAACGAGTTAGTACATTTAAAACATGAAAAAGGTCATTTTAAAATCATCATGAAAAACCAAAATTCCAAAAGTATCAAACACAAAAAAATGCTTACCGAAGAAAGAAAATGTATTGTGCTACGCACCCTCCTCCCGCCCTGTGGTGAAACTGATGTCCCTCTCTCCAAAAATGAACTCAATGGGACCGTAATGTTGCAACCACACACTAGTTGACCTGCTGTGAAGAAAAAACGAGTTAGTACATTTCAAACATGAAAAAGGTCATTTTAAAATCATCATGAAAAACCAAAATTCCAAAAGTATCAAACACAAAAAAATGCTTACCGAAGAAAGAAAATGTATTGTGCTACGCACCCTCCTCCCGCCCTGTGGTGCAACTGATGTCCCTCTCTCCAAAAATGAACTCAATGGGACCGTAATGTTGCAACCACACACTAGTTGACCTGCTGTCAAGAAAAAACGAGTTAGTACATTTCAAACATGAAAAAGGTCATTTTAAAATCATCATGAAAAACCAAAATTCCAAAAGAATCAAACACAAAAAATGCTTACCGAAGAAAGAAAATGTATTGTGCTACGCACCCTCCTCCCGCCCTGTGGTGCAACTGATGTCCCTCTCTTCAAAAATGAACTCAATGGGACCGTAATGTTGCAACCACACACTAGTTGACCTGCTGTGAAGAAAAAACGAGTTAGTACATTTCAAACATGAAAAAGGTCATTTTAAAATCATCATGAAAAACCAAAATTCCAAAAGTATCAAACACAAAAAATGCTTACCGAAGAAAGAAAATGTATTGTGCTACGCACCCTCCTCCCGCCCTGTGGTGCAACTGATGTCCCTCTCTCCAAAAATGAACTCAATGGGACCGTAATGTTGCAACCACACACTAGTTGACCTGCTGTGAAGAAAAAACGAGTTAGTACATTTAAAACATGAAAAAGGTCATTTTAAAATCATCATGAAAAACCAAAATTCCAAAAGGATCAAACACAAAAAAATGCTTACCGAAGAAAGAAAATGTATTGTGCTATGCACCCTCCTCCTGCCCTGTGGTGCAACTGATGTCCCTCTCTCCAAAAATGAACTCAATGGGACCGTAATGTTGCTACCACACACTAGTTGACCTGCTGTGAAGAAAAAACGAGTTAGTACATTTCAAACATGAAAAGGGTCATTTTGAAATTATCATGAAAAACCAAAATTCCAAAAGAATTAAACACAAAGAATGCTTACTGAAGAAAGAAAATGTATTGTGCTACGCACCCTCCTCCCGCCCTGTGATGCAACTGATGTCCCTATCTCCAAAAATGAACTCAATGGGACCGTAATGTTGCAATCACACACTAGTTGAAATGCTGTGAAGAAAAAGCGAGTTAGTTCATTTCAAACATGAAGAAGGTCATTTTAAAATCATCATGAAAAACCAAAATTCCAAAAGTATCAAACACAAAAAATGCTTACCGAAGAAAGAAAATGTATTGTGCTACGCACCCTCCTCCCGCCCTGCGGTGCAACTGATGTCCCTCTCTCCAAAAATGAACTCAATGGGACCGTAATGTTGCAACCACACACTAGTTGACCTGCTGTGAAGAAAAAACGAGTTAGTACATTTCAAACATGAAAAAGGTCATTTTAAAATCATCATGAAAAACCAAAATTCCAAAAGAATCAAACACAAAAAATGCTTACTGAAGAAAGAAACTGTATTGTGCTACGCACCCTCCTCCCGCCCTGTGGTGCAACTGATGTCCCTCTCTCCAAAAATGAACTCAATGGGACCGTAATGTTGCAACCACACACTAGTTGACCTGCTGTGAAGAAAAAACGAGTTAGTACATTTCAAACATGAAAAAGGTCATTTTAAAATCGTCATGAAAAACCAAAATTCCAAAAGTACCAGACACAAAAAATGCTTACCGAAGAAAGAAAATGTATTGTGCTACGCACCCTCCTCCCGCCCTGTGGTGCAACTGATGTCCCTCTCTCCAAAAATGAACTCAATGGGACCGTAATGTTGCTACCACACACTAGTTGACCTGCTGTGAAGAAAAAACGAGTTAGTACATTTCAAACATGAAGAAGGTAATTTTAAAATCATCATGAAAAACCAAAATTCCAAAAGTATCAAACACAAAAAATGCTTACCGAAGAAAGAAAATCTATTGTGCTACGCACCCTCCCCCCGCCCTGTGGTGCAACTGATGTCCCTCTCTCCAAAAATGAACTCAATGGGACCGTAATGTTGCAACCACACACTAGTTGACCTGCTGTGAAGAAAAAACGAGTTAGTACATTTCAAACATGAAAAAGGTCATTTTAAAATCATCATGAAAAACCAAAATTCCAAAAGTATCAAACACAAAAAATGCTTACCGAAGAATGAAAATGTATTGTGCTAGGCACCCACCTCCCGCCCTGTGGTGCAGCTGATGTCCCTCTCTCCAAAAATGAACTCAATGGGACCGTAATGTTGTAACCACACACTAGTTGACCTGCTGTGAAGAAAAAACGAGTTAGTACATTTCAAACATGAAAAAGGTCATTTTAAAATCGTCATGAAAAACCAAAATTCCAAAAGTACCAAACACAAAAAATGCTTACCGAAGAAAGAAAATGTATTGTGCTACGCACCCTCCTCCCGCCCTGTGGTGCAACTGATGTCCCTCTCTCCAAAAATGAACTCAATGGGACCGTAATGTTGCTACCACACACTAGTTGACCTGCTGTCAAGAAAAAACGAGTTAGTACATTTCATACATGAAAAGGGTCATTTTAAAATCATCATGAAAAACCAAAATTCCAAAAGAATCAAACACAAAAAATGCTTTCTGAAGAAAGAAAATGTATTGTGCTACGCACCCTCCTCCCGCCCTGTGGTGAAATTGAAGTCCCTATCTCCAAAAATGAACTCAATGGGACCGTAATGTTGCAACCACACACTAGTTGACCTGCTGTGAAGAAAAAACGAGTTAGTACATTTCAAACATGAAAAAGGTCATTTTAAAATCATCATGAAAAACCAAAATTCCAAAAGTATCAAACACAAATAATGCTTACCGAAGAAAGAAAATGTATTGTGCTACGCACCCTCCTCCCGCTCTGTGGTGCAACTGATGTCCCTCTCTCCAAAAATGAACTCAATGGGACCGTAATGTTGCAACCACACACTAGTTGACCTGCTGTGAAGAAAAAACGAGTTAGTACATTTCAAACATGAAAGGGGTCATTTTAAAATCATCATGAAAAACCAAAATTCCAAAAGAATCAAACACAAAAAATGCTTACCGAAGAAAGAAAATGTATTGTGCTACGCACCCTCCTCCCGCCCTGTGGTGCAACTGATGTCCCTCTCTCCAAAAATGAACTCAATGGGACCGTAATGTTGCAACCACACACTAGTTGACCTGCTGTGAAGAAAAAACGAGTTAGTACATTTCAAACATGAAAAAGGTCATTTTAAAATCATCATGAAAAACCAAAATTCCAAAAGTATCAAACACAAAAAATGCTTACCGAAGAAAGAAAATGTATTGTGCTACGCACCCTCCTCGCGCCCTGTGGTGCAACTGATGTCCCTCTCTCCAAAAATGAACTCAATGGGACCGTAATGTTGCAACCACACACTAGTTGACCTGCTGTGAAGAAAAAACGAGTTAGTATATTTCAAACTTGAAAAAGGTCATTTTAAAATCATCATGAAAAACCGAAATTCCAAAAGAATCAAACACAAAAAATGCTTACTGAAGAAAGAAAATGTATTGTGCTACGCACCCTCCTCCCGCCCTGTGGTGCAACTGATGTCCCTCTCTCCAAAAATGAACTCAATGGGACCGTAATGTTGCAACCACACACTAGTTGACCTGCTGTGAAGAAAAAAACGAGTTAGTAGATTTCAAACATGAAAAAGGTCATTTTAAAATCGTCATGAAGAACCAAAATTCCAAAAGTACCAAACACAAAAAATGCTTATCGAAGAAAGAAAATGTATTGTGCTACGCACCCTCCTCCCGCCCTGTGGTGCAACTGATGTCCCTCTCTCCAAAAATGAACTCAATGGGACCGTAATGTTGCAACCACACACTAGTTGACCTGCTGTGAAGAAAAAACGAGTTAGTACATTTCAAACATGAAAAAGGTCATTTTAAAATCATCATGAAAAACCAAAATTCCAAAAGAATCAAACACAAAAAATGCTTACTGAAGAAAGAATATGTATTGTGCTACGCACCCTCCTCCCGCCCTGTGGTGCAACTGATGTCCCTCTCTCCAAAAATGAACTCAATGGGACCGTAATGTTGCAACCACACACTAGTTGACCCGCTGTGAAGAAAAAACGAGTTAGTACATTTCAAACATGAAAAAGGTCATTTTAAAATCATCATGAAAAACCAAAATTCCAAAAGTATCAAACACAAAAAATGCTTACTGAAGAAAGAAAATGTATTGTGCTACGCACCCTCCTCCCACCCTGTGGTGCAACCGATGTCCCTCTCTCCAAAAATGAACTCAATGGGACCGTAATGTTGCAACCACACACTAGTTGACCTGCTGTGAAGAAAAAACTAGTTAGTACATTTCAAACATGAAAAAGGTCATTTTAAAATCATCATGAAAAACCAAAATTCCAAAGGTACCAAACACAAAAAATGCTTACCGAAGAAAGAAAATGTATTGTGCTACGCACCCTCCTCCCGCCCTGTGGTGCAACTGATGTCCCTCTCTCCAAAAATGAACTCAATGGGACCGTAATGTTGCAACCACACACTAGTTGACCTGCTGTGAAGAAAAAACGAGTTAGTACATTTCAAACATGAAAAAGGTCATTTTAAAATCGTCATGAAAAACCAAAATTCCAAAAGTACCAAACACAAAAAATGCTTACCGAAGAAAGAAAATGTATTGTGCTACGCACCCTCCTCCCGCCCTGTGGTGCAACTGATGTCCCTCTCTCCAAAAATGAACTCAATGGGACCGTAATGTTGCAACCACACACTAGTTGACCTGCTGTGAAGAAAAAACGAGTTAGTACATTTCAAACATGAAAAAGGTCATTTTAAAATCATCATGAAAAACCAAAATTCCAAAAGTATCAAACACAAAAAAATGCTTACCGAAGAAAGAAAATGTATTGTGCTACGCACCCTCCTCCCGCCCTGTGGTGCAACTGATGTCCCTCTCTCCAAAAATGAAGTCAATGGGACCGTAATGTTGCAACCACACACTAGTTGACCTGCTGTGAAGAAAAAACGAGTTAGTGCATTTCAAACATGAAAAAGGTCATTTTTAAATCGTCATGAAAAACCAAAATTCCAAAAGTACCAAACACAAAAAATGCTTACCGAAGAAAGAAAATGTATTGTGCTACGCACCCTCCTCCCGCCCTGTGGTGCAACTGATGTCCCTCTCTCCAAAAATGAACTCAATGGGACCGTAATGTTGCAACCACACACTAGTTGACCTGCTGTGAAGAAAAAACGAGTTAGTTCATTTCAAACATGTAAAAGGTCATTTTAAAATCATCATGAAAAACCAAAATTCCAAAAGTATCATACACAAAAAAATGCTTACCGAAGAAAGAAAATGTATTGTGCTACGCACCCTCCTCCCGCCCTGTGGTGCAACTGATGTCCCTCTCTCCAAAAATGAACTCAATGGGACCGTAATGTTGCAACCACGCAGTAGTTGACCTGCTGTGAAGAAAAAACGAGTTAGTACATTTAAAACATGAAAAAGGTCATTTTAAAATCATCATGAAAAACCAAAATTCCAAAAGTACCAAACACAAAAAATGCTACCGAAGAAAGAAAATGTATTGTGCTACGCACCCTCCTCCCGCCCTGTGGTGCAACTGATGTCCCTCTCTCCAAAAATGAACTCAATGGGACCGTAATGTTGCAACCACACACTAGTTGACCTGCTGTGAAGAAAAAACGAGTTAGTATATTTCAAACATGAAAAAGGTCATTTTAAAATCATCATGAAAAACCAAAATTCCAAAAGTATCAAACACAAAAAAATGCTTACCGAAGAAAGAAAATGTATTGTGCTACGCACCCTCCTCCCGCCCTGTGGTGCAACTGATGTCCCTCTCTCCAAAAATGAACTCAATGGGACCGTAATGTTGCAACCACACACTAGTTGACCTGCTGTGAAGAAAAAACGAGTTAGTACATTTCAAACATGAAAAAGGTCATTTTTAAATCGTCACGAAAAACCAAAATTCCAAAAGTATCAAACACAAAAAATGCTTACCGAAGAAAGAAAATGTATTGTGCTACGCACCCTCCTCCCGCCCTGTGGTGCAACTGATGTCCCTCTCTCCAAAAATGAACTCAATGGGACCGTAATGTTGCAACCACACACTAGTTGACCTGCTGTGAAGAAAAAACGAGTTAGTACATTTCAAACATGAAAAAGGTCATTTTAAAATCATCATGAAAAACCAAAATTCCAAAAGTATCATACACAAAAAAATGCTTACCGAAGAAAGAAAATGTATTGTGCTACGCACCCTTCTCCCGCCCTGTGGTGGAACTGATGTCCCTCTCTCCAAAAATGAACTCAATGGGACCGTAATGTTGCAACCACACACTAGTTGACCTGCTGTGAAGAAAAAATGAGTTAGTACATTTCAAACATGAAAAAGGTCATTTTTAAATCGTCACGAAAAACCAAAATTCCAAAAGTATCAAACACAAAAAATGCTACCGAAGAAAGAAAATGTATTGTGCTACGCACCCTCCTCCCACCCTGTGGTGCAACTGATGTCCCTCTCTCCCAAAATGAACTCAATGGGACCGTAATGTTGCAACCACGCAGTAGTTGACCTGCTGTGAAGAAAAAACGAGTTAGTATATTTCAAACATGAAAAAGGTCATTTTAAAATCATCATGAAAAACCAAAATTCCAAAAGTATCAAACACAAAAAAATGCTTACCGAAGAAAGAAAATGTATTGTGCTACGCACCCTTCTCCCGCCCTGTGGTGGAACTGATGTCCCTCTCTCCAAAAATGAACTCAATGGGACCGTAATGTTGCAACCACACACTAGTTGACCTGCTGTGAAGAAAAAACGAGTTAGTATATTTCAAACATGAAAAAGGTCATTTTAAAATCATCATGAAAAACCAAAATTCCAAAAGTATCAAACACAAAAAAATGCTTACCGAAGAAAGAAAATGTATTGTGCTACGCACCCTCCTCCCGCCCTGTGGTGCAACTGATGTCCCTCTCTCCAAAAATGAACTCAATGGGACCGTAATGTTGCAACCACGCAGTAGTTGACCTGCTGTGAAGAAAAAACGAGTTAGTACATTTAAAACATGAAAAAGGTCATTTTAAAATCATCATGAAAAACCAAAATTCCAAAAGTACCAAACACAAAAAATGCTACCGAAGAAAGAAAATGTATTGTGCTACGCACCCTCCTCCCACCCTGTGGTGCAACTGATGTCCCTCTCTCCCAAAATGAACTCAATGGGACCGTAATGTTGCAACCACACACTAGTTGACCTGCTGTGAAGAAAAAACGAGTTAGTATATTTCAAACATGAAAAAGGTCATTTTAAAATCATCATGAAAAACCAAAATTCCAAAAGTATCAAACACAAAAAAATGCTTACCGAAGAAAGAAAATGTATTGTGCTACGCACCCTCCTCCCGCCCTGTGGTGCAACTGATGTCCCTCTCTCCAAAAATGAACTCAATGGGACCGTAATGTTGCAACCACACACTAGTTGACCTGCTGTGAAGAAAAAACGAGTTAGTACATTTCAAACATGAAAAAGGTCATTTTTAAATCGTCACGAAAAACCAAAATTCCAAAAGTATCAAACACAAAAAATGCTTACCGAAGAAAGAAAATGTATTGTGCTACGCACCCTCCTCCCGCCCTGTGGTGCAACTGATGTCCCTCTCTCCAAAAATGAACTCAATGGGACCGTAATGTTGCAACCACACACTAGTTGACCTGCTGTGAAGAAAAAACGAGTTAGTACATTTCAAACATGAAAAAGGTCATTTTAAAATCATCATGAAAAACCAAAATTCCAAAAGTATCATACACAAAAAAATGCTTACCGAAGAAAGAAAATGTATTGTGCTACGCACCCTTCTCCCGCCCTGTGGTGGAACTGATGTCCCTCTCTCCAAAAATGAACTCAATGGGACCGTAATGTTGCAACCACACACTAGTTGACCTGCTGTGAAGAAAAAATGAGTTAGTACATTTCAAACATGATAAAGGTCATTTTAAAATCATCATGAAAAACCAAAATTCCAAAAGTACCAAACACAAAAAATGCTTACTGAAATAAGAAAATGTATTGTGCTACGCACCCTCCTCCCGCCCTGTGGTGCAACTGATGTCCCTCTCTCCAAAAATGAACTCAATGGGACCGTAATGTTGCAACCACACACTAGTTGACCTGCTGTGAAGAAAAAACTAGTTAGTACATTTCAAACATGAAAAAGGTCATTTTAAAATCATCATGAAAAACCAAAATTCCAAAAGTATCAAACACAAAAAAATGCTTACCGAAGAAAGAAAATGTATTGTGCTACGCACCCTCCTCCCGCCCTGTGGTGCAACTGATGTCCCTCTCTCCAAAAATGAACTCAATGGGACCGTAATGTTGCAACCACACACTAGTTGACCTGCTGTGAAGAAAAAACGAGATAGTACATTTCAAACATGAAAAAGGTCATTTTAAAATCATCATGAAAAACCAAAATTCCAAAAGAATCAAACACAAGAAATGCTTACTGAAGAAAGAAAATGTATTGTGCTACGCACCCTCCTCCCGCCCTGTGGTGCAACTGATGTCCCTCTCTTCAAAAATGAACTCAATGGGACCGTAATGTTGCAACCACACACTAGTTGACCTGCTGTGAAGAAAAAACGAGTTAGTACATTTCAAACATGAAAAAGGTCATTTTTAAATCGTCATGAAAAACCAAAATTCCAAAAGTACCAAACACAAAAAATGCTTACCGAAGAAACAAAATGTATTGTGCTACGCACCCTCCTCCCGCCCTGTGGTGCAACTGATGTCCCTCTCTCCAAAAATGAACTCAATGGGACCGTAATGTTGCAACCACACACTAGTTGACCTGCTGTGAAGAAAAAACGAGTTAGTACATTTCAAACATGATAAAGGTCATTTTAAAATCATCATGAAAAACGAAAATTCCAAAAGAATCAAACACAAAAAGTGCTTACTGAAGAAAGAAAATGTATTGTGCTACGCACCCTCCTCCCGCCCTGTGGTGCAACTGATGTCCCTCTCTCCAAAAATGAACTCAATGGGACCGTAATGTTGCAACCACACACTAGTTGACCTGCTGTGAAGAAAAAACGAGTTAGTACATTTCAAACATGAAAAAGGTCATTTTAAAATCGTCATGAAAAACCAAAATTCCAAAAGTACCAAACACATAAAATGCTTACCGAAGAAAGAAAATGTATTGTGCTACGCACCCTCCTCCCGCCCTGTGGTGCAACTGATGTCCCTCTCTCCAAAAATGAACTCAATGGGACCGTAATGTTGCAACCACACACTAGTTGACCTGCTGTGAAGAAAAAACGAGTTAGTACATTTCAAACATGAAAAAGGTCATTTTAAAATCATCATGAAAAACCAATATTCCAAAAGTATCAAACACAAAAAATGCTTACCGAAGAAAGAAAATGTATTGTGCTACGCACCCTCCTCCCGCCCTGTGGTGCAACTGATGTCCCTCTCTCCAAAAATGAACTCAATGGGACCGTAATGTTGCAACCACACACTAGTTGACCTGCTGTGAAGAAAAAACGAGTTAGTACATTTCAAACATGAAAAAGGTCATTTTAAAATCATCATGAAAAACCAAAATTCCAAAAGTATCAAACACAAAAAAATGCTTACCGAAGAAAGAAAATGTATTGTGCTACGCACCCTCCTCCCGCCCTGTGGTGAAACTGATGTCCCTCTCTCCAAAAATGAACTCAATGGGACCGTAATGTTGCAACCACACACTAGTTGACCTGCTGTGAAGAAAAAACGAGTTAGTACATTTCAAACATGAAAAAGGTCATTTTAAAATCATCATGAAAAACCAAAATTCCAAAAGTATCAAACACAAAAAAATGCCTACCGAAGAAAGAAAATGTATTGTGCTACGCACCCTCCTCCCGCCCTGTGGTGCAACTGATGTCCCTCTCTCCAAAAATGAACTCAATGGGAACGTAATGTTGCAACCACACACTAGTTGACCTGCTGTCAAGAAAAAACGAGTTAGTACATTTCAAACATGAAAAAGGTCATTTTAAAATCATCATGAAAAACCAAAATTCCAAAAGAATCAAACACAAAAAATGCTTACCGAAGAAAGAAAATGTATTGTGCTACGCACCCTCCTCCCGCCCTGTGGTGCAACTGATGTCCCTCTCTTCAAAAATGAACTCAATGGGACCGTAATGTTGCAACCACACACTAGTTGACCTGCTGTGAAGAAAAAACGAGTTAGTACATTTCAAACATGAAAAAGGTCATTTTAAAATCATCATGAAAAACCAAAATTCCAAAAGTATCAAACACAAAAAATGCTTACCGAAGAAAGAAAATGTATTGTGCTACGCACCCTCCTCCCGCCCTGTGGTGCAACTGATGTCCCTCTCTCCAAAAATGAACTCAATGGGACCGTAATGTTGCAACCACACACTAGTTGACCTGCTGTGAAGAAAAAACGAGTTAGTACATTTAAAACATGAAAAAGGTCATTTTAAAATCATCATGAAAAACAGAAATTCCAAAAGTATCAAACACAAAAAAATGCTTACCGAAGAAACAAAATGTATTGTGCTACGCACCCTCCTCCCGCCCTGTGGTGAAACTGATGTCCCTCTCTCCAAAAATGAACTCAATGGGACCGTAATGTTGCAACCACACACTAGTTGACCTGCTGTGAAGAAAAAACGAGTTAGTACATTTCAAACATGAAAAAGGTCATTTTAAAATCATCATGAAAAACCAAAATTCCAAAAGTATCAAACACAAAAAAATGCTTACCGAAGAAAGAAAATGTATTGTGCTACGCACCCTCCTCCCGCCCTGTGGTGCAACTGATGTCCCTCTCTCCAAAAATGAACTCAATGGGACCGTAATGTTGCAACCACACACTAGTTGACCTGCTGTCAAGAAAAAACGAGTTAGTACATTTCAAACATGAAAAAGGTCATTTTAAAATCATCATGAAAAACCAAAATTCCAAAAGAATCAAACACAAAAAATGCTTACCGAAGAAAGAAAATGTATTGTGCTACGCACCCTCCTCCCGCCCTGTGGTGCAACTGATGTCCCTCTCTTCAAAAATGAACTCAATGGGACCGTAATGTTGCAACCACACACTAGTTGACCTGCTGTGAAGAAGAAACGAGTTAGTACATTTCAAACATGAAAAAGGTCATTTTAAAATCATCATGAAAAACCAAAATTCCAAAAGTATCAAACACAAAAAATGCTTACCGAAGAAAGAAAATGTATTGTGCTACGCACCCTCCTCCCGCCCTGTGGTGCAACTGATGTCCCTCTCTCCAAAAATGAACTCAATGGGACCGTAATGTTGCAACCACACACTAGTTGACCTGCTGTGAAGAAAAAACGAGTTAGTACATTTAAAACATGAAAAAGGTCATTTTAAAATCATCATGAAAAACCAAAATTCCAAAAGGATCAAACACAAAAAAATGCTTACCGAAGAAAGAAAATGTATTGTGCTATGCACCCTCCTCCTGCCCTGTGGTGCAACTGATGTCCCTCTCTCCAAAAATGAACTCAATGGGACCGTAATGTTGCTACCACACACTAGTTGACCTGCTGTGAAGAAAAAACGAGTTAGTACATTTCAAACATGAAAAAGGTCATTTTAAAATCATCATGAAAAACCAAAATTCCAAAAGTATAAAACACAAAAAATGCTTACCGAAGAATGAAAATGTATTGTGCTAGGCACCCTCCTCCCGCCCTGTGGTGCAACTGATGTCCCTCTCTCCAAAAATGAACTCAATGGGACCGTAATGTTGCAACCACACACTAGTTGACCTGCTGTGAAGAAAAAACGAGTTAATACATTTCAAACATGAAAAGGGTCATTTTGAAATTATCATGAATAACCAAAATTCCAAAAGAATTAAACACAAAGAATGCTTACTGAAGAAAGAAAATGTATTGTGCTACGCACCCTCCTCCCGCCCTGTGACGCAACTGATGTCCCTATCTCCAAAAATGAACTCAATGGGACCGTAATGTTGCAATCACACACTAGTTGAAATGCTGTGAAGAAAAAACGAGTTAGTACATTTCAAACATGAAAAAGGTCATTTTAAAATCATCATGAAAAACCAAAATTCCAAAAGTATCAAACACAAAAAATGCTTACCGAAGAAAGAAAATGTATTGTGCTACGCACCCTCCTCCCGCCCTGCGGTGCAACTGATGTCCCTCTCTCCAAAAATGAACTCAATGGGACCGTAATGTTGCAACCACACACTAGTTGACCTGCTGTGAAGAAAAAACGAGTTAGTACATTTCAAACATGAAAAAGGTCATTTTAAAATCATCATGAAAAACCAAAATTCCAAAAGTATCAAACACAAAAAATGCTTACCGAAGAAAGAAAATGTAGTGTGCTACGCACCCTCCTCCCGCCCTGTGGTGCAACTGATGTCCCTCTCTCCAAAAATGAACTCAATGGGACCGTAATGTTGCACCCACACACTAGTTGACCTGCTGTGAAGAAAAAACGAGTTAGTACATTTCAAACATGAAAAAGGTCATTTTAAAATCATCATGAAAAACCAAAATTCCAAAAGAATCAAACACAAAAAATGCTTACTGAAGAAAGAAACTGTATTGTGCTACGCACCCTCCTCCCGCCCTGTGGTGCAACTGATGTCCCTCTCTCCAAAAATGAACTCAATGGGACCATAATGTTGCAACCACACACTAGTTGACCTGCTGTGAAGAAAAAACGAGTTAGTACATTTCAAACATGAAAAAGGTCATTTTAAAATCGTCATGAAAAACCAAAATTCCAAAAGTACCAGACACAAAAAATGCTTACCGAAGAAAGAAAATGTATTGTGCTACGCACCCTCCTCCCGCCCTGTGGTGCAACTGATGTCCCTCTCTCCAAAAATGAACTCAATGGGACCGTAATGTTGCTACCACACACTAGTTGACCTGCTGTGAAGAAAAAACGAGTTAGTACATTTCAAACATGAAGAAGGTCATTTTAAAATCATCATGAAAAACCAAAATTCCAAAAGTATCAAACACAAAAAATGCTTACCGAAGAAAGAAAATGTATTGTGCTACGCACCCTCCTCCCGCCCTGTGGTGCAACTGATGTCCCTCTCTCCAAAAATGAACTCAATGGGACCGTAATGTTGCAACCACACACTAGTTGACCTGCTGTCAAGAAAAAACGAGTTAGTTTATTTCAAACATGAAAAAGGTAATTTTAAAATCATCATGAAAAACCAAAATTCCAAAAGTATCAAACACAAAAAATGCTTACCGAAGAAAGAAAATGTATTGTGCTACGCACCCTCCTCCCGCCCTGTGGTGCAACTGATGTCCCTCTCTCCAAAAATGAACTCAATGGGACCGTAATGTTGCAACCACACACTAGTTGACCTGCTGTGAAGAAAAAACGAGTTAGTACATTTCAAACATGAAAAAGGTCAATTTAAAATCGTCATGAAAAACCAAAATTCCAAAAGTACCAAACACAAAAGATGCTTACCGAGGAAAGAAAATGTATTGTGCTACGCACCCTCCTCCCGCCCTGTGGTGCAACTGATGTCCCTCTCTCCAAAAATGAACTCAATGGGACCGTAATGTTGCTACCACACACTAGTTGACCTGCTGTGAAGAAAAAACGAGTTAGTACATTTGAAACATGAAAAAGGTCATTTTAAAATCATCATGAAAAACCAAAATTCCAAAAGACTGAAACACAAAAAATGCTTACTGAAGAAAGAAAATGTATTGTGCTACGCACCCCCCTCCCGCCCTGTGGTGCAACCGATGTCCCTCTCTCCAAAAATGAACTCAATGGGACCGTAATGTTGCAACCACACACTAGTTGACCTGCTGTGAAGAAAAAACGAGTTAGTACATTTCAAACATGAAGAAGGTCATTTTAAAATCATCATGAAAAACCAAAATTCCAAAAGTATCAAACACAAAAAATGCTTACCGAAGAAGTAAAATGTATAGTGCTAGGCACCCACCTCCCGCCCTGTGGTGCAACTGATGTCCCTGTCTCCAAAAATGAACTCAATGGGACCGTAATGTTGCAACCACACACTAGTTGACCTGCTGTGAAGAAAAAACGAGTTAGTACATTTCATACATGAAAAGGGTCATTTTAAAATCATCATGAAGAACCAAAATTCCAAAAGAATCAAACACAAAAAATGCTTTCTGAAGAAAGAAAATGTATTGTGCTACGCACCCTCCTCCCGCCCTGTGGTGCAATTGATGTCCCTATCTCCAAAAATGAACTCAATGGGACCGTAATGTTGCAACCACACACTAGTTGACCTGCTGTGAAGAAAAAACGAGTTAGTACATTTCAAACATGAAAAAGGTCATTTTAAATTCATCATGAAAAACCAAAATTCCAAAAGTATCAAACACAAATAATGCTTACCGAAGAAAGAAAATGTATTGTGCTACGCACCCTCCTCCCGCTCTGTGGTGCAACTGATGTCCCTCTCTCCAAAAATGAACTCAATGGGACCGTAATGTTGCAACCACACACTAGTTGACCTGCTGTGAAGAAAAAACGAGTTAGTACATTTCAAACATGAAAAGGGTCATTTTAAAATCATCATGAAAAACCAAAATTCCAAAAGAATCAAACACAAAAAATGCTTACCGAAGAAAGAAAATGTATTGTGCTACGCACCCTCCTCCCGCCCTGTGGTGCAACTGATGTCCCTCTCTCCAAAAATGAACTCAATGGGACCGTAATGTTGCAACCACACACTAGTTGACCTGCTGTGAAGAAAAAACGAGTTAGTACATTTCAAACATGAAAAAGGTCATTTTAAAATCATCATGAAAAACCAAAATTCCAAAAGTATCAAACACAAAAAATGCTTACCGAAGAAAGAAAATGTATTGTGCTACGCACCCTCCTCGCGCCCTGTGGTGCAACTGATGTCCCTCTCTCCAAAAATGAACTCAATGGGACCGTAATGTTGCAACCACACACTAGTTGACCTGCTGTGAAGAAAAAACGAGTTAGTATATTTCAAACATGAAAAAGGTCATTTTAAAATCATCATGAAAAACCGAAATTCCAAAAGTACCAAACACAAAAAATGCTTATCGAAGAAAGAAAATGTATTGTGCTACGCACCCTCCTCCCGCCCTGTGGTGCAACTGATGTCCCTCTCTCCAAAAATGAACTCAATGGGACCGTAATGTTGCAACCACACACTAGTTGACCTGCTGTGAAGAAAAAACGAGTTAGTACATTTCAAACATGAAAAAGGTCATTTTAAAATCATCATGAAAAACCAAAATTCCAAAAGAATCAAACACAAAAAATGCTTACTGAAGAAAGAATATGTATTGTGCTACGCACCCTCCTCCCGCCCTGTGGTGCAACTGATGTCCCTCTCTTCAAAAATGAACTCAATGGGACCGTAATGTTGCAACCACACACTAGTTGACCTGCTGTGAAGAAAAAACGAGTTAGTACATTTCAAACATGAAGAAGGTCATTTTAAAATCATCATGAAAAACCAAAATTCCAAAAGTATCAAACACAAAAAATGCTTACCGAAGAAAGAAAATGTATTGTGCTACGCACCCTCCTCCCGCCCTGTGGTGCAACTGATGTCCCTCTCTCCAAAAATGAACTCAATGGGACCGTAATGTTGCAACCACACACTAGTTGACCTGCTGTGAAGAAAAAACGAGTTATTACATTTCAAACATGAAAATGGTCATTTTAAAATCATCATGAAAAACCAAAATTCCAAAAGTATCAAACACAAAAAATTCTTACCGAAGATAGAAAATGTATTGTGCTACGCACCCTCCTCCCGCCCTGTGGTGCAACTGATGTCCCTCTCTTCAAAAATGAACTCAATGGGATCGTAATGTTCAAACCACACACTAGTTGACCTGCTGTGAAGAAAAAACGAGTTAGTACATTTCAAACATGAAAAAGGTCATTTTAAAATCATCATGAAAAACCAAAATTCCAAAAGGATCAAACACAAAAAATGCTTACCGAAGAAAGAAAATGTATTGTGCTACGCACCCTCCTCCCGCCCTGTGGTGCAACTGATGTCCCTCTCTCCAAAAATTAACTCAATGGGACCGTAATGTTGCAACCACACACTAGTTGACCTGCTGTGAAGAAAAAATGAGTTAGTACATTTCAAACATGAAAAAGGTCATTTTAAAATCATCATGGAAAACCAAAATTCCAAAAGAATCAAACACAAAAAATGCTTACTGAAGAAAGAAAATGTATTGTGCTACGCACCCTCCTCCCGCCCTGTGGTGCAACTGATGTCCCTCTCTCCAAAAATGAACTCAATGGGACCGTAATGTTGCAACCACACACTAGTTGACCTGCTGTCAAGAAAAAACGAGTTAGTACATTTCAAACATGAAAAAGGTCATTTTAAAATCGTCATGAAAAACCAAAATTCCAAAAGTACCAAACACAAAAAATGCTTACCGAAGAAAGAAAATGTATTGTGCTACGCACCCTCCTCCCGCCCTGTGGTGCAACTGATGTCCCTCTCTCCAAAAATGAACTCAATGGGACCGTAATGTTGCAACCACACACTAGTTGACCTGCTGTGAAGAAAAAACGAGTTAGTACATTTCAAACATGAAAAAGGTCATTTTAAAATCATCATGAAAAACCAAAATTCCAAAAGTATCAAACACAAAAAATGCTTACCGAAGAAAGAAAATGTATTGTGCTACGCACCATCCTCCCGCCCTGTGGTGCAACTGATGTCCCTCTCTCCAAAAATGAACTCAATGGGACCGTAATGTTGCAACCACACACTAGTTGACCTGCTGTGAAGAAAAAACGAGTTAGTACATTTCAAACATGAAAAAGGTCATTTTAAAATCATCATGAAAAACCAAAATTCCAAAAGTATCAAACACAAAAAAATGCTTACCGAAGAAAGAAAATGTATTGTGCTACGCACCCTCCTCCCGCCCTGTGGTGCAACTGATGTCCCTCACTCCAAAACTGAACTCAATGGGACCGTAATGTTGCAACCACACACTAGTTGACCTGCTGTGAAGAAAAAACGAGTTAGTACATTTCAAACATGAAAAAGGTCATTTTAAAATCATCATGAAAAACCAAAATTCCAAAAGAATCAAACACAAAAAATGCTTACTGAAGAAAGAAAATGTATTGTGCTACGCACCCTCCTCCCGCCCTGTGGTGCAACTGATGTCCCTCTCTCCAAAAATGAACTCAATGGGACCGTAACGTTGCAACCACACACTAGTTGACCTGCTGTGAAGAAAAAACGAGTTAGTACATTTCAAACATGAAAAAGGTCATTTTAAAATCATGATGAAAAACCAAAATTCCAAAAGTATCAAACAAAAAAAATGCTTACTGAAGAAAGAAAATGTATTGTGCTACGCACCCTCCTCCCGCCCTGTGGTGCAACTGATGTCCCTCTCTCCAAAAATGAACTCAATGGGACCGTAATGTTGCAACCACACACTAGTTGACCTGCTGTGAAGAAAAAACAAGTTAATACATTCCAAATATGAAAAAGCTCATTTTAAAATCATCATGAAAAACCAAAATTCCAAAAGAATTAAACACAAAAAATGCTTACCGAAGAAAGAAAATGTATTGTGCTACGCTCCCTCCTCCCGCCCTGTGGTGCAACTGATGTCCCTCTCTCCAAAAATGAACTCAATGGGACCGTAATGTTGCAACCACACACTAGTTGACCTGCTGTGAAGAAAAAACGAGTTAGTACATTTCAAACATGAAAAAGATCATTTTAAAATCATCATGAAAAACCAAAATTCCAAAAGTATCAAACACAAAAAATGCTTACTGAAGAAAGAAAATGTATTGTGCTACGCACCCTCCTCCCGCCCTGTGGTGCAACTGATGTCCCTCTCTCCAAAAATGTACTCAATGGGACCGTAATGTTGCAACCACACAGTAGTTGACCTGCTGTGAAGAAAAAAGGAGTTAGTACATTTCAACCATGAAGAAGGTCATTTTAAAATCATCATGAAAAACCAAAATTCCAAAAGTATCAAACACAAAAAATGCTTACCGAAGAAAGAAAATGTATTGTGCTACGCACCCTCCTCCCGCCCTGTGGTGCAACTGATGTCCCTCTCTCCCAAAATGAACTCAATGGGACCGTAATGTTGCAACCACACACTAGTTGACCTGCTGTGAAGAAAAAACGAGTTAGTATATTTCAAACATGAAAAAGGTCATTTTAAAATCATCATGAAAAAGCAAAATTCCAAAAGTATCAAACACAAAAAATGCTTACCGAAGAAGGAAAATGTATTGTGCTACGCACCCTCCTCCCGCCCTGTGGTGCAACTGATGTCCCTCTCTCCAAAAATGAACTCAATGGGACCGTAATGTTGCAACCACACACTAGTTGACCTGCTGTGAAGAAAAAACGAGTTAGTACATTTCAAACATGAAAAAGATCATTTTAAAATCATCATGAAAAACCAAAATTCCAAGAGTATCAAACACAAAAAATGCTTACCGAAGAAAGAAAATGTATTGTGCTACGCACCCTCCTCCCGCCCTGTGGTGCAACTGATGTCCCTCTCTCCAAAAGTGAACTCAATGGGACCGTAATGTTGCAACCACACACTAGTTGACCTGCTGTGAAGAAAAAACGAGTTAGTACATTTCAAACATGAAGAAGGTCATTTTAAAATCACCATGAAAAACCAAAATTCCAAAAGTATCAAACACAAAAAATGCTTACCGAAGAAAGAAAATGTATTGTGCTACGCACCCTCCTCCCGCCCTGTGGTGCAACTGATGTCCCTCTCTCCCTAAATGAACTCAATGGGACCGTAATGTTGCAACCACACACTAGTTGACCTGCTGTGAAGAAAAAACGAGTTAGTATATTTCAAACATGAAAAAGGTCATTTTAAAATCATCATGAAAAAGCAAAATTCCAAAAGTATCAAACACAAAAAATACTTACCGAAGAAAGAAAATGTATTGTGCTACGCACCCTCCTCCCGCCCTGTGGTGCAACTGATGTCCCTCTCTCCAAAAATGAACTCAATGGGACCGTAATGTTGCAACCACACACTAGTTGACCTGCTGTGAAGAAAAAACGAGTTAGTACATTTCAAACATGAAAAAGGTCATTTTAAAATCATCATGAAAAACCAAAATTCCAAAAGTATCAAACACAAAAAATGCTTACCGAAGAAAGAAAATGTATTGTGCTACGCACCCTCCTCCCGCCCTGTGGTGCAACTGATGTCCCTCTCTCCAAAAATGAACTCAACGGGACCGTAATGTTGCAACCACACACTAGTTGAGCTGCCGTGAAGAAAAAACAAGTTAGTACATTTCAAACATGAAAAAGATCATTTTAAAATCATCATGAAAAACCAAAATTCCAAAAGTATCAAACACAAAAAATGCGTACTGAAGAAAGAAAATGTATTGTGCTACGCACCCTCCTCCCGCCCTGTGGTGCAACTGATGTCCCTCTCTCCAAAAGTGAACTCAACGGGACCGTAATGTTGCAACCACACACTAGTTGACCTGCTGTGAAGAAAAAACGAGTTAGTACATTTCAAACATGAAAAAGATCATTTTAAAATCATCATGAAAAACCAAAATTCCAAAAGTATCAAACACAAAAAATGCTTACTGAAGAAATAAAATGTATTGTGCTACGCACCCTCCTCCCGCCCTGTGGTGCAACTGATGTCCCTCTCTCCAAAAATGTACTCAATGGGACCGTAATGTTGCAACCACACAGTAGTTGACCTGCTGTGAAGAAAAAAGGAGTTAGTACATTTCAACCATGAAGAAGGTCATTTTAAAATCATCATGAAAAACCAAAATTCCAAAAGTATCAAACACAAAAAATGCTTACCGAAGAAAGAAAATGTATTGTGCTACGCACCCTCCTCCCGCCCTGTGGTGCAACTGATGTCCCTCTCTCCAAAAATGAACTCAATGGGACCGTAATGTTGCAACCACACACTAGTTGACCTGCTGTGAAGAAAAAACGAGTTAGTACATTTCAAACATGAAAAAGGTCATTTTAAAATCATCATGAAAAAGCAAAATTCCAAAAGTATCAAACACAAAAAATGCTTACGGAAGAAAGAAAATGTATTGTGCTACGCACCCTCCTCCGCCCTGTGGTGCAACTGATGTCCCTCACTCCAAAACTGAACTCAATGGGACCGTAATGTTGCAACCACACACTAGTTGACCTGCTGTGAAGAAAAAACGAGTTAGTACATTTCAAACATGAAAAAGGTCATTTTAAAATCATCATGAAAAACCAAAATTCCAAAAGTATCAAACACAAAAAATGCTTACCAAAGAAAGAAAATGTTTTGTGCTACGCACCCTCCTCCCGCCCTGTGGTGCAACTGATGTCCCTCTCTCCAAAAATGAACTCAATGGGACCGTAATGTTGCAACCACACACTAGTTGACCTGCTGTGAAGAAAAAACGAGTTAGTACATTTCAAACATGAAAAAGGTCATTTTAAAATCATCATGAAAAACCAAAATTCCAAAAGTATCAAACACAAAAAATGCTTACCGAAGAAAGAAAATGTATTGTGCTACGCACCCTCCTCCCGCCCTGTGGTGCAACTGATGTCCCTCTCTCCAAAAATGAACTCAATGGGACCGTAATGTTGCAACCACACACTAGTTGACCTGCTGTGAAGAAAAAACGAGTTAGTACATTTCAAACATGAAAAAGGTCATTTTAAAATCATCATGAAAAACCAAAATTCCAAAAGTATCAAACACAAAAAATGCTTACCGAAGAAAGAAAATGTATTGTGCTACGCACCCTCCTCCCGCCCTGTGGTGCAACTGATGTCCCTCTCTCCAAAAATGAACTCAATGGGACCGTAATGTTGCAACCACACACTAGTTGACCTGCTGTGAAGAAAAAACGAGTTAGTACATTTCAAACATGAAAAAGGTCATTTTAAAATCATCACGAAAAACCAAAATTCCAAAAGTATCAAACACAAAAAATGCTTACCGAAGAAAGAAAGTGTATTGTGCTACGCACCCTCCTCCCGCCCTGTGGTGCAACTGATGTCCCTCTCTCCAAAAATGAACTCAATGGGACCGTAATGTTGCAACCACACACTAGTTGACCTGCCGTGAAGAAAAAACAAGTTAGTACATTTCAAACATGAAAAAGATCATTTTAAAATCATCATGAAAAACCAAAATTCCAAAAGTATCAAACACAAAAAATGCTTACTGAAGAAAGAAAATGAATTGTGCTACGCACCCTCCTCCCGCCCTGTGGTGCAACTGATGTCCCTCTCTCCAAAAATGAACTCAACGGGACCGTAATGTTGCAACCACACACTAGTTGACCTGCTGTGAAGAAAAAACGAGTTAGTACATTTCAAACATGAAAAAGGTCATTTTAAAATCATCATGAAAAACCAAAATTCCAAAAGTATCAAACACAAAAAATGCTTACCGAAGAAAGAAAATGTATTGTGCTACGCACCCTCCTCCCGCCCTGTGGTGCAACTGATGTCCCTCTCTCCAAAAATGAACTCAATGGGACCGTAACGTTGCAACCACACACTAGTTGACCTGCTGTGAAGAAAAAACGAGTTAGTACATTTCAAACATGAAAAAGGTCATTTTAAAATCATGATGAAAAACCAAAATTCCAAAAGTATCAAACAAAAAAAATGCTTACTGAAGAAAGAAAATGTATTGTGCTACGCACCCTCCTCCCGCCCTGTGGTGCAACTGATGTCCCTCTCTCCAAAAATGAACTCAATGGGACCGTAATGTTGCAACCACACACTAGTTGACCTGCTGTGAAGAAAAAACAAGTTAATACATTCTAAATATGAAAAAGCTCATTTTAAAATCATCATGAAAAACCAAAATTCCAAAAGAATTAAACACAAAAAATGCTTACCGAAGAAAGAAAATGTATTGTGCTACGCTCCCTCCTCCCGCCCTGTGGTGCAACTGATGTCCCTCTCTCCAAAAATGAACTCAATGGGACCGTAATGTTGCAACCACACACTAGTTGACCTGCTGTGAAGAAAAAACGAGTTAGTACATTTCAAACATGAAAAAGATCATTTTAAAATCATCATGAAAAACCAAAATTCCAAAAGTATCAAACACAAAAAATGCTTACTGAAGAAAGAAAATGTATTGTGCTACGCACCCTCCTCCCGCCCTGTGGTGCAACTGATGTCCCTCTCTCCAAAAATGTACTCAATGGGACCGTAATGTTGCAACCACACAGTAGTTGACCTGCTGTGAAGAAAAAAGGAGTTAGTACATTTCAACCATGAAGAAGGTCATTTTAAAATCATCATGAAAAACCAAAATTCCAATAGTATCAAACACAAAAAATGCTTACCGAAGAAAGAAAATGTATTGTGCTACGCACCCTCCTCCCGCCCTGTGGTGCAACTGATGTCCCTCTCTCCCAAAATGAACTCAATGGGACCGTAATGTTGCAACCACACACTAGTTGACCTGCTGTGAAGAAAAAACGAGTTAGTATATTTCAAACATGAAAAAGGTCATTTTAAAATCATCATGAAAAAGCAAAATTCCAAAAGTATCAAACACAAAAAATGCTTACCGAAGAAAGAAAATGTATTGTGCTACGCACCCTCCTCCCGCCCTGTGGTGCAACTATTGTCCCTCTCTCCAAAAATGAACCCAATGGGACCGTAATGTTGCAACCACACACTAGTTGACCTGCTGTGAAGAAAAAACGAGTTAGTACATTTCAAACATGAAGAAGATCATTTTAAAATCATCATGAAAAACCAAAATTCCAAGAGTATCAAACACAAAAAATGCTTACCGAAGAAAGAAAATGTATTGTGCTACGCACCCTCCTCCCGCCCTGTGGTGCAACTGATGTCCCTCTCTCCAAAAGTGAACTCAATGGGACCGTAATGTTGCAACCACACACTAGTTGACCTGCTGTGAAGAAAAAAGGAGTTAGTACATTTCAAACATGAAGAAGGTCATTTTAAAATCACCATGAAAAACCAAAATTCCAAAAGTATCAAACAAAAAAAATGCTTACCGAAGAAAGAAAATGTATTGTGCTACGCACCCTCCTCCCGCCCTGTGGTGCAACTGATGTCCCTCTCTCCCAAAATGAACTCAATGGGAACGTAATGTTGCAACCACACACTAGTTGACCTGCTGTGAAGAAAAAACGAGTTAGTATATTTCAAACATGAAAAAGGTCATTTTAAAATCATCATGAAAAAGCAAAATTCCAAAAGTATCAAACACAAAAAATACTTACCGAAGAAAGAAAATGTATTGTGCTACGCACCCTTTTCCCGCCCTGTGGTGCAACTGATGTCCCTCTCTCCAAAAATGAACTCAATGGGACCGTAATGTTGCAACCACACACTAGTTGACCTGCTGTGAAGAAAAAACGAGTTAGTACATTTCAAACATGAAAAAGGTCATTTTAAAATCATCATGAAAAACCAAAATTCCAAAAGTATCAAACACAAAAAATGCTTACCGAAGAAAGAAAATGTATTGTGCTACGCACCCTCCTCCCGCCCTGTGGTGCAACTGATGTCCCTCTCTCCAAAAATGAACTCAATGGGACCGTAATGTTGCAACCACACACTAGTTGACCTGCTGTGAAGAAAAAACGAGTTAGTACATTTCAAACATGAAAAAGATCATTTTAAAATCATCATGACAAACCAAAATTCCAAAAGTATCAAACACAAAAAATGCTTACCGAAGAAAGAAAGTGTATTGTGCTACGCACCCTCCTCCCGCCCTGTGGTGCAACTGATGTCCCTCTCTCCAAAAATGAACTCAATGGGACCGTAATGTTGCAACCACACACTAGTTGACCTGCCGTGAAAAAAAAACAAGTTAGTACATTTCAAACATGAAAAAGATCATTTTAAAATCATCATGAAAAACCAAAATTCCAAAAGTATCAAACACAAAAAATGCTTACCGAAGAAAGAAAATGTATTGTGCTACGCATCCTCCTCCCGCCCTGTGGTGCAACTGATGTCCCTCTCTCCAAAAATGAACTCAATGGGACCGTAATGTTGCAACCACACACTAGTTGACCTGCTGTGAAGAAAAAACGAGTTAGTACATTTCAAACATGAAAAAGGTCATTTTAAAATCATCATGAAAAACCAAAATTCCAAAAGTATCAAACACAAAAAATGCTTACTGAAGAAAGAAAATGTATTGTGCTACGCATCCTCCTCCCGCCCTGTGGTGCAACTGATGTCCCTCTCTCCAAAAATGAACTCAATGGGACCGTAATGTTGCAACCACACAATAGTTGACCTGCTGTGAAGAAAAAACGAGTTAGTACATTTCAAACATGAAAAAAGTCATTTCAAAATCACCAGGAAAAACCAAAATTCCAAAAGTATCAAACACAAAAAATGCTTACCGAAGAAAGAAAATGTATTGTGCTACGCACCCTCCTCCCGCCCTGTGGTGCAACTGATGTCCCTCTCTCCAAAAATGAACTCAATGGGACCGTAACGTTGCAACCACACACTAGTTGACCTGCTGTGAAGAAAAAACGAGTTAGTACATTTCAAACATGAAAAAGGTCATTTTAAAATCATCATGAAAAACCAAAATTCCAAAAGTATCAAACAAAAAAAATGCTTACTGAAGAAAGAAAATGTATTGTGCTA
This sequence comes from Schistocerca serialis cubense, assembly GCF_023864345.2. Taxonomy (NCBI): domain Eukaryota; kingdom Metazoa; phylum Arthropoda; class Insecta; order Orthoptera; family Acrididae; genus Schistocerca; species Schistocerca serialis. The sequence goes on along the minus strand of NC_064647.1, from coordinate 235,433,093 downwards.
CGCAGCCTCCTCCCGCCCTGTGGTGCAACTGATGTCCCTCTCTCCAAAAATGAACTCAATGGGACCGTAATGTTGCAACCACACACTAGTTGACCTGCTGTGAAGAAAAAACAAGTTAGTACATTCCAAATATGAAAAAGGTCATTTTAAAAACATCATGAAAAACCAAAATTCCAAAAGAATCAAACACAAAAAATGCTTACCGAAGAAAGAAAATGTATTGTGCTACGCTCCCTCCTCCCGCCCTGTGGTGCAACTGATGTCCCTCTCTCCAAAAATGAACTCAATGGGACCGTAATGTTGCAACCACACACTAGTTGACCTGCTGTGAAGAAAAAACGAGTTAGTACATTTCAAACATGAAAAAGATCATTTTAAAATCATCATGAAACACCAAAATTCCAAAAGTATCAAACACAAAAAATGCTTACTGAAGAAATAAAATGTATTGTGCTACGCACCCTCCTCCCGCCCTGTGGTGCAACTGATGTCCCTCTCTCCAAAAATGTACTCAATGGGACCGTAATGTTGCAACCACACAGTAGTTGACCTGCTGTGAAGAATAAAGGAGTTAGTACATTTCAACCATGAAGAAGGTCATTTTAAAATCATCATGAAAAACCAAAATTCCAAAAGTATCAAACACAAAAAATGCTTACCGAAGAAAGAAAATGTATTGTGATACACACCCTCCTCCCGCCCTGTGGTGCAACTGATGTCCCTCTCTCCAAAAATGAACTCAATGGGACCGTAATGTTGCAACCACACACTAGTTGACCTGCTGTGAAGAAAAAAAGAGTTAGTACATTTCAAACATGAAAAGGATCATTTTAAAATCATCATGAAAAACCAAAATTCCAAAAGTATCAAACACAAAAAATGCTTACTGAAGAAAGAAAATGTATTGTGCTACGCACCCTCCTCCCGCCCTGTGGTGCAACTGATGTCCCTCTCTACAAAGATGAACTCAATGGGACCGTAATGTTGCAACCACACACTAGTTGGCCTGCTGTGAAGAAAAAACAAGTTAGTGCATTTCAAACATGAAAAAGGTCCTTTTAAAATCATCATGAAAAACCAAAATTCCAAAAGTATCAAACACAAAAAATGCTTACCGAAGAAAGAAAATGTATTGTGCTACGCACCCTCCTCCCGCCCTGTGGTGCAACTGATATCCCTCTCTCCAAAAATGAACTCAATGGGACCGTAATGTTGCAACCACACAGTAGTTGACCTGCTGTGAAGAAAAACCGAGTTAGTACATTTCAAACATGAAAAAGGTCATTTTAAAATCATCATGAAAAACCAAAATTCCAAGAGTATGAAACACAAAAAATGCTTACCGAAGAAAGAAAATGTATTGTGCTACGCACCCTCCTCCCGCCCTGTGGTGCAACTGATGTCCCTCTCTCCAAAAGTGAACTCAATGGGACCGTAATGTTGCAACCACACACTAGTTGACCTGCTGTGAAGAAAAAAGGACTTAGTACATTTCAAACATGAAGAAGGTCATTTTAAAATCATCATGAAAAACCAAAATTCCAAAAGTATCAAACACAAAAAATGCTTACCGAAGAAAGAAAATGTATTGTGCTACGCACCCTCCTCCCGCCCTGTGGTGCAACTGATGTCCCTCTCTCCCAAAATGAACTCAATGGGACCGTAATGTTGCAACCACACACTAGTTGACCTGCTGTGAAGAAAAAACGAGTTAGTACATTTAAACATGAAAAAGGTCATTTTAAAATCATCATGAAAAACCAAAATTCCAAAAGTATCAGACACAAAAAATGCTTACCGTAGAAAGAAAATGTATTGTGCTACGCACCCTCCTCCCGCCCTGTAGTGCAACTGATGTCCCTCTCTCCAAAAATGAACTCAATGTGACCATAATGTTGCAACCACACACTAGTTGACCTGCTGTGAAGAAAAACTGAGTTAGTACATTTCAAACATGAAAAAGGTCATTTTAAAATCATCATGAAAAACCAAAATTCCAAAAGTATCAAACACAAAAAATGCTTACCGAAGAAAGAAAATGTATTGTGCTACGCACCCTCCTCCCGCCCTGTGGTGCAACTGATGTCCCTCTCTCCAAAAATGAACTCAATGGGACCGTAATGTTGCAACCACACACTAGTTGACCTGCTGTGAAGAAAAACCGAGATAGTACATTTCAAACATGAAAAAGGTCATTTTAAAATCATGATGAAAAACCAAAATTCCAAAAGTATCAAACACAAGAAATGCTTACCGAAGAAAGAAAATGTATTGTGCTACGCACCCTCCTCCCGCCCTGTGGTGCAACTGATGTCCCTCTCTCCAAAAGTGAACTCAATGGGACCGTAATGTTGCAACCACACACTAGTTGACCTGCTGTGAAGAAAAACCGAGTTAGTACATATCAAACATGAAGAAGGTCATTTTAAAATCATCATGAAAAACCAAAATTCCAAAAGTATCAAACACAAAAAATGCTTACCGAAGAAAGAAAATGTATTGTGCTACGCACCCTCCTCCCGCCCTGTGGTGCAACTGATGTCCCTCTCTCCAAAAATGAACTCAATGGGACCGTAATGTTGCAACCACACACTAGTTGACCTGCTGTGAAGAAAAACCGAGTTAGTACATTTCAAACATGAAAAAGGTCATTTTAAAATCATCATGAAAAACCAAAATTCCAAAAGTATCAAACACAAAAAATGCTTACCGATGAAAGAAAATGTATTGTGCTACGCACCCTCCTCCCGCCCTGTGGTGCAACTGATGTCCCTCTCTCCAAAAGTGAACTCAATGGGACCGTAATGTTGCAACCACACACTAGTTGACCTTCTGTGAAGAAAAAACGAGTTAGTACATTTCAAACATGAAGAAGGTCATTTTAAAATCATCATGAAAAACCAAAATTCCAAAAGTATCAAACACAAAAAATGCTTACCGAAGAAAGAAAATGTATTGTGCTACGCACCCTCCTCCCGCCCTGTGGTGCAACTGATGTCCCTCTCTCCAAAAATGAACTCAATGGGACCGTAATGTTGCAACCACACACTAGTTGACCTGCTGTGAAGAAAAAACGAGTTAGTACATTTCAAACATGAAAAAGGTCATTTTAAAATCATCATGAAAAACCAAAATTCCAAAAGTATCAAACACAAAAAATGCTTACCGAAGAAAGAAAATGTATTGTGCTACGCACCCTCCTCCCGCCCTGTGGTGCAACTGATGTCCCTCTCTCCAAAAATGAACTCAATGGGACCGTAATGTTGCAACCACACACTAGTTGACCTGCTGTGAAGAAAAAACAAGTTAGTACATTTCAAACATGAAAAAGGTCATTTTAAAATCATCATGAAAAACCAAAATTCCAAAAGTATCAAACACAAAAAATGCTTACTGAAGAAAGAAAATGTATTGTGCTACGCATCCTCCTCCCGCCCTGTGATGCAACTGATGTCCCTCTCTACAAAAATGAACTCAATGTGACCGTAATGTTGCAACCACACACTAGTTGGCCTGCTGTGCAGAAAAAACGAGTTAGTACATTTCAAACATGAAAAAGGTCATTTTAAAATCATCATGAAAAACCAAAATTCCAAAAGTATCAAACACAAAAAGTGCTTACCGAAGAAAGAAAATGTATTGTGCTACGCACCCTCCTCCCGCCCTGTGGTGCAACTGATATCCCTCTCTCCCAAAATGAACTCAATAGGACCGTAATGTTACAACCACACACTAGTTGACCTGCTGTGAAGAGAAAAGGAGTTAGTACATTTCAAACATGAAGAAGGTCATCTTAAAATCATCATGAAAAACCAAAATTCCAAAAGTATCAAACACAAAAAATGCTTACCGAAGAAAGAAAATGTATTGTGCTACGCACCCTCCTCCTGCCCTGTGGTTCAACTGATGTCCCTCTCTCCAAAAATGAACTCAATGGGACCGTAATGTTGCAACCACACACTAGTTGGCCTGCTGTGAAGAAAAAACAAGTTAGTGCATTTCAAACATGAAAAAGGTCCTTTTAAAATCATCATGAAAAACCAAAATTCCAAAAGTATCAAACACAAAAAATGCTTACCGAAGAAAGAAAATGTATTGTGCTACGCACCCTCCTCCCGCCCTGTGGTGCAACTGATATCCCTCTCTCCAAAAATGAACTCAATGGGACCGTAATGTTGCAACCACACAGTAGTTGACCTGCTGTGAAGAAAAACCGAGTTAGTACATTTCAAACATGAAAAAGGTCATTTTAAAATCATCATGAAAAACCAAAATTCCAAGAGTATGAAACACAAAAAATGCTTACCGAAGAAAGAAAATGTATTGTGCTACGCACCCTCCTCCCGCCCTGTGGTGCAACTGATGTCCCTCTCTCCAAAAGTGAACTCAATGGGACCGTAATGTTGCAACCACACACTAGTTGACCTGCTGTGAAGAAAAAAGGACTTAGTACATTTCAAACATGAAGAAGGTCATTTTAAAATCATCATGAAAAACCAAAATTCCAAAAGTATCAAACACAAAAAATGCTTACCGAAGAAAGAAAATGTATTGTGCTACGCACCCTCCTCCCGCCCTGTGGTGCAACTGATGTCCCTCTCTCCCAAAATGAACTCAATGGGACCGTAATGTTGCAACCACACACTAGTTGACCTGCTGTGAAGAAAAAACGAGTTAGTACATTTAAACATGAAAAAGGTCATTTTAAAATCATCATGAAAAACCAAAATTCCAAAAGTATCAGACACAAAAAATGCTTACCGTAGAAAGAAAATGTATTGTGCTACGCACCCTCCTCCCGCCCTGTAGTGCAACTGATGTCCCTCTCTCCAAAAATGAACTCAATGTGACCGTAATGTTGCAACCACACACTAGTTGACCTGCTGTGAAGAAAAACTGAGTTAGTACATTTCAAACATGAAAAAGGTCATTTTAAAATCATCATGAAAAACCAAAATTCCAAAAGTATCAAACACAAAAAATGCTTACCGAAGAAAGAAAATGTATTGTGCTACGCACCCTCCTCCCGCCCTGTGGTGCAACTGATGTCCCTCTCTCCAAAAATGAACTCAATGGGACCGTAATGTTGCAACCACACACTAGTTGACCTGCTGTGAAGAAAAACCGAGATAGTACATTTCAAACATGAAAAAGGTCATTTTAAAATCATGATGAAAAACCAAAATTCCAAAAGTATCAAACACAAAAAATGCTTACCGAAGAAAGAAAATGTATTGTGCTACGCACCCTCCTCCCGCCCTGTGGTGCAACTGATGTCCCTCTCTCCAAAAGTGAACTCAATGGGACCGTAATGTTGCAACCACACACTAGTTGACCTGCTGTGAAGAAAAACCGAGTTAGTACATATCAAACATGAAGAAGGTCATTTTAAAATCATCATGAAAAACCAAAATTCCAAAAGTATCAAACACAAAAAATGCTTACCGAAGAAAGAAAATGTATTGTGCTACGCACCCTCCTCCCGCCCTGTGGTGCAACTGATGTCCCTCTCTCCAAAAATGAACTCAATGGGACCGTAATGTTGCAACCACACACTAGTTGACCTGCTGTGAAGAAAAACCGAGTTAGTACATTTCAAACATGAAAAAGGTCATTTTAAAATCATCATGAAAAACCAAAATTCCAAAAGTATCAATCACAAAAAATGCTTACCGATGAAAGAAAATGTATTGTGCTACGCACCCTCCTCCCGCCCTGTGGTGCAACTGATGTCCCTCTCTCCAAAAGTGAACTCAATGGGACCGTAATGTTGCAACCACACACTAGTTGACCTGCTGTGAAGAAAAAACGAGTTAGTACATTTCAAACATGAAGAAGGTCATTTTAAAATCATCATGAAAAACCAAAATTCCAAAAGTATCAAACACAAAAAATGCTTACCGAAGAAAGAAAATGTATTGTGCTACGCACCCTCCTCCCGCCCTGTGGTGCAACTGATGTCCCTCTCTCCAAAAATGAACTCAATGGGACCGTAATGTTGCAACCACACACTAGTTGACCTGCTGTGAAGAAAAAACGAGTTAGTACATTTCAAACATGAAAAAGGTCATTTTAAAATCATCATGAAAAACCAAAATTCCAAAAGTATCAAACACAAAAAATGCTTACCGAAGAAAGAAAATGTATTGTGCTACGCACCCTCCTCCCGCCCTGTGGTGCAACTGATGTCCCTCTCTCCAAAAATGAACTCAATGGGACCGTAATGTTGCAACCACACACTAGTTGACCTGCTGTGAAGAAAAAACAAGTTAGTACATTTCAAACATGAAAAAGGTCATTTTAAAATCATCATGAAAAACCAAAATTCCAAAAGTATCAAACACAAAAAATGCTTACCGAAGAAAGAAAATGTATTGTGCTACGCATCCTCCTCCCGCCCTGTGATGCAACTGATGTCCCTCTCTACAAAAATGAACTCAATGTGACCGTAATGTTGCAACCACACACTAGTTGGCCTGCTGTGCAGAAAAAACGAGTTAGTACATTTCAAACATGAAAAAGGTCATTTTAAAATCATCATGAAAAACCAAAATTCCAAAAGTATCAAACACAAAAAGTGCTTACCGAAGAAAGAAAATGTATTGTGCTACGCACCCTCCTCCCGCCCTGTGGTGCAACTGATATCTCTCTCTCCCAAAATGAACTCAATAGGACCGTAATGTTACAACCACACACTAGTTGACCTGCTGTGAAGAGAAAAGGAGTTAGTACATTTCAAACATGAAGAAGGTCATCTTAAAATCATCATGAAAAACCAAAATTCCAAAAGTATCAAACACAAAAAATGCTTACCGAAGAAAGAAAATGTATTGTGCTACGCACCCTCCTCCTGCCCTGTGGTTCAACTGATGTCCCTCTCTCCAAAAATGAACTCAATGGGACCGTAATGTTGCAACCACACACTAGTTGACCTGCTGTGAAGAAAAAACGAGTTAGTACATTTCAAACATGAAAAAGGTCATTTTAAAATCATCATGAAAAACCAAAATTCCAAAAGTATCAAACACAAAAAATGCTTACCGAAGAAAGAAAATGTATTGTGCTACGCACCCTCCTCCCGCCCTGTGGTGCAACTGATGTCCCTCTCTCCAAAAGTGAACTCAATGGGACCGTAATGTTGCAACCACACACTAGTTGACCTGCTGTGAAGAAAAAAGGAGTTAGTACATTTCAAACATGCAGAAGGTCATTTTAAAATCATCATGAAAAACCAAAATTCCAAAAGTATCAAACACAAAAAATGCTTACCGAAGAAAGAAAATGTATTGTGCTACGCACCCTCCTCCCGCCCTGTGGTGCAACTGATGAACCTCTCTCCCAAAATGAACTCAATGGGACCGTAATGTTGCAACCACACACAAGTTGACCTGCTGTGAAGAAAAAACGAGTAAGTATATTTCAAACATGAAAAAGGTCATTTTAAAATCATCATGAAAAACCAAAATTACAAGAGTATCAAACACAAAAATTGCTTACCGAAGAAAGAAAATGTATTGTGCTACGCACCCTCCTCCCGCCATGTGGTGCAACTGATGTCCCTCTCTCCCAAAATGAACTCAATGGGACCGTAATGTTGCAACCACACACTAGTTGACCTGCTGTGAAGAAAAAACGAGTTAGTATATTTCAAACAAGAAGAAGGTCATTTTAAAATCATCATGAAAATCCAAAATTCCAAGAGTATCAAACACAAATAATGCTTACCGAAGAAAGAAAATGTATTGTGCTACGCACCCTCCTCCCGCCCTGCGGTGCAACTGATGTCCCTCTCTCCCAAAATGAACTCAATTTGACCGTAATGTTGCAACCTTACACTAGTTGACCTGCTGTGAAGAAAAAACGAGTTAGTATATATCAAACTTGAAAAAGGTCATTTTAAAATCATCATGAAAAACCAAAATTCCAAGAGTATCAAACACAAAAAATGCTTACCGAAGAAAGAAAATGTATTGTGCTACGCACCCTCCTCCCGCCCTGTGGTGCAACTGATGTCCCTCTCTCCAAAAATGAACTCAATGGGACCATAATGTTGCAACCACACACTAGTTGACCCGCTGTGAAGAAAAAACGAGTTAGTATATTATAAACATGAAAAAGGTCATTTTAAAATCATCATGAAAAACCAAAATTCCAAGAGTATCAAACACAAAAAATGCTTACCGAAGAAAGAAAATGTATTGTGCTACGCACCCTCCTCCCGCCCTGTGGTGCAACTGATGTCCCTGTCTCCCAAAATGAACTCAATGGGACCGTAATGTTGCAACCACACACTAGTTGACCTGCTGTGAAGAAAAAACGAGTTAGTACATTTCAAACATGAAGAAGGTCATTTTAAAATCATCATGAAAAACCAAAATTCCAAGAGTATCAAACACAAAAATGCTTACCGCAGAAAGAAAATGTATTGTGCTACGCACCCTCCTCCCGCCCTGTGGTTCAACTGATGTCCCTCTCTCCAAAAATGAACTCAATGGGACCGTAATGTTGCAACCACACACTAGTTGACCTGCTGTGAAGAAAAAACGAGTTAGTATATTTCAAACAAGAAGAAGGTCATTTTAAAATCATCATGAAAAACCAAAACTCAAAGAGTATCAAACACAAAAAATGCTTACCGAAGAAAGAAAATGTATTGTGCTACGCACCCTCCTCCCGCCCTGTGGTGCAACTGATGTCCCTCTCTCCAAAAATGAACTCAATGGGACCGTAATGTTGCAACCACACACTAGTTGACCTGCTGTGAAGAAAAAACGAGTTAGTATATTTCAAACATGAAAAAGGTCATTTTAAAATCATCATGAAAAACCAAAATTCCAAGAGTATCAAACACAAAAAATGTTTACCGAAGAAAGAAAATGTATTGTGCTACGCACCCTCCTCCCGCCCTGTGGTGCAACTTATGTCCCTCTCTCCAAAAATGAACTCAATGGGACCATAATGTTGCAACCACACACTAGTTGACCTGCTGTGAAGGAAAAACGAGTTAGTATATTTCAAACATGAAAAAGGTCATTTTAAAATCATCATGAAAAACCAAAATTCCAAAAGTATCAAACACAAAAAATGCTTACCGAAGAAAGAAAATGTATTGTGCTACGCACCCTCCACCCGCCCTGTGGTGCAACTGATGTCCCTCTCTCCCAAAATGAACTCAATGGGACCGTAATGTTGCAACCACACACTAGTTGACCTGCTGTGAAGAAAAAACGAGTTAATATATTTCAAACATGAAGAAGGTCATTTTAAAATCATCATGAAAAACGAAAATTCCAAGAGTATCAAACACAAAAATGCTTACCGAAGAAAGAAAATGTATTGTGCTACGCACCCTCCTCCCGCCCTGTGGTGCAACTGATGTCCCTCTCTCCAAAGATGAACTCAATGGGACCGTAATGTTGCAACCACACACTAGTTGACCTGCTGTGAAGAAAAAACGAGTTAGTACATTTCAAACATGAAAAACGTCATTTTAAAATCATCATGAAAAACCAAAATTCCAAAAGTATCAAACACAAAAAATGCTTTCCGAAGAAAGAAAATGTATTGTGCTACGCACCCTCCTCCCGCCCTGTGGTGCAACTGATGTCCCTCTCTACAAAGATGAACTCAATGGGACCGCAATGTTGCAACCACACACTAGTTGACCTGCTGTGAAGAAAAAACGAGTTAGTATATTTCAAACATGCAAAAGGTCATTTTAAAATCATCATGAAAAACCAAAATTCCAAAAGTATCAAACACAAAAAATGCTTACCGAAGAAAGAAAATGTATTTTGCTATGCACCCTCCTCCCGCCCTGTGGTGCAACTGATGTCCCTCTCTCCCAAAATGAACTCAATGGGACCGTAATGTTGCAACCACACACTAGTTGACCTGCTGTGAAGAAAAAACGAGTTAGTATATTTCAAACATGAAAAAGGTCATTTTAGAATCATCATGAAAAACCAAAATTCCAAGAGTATCAAACACAAAAATGCTTACCGCAGAAAGAAAATGTATTGTGCTACGCACCCTCATCCCGCCCTGTGGTGCAACTGATGTCCCTCTCTCCAAAAATGAACTCAATGGGACCGTAATGTTGCAACCACACACTAGTTGACCTGCTGTGAAGAAAAAACGAGTTAGTACATTTCAAACATGAAAAAGGTCATTTTAAAATCATCATGAAAAACCAAAATTCCAAAAGTATCAAACACAAAAAATGCTTACCGAAGAAAGAAAATGTATTGTGCTACGCACCCTCCTCCCGCCCTGTGGTGCAACTGATGTCCCTGTCTCCCAAAATGAACTCAATGGGACCGCAATGTTGCAACCACACACTAGTTGACCTGCTGTGAAGAAAAAACGAGTTAGTATATTTCAAACATGAAAAAGGTCATTTTAAAATCATCACGAAAAACAAAAATTCCAAAAGTATCAAACACAAAAAATGCTTACCAAAGAAAGAAAATGTATTGTGCTACGCACCCTCCTCCTGCCCTGTGGTGCAACTGATGTCCCTCTCTCCCAAAATGAACTCAATGGGACCGTAATGTTGCAACCACACACTAGTTGACCTGCTGTGAGGAAAAAACGAGTTAGTATATTTCAAACATGAAAAAGGTCATTTTAAAATCATCATGAAAAACCAAAATTCCAAGAGTATCAAACACAAAAAATGCTTACCGAAGAAAGAAAATGTATTGTGCTACGCACCCTCCTCCCGCCCTGTGGTGCAACTGATGTCCCTCTCTCCAAAAATGAACTCAATGGGACCGTAATGTTGCAACCACACACTAGTTGACCTGCTGTGAAGAAAAAACGAGTTAGTATATTTCAAACATGAAAAAGGTCATTTTAAAATCAACATGAAAAACCAAAATTCCAAAAGTATCAAACACAAAAAATGCTTACCGAAGAAAGAAAATGTATTGTGCTACGCACCCTCCTCCCGTCCTGTGGTGCAATTGATGTCCCTCTCTCCCAAAATGAACTCAATGGGACCGTAATGTTGCAACCACACACTAGTTGACCTGCTGTGAGGAAAAAACGAGTTAGTATATTTCAAACATGAAAAAGGTCATTTTAAAATCATCATGAAAAACCAAAATTCCAAGAGTATCAAACACAAAAAATGCTTACCGAAGAAAGAAAATGTATTGTGCTACGCACGCTCCTCCCGTCCTGTGGTGCAACTGATGTCCCTCTCTCCCAAAATGAACTCAATGGGACCGTAATGTTGCAACCACACACTAGTTGACCTGCTGTGAGGAAAAAACGAGTTAGTATATTTCAAACATGAAAAAGGTCATTTTAAATTATCATGAAAAACCAAAATTCCAAGAGTATCAAACACAAAAAATGCTTACTGAAGAAAGAAAATGTATTGTGCTACGCACCCTCCTCCCGCCCTGTGGTGCAACTGATGTCCCTCTCTCCCAAAATGAACTCAATGGGACCGCAATGTTGCAACCACACACTAGTTGACCTGCTGTGAAGAAAAAACGAGTTAGTACATTTCAAACATGAAAAAGGTCATTTTAAAATCATCATGAAAAACCAAAATTCCAAAAGTATCAAACACAAAAAATGCTTACCGAAGAAAGAAAATGTATTGTGCTACGCACCCTCCTCCCGCCCTGTGGTGCAACTGATGTCCCTCTCTCCAAAAATGAACTCAATGGGACCGTAATGTTGCAACCACACACTAGTTGACCTGCTGTGAGGAAAAAACGAGTGAGTATATTTCAAACATGAAAAAGGTCATTTTAAAATCATCATGAAAAACCAAAATTCCAAAAGTATCAAACACAAAAAATGCTTACCGAAGAAAGAAAATGTATTGTGCTACCCACCCTCCTCCCGCCCTGTGGTGCAACTGATCTCCCTCTCTCCAAAAATGAACTCAATGGGACCGTAATGTTGCAACCACACACTAGTTGACCTGCTGTGAGGAAAAAACGAGTTAGAATATTTCAAACATGAAAAAGGTCATTTTAAAATCATCATGAAAAACCAAAATTCCAAGAGTATCAAACACAAAAAATGCTTACCGAAGAAAGAAAATGTATTGTGCTTCGCACCCTCCTCTGGCCCTGTGGTGCAACTGATGTCCCTCTCTCCCAAAATGAACTCAATGGGACCGCAATGTTGCAACCACACACTAGTTGACCTGCTGTGAAGAAAAAAACGAGTTACTACATTTCAAACATGAAAAAGGTCATTTTAAAATCATCATGAAAAAACCAAAATTCCAAAAGTATCAAACACAAAAAATGCTTACCGAAGAAAGAAAATGTATTGTGCTACGCACCCTCCTCCCGCCCTGTGGTGCAACTGATGTCCCTCTCTCTAAAAATGAACTCAATGTGACCGTAATGTTGCAACCACACACTAGTTGACCTGCTGTGAGGAAAAAACGAGTTAGTATATTTCAAACATGAAAAAGGTCATTTTAAAATCATCATGAAAAACCAAAATTCCAAAAGTATCAAACACAATAAATGCTTACCGAAGAAAGAAAATGTATTGTGCTACGCACCCTCCTCCCGCCCTGTGGTGCAACTGATGTCCCTCTCTCCCAAAATGAACTCAATGGGACCGTAATGTTGCAACCACACACTAGTTGACCTGCTGTGAGGAAAAAACGAGTTAGTATATTTCAAACATGAAAAAGGTCATTTTAAAATCATCATGAAAAACCAAAATTCCAAGAGTATCAAACACAAAAAATGCTTACCGAAGAAAGAAAATGTATTGTGCTACGCACCCTCCTCCCGCCCTGTGGTGCAACTGATGTCCCTCTCTCCCAAAATGAACTCAATGGGACCGTAATGTTGCAACCACACACTAGTCGACCTGCTGTGAGGAAAAAACGAGTTAGTATATTTCAAAAAAGGAAAAAGGTCATTTTAAAATCATCCTGAAAAACCAAAATTCCAAGAGTATCAAACACAAAAAATGCTTACCGAAGAAAGAAAATGTATTGTGCTACGCACCCTCCTCCCGCCCCGTGGTGCAACTGATGTCCCTCTCTCCCAAAATGAACTCAATGGGTCCGTAATGTTGCAACCACACACTAGTTGACCTGCTGTGAGGAAAAAACGAGTTAGTATATTTCAAACATGAAAAAGGTCATTTTAAAATTATCATGAAAAACCAAAATTCCAAGAGTATCAAACACAAAAAATGCTTACCGAGGAAAGAAAATGTATTGTGCTACGCACCCTCCTCCCGCCCTGTGGTGCAACTGATGTCCCTCTCTCCAAAAATGAACTCAATGGGACCGTAATGTTGCAACCACACACTAGTTGACCTGCTGTGAGGAAAAAACGAGTTAGTATATTTCAAACATGAAAAAGGTCATTTTAAAATCATCCTGAAAAACCAAAATTCCAAGAGTATCAAACACAAAAATGCTTACCGAAGAAAGAAAATGTATTGTGCTACGCACCCTCCTCCCGCCCTGTGGTGCAACTGATGTCCCTCTCTCCCAAAATGAACTCAATGGGACCGTAATGTTGCAACCACACACTAGTTGACCTGCTGTGAAGAAAAAACGAGTTAGTATATTTCAAACATGAAAAAGGTCATTTTAAAATCATCATGAAAAACCAAAATTCCAAAAGTATCAAACACAAAAAATGCTTACCGAAGAAAGAAAATGTATTGTGCTACGCACCCTCCTCCCGCCCTGTGGTGCAACTGATGTCCCTCTCTCCAAAAATGAACTCAATGGGACCGTAATGTTGCAACCACACACTAGTTGACCTGCTGTGAAGAAAAAACGAGTTAGTATATTTCAAACATGAAAAAGGTCATTTTAAAATCATCATGAAAAATCAAAATTCCAAGAGTATCAAACACAAAAAATGCTTACCGAAGAAAGAAAATGTATTGCGCTACCCACCCCCCTCCTGCCCCGTGGTGCAACTGATGTCCCTCTCTCCAAAAATGAACTCAATGGGACCGTAATGTTGCAACCACACACTAGTTGACCTGCTGTGAAGAAAAAACGAGTTAGTATATTTCAAACATGAAAAAGGTCATTTTAAAATCATCATGAAAAACCAAAATTCCAAGAGTATCAAACACAAAAAATGCTTACCGAAGAAAGAAAATGTATTGTGCTACCCACCCTCCTCCCGCCCTGTGGTGCAACTGATGTCCCTCTCTCCAAAAATGAACTCAATGGGACCGTAATGTTGCAACCACACACTAGTTGACCTGCTGTGAAGAAAAAACGAGTTAGTATATTTCAAACATGAAAAAGGTCATTTTAAAATCATCATGAAAAACCAAAATTCCAAGAGTATCAAACACAAAAAATGCTTACCGAAGAAAGAAAATGTATTGTGCTACGCACCCTCCTCCCGCCCTGTGGTGCAACCGATGTCCCTCTGTGCAAAAATGAACTCAATGGGACCGTAATGTTGCAACCACACACTAGTTGACCTGCTGTGAAGAAAAAACGAGTTAGTATATTTCAAACGTGAAAAAGGTCATTTTAAAATCATCATGAAAAACCAAAATTCCGAGAGTATCAAACACAAAAAATGCTTACCGAAGAAAGAAAATGTATTGTGCTACGCACCCTCCTCCCGCCCTGTGGTGCAACTGATGTCCCTCTCTCCAAAAATGAACTCAATGGGACCGTAATGTTGCAACCACACACTAGTTGACCTGCTGTGAAGAAAAAACGAGTTAGTATATTTCAAACATGAAAAAGGTCATTTTAAAATCATCATGAAAAACCAAAATTCCAAGAGTATCAAACACAAAAAATGCTTACCGAAGAAAGAAAATGTACTGTGCTACGCACCCTCCTCCCGCCCTGTGGTGCAACTGATGTCCCTCTGTGCAAAAATGAACTCAATGGGACCGTAATGTTGCAACCACACACTAGTTGACCTGCTGTGAAGAAAAAACGAGTTAGTATATTTCAAACGTGAAAAAGGTCATTTTAAAATCATCATGAAAAACCAAAATTCCGAGAGTATCAAACACAAAAAATGCTTACCGAAGAAAGAAAATGTATTGTGCTACGCACCCTCCTCCCGCCCTGTGGTGCAACTGATGTCCCTCTCTCCAAAAATGAACTCAATGGGACCGTAATGTTGCAACCACACACTAGTTGACCTGCTGTGAAGAAAAAACGAGTTAGTATATTTCAAACATGAAAAAGGTCATTTTAAAATCATCATGAAAAACCAAAATTCCAAGAGTATCAAACACAAAAAATGCTTACCGAAGAAAGAAAATGTATTGTGCTACGCACCCTCCTCCCGCCCTGTGGTGCAACTGATGTCCCTCTCTCCAAAAATGAACTCAATGGGACCGTAATGTTGCAACCACACACTAGTTGACCTGCTGTGAAGAAAAAACGAGTTAGTATATTTCAAACATGAAAAAGGTCATTTTAAAATCATCATGAAAAACCAAAATTCCAAAAGTATCAAACACAAAAAATGCTTACCGAAGAAAGAAAATGTATTGTGCTACCCACCCTCCTCCTGCCCTGTGGTGCAACTGATGTCCCTCTCTCCAAAAATGAACTCAATGGGACCGTAATGTTGCAACGACACACTAGTTGACCTGCTGTGAGGAAAAAACGAGTTAGTATATTTCAAACATGAAAAAGGTCATTTTAAAATCATCATGAAAAACCAAAATTCCAAGAGTATCAAACACAAAAAATGCTTACCGAAGAAAGAAAATGTATTGTGCTACGCACCCTCCTCCCGCCCTGTGGTGCAACTGATGTCCCTCTCTCCAAAAATGAACTCAATGGGACCGTAATGTTGCAACCACACACTAGTTGACCTGCTGTGAAGAAAAAACGAGTTAGTATATTTCAAACACGAAAAAGGTCATTTTAATATCATCATGAAAAACCAAAATTCCAAAAGTATCAAACACAAAAATGCTTACCGAAGAAAGAAAATGTTTTGTGCTACCCACCCTCCTCCCGCCCTGTGGTGCAACTGATGTCCCTCTCTCCAAAAATGAACTCAATGGGACCGTAATGTTGCAACCACACACTAGTTGACCTGCTGTGAAGAAAAAACTAGTTAGTATATTTCAAACATGAAAAAGGTCATTTTAAAATCATCATGAAAAACCAAAATTCCAAAAGTATCAAACACAAAAAATGCTTACCGAAGAAAGAAAATGTATTGTGCTACGCACCCTCCTCCCGCCCTGTGGTGCAACTGATGTCCCTCTTTCCAAAAATGAACTCAGTGGGACAGTAATGTTGCAACCACACACTAGTTGACCTGCTGTGAAGAAAAAACGAGTTAGTATATTTCAAACATGAAAAAGTTCATTTTAAAATCATCATGATAAACCAAAATTCCAAGAGTATCAAACACAAAAAATGCTTACCGAAGAAAGAAAATGTATTGTGCTACGCACCCTCCTCCCGCCCTGTGGTGCAACTGATGTCCCTCTCTCCAAAAATGAACTCAATGGGACCGTAATGTTGCAACCACACACTAGTTGACCTGCTGTGAAGAAAAAACGAGTTAGTATATTTCAAACATGAAAAAGGTCATTTTAAAATCATCAAGAAAACCAAAATTCCAAGAGTATCAAACACAAAAAATGCTTACGGAAGAAAGAAAATGTATTGTGCTACGCACCCTCCTCCCGCCCTGTGGTGCAACTGATGTCCCTCTCTCCAAAAATGAACTCAGTGGGACCGTAATGTTGCAACCACACACTAGTTGACCTGCTGTGAAGAAAAAACGAGTTAGTATATTTCAAACATGAAAAAGGTCATTTTAAAATCATCATGAAAAACCAAAATTCCAAAAGTATCAAACACAAAAAATGCTTACCGAAGAAAGAAAATGTATTGTGCTACCCACCCTCCTCCCGCCCTGTGGTGCAACTGATGTCCCTCTCTCCAAAAATGAACTCAATGGGACCGTAATGTTGCAACCACACACTAGTTGACCTGCTGTGAAGAAAAAACGAGTTAGTATATTTCAAACATGAAAAAGGTCATTTTAAAATCATCATGAAAAACCAAAATTCCAAGAGTATCAAACACAAAAAATGCTTACCGAAGAAAGAAAATGTATTGTGCTACCCACCCTCCTCCCGCCCTGTGGTGCAACTGATGTCCCTCTCTCCAAAAATGAACTCAGTGGGACCGTAATGTTGCAACCACACACTAGTTGACCTGCTGTGAAGAAAAAACGGGTTAGTATATTTCAAACATGAAAAAGGTCATTTTAAAATCATCATGAAAAACCAAAATTCCAAAAGTATCAAACACAAAAAATGCTTACCGAAGAAAGAAAATGTATTGTGCTACCCACCCTCCTCCCGCCCTGTGGTGCAACTGATGTCCCTCTCTCCAAAAATGAACTCAATGGGACAGTAATGTTGCAACCACACACTAGTTGACCTGCTCTGAAGAAAAAACGAGTTAGTATATTTCAAACATGAAAAAGGTCATTTTAAAATCATCATGAAAAACCAAAATTCCAAGAGTATCAAACACAAAAAATGCTTACCGAAGAAAGAAAATGTATTGTGCTACCCACCCTCCTCCCGCCCTGTGGTGCAACTGATGTCCCTCTCTCCAAAAATGAATTCAGTGGGACCGTAATGTTGCAACCACACACTAGTTCACCTGCTGTGAAGAAAATACGAGTTTGTATATTTCAAACATGAAAAAGGTCATTTTAAAATCATCATGAAAAACCAAAATTCCAAGAGTATCAAACACCAAAAATGCTTACCGAAGAAAGAAAATGTATTGTGCTACGCACCCTCCTCCCGCCCTGTGGTGCAACTGATGTCCCTCTCTCCAAAAATGAACTCAATGGGACCGTAATGTTGCAACCACACACTAGTTGAACTGCTGGGAAGAAAATACGAGTTAGTATATTTCAAACATGAAAAAGGTCATTTTAAAATCATCATGAAAAACCAAAATTCCAAGAGTATCAAACACAAAAAATTCTTACCGAAGAAAGAAAATGTATTGTGCTACCCACCCTCCTCCCGCCCTGTGGTGCAACTGATGTCCCTCTCTCCAAAAATGAACTCAATGGGACCGTAATGTTGCAACCACACACTAGTTGACCTGCTGTGAAGAAAAAACGAGTTAGTATATTTCAAACATGAAAAAGGTCATTTTAAAATCATCATGAAAAACCAAAATTCCAAAAGTATCAAACACAAAAAATGCTTACCGAAGAAAGAAAATGTATTGTGCTACGCACCCTCCTCCCGCCCTGTGGTGCAACTGATGTCCCTCTCTCCAAAAATGAACTCAATGGGACCGTAATGTTGCAACCACACACTAGTTGACCTGCTGGGAAGAAAATACGAGTTAGTATATTTCAAACATGAAAAAGGTCATTTTAAAATCATCATGAAAAACCAAAATTCCAAAAGTATCAAACACAAAAAATGCTTACCGAAGAAAGAAAATGTATTGTGCAACGCACCCTCCTCCCGCCCTGTGGTGCAACTGATGTCCCTCTCTCCAAAAATGAACTCAATGGGACCGTAATGTTGCAACCACACACTAGTTGACCTGCTGTGAAGAAAAAACGAGTTAGTATATTTCAAACATGAAAAAGGTCATTTTAAAATCATCATGAAGAACCAAAATTCCAAGAGTATCAAACACAAAAAATGCTTACCGAAGAAAGAAAATGTATTGTGCTACGCACCCTCCTCCTGCCCTGTGGTGTAACTGATGTCCCTCTCTCCAAAAATGAACTCAATGGGACCGTAATGTTGCAACCACACACTAGTTGACCTGCTGTGAAGAAAAAACGAGTTAGTACATTTCAAACATGAAAAAGGTCATTTTAAAATCATCATGAAAAACCAAAATTCCGAAAGTATCAAACACAAAAAATGCTTACCGAAGAAAGAAAATGTATTGTGCTACCCACCCTCCTCCCGCCCTGTGGTGCAACTGATGTCCCTCTCTCCAAAAATGAACTCAATGGGACCGTAATTATGCAACCACACACTAGTTGACCTGCTGTGAGGAAAAAACGAGTTAGTATATTTCAGACATGAAAAAGGTCATTTTAAAATCATCATGAAAAACCAAAATTCCAAAAGTATCAAACACAAAAAATGCTTACCGAAGAAAGAAAATGTATTGTGCTACCCACCCTCCTCCCGCCCTGTGGTGCAACTGATGTCCCTCTCTCCAAAAATGAACTCAATGGGACCGTAATGTTGCAACCACACACTAGTTGACCTGCTGTGAGGAAAAAACGAGTTAGTATATTTCAAACATGAAAAAGATCATTTTGAAATCATCATGAAAAACCAAAATTCCAAAAGTATCAGACACAAAAAATGCTTACCGAAGAAAGAAAATGTATTGTGCTACCCACCCTCACCCCGCCCTGTGGTGCAACTGATGTCCCTCTCTCCAAAAATGAACTCAATGGGACCGTAATGTTGCAACCACACACTAGTTGAACTGCTGGGAAGAAAATACGAGTTAGTATATTTCAAACATGAAAAAGGTCATTTTAAAATCATCATGAAAAACCAAAATTCCAAGAGTATCAAACACAAAAAATTCTTACCGAAGAAAGAAAATGTATTGTGCTACCCACCCTCCTCCCGCCCTGTGGTGCAACTGATGTCCCTCTCTCCAAAAATGAACTCAATGGGACCGTAATGTTGCAACCACACACTAGTTGACCTGCTGTGAAGAAAAAACGAGTTAGTATATTTCAAACATGAAAAAGGTCATTTTAAAATCATCATGAAAAACCAAAATTCCAAAAGTATCAAACACAAAAAATGCTTACCGAAGAAAGAAAATGTATTGTGCTACGCACCCTCCTCCCGCCCTGTGGTGCAACTGATGTCCCTCTCTCCAAAAATGAACTCAATGGGACCGTAATGTTGCAACCACACACTAGTTGACCTGCTGGGAAGAAAATACGAGTTAGTATATTTCAAACATGAAAAAGGTCATTTTAAAATCATCATGAAAAACCAAAATTCCAAAAGTATCAAACACAAAAAATGCTTACCGAAGAAAGAAAGTGTATTGTGCAACGCACCCTCCTCCCGCCCTGTGGTGCAACTGACGTCCCTCTCTCCAAAAATGAACTCAATGGGACCGTAATGTTGCAACCACACACTAGTTGACCTGCTGTGAAGAAAAAACGAGTTAGTATATTTCAAACATGAAAAAGGTCATTTTAAAATCATCATGAAGAACCAAAATTCCAAGAGTATCAAACACAAAAAATGCTTACCGAAGAAAGAAAATGTATTGTGCTACGCACCCTCCTCCCGCCCTGTGGTGTAACTGATGTCCCTCTCTCCAAAAATGAACTCAATGGGACCGTAATGTTGCAACCACACACTAGTTGACCTGCTGTGAAGAAAAAACGAGTTAGTACATTTCAAACATGAAAAAGGTCATTTTAAAATCATCATGAAAAACCAAAATTCCGAAAGTATCAAACACAAAAAATGCTTACCGAAGAAAGAAAATGTATTGTGCTACCCACCCTCCTCCCGCCCTGTGGTGCAACTGATGTCCCTCTCTCCAAAAATGAACTCAATGGGACCGTAATTATGCAACCACACACTAGTTGACCTGCTGTGAGGAAAAAACGAGTTAGTATATTTCAAACATGAAAAAGGTCATTTTAAAATCATCATGAAAAACCAAAATTCCAAAAGTATCAAACACAAAAAATGCTTACCGAAGAAAGAAAATGTATTGTGCTACCCACCCTCCTCCCGCCCTGTGGTGCAACTGATGTCCCTCTCTCCAAAAATGAACTCAATGGGACCGTAATGTTGCAACCACACACTAGTTGACCTGCTGTGAAGAAAAAAAGAGTTAGTATATTTCAAACATGAAAAAGGTCATTTTAAAATCATCATGAAAAACCAAAATTCCAAGAGTATCAAACACAAAAAATGCTTACCGAAGAAAGAAAATGTATTGTGCTACCCACCCTCCTCCCGCCCTGTGGTGCAACTGATGTCCCTCTCTCCAAAAATGAACTCAGTGGGACCGTAATGTTGCAACCACACACTAGTTGACCTGCTGTGAAGAAAAAACGAGTTAGTATATTTCAAACATGAAAAAGGTCATTTTAAAATCATCATGAAAAACCAAAATTCCAAAAGTATCAAACACAAAAAATGCTTACCGAAGAAAGAAAATGTATTGTGCTACCCACCCTCCTTCCGCCCTGTGGTGCAACTGATGTCCCTCTCTCCAAAAATGAACTCAATGGGACCGTAATGTTGCAACCACACACTAGTTGACCTGCTGTGAAGAAAAAACGAGTTAGTATATTTCAAACATGAAAAAGGTCATTTTAAAATAATCATGAAAAACCAAAATTCCAAGAGTATCAAACACAAAAAATGCTTACCGAAGAAAGAAAATGTATTGTGCTACGCACCCTCCTCCCGCCCTGTGGTGCAACTGATGTCCCTCTCTCCAAAAATGAACTCAGTGGGACCGTAATGTTGCAACCACACACTAGTTGACCTGCTGTGAAGAAAAAACGAGTTAGTATATTTCAAACATGAAAAAGGTCATTTTAAAATCATCATGAAAAACCAAAATTCCAAAAGTATCAAACACAAAAAATGCTTACCGAAGAAAGAAAATGTATTGTGCTACGCACCCTCCTCCCGCCCTGTGGTGCAACTGATGTCCCTCTCTCCAAAAATGAACTCAGTGGGACCGTAATGTTGCAACCACACACTAGTTGACCTGCTGTGAAGAAAAAACGGGTTAGTATATTTCAAACATGAAAAAGGTCATTTTAAAATCATCATGAAAAACCAAAATTCCAAGAGTATCAAACACAAAAAATGCTTACCGAAGAAAGAAAATGTATTGTGCTACGCACCCTCCTCCCGCCCTGTGGTGCAACTGATGTCCCTCTCTCCAAAAATGAACTCAGTGGGACCGTAATGTTGCAACCACACACTAGTTGACCTGCTGTGAAGAAAAAACGAGTTAGTATATTTCAAACATGAAAAAGGTCATTTTAAAATAATCATGAAAAACCAAAATTCCAAGAGTATCAAACACAAAAAATGCTTACCGAAGGAAGAAAATGTATTGTGCTACGCACCCTCCTCCCGCCCTGTGGTGCAACTGATGTCCCTCTCTCCAAAAATGAACTCAATGGGACCGTAATGTTGCAACCACACACTAGTTGACCTGCTGTGAAGAAAAAACGAGTTAGTATATTTCAAACATGAAAAAGGTCATTTTAAAATCATCATGAAAAACCAAAATTCCAAGAGTATCAAACACAAAAAATGCTTACCGAAGAAAGAAAATGTATTGTGCTACCCACCCTCCTCCCGCCCTGTGGTGCAACTGATGTCCCTCTCTCCAAAAATGAACTCAGTGGGACCGTAATGTTGCAACCACACACTAGTTGACCTGCTGTGAAGAAAAAACGGGTTAGTATATTTCAAACATGAAAAAGGTCATTTTAAAATAATCATGAAAAACCAAAATTCCAAGAGTATCAAACACAAAAAATGCTTACCGAAGAAAGAAAATGTATTGTGCTACGCACCCTCCTCCCGCCCTGTGGTGCAACTGATGTCCCTCTCTCCAAAAATGAACTCAATGGGACCGTAATGTTGCAACCACACACTAGTTGACCTGCTGTGAAGAAAAAACGAGTTAGTATATTTCAAACATGAAAAAGGTCATTTTAAAATAATCATGAAAAACCAAAATTCCAAGAGTATCAAACACAAAAAATGCTTACCGAAGAAAGAAAATGTATTGTGCTACGCACCCTCCTCCCGCCCTGTGGTGCAACTGATGTCCCTCTCTCCAAAAATGAACTCAGTGGGACCGTAATGTTGCAACCACACACTAGTTGACCTGCTGTGAAGAAAAAACGAGTTAGTATATTTCAAACATGAAAAAGGTCATTTTAAAATAATCATGAAAAACCAAAATTCCAAGAGTATCAAACACAAAAAATGCTTACCGAAGAAAGAAAATGTATTGTGCTACGCACCCTCCTCCCGCCCTGTGGTGCAACTGATGTCCCTCTCTCCAAAAATGAACTCAATGGGACCGTAATGTTGCAACCACACACTAGTTGACCTGCTGTGAAGAAAAAACGAGTTAGTATATTTCAAACATGAAAAAGGTCATTTTAAAATCATCATGAAAAACCAAAATTCCAAGAGTATCAAACACAAAAAATGCTTACCGAAGAAAGAAAATGTATTGTGCTACCCACCCTCCTCCCGCCCTGTGGTGCAACTGATGTCCCTCTCTCCAAAAATGAACTCAGTGGGACCGTAATGTTGCAACCACACACTAGTTGACCTGCTGTGAAGAAAAAACGGGTTAGTATATTTCAAACATGAAAAAGGTCATTTTAGAATCATCATGAAAAACCAAAATTCCAAGAGTATCAAACACCAAAAATGCTTACCGAAGAAAGAAAATGTATTGTGCTACGCACCCTCCTCCCGCCCTGTGGTGCAACTGATGTCCCTCTCTCCAAAAATGAACTCAATGGGACCGTAATGTTGCAACCACACACTAGTTGACCTGCTGTGAAGAAAAAACGAGTTAGTATATTTCAAACATGAAAAGGGTCATTTTAAAATCATCATGAAAAACCAAAATTCCAAGAGTATCAAACACAAAAAATGCTTACCGAAGAAAGAAAATGTATTGTGCTACCCACCCTCCTCCCGCCCTGTGGTGCAACTGATGTCCCTCTCTCCAAAAATGAACTCAGTGGGACCGTAATGTTGCAACCACACACTAGTTGACCTGCTGTGAAGAAAAAACGAATTAGTATATTTCAAACATGAAAAAGGTCATTTTAAAATCATCATGAAAAACCAAAATTCCAAAAGTATCAAACACAAAAAATGCTTACCGAAGAAAGAAAATGTATTGTGCTACCCACCCTCCTCCCGCCCTGTGGTGCAACTGATGTCCCTCTCTCCAAAAATGAACTCAATGGGACCGTAATGTTGCAACCACACACTAGTTGACCTGCTGTGAGGAAAAAACGAGTTAGTATATTTCAAACATGAAAAAGGTCATTTTAAAATCATC
This sequence comes from Schistocerca serialis cubense, assembly GCF_023864345.2. Taxonomy (NCBI): domain Eukaryota; kingdom Metazoa; phylum Arthropoda; class Insecta; order Orthoptera; family Acrididae; genus Schistocerca; species Schistocerca serialis. The sequence goes on along the minus strand of NC_064647.1, from coordinate 235,409,002 downwards.
ATGAAAAACCAAAATTCCAAGAGTATCAAACACAAAAAATGCTTACCGAAGAAAGTAAATGTATTGTGCTACGCACCCTCCACCCGCCCTGTGTTGGTCCCTCTCTCCAAAAATGAACTCAATGGGACCGTAATGTTGCAACCACACACTAGTTGACCTGCTGTGAAGAAAAAACGAGTTAGTATATTTCAAACATGAAAAAGGTCATTTTAAAATCATCATGAAAAACCAAAATTCCAAAAGTATCAAACACAAAAAATGCTTACCGAAGAAAGAAAATGTATTGTGCTACGCACCCTCCTCCCGCCCTGTGGTGCAACTGATGTCCCTCTCTCCAAAAATGAACTCAATGGGACCGTAATGTTGCAACCACACACTAGTTGACCTGCTGTGAAGAAAAAACGAGTTAGTATATTTCAAACATGAAAAAGGTCATTTTAAAATCATCATGAAAAACCAAAATTCCAAGAGTATCAAACACAAAAAATGCTTACCGAAGAAAGAAAATGTATTGTGCTACGCACCCTCCTCCCGCCCTGTGGTGCAACTGATGTCCCTCTCTCCAAAAATGAACTCAATGGGACCGTAATGTTGCAACCACACACTAGTTGACCTGCTGTGAAGAAAAAACGAGTTAGTATATTTCAAACATGAAAAAGGTCATTTTAAAATCATCATGAAAAACCAAAATTCCAAAAGTATCAAACACAAAAAATGCTTACCGAAGAAAGAAAATGTATTGTGCTACCCACCCTCCTCCCGCCCTGTGGTGCAACTGATGTCCCTCTCTCCAAAAATGAACTCAATGGGACCGTAATGTTGCAACCACACACTAGTTGACCTGCTGTGAAGAAAAAACTAGTTAGTATATTTCAAACATGATAAAGGTCATTTTAAAATCATCATGAAAAACCAAAATTCCAAAAGTATCAAACACAAATAATGCTTACCGAAGAAAGAAAATGTATTGTGCTACGCACCCTCCTCCCGCCCTGTGGTGCAACTGATGTCCCTCTCTCCAAAAATGAACTCAGTGGGACCGTAATGTTGCAACCACACACTAGTTGACCTGCTGTGAAGAAAAAACGAGTTAGTATATTTCAAACATGAAAAAGGTCATTTTAAAATCATCATGAAAAACCAAAATTCCAAGAGTATCAAACACAAAAAATGCTTACCGAAGAAAGAAAATGTATTGTGCTCCGCACCCTCCTCCCGCCCTGTGGTGCAACTGATGTCCCTCTCTCCAAAAATGAACTCAATGGGACCGTAATGTTGCAACCACACACTAGTTGACCTGCTGTGAAGAAAAAACGAGTTAGTATATTTCAAACATGAAAAAGGTCATTTTAAAATCATCATGAAAAACCAAAATTCCAAAAGTATCAAACACAAAAAATGCTTACCGAAGAAAGAAAATGTATTGTGCTACGCACCCTCCTCCCGCCCTGTGGTGCAACTGATGTCCCTCTCTCCAAAAATGAACTCAATGGGACCGTAATGTTGCAAACACACACTAGTTGACCTGCTGGGAAGAAAATACGAGTTAGTATATTTCAAACATGAAAAAGGTCATTTTAAAATCATCATGAAAAACCAAAATTCCAAAAGTATCAAACACAAAAAATGCTTACCGAAGAAAGAAAATGTATTGTGCAACGCACCCTCCTCCCGCCCTGTGGTGCAACTGATGTCCCTCTCTCCAAAAATGAACTCAATGGGACCGTAATGTTGCAACCACACACTAGTTGACCTGCTGTGAAGAAAAAACGAGTTAGTATATTTCAAACATGAAAAAGGTCATTTTAAAATCATCATGAAGAACCAAAATTCCAAGAGTATCAAACACAAAAAATGCTTACCGAAGAAAGAAAATGTATTGTGCTACGCACCCTCCTCCTGCCCTGTGGTGTAACTGATGTCCCTCTCTCCAAAAATGAACTCAATGGGCCCGTAATGTTGCAACCACACACTAGTTGACCTGCTGTGAAGAAAAAACGAGTTAGTACATTTCAAACATGAAAAAGGTCATTTTAAAATCATCATGAAAAACCAAAATTCCGAAAGTATCAAACACAAAAAATGCTTACCGAAGAAAGAAAATGTATTGTGCTACCCACCCTCCTCCCGCCCTGTGGTGCAACTGATGTCCCTCTCTCCAAAAATGAACTCAATGGGACCGTAATTATGCAACCACACACTAGTTGACCTGCTGTGAGGAAAAAACGAGTTAGTATATTTCAAACATGAAAAAGGTCATTTTAAAATCATCATGAAAAACCAAAATTCCAAAAGTATCAAACACAAAAAATGCTTACCGAAGAAAGAAAATGTATTGTGCTCCGCACCCTCCTCCCGCCCTGTGGTGCAACTGACGTCCCTCTCTCCAAAAATGAACTCAATGGGACCGTAATGTTGCAACCACACACTAGTTGACCTGCTGTGAAGAAAAAACGAGTTAGTATATTTCAAACATGAAAAAGGTCATTTTGAAATCATCATGAAAAACCAAAATTCCAAAAGTATCAAACACAAAAAATGCTTACCGAAGAAAGAAAATGTATTGTGCTACCCACCCTCACCCCGCCCTGTGGTGCAACTGATGTCCCTCTCTCCAAAAATGAACTCAATGGGACCGTAATGTTGCAACCACACACTAGTTGAACTGCTGGGAAGAAAATACGAGTTAGTATATTTCAAACATGAAAAAGGTCATTTTAAAATCATCATGAAAAACCAAAATTCCAAGAGTATCAAACACAAAAAATTCTTACCGAAGAAAGAAAATGTATTGTGCTACCCACCCTCCTCCCGCCCTGTGGTGCAACTGATGTCCCTCTCTCCAAAAATGAACTCAATGGGACCGTAATGTTGCAACCACACACTAGTTGACCTGCTATGAAGAAAAAACGAGTTAGTATATTTCAAACATGAAAAAGGTCATTTTAAAATCATCATGAAAAACCAAAATTCCAAAGTATCAAACACAAAAAATGCTTACCGAAGAAAGAAAATGTATTGTGCTACGCACCCTCCTCCCGCCCTGTGGTGCAACTGATGTCCCTCTCTCCAAAAATGAACTCAATGGGACCGTAATGTTGCAACCACACACTAGTTGACCTGCTGTGAAGAAAAAACGAGTTAGTATATTTCAAACATGAAAAAGGTCATTTTAAAATCATCATGAAAAACCAAAATTCCAAGAGTATCAAACACAAAAAATGCTTACCGAAGAAAGAAAATGTATTGTGCAACGCACCCTCCTCCCGCCCTGTGGTGCAACTGACGTCCCTCTCTCCAAAAATGAACTCAATGGGACCGTAATGTTGCAACCACACACTAGTTGACCTGCTGTGAAGAAAAAACGAGTTAGTATATTTCAAACATGAAAAAGGTCATTTTAAAATCATCATGAAGAACCAAAATTCCAAGAGTATCAAACACAAAAAATGCTTACCGAAGAAAGAAAATGTATTGTGCTACGCACCCTCCTCCCGCCCTGTGGTGTAACTGATGTCCCTCTCTCCAAAAATGAACTCAATGGGACCGTAATGTTGCAACCACACACTAGTTGACCTGCTGTGAAGAAAAAACGAGTTAGTACATTTCAAACATGAAAAAGGTCATTTTAAAATCATCATGAAAAACCAAAATTCCGAAAGTATCAAACACAAAAAATGCTTACCGAAGAAAGAAAATGTATTGTGCTACCCACCCTCCTCCCGCCCTGTGGTGCAACTGATGTCCCTCTCTCCAAAAATGAACTCAATGGGACCGTAATTATGCAACCACACACTAGTTGACCTGCTGTGAGGAAAAAACGAGTTAGTATATTTCAAACATGAAAAAGGTCATTTTAAAATCATCATGAAAAACCAAAATTCCAAAAGTATCAAACACAAAAAATGCTTACCGAAGAAAGAAAATGTATTGTGCTACCCACCCTCCTCCCGCCCTGTGGTGCAACTGACGTCCCTCTCTCCAAAAATGAACTCAATGGGACCGTAATGTTGCAACCACACACTAGTTGACCTGCTGTGAAGAAAAAACGAGTTAGTATACTTCAAACATGAAAAAGGTCATTTTAAAATCATCATGAAAAACCAAAATTCCAAAAGTATCAAACACAAAAAATGCTTACCGAAGAAAGAAAATATATTGTGCTACCCACCCTCCTCCCGCCCTGTGGTGCAACTGATGTCCCTCTCTCCAAAAATGAACTCAATGGGACCGTAATGTTGCAACCACACACTAGTTGACCTGCTGTGAAGAAAAAACGAGTTAGTATATTTCAAACATGAAAAAGGTCATTTTAAAATCATCATGAAAAACCAAAATTCCAAAAGTATCAAACACAAAAAATGCTTACCGAAGAAAGAAAATGTATTGTGCTACCCACCCTCCTCCCGCCCTGTGGTGCAACTGATGTCCCTCTCTCCAAAAATGAACTCAGTGGGACCGTAATGTTGCAACCACACACTAGTTGACCTGCTGTGAAGAAAAAACGAGTTAGTATATTTCAAACATGAAAAAGGTCATTTTAAAATCATCATGAAAAACCAAAATTCCAAAAGTATCAAACACAAAAAATGCTTACCGAAGAAAGAAAATGTATTGTGCTACCCACCCTCCTCCCGCCCTGTGGTGCAACTGATGTCCCTCTCTCCAAAAATGAACTCAATGGGACCGTAATGTTGCAACCACACACTAGTTGACCTGCTGTGAAGAAAAAACGAGTTAGTATATTTCAAACATGAAAAAGGTCATTTTAAAATAATCATGAAAAACCAAAATTCCAAGAGTATCAAACACAAAAAATGCTTACCGAAGAAAGAAAATGTATTGTGCTACGCACCCTCCTCCCGCCCTGTGGTGCAACTGATGTCCCTCTCTCCAAAAATGAACTCAGTGGGACCGTAATGTTGCAACCACACACTAGTTGACCTGCTGTGAAGAAAAAACGAGTTAGTATATTTCAAACATGAAAAAGGTCATTTTAAAATCATCATGAAAAACCAAAATTCCAAAAGTATCAAACACAAAAAATGCTTACCGAAGAAAGAAAATGTATTGTGCTACCCACCCTCCTCCCGCCCTGTGGTGCAACTGATGTCCCTCTCTCCAAAAATGAACTCAGTGGGACCGTAATGTTGCAACCACACACTAGTTGACCTGCTGTGAAGAAAAAACGAGTTAGTATATTTCAAACATGAAAAAGGTCATTTTAAAATCATCATGAAAAACCAAAATTCCAAGAGTATCAAACACAAAAAATGCTTACCGAAGAAAGAAAATGTATTGTGCTACCCACCCTCCTCCCGCCCTGTGGTGCAACTGATGTCCCTCTCTCCAAAAATGAACTCAGTGGGACCGTAATGTTGCAACCACACACTAGTTGACCTGCTGTGAAGAAAAAACGGGTTAGTATATTTCAAACATGAAAAAGGTCATTTTAAAATCATCATGAAAAACCAAAATTCCAAAAGTATCAAACACAAAAAATGCTTACCGAAGAAAGAAAATGTATTGTGCTACCCACCCTCCTCCCGCCCTGTGGTGCAACTGATGTCCCTCTCTCCAAAAATGAACTCAATGGGACCGTAATGTTGCAACCACACACTAGTTGACCTGCTGTGAAGAAAAAACGAGTTAGTATATTTCAAACATGAAAAAGGTCATTTTAAAATCATCATGAAAAACCAAAATTCCAAGAGTATCAAACACAAAAAATGCTTACCGAAGAAAGAAAATGTATTGTGCTACCCACCCTCCTCCCGCCCTGTGGTGCAACTGATGTCCCTCTCTCCAAAAATGAACTCAGTGGGACCGTAATGTTGCAACCACACACTAGTTGACCTGCTGTGAAGAAAAAACGGGTTAGTATATTTCAAACATGAAAAAGGTCATTTTAAAATCATCATGAAAAACCAAAATTCCAAAAGTATCAAACACAAAAAATGCTTACCGAAGAAAGAAAATGTATTGTGCTACCCACCCTCCTCCCGCCCTGTGGTGCAACTGATGTCCCTCTCTCCAAAAATGAACTCAATGGGACCGTAATGTTGCAACCACACACTAGTTGACCTGCTGTGAAGAAAAACTGAGTTAGTATATTTCAAACATGAAAAAGGTCATTTTAAAATCATCATGAAAAACCAAAATTCCAAGAGTATCAAACACAAAAAATGCTTACCGAAGAAAGAAAATGTATTGTGCTACCCACCCTCCTCCCGCCCTGTGGTGCAACTGATGTCCCTCTCTCCAAAAATGAACTCAATGGGACCGTAATGTTGCAACCACACACTAGTTGACCTGCTGTGAAGAAAAAACGAGTTAGTATATTTCAAACATGAAAAAGGTCATTTTAAAATCATCATGAAAAACCAAAATTCCAAGAGTATCAAACACAAAAAATGCTTACCGAAGAAAGAAAATGTATTGTGCTACCCACCCTCCTCCCGCCCTGTGGTGCAACTGATGTCCCTCTCTCCAAAAATGAACTCAGTGGGACCGTAATGTTGCAACCACACACTAGTTGACCTGCTGTGAAGAAAAAACGGGTTAGTATATTTCAAACATGAAAAAGGTCATTTTAAAATCATCATGAAAAACCAAAATTCCAAAAGTATCAAACACAAAAAATGCTTACCGAAGAAAGAAAATGTATTGTGCTACCCACCCTCCTCCCGCCCTGTGGTGCAACTGATGTCCCTCTCTCCAAAAATGAACTCAGTGGGACCGTAATGTTGCAACCACACACTAGTTGACCTGCTGTGAAGAAAAAACGGGTTAGTATATTTCAAACATGAAAAAGGTCATTTTAAAATCATCATGAAAAACCAAAATTCCAAAAGTATCAAACACAAAAAATGCTTACCGAAGAAAGAAAATGTATTGTGCTACCCACCCTCCTCCCGCCCTGTGGTGCAACTGATGTCCCTCTCTCCAAAAATGAACTCAATGGGACCGTAATGTTGCAACCACACACTAGTTGACCTGCTGTGAAGAAAAAACGAGTTAGTATATTTCAAACATGAAAAAGGTCATTTTAAAATCATCATGAAAAACCAAAATTCCAAAAGTATCAAACACAAAAAATGCTTACCGAAGAAAGAAAATGTATTGTGCTACCCACCCTCCTCCCGCCCTGTGGTGCAACTGATGTCCCTCTCTCCAAAAATGAACTCAATGGGACCGTAATGTTGCAACCACACACTAGTTGACCTGCTGTGAAGAAAAAACGAGTTAGTATATTTCAAACATGAAAAAGGTCATTTTAAAATAATCATGAAAAACCAAAATTCCAAGAGTATCAAACACAAAAAATGCTTACCGAAGAAAGAAAATGTATTGTGCTACGCACCCTCCTCCCGCCCTGTGGTGCAACTGATGTCCCTCTCTCCAAAAATGAACTCAGTGGGACCGTAATGTTGCAACCACACACTAGTTGACCTGCTGTGAAGAAAAAACGAGTTAGTATATTTCAAACATGAAAAAGGTCATTTTAAAATCATCATGAAAAACCAAATTCCAAAAGTATCAAACACAAAAAATGCTTACCGAAGAAAGAAAATGTATTGTGCTACCCACCCTCCTCCCGCCCTGTGGTGCAACTGATGTCCCTCTCTCCAAAAATGAACTCAATGGGACCGTAATGTTGCAACCACACACTAGTTGACCTGCTGTGAAGAAAAAACGAGTTAGTATATTTCAAACATGAAAAAGGTCATTTTAAAATCATCATGAAAAACCAAAATTCCAAGAGTATCAAACACAAAAAATGCTTACCGAAGAAAGAAAATGTATTGTGCTACCCACCCTCCTCCCGCCCTGTGGTGCAACTGATGTCCCTCTCTCCAAAAATGAACTCAATGGGACCGTAATGTTGCAACCACACACTAGTTGACCTGCTGTGAAGAAAAAACGAGTTAGTATATTTCAAACATGAAAAAGGTCATTTTAAAATCATCATGAAAAACCAAAATTCCAAAAGTATCAAACACAAAAAATGCTTACCGAAGAAAGAAAATGTATTGTGCTACCCACCCTCCTCCCGCCCTGTGGTGCAACTGATGTCCCTCTCTCCAAAAATGAACTCAATGGGACCGTAATGTTGCAACCACACACTAGTTGACCTGCTGTGAAGAAAAAACGAGTTAGTATATTTCAAACATGAAAAAGGTCATTTTAAAATCATCATGAAAAACCAAAATTCCAAGAGTATCAAACACAAAAAATGCTTACCGAAGAAAGAAAATGTATTGTGCTACCCACCCTCCTCCCGCCCTGTGGTGCAACTGATGTCCCTCTCTCCAAAAATGAACTCAATGGGACCGTAATGTTGCAACCACACACTAGTTGACCTGCTGTGAAGAAAAAACGGGTTAGTATATTTCAAACATGAAAAAGGTCATTTTAAAATCATCATGAAAAACCAAAATTCCAAAAGTATCAAACACAAAAAATGCTTACCGAAGAAAGAAAATGTATTGTGCTACCCACCCTCCTCCCGCCCTGTGGTGCAACTGATGTCCCTCTCTCCAAAAATGAACTCAATGGGACCGTAATGTTGCAACCACACACTAGTTGACCTGCTGTGAAGAAAAAACGAGTTAGTATATTTCAAACATGAAAAAGGTCATTTTAAAATCATCATGAAAAACCAAAATTCCAAAAGTATCAAACACAAAAAATGCTTACCGAAGAAAGAAAATGTATTGTGCTACCCACCCTCCTCCCGCCCTGTGGTGCAACTGATGTCCCTCTCTCCAAAAATGAACTCAATGGGACCGTAATGTTGCAACCACACACTAGTTGACCTGCTGTGAAGAAAAAACGAGTTAGTATATTTCAAACATGAAAAAGGTCATTTTAAAATCATCATGAAAAACCAAAATTCCAAGAGTATCAAACACAAAAAATGCTTACCGAAGAAAGAAAATGTATTGTGCTACCCACCCTCCTCCCGCCCTGTGGTGCAACTGATGTCCCTCTCTCCAAAAATGAACTCAATGGGACCGTAATGTTGCAACCACACACTAGTTGACCTGCTGTGAAGAAAAAACGAGTTAGTATATTTCAAACATGAAAAAGGTCATTTTAAAATCATCATGAAAAACCAAAATTCCAAGAGTATCAAACACAAAAAATGCTTACCGAAGAAAGAAAATGTATTGTGCTACGCACCCTCCTCCCGCCCTGTGGTGCAACTGATGTCCCTCTCTCCAAAAATGAACTCAGTGGGACCGTAATGTTGCAACCACACACTAGTTGACCTGCTGTGAAGAAAAAACGGGTTAGTATATTTCAAACATGAAAAAGGTCATTTTAAAATCATCATGAAAAACCAAAATTCCAAAAGTATCAAACACAAAAAATGCTTACCGAAGAAAGAAAATGTATTGTGCTACCCACCCTCCTCCCGCCCTGTGGTGCAACTGATGTCCCTCTCTCCAAAAATGAACTCAATGGGACCGTAATGTTGCAACCACACACTAGTTGACCTGCTGTGAAGAAAAACTGAGTTAGTATATTTCAAACATGAAAAAGGTCATTTTAAAATCATCATGAAAAACCAAAATTCCAAGAGTATCAAACACAAAAAATGCTTACCGAAGAAAGAAAATGTATTGTGCTACCCACCCTCCTCCCGCCCTGTGGTGCAACTGATGTCCCTCTCTCCAAAAATGAACTCAATGGGACCGTAATGTTGCAACCACACACTAGTTGACCTGCTGTGAAGAAAAAACGAGTTAGTATATTTCAAACATGAAAAAGGTCATTTTAAAATCATCATGAAAAACCAAAATTCCAAGAGTATCAAACACAAAAAATGCTTACCGAAGAAAGAAAATGTATTGTGCTACCCACCCTCCTCCCGCCCTGTGGTGCAACTGATGTCCCTCTCTCCAAAAATGAACTCAGTGGGACCGTAATGTTGCAACCACACACTAGTTGACCTGCTGTGAAGAAAAAACGGGTTAGTATATTTCAAACATGAAAAAGGTCATTTTAAAATCATCATGAAAAACCAAAATTCCAAAAGTATCAAACACAAAAAATGCTTACCGAAGAAAGAAAATGTATTGTGCTACCCACCCTCCTCCCGCCCTGTGGTGCAACTGATGTCCCTCTCTCCAAAAATGAACTCAGTGGGACCGTAATGTTGCAACCACACACTAGTTGACCTGCTGTGAAGAAAAAACGGGTTAGTATATTTCAAACATGAAAAAGGTCATTTTAAAATCATCATGAAAAACCAAAATTCCAAAAGTATCAAACACAAAAAATGCTTACCGAAGAAAGAAAATGTATTGTGCTACCCACCCTCCTCCCGCCCTGTGGTGCAACTGATGTCCCTCTCTCCAAAAATGAACTCAATGGGACCGTAATGTTGCAACCACACACTAGTTGACCTGCTGTGAAGAAAAAACGAGTTAGTATATTTCAAACATGAAAAAGGTCATTTTAAAATCATCATGAAAAACCAAAATTCCAAGAGTATCAAACACAAAAAATGCTTACCGAAGAAAGAAAATGTATTGTGCTACGCACCCTCCTCCCGCCCTGTGGTGCAACTGATGTCCCTCTCTCCAAAAATGAACTCAGTGGGACCGTAATGTTGCAACCACACACTAGTTGACCTGCTGTGAAGAAAAAACGAGTTAGTATATTTCAAACATGAAAAAGGTCATTTTAAAATAATCATGAAAAACCAAAATTCCAAGAGTATCAAACACAAAAAATGCTTACCGAAGAAAGAAAATGTATTGTGCTACGCACCCTCCTCCCGCCCTGTGGTGCAACTGATGTCCCTCTCTCCAAAAATGAACTCAGTGGGACCGTAATGTTGCAACCACACACTAGTTGACCTGCTGTGAAGAAAAAACGAGTTAGTATATTTCAAACATGAAAAAGGTCATTTTAAAATCATCATGAAAAACCAAAATTCCAAAAGTATCAAACACAAAAAATGCTTACCGAAGAAAGAAAATGTATTGTGCTACCCACCCTCCTCCCGCCCTGTGGTGCAACTGATGTCCCTCTCTCCAAAAATGAACTCAATGGGACCGTAATGTTGCAACCACACACTAGTTGACCTGCTGTGAGGAAAAAACGAGTTAGTATATTTCAAACATGAAAAAGGTCATTTTAAAATCATCATGAAAAACCAAAATTCCAAAAGTATCAAACACAAAAAATGCTTACCGAAGAAAGAAAATGTATTGTGCTACCCACCCTCCTCCCGCCCTGTGGTGCAACTGATGTCCCTCTCTCCAAAAATGAACTCAATGGGACCGTAATGTTGCAACCACACACTAGTTGACCTGCTGTGAGGAAAAAACGAGTTAGTATATTTCAAACATGAAAAAGGTCATTTTAAAATCATCATGAAAAACCAAAATTCCAAAAGTATCAAACACAAAAAATGCTTACCGAAGAAAGAAAATGTATTGTGCTACGCACCCTCCTCCCGCCCTGTGGTGCAACTGATGTCCCTCTCTCCAAAAATGAACTCAGTGGGACCGTAATGTTGCAACCACACACTAGTTGACCTGCTGTGAAGAAAAAACGAGTTAGTATATTTCAAACATGAAAAAGGTCATTTTAAAATAATCATGAAAAACCAAAATTCCAAAAGTATCAAACACAAAAAATGCTTACCGAAGAAAGAAAATGTATTGTGCTACCCACCCTCCTCCCGCCCTGTGGTGCAACTGATGTCCCTCTCTCCAAAAATGAACTCAATGGGACCGTAATGTTGCAACCACACACTAGTTGACCTGCTGTGAGGAAAAAACGAGTTAGTATATTTCAAACATGAAAAAGGTCATTTTAAAATAATCATGAAAAACCAAAATTCCAAGAGTATCAAACACAAAAAATGCTTACCGAAGAAAGAAAATGTATTGTGCTACGCACCCTCCTCCCGCCCTGTGGTGCAACTGATGTCCCTCTCTCCAAAAATGAACTCAGTGGGACCGTAATGTTGCAACCACACACTAGTTGACCTGCTGTGAAGAAAAAACGAGTTAGTATATTTCAAACATGAAAAAGGTCATTTTAAAATAATCATGAAAAACCAAAATTCCAAGAGTATCAAACACAAAAAATGCTTACCGAAGAAAGAAAATGTATTGTGCTACGCACCCTCCTCCCGCCCTGTGGTGCAACTGATGTCCCTCTCTCCAAAAATGAACTCAGTGGGACCGTAATGTTGCAACCACACACTAGTTGACCTGCTGTGAAGAAAAAACGAGTTAGTATATTTCAAACATGAAAAAGGTCATTTTAAAATCATCATGAAAAACCAAAATTCCAAAAGTATCAAACACAAAAAATGCTTACCGAAGAAAGAAAATGTATTGTGCTACCCACCCTCCTCCCGCCCTGTGGTGCAACTGATGTCCCTCTCTCCAAAAATGAACTCAATGGGACCGTAATGTTGCAACCACACACTAGTTGACCTGCTGTGAAGAAAAAACGAGTTAGTATATTTCAAACATGAAAAAGGTCATTTTAAAATCATCATGAAAAACCAAAATTCCAAAAGTATCAAACACAAAAAATGCTTACCGAAGAAAGAAAATGTATTGTGCTACGCACCCTCCTCCCGCCCTGTGGTGCAACTGATGTCCCTCTCTCCAAAAATGAACTCAGTGGGACGGTAATGTTGCAACCACACACTAGTTGACCTGCTGTGAAGAAAAAACGAGTTAGTATATTTCAAACATGAAAAAGGTCATTTTAAAATCATCATGAAAAACCAAAATTCCAAGAGTATCAAACACAAAAAATGCTTACCGAAGAAAGAAAATGTATTGTGCTACCCACCCTCCTCCCGCCCTGTGGTGCAACTGATGTCCCTCTCTCCAAAAATGAACTCAGTGGGACCGTAATGTTGCAACCACACACTAGTTGACCTGCTGTGAAGAAAAAACGGGTTAGTATATTTCAAACATGAAAAAGGTCATTTTAAAATCATCATGAAAAACCAAAATTCCAAAAGTATCAAACACAAAAAATGCTTACCGAAGAAAGAAAATGTATTGTGCTACCCACCCTCCTCCCGCCCTGTGGTGCAACTGATGTCCCTCTCTCCAAAAATGAACTCAATGGGACCGTAATGTTGCAACCACACACTAGTTGACCTGCTCTGAAGAAAAAACGAGTTAGTATATTTCAAACATGAAAAAGGTCATTTTAAAATCATCATGAAAAACCAAAATTCCAAGAGTATCAAACACAAAAAATGCTTACCGAAGAAAGAAAATGTATTGTGCTACCCACCCTCCTCCCGCCCTGTGGTGCAACTGATGTCCCTCTCTCCAAAAATGAACTCAGTGGGACCGTAATGTTGCAACCACACACTAGTTGACCTGCTGTGAAGAAAAAACGGGTTAGTATATTTCAAACATGAAAAAGGTCATTTTAAAATCATCATGAAAAACCAAAATTCCAAAAGTATCAAACACAAAAAATGCTTACCGAAGAAAGAAAATGTATTGTGCTACCCACCCTCCTCCCGCCCTGTGGTGCAACTGATGTCCCTCTCTCCAAAAATGAATTCAGTGGGACCGTAATGTTGCAACCACACACTAGTTCACCTGCTGTGAAGAAAATACGAGTTTGTATATTTCAAACATGAAAAAGGTCATTTTAAAATCATCATGAAAAACCAAAATTCCAAGAGTATCAAACACAAAAAATGCTTACCGAAGAAAGTAAATGTATTGTGCTACGCACCCTCCACCCGCCCTGTGTTGGTCCCTCTCTCCAAAAATGAACTCAATGGGACCGTAATGTTGCAACCACACACTAGTTGACCTGCTGTGAAGAAAAAACGAGTTAGTATATTTCAAACATGAAAAGGGTCATTTTAAAATCATCATGAAAAACCAAAATTCCAAGAGTATCAAACACAAAAAATGCTTACCGAAGAAAGAAAATGTATTGTGCTACCCACCCTCCTCCCGCCCTGTGGTGCAACTGATGTCCCTCTCTCCAAAAATGAACTCAGTGGGACCGTAATGTTGCAACCACACACTAGTTGACCTGCTGTGAAGAAAAAACGAATTAGTATATTTCAAACATGAAAAAGGTCATTTTAAAATCATCATGAAAAACCAAAATTCCAAAAGTATCAAACACAAAAAATGCTTACCGAAGAAAGAAAATGTATTGTGCTACCCACCCTCCTCCCGCCCTGTGGTGCAACTGATGTCCCTCTCTCCAAAAATGAACTCAATGGGACCGTAATGTTGCAACCACACACTAGTTGACCTGCTGTGAGGAAAAAACGAGTTAGTATATTTCAAACATGAAAAAGGTCATTTTAAAATCATCATGAAAAACCAAAATTCCAAGAGTATCAAACACAAAAAATGCTTACCGAAGAAAGTAAATGTATTGTGCTACGCACCCTCCACCCGCCCTGTGGTGGTCCCTCTCTCCAAAAATGAACTCAATGGGACCGTAATGTTGCAACCACACACTAGTTGACCTGCTGTGAAGAAAAAACGAGTTAGTATATTTCAAACATGAAAAAGGTCATTTTAAAATCATCATGAAAAACCAAAATTCCAAAAGTATCAAACACAAAAAATGCTTACCGAAGAAAGAAAATGTATTGTGCTACGCACCCTCCTCCCGCCCTGTGGTGCAACTGATGTCCCTCTCTCCAAAAATGAACTCAATGGGACCGTAATGTTGCAACCACACACTAGTTGACCTGCTGTGAAGAAAAAACGAGTTAGTATATTTCAAACATGAAAAAGGTCATTTTAAAATCATCATGAAAAACCAAAATTCCAAGAGTATCAAACACAAAAAATGCTTACCGAAGAAAGAAAATGTATTGTGCTACCCACCCTCCTCCCGCCCTGTGGTGCAACTGATGTCCCTCTCTCCAAAAATGAACTCAATGGGACCGTAATGTTGCAACCACACACTAGTTGACCTGCTGTGAAGAAAAAACGAGTTAGTATATTTCAAACATGAAAAAGGTCATTTTAAAATAATCATGAAAAACCAAAATTCCAAGAGTATCAAACACAAAAAATGCTTACCGAAGAAAGAAAATGTATTGTGCTACGCACCCTCCTCCCGCCCTGTGGTGCAACTGATGTCCCTCTCTCCAAAAATGAACTCAGTGGGACCGTAATGTTGCAACCACACACTAGTTGACCTGCTGTGAAGAAAAAACGAGTTAGTATATTTCAAACATGAAAAAGGTCATTTTAAAATCATCATGAAAAACCAAAATTCCAAAAGTATCAAACACAAAAAATGCTTACCGAAGAAAGAAAATGTATTGTGCTACCCACCCTCCTCCCGCCCTGTGGTGCAACTGATGTCCCTCTCTCCAAAAATGAACTCAATGGGACCGTAATGTTGCAACCACACACTAGTTGACCTGCTGTGAAGAAAAAACGAGTTAGTATATTTCAAACATGAAAAAGGTCATTTTAAAATCATCATGAAAAACCAAAATTCCAAGAGTATCAAACACAAAAAATGCTTACCGAAGAAAGAAAATGTATTGTGCTACCCACCCTCCTCCCGCCCTGTGGTGCAACTGATGTCCCTCTCTCCAAAAATGAACTCAGTGGGACCGTAATGTTGCAACCACACACTAGTTGACCTGCTGTGAAGAAAAAACGAGTTAGTATATTTCAAACATGAAAAAGGTCATTTTAAAATCATCATGAAAAACCAAAATTCCAAAAGTATCAAACACAAAAAATGCTTACCGAAGAAAGAAAATGTATTGTGCTACCCACCCTCCTCCCGCCCTGTGGTGCAACTGATGTCCCTCTCTCCAAAAATGAACTCAATGGGACCGTAATGTTGCAACCACACACTAGTTGACCTGCTGTGAAGAAAAAACGAGTTAGTATATTTCAAACATGAAAAAGGTCATTTTAAAATCATCATGAAAAACCAAAATTCCAAGAGTATCAAACACAAAAAATGCTTACCGAAGAAAGAAAATGTATTGTGCTACCCACCCTCCTCCCGCCCTGTGGTGCAACTGATGTCCCTCTCTCCAAAAATGAATTCAGTGGGACCGTAATGTTGCAACCACACACTAGTTCACCTGCTGTGAAGAAAATACGAGTTTGTATATTTCAAACATGAAAAAGGTCATTTTAAAATCATCATGAAAAACCAAAATTCCAAGAGTATCAAACACCAAAAATGCTTACCGAAGAAAGAAAATGTATTGTGCTACGCACCCTCCTCCCGCCCTGTGGTGCAACTGATGTCCCTCTCTCCAAAAATGAACTCAATGGGACCGTAATGTTGCAACCACACACTAGTTGACCTGCTGTGAAGAAAAAACGAGTTAGTATATTTCAAACATGAAAAAGGTCATTTTAAAATCATCATGAAAAACCAAAATTCCAAGAGTATCAAACACAAAAAATGCTTACCGAAGAAAGAAAATGTATTGTGCTACCCACCCTCCTCCCGCCCTGTGGTGCAACTGATGTCCCTCTCTCCAAAAATGAACTCAATGGGACCGTAATGTTGCAACCACACACTAGTTGACCTGCTGTGAGGAAAAAACGAGTTAGTATATTTCAAACATGAAAAAGGTCATTTTAAAATCATCATGAAAAACCAAAATTCCAAGAGTATCAAACACAAAAAATGCTTACCGAAGAAAGTAAATGTATTGTGCTACGCAACCTCCACCCGCCCTGTGGTGGTCCCTCTCTCCAAAAATGAACTCAATGGGACCGTAATGTTGCAACCACACACTAGTTGACCTGCTGTGAAGAAAAAACGAGTTAGTATATTTCAAACATGAAAAAGGTCATTTTAAAATCATCATGAAAAACCAAAATTCCAAAAGTATCAAACACAAAAAATGCTTACCGAAGAAAGAAAATGTATTGTGCTACGCACCCTCCTCCCGCCCTGTGGTGCAACTGATGTCCCTCTCTCCAAAAATGAACTCAATGGGACCGTAATGTTGCAACCACACACTAGTTGACCTGCTGTGAAGAAAAAACGAGTTAGTATATTTCAAACATGAAAAAGGTCATTTTAAAATCATCATGAAAAACCAAAATTCCAAGAGTATCAAACACAAAAAATGCTTACCGAAGAAACAAAATGTATTGTGCTACGCACCCTCCTCCCGCCCTGTGGTGCAACTGATATCCCTCTCTCCAAAAATGAACTCAATGGGACCGTAATGTTGCAACCACACACTAGTTGACCTGCTGTGAAGAAAAAACGAGTTAGTATATTTAAAAACATGAAAAAGGTCATTTTAAAATCATCATGAAAAACCAAAATTCCAAAAGTATCAAACACAAAAAATGCTTACCGAAGAAAGAAAATGTATTGTGCTACGCACCCTCCTCCCGCCCTGTGGTGCAACTGATGTCCCTCTCTCCAAAAATGAACTCAATGGGACCGTAATGTTGCAACCACACACTAGTTGACCTGCTGTGAAGAAAAAACGAGTTAGTATATTTCAAACATGAAAAAGGTCATTTTAAAATCATCATGAAAAACCAAAATTCCAAAAGTATCAAACACAAAAAATGCTTACCGAAGAAAGAAAATGTATTGTGCTACCCACCCTCCTCCCACCCTGTGGTGCAACTGATGTCCCTCTCTCCAAAAATGAACTCAATGGGACCGTAATGTTGCAACCACACACTAGTTGACCTGCTGTGAAGAAAAAACGAGTTAGTATATTTCAAACATGAAAAAGGTCATTTTAAAATCATCATGAAAAACCAAAATTGCAAGAGTATCAAACACAAAAAATGCTTACCGAAGAAAGAAAATGTATTGTGCTACCCACCCTCCTCCCGCCCTGTGGTGCAACTGATGTCCCTCTCTCCAAAAATGAACTCAATGGGACCGTAATGTTGCAACCACACACTAGTTGACCTGCTGTGAAGAAAAAACGAGTTAGTATATTTCAAACATGAAAAAGGTCATTTTAAAATCATCATGAAAAACCAAAATTCCAAGAGTATCAAACACAAAAAATGCTTACCGAAGAAAGAAAATGTATTGTGCTACGCACCCTCCTCCCGCCCTGTGGTGCAACTGATGCCCCTCTCTCCAAAAATGAACTCAGTGGGACCGTAATGTTGCAACCACACACTAGTTGACCTGCTGTGAAGAAAAAACGAGTTAGTATATTTCAAACATGAAAAAGGTCATTTTAAAATCATCATGAAAAACCAAAATTCCAAAAGTATCAAACACAAAAAATGCTTACCGAAGAAAGAAAATGTATTGTGCTACCCACCCTCCTCCCGCCCTGTGGTGCAACTGATGTCCCTCTCTCCAAAAATGAACTCAATGGGACCGTAATGTTGCAACCACACACTAGTTGACCTGCTGTGAAGAAAAAACGAGTTAGTATATTTCAAACATGAAAAAGGTCATTTTAAAATCATCATGAAAAACCAAAATTCCAAGAGTATCAAACACAAAAAATGCTTACCGAAGAAAGAAAATGTATTGTGCTACCCACCCTCCTCCCGCCCTGTGGTGCAACTGATGTCCCTCTCTCCAAAAATGAATTCAGTGGGACCGTAATGTTGCAACCACACACTAGTTCACCTGCTGTGAAGAAAATACGAGTTTGTATATTTCAAACATGAAAAAGGTCATTTTAAAATCATCATGAAAAACCAAAATTCCAAGAGTATCAAACACCAAAAATGCTTACCGAAGAAAGAAAATGTATTGTGCTACGCACCCTCCTCCCGCCCTGTGGTGCAACTGATGTCCCTCTCTCCAAAAATGAACTCAGTGGGACCGTAATGTTGCAACCACACACAAGTTGACCTGCTGTGAAGAAAAAACGAGTTAGTATATTTCAAACATGAAAAAGGTCATTTTAAAATCATCATGAAAAACCAAAATTCCAAGAGTATCAAACACAAAAAATGCTTACCGAAGAAAGAAAATGTATTGTGCTACCCACCCTCCTCCCGCCCTGTGGTGCAACTGATGTCCCTCTCTCCAAAAATGAATTCAGTGGGACCGTAATGTTGCAACCACACACTAGTTCACCTGCTGTGAAGAAAATACGAGTTTGTATATTTCAAACATGAAAAAGGTCATTTTAAAATCATCATGAAAAACCAAAATTCCAAAAGTATCAAACACAAAAAATGCTTACCGAAGAAAGAAAATGTATTGTGCTACCCACCCTCCTCCCGCCCTGTGGTGCAACTGATGTCCCTCTCTCCAAAAATGAACTCAATGGGACCGTAATGTTGCAACCACACACTAGTTGACCTGCTGTGAAGAAAAAACGAGTTAGTATATTTCAAACATGAAAAAGGTCATTTTAAAATCATCATGAAAAACCAAAATTCCAAGAGTATCAAACACAAAAAATGCTTACCGAAGAAAGAAAATGTATTGTGCTACCCACCCTCCTCCCGCCCTGTGGTGCAACTGATGTCCCTCTCTCCAAAAATGAATTCAGTGGGACCGTAATGTTGCAACCACACACTAGTTCACCTGCTGTGAAGAAAATACGAGTTTGTATATTTCAAACATGAAAAAGGTCATTTTAAAATCATCATGAAAAACCAAAATTCCAAGAGTATCAAACACCAAAAATGCTTACCGAAGAAAGAAAATGTATTGTGCTACGCACCCTCCTCCCGCCCTGTGGTGCAACTGATGTCCCTCTCTCCAAAAATGAACTCAATGGGACCGTAATGTTGCAACCACACACTAGTTGACCTGCTGTGAAGAAAAAACGAGTTAGTATATTTCAAACATGAAAAAGGTCATTTTAAAATCATCATGAAAAACCAAAATTCCAAGAGTATCAAACACCAAAAATGCTTACCGAAGAAAGAAAATGTATTGTGCTACCCACCCTCCTCCCGCCCTGTGGTGCAACTGATGTCCCTCTCTCCAAAAATGAATTCAGTGGGACCGTAATGTTGCAACCACACACTAGTTCACCTGCTGTGAAGAAAATACGAGTTTGTATATTTCAAACATGAAAAAGGTCATTTTAAAATCATCATGAAAAACCAAAATTCCAAAAGTATCAAACACAAAAAATGCTTACCGAAGAAAGAAAATGTATTGTGCTACCCACCCTCCTCCCGCCCTGTGGTGCAACTGATGTCCCTCTCTCCAAAAATGAACTCAATGGGACCGTAATGTTGCAACCACACACAAGTTGACCTGCTGTGAAGAAAAAACGAGTTAGTATATTTCAAACATGAAAAAGGTCATTTTAAAATCATCATGAAAAACCAAAATTCCAAGAGTATCAAACACAAAAAATGCTTACCGAAGAAAGAAAATGTATTGTGCTACCCACCCTCCTCCCGCCCTGTGGTGCAACTGATGTCCCTCTCTCCAAAAATGAATTCAGTGGGACCGTAATGTTGCAACCACACACTAGTTCACCTGCTGTGAAGAAAATACGAGTTTGTATATTTCAAACATGAAAAAGGTCATTTTAAAATCATCATGAAAAACCAAAATTCCAAGAGTATCAAACACCAAAAATGCTTACCGAAGAAAGAAAATGTATTGTGCTACGCACCCTCCTCCCGCCCTGTGGTGCAACTGATGTCCCTCTCTCCAAAAATGAACTCAGTGGGACCGTAATGTTGCAACCACACACTAGTTGACCTGCTGTGAAGAAAAAACGAGTTAGTATATTTCAAACATGAAAAAGGTCATTTTAAAATCATCATGAAAAACCAAAATTCCAAGAGTATCAAACACAAAAAATGCTTACCGAAGAAAGAAAATGTATTGTGCTACCCACCCTCCTCCCGCCCTGTGGTGCAACTGATGTCCCTCTCTCCAAAAATGAACTCAATGGGACCGTAATGTTGCAACCACACACTAGTTGACCTGCTGTGAAGAAAAAACGAGTTAGTATATTTCAAACATGAAAAAGGTCATTTTAAAATCATCATGAAAAACCGAAATTCCAAGAGTATCAAACACAAAAAATGCTTACCGAAGAAAGAAAATGTATTGTGCTACCCACCCTCCTCCCGCCCTGTGGTGCAACTGATGTCCCTCTCTCCAAAAATGAACTCAGTGGGACCGTAATGTTGCAACCACACACTAGTTGACCTGCTGTGAAGAAAAAACGAGTTAGTATATTTCAAACATGAAAAAGGTCATTTTAAAATCATCATGAAAAACCAAAATTCCAAAAGTATCAAACACAAAAAATGCTTACCGAAGAAAGAAAATGTATTGTGCTACCCACCCTCCTCCCGCCCTGTGGTGCAACTGATGTCCCTCTCTCCAAAAATGAACTCAATGGGACCGTAATGTTGCAACCACACACTAGTTGACCTGCTGTGAAGAAAAAACGAGTTAGTATATTTCAAACATGAAAAAGGTCATTTTAAAATCATCATGAAAAACCAAAATTCCAAGAGTATCAAACACAAAAAATGCTTACCGAAGAAAGAAAATGTATTGTGCTACCCACCCTCCTCCCGCCCTGTGGTGCAACTGATGTCCCTCTCTCCAAAAATGAATTCAGTGGGACCGTAATGTTGCAACCACACACTAGTTCACCTGCTGTGAAGAAAATACGAGTTTGTATATTTCAAACATGAAAAAGGTCATTTTAAAATCATCATGAAAAACCAAAATTCCAAGAGTATCAAACACCAAAAATGCTTACCGAAGAAAGAAAATGTATTGTGCTACGCACCCTCCTCCCGCCCTGTGGTGCAACTGATGTCCCTCTCTCCAAAAATGAACTCAATGGGACCGTAATGTTGCAACCACACACTAGTTGACCTGCTGTGAAGAAAAAACGAGTTAGTATATTTCAAACATGAAAAAGGTCATTTTAAAATCATCATGAAAAACCAAAATTCCAAGAGTATCAAACACAAAAAATGCTTACCGAAGAAAGAAAATGTATTGTGCTACCCACCCTCCTCCCGCCCTGTGGTGCAACTGATGTCCCTCTCTCCAAAAATGAACTCAATGGGACCGTAATGTTGCAACCACACACTAGTTGACCTGCTGTGAGGAAAAAACGAGTTAGTATATTTCAAACATGAAAAAGGTCATTTTAAAATCATCATGAAAAACCAAAATTCCAAGAGTATCAAACACAAAAAATGCTTACCGAAGAAAGTAAATGTATTGTGCTACGCACCCTCCACCCGCCCTGTGGTGGTCCCTCTCTCCAAAAATGAACTCAATGGGACCATAATGTTGCAACCACACACTAGTTGACCTGCTGTGAAGAAAAAACGAGTTAGTATATTTCAAACATGAAAAAGGTCATTTTAAAATCATCATGAAAAACCAAAATTCCAAAAGTATCAAACACAAAAATGCTTACCGAAGAAAGAAAATGTATTGTGCTACGCACCCTCCTCCCGCCCTGTGGTGCAACTGATGTCCCTCTCTCCAAAAATGAACTCAATGGGACCGTAATGTTGCAACCACACACTAGTTGACCTGCTGTGAAGAAAAAACGAGTTAGTATATTTCAAACATGAAAAAGGTCATTTTAAAATCATCATGAAAAACCAAAATTCCAAGAGTATCAAACACAAAAAATGCTTACCGAAGAAACAAAATGTATTGTGCTACGCACCCTCCTCCCGCCCTGTGGTGCAACTGATATCCCTCTCTCCAAAAATGAACTCAATGGGACCGTAATGTTGCAACCACACACTAGTTGACCTGCTGTGAAGAAAAAACGAGTTAGTATATTTAAAAACATGAAAAAGGTCATTTTAAAATCATCATGAAAAACCAAAATTCCAAAAGTATCAAACACAAAAAATGCTTACCGAAGAAAGAAAATGTATTGTGCTACGCACCCTCCTCCCGCCCTGTGGTGCAACTGATGTCCCTCTCTCCAAAAATGAACTCAATGGGACCGTAATGTTGCAACCACACACTAGTTGACCTGCTGTGAAGAAAAAACGAGTTAGTATATTTCAAACATGAAAAAGGTCATTTTAAAATCATCATGAAAAACCAAAATTCCAAAAGTATCAAACACAAAAAATGCTTACCGAAGAAAGAAAATGTATTGTGCTACCCACCCTCCTCCCACCCTGTGGTGCAACTGATGTCCCTCTCTCCAAAAATGAACTCAATGGGACCGTAATGTTGCAACCACACACTAGTTGACCTGCTGTGAAGAAAAAACGAGTTAGTATATTTCAAACATGAAAAAGGTCATTTTAAAATCATCATGAAAAACCAAAATTGCAAGAGTATCAAACACAAAAAATGCTTACCGAAGAAAGAAAATGTATTGTGCTACCCACCCTCCTCCCGCCCTGTGGTGCAACTGATGTCCCTCTCTCCAAAAATGAACTCAATGGGACCGTAATGTTGCAACCACACACTAGTTGACCTGCTGTGAAGAAAAAACGAGTTAGTATATTTCAAACATGAAAAAGGTCATTTTAAAATCATCATGAAAAACCAAAATTCCAAGAGTATCAAACACAAAAAATGCTTACCGAAGAAAGAAAATGTATTGTGCTACCCACCCTCCTCCCGCCCTGTGGTGCAACTGATGTCCCTCTCTCCAAAAATGAACTCAATGGGACCGTAATGTTGCAACCACACACTAGTTGACCTGCTGTGAAGAAAAAACGAGTTAGTATATTTCAAACATGAAAAAGGTCATTTTAAAATCATCATGAAAAACCAAAATTGCAAGAGTATCAAACACAAAAAATGCTTACCGAAGAAAGAAAATGTATTGTGCTACCCACCCTCCTCCCGCCCTGTGGTGCAACTGATGTCCCTCTCTCCAAAAATGAACTCAATGGGACCGTAATGTTGCAACCACACACTAGTTGACCTGCTGTGAAGAAAAAACGAGTTAGTATATTTCAAACATGAAAAAGGTCATTTTAAAATCATCATGAAAAACCAAAATTGCAAGAGTATCAAACACAAAAAATGCTTACCGAAGAAAGAAAATGTATTGTGCTACCCACCCTCCTCCCGCCCTGTGGTGCAACTGATGTCCCTCTCTCCAAAAATGAACTCAATGGGACCGTAATGTTGCAACCACACACTAGTTGACCTGCTGTGAAGAAAAAACGAGTTAGTATATTTCAAACATGAAAAAGGTCATTTTAAAATCATCATGAAAAACCAAAATTGCAAGAGTATCAAACACAAAAAATGCTTACCGAAGAAAGAAAATGTATTGTGCTACCCACCCTCCTCCCGCCCTGTGGTGCAACTGATGTCCCTCTCTCCAAAAATGAACTCAATGGGACCGTAATGTTGCAACCACACACTAGTTGACCTGCTGTGAAGAAAAAACGAGTTAGTATATTTCAAACATGAAAAAGGTCATTTTAAAATCATCATGAAAAACCAAAATTGCAAGAGTATCAAACACAAAAAATGCTTACCGAAGAAAGAAAATGTATTGTGCTACCCACCCTCCTCCCGCCCTGTGGTGCAACTGATGTCCCTCTCTCCAAAAATGAACTCAATGGGACCGTAATGTTGCAACCACACACTAGTTGACCTGCTGTGAAGAAAAAACGAGTTAGTATATTTCAAACATGAAAAAGGTCATTTTAAAATCATCATGAAAAACCAAAATTCCAAAAGTATCAAACACAAAAAATGCTTACCGAAGAAAGAAAATGTATTGTGCTACCCACCCTCCTCCCACCCTGTGGTGCAACTGATGTCCCTCTCTCCAAAAATGAACTCAATGGGACCGTAATGTTGCAACCACACACTAGTTGACCTGCTGTGAAGAAAAAACGAGTTAGTATATTTCAAACATGAAAAAGGTCATTTTAAAATCATCATGAAAAACCAAAATTGCAAGAGTATCAAACACAAAAAATGCTTACCGAAGAAAGAAAATGTATTGTGCTACCCACCCTCCTCCCGCCCTGTGGTGCAACTGATGTCCCTCTCTCCAAAAATGAACTCAATGGGACCGTAATGTTGCAACCACACACTAGTTGACCTGCTGTGAAGAAAAAACGAGTTAGTATATTTCAAACATGAAAAAGGTCATTTTAAAATCATCATGAAAAACCAAAATTGCAAGAGTATCAAACACAAAAAATGCTTACCGAAGAAAGAAAATGTATTGTGCTACCCACCCTCCTCCCGCCCTGTGGTGCAACTGATGTCCCTCTCTCCAAAAATGAACTCAATGGGACCGTAATGTTGCAACCACACACTAGTTGACCTGCTGTGAAGAAAAAACGAGTTAGTATATTTCAAACATGAAAAAGGTCATTTTAAAATCATCATGAAAAACCAAAATTGCAAGAGTATCAAACACAAAAAATGCTTACCGAAGAAAGAAAATGTATTGTGCTACCCACCCTCCTCCCTCCCTGTGGTGCAACTGATGTCCCTCTCTCCAAAAATGAACTCAATGGGACCGTAATGTTGCAACCACACACTAGTTGACCTGCTGTGAAGAAAAAACGAGTTAGTATATTTCAAACATGAAAAAGGTCATTTTAAAATCATCATGAAAAACCAAAATTGCAAGAGTATCAAACACAAAAAATGCTTACCGAAGAAAGAAAATGTATTGTGCT
Source organism: Schistocerca serialis cubense (assembly GCF_023864345.2). Taxonomy (NCBI): domain Eukaryota; kingdom Metazoa; phylum Arthropoda; class Insecta; order Orthoptera; family Acrididae; genus Schistocerca; species Schistocerca serialis. The sequence goes on along the minus strand of NC_064647.1, from coordinate 235,383,437 downwards.
ACCCACCCTCCTCCCACCCTGTGGTGCAACTGATGTCCCTCTCTCCAAAAATGAACTCAATGGGACCGTAATGTTGCAACCACACACTAGTTGACCTGCTGTGAAGAAAAAACGAGTTAGTATATTTCAAACATGAAAAAGGTCATTTTAAAATCATCATGAAAAACCAAAATTGCAAGAGTATCAAACACAAAAAATGCTTACCGAAGAAAGAAAATGTATTGTGCTACCCACCCTCCTCCCGCCCTGTGGTGCAACTGATGTCCCTCTCTCCAAAAATGAACTCAATGGGACCGTAATGTTGCAACCACACACTAGTTGACCTGCTGTGAAGAAAAAACGAGTTAGTATATTTCAAACATGAAAAAGGTCATTTTAAAATCATCATGAAAAACCAAAATTCCAAGAGTATCAAACACAAAAAATGCTTACCGAAGAAAGAAAATGTATTGTGCTACCCACCCTCCTCCCGCCCTGTGGTGCAACTGATGCCCCTCTCTCCAAAAATGAACTCAGTGGGACCGTAATGTTGCAACCACACACTAGTTGACCTGCTGTGAAGAAAAAACGAGTTAGTATATTTCAAACATGAAAAAGGTCATTTTAAAATCATCATGAAAAACCAAAATTCCAAAAGTATCAAACACAAAAAATGCTTACCGAAGAAAGAAAATGTATTGTGCTACCCACCCTCCTCCCGCCCTGTGGTGCAACTGATGTCCCTCTCTCCAAAAATGAACTCAATGGGACCGTAATGTTGCAACCACACACTAGTTGACCTGCTGTGAAGAAAAAACGAGTTAGTATATTTCAAACATGAAAAAGGTCATTTTAAAATCATCATGAAAAACCAAAATTCCAAGAGTATCAAACACAAAAAATGCTTACCGAAGAAAGAAAATGTATTGTGCTACCCACCCTCCTCCCGCCCTGTGGTGCAACTGATGTCCCTCTCTCCAAAAATGAATTCAGTGGGACCGTAATGTTGCAACCACACACTAGTTCACCTGCTGTGAAGAAAATACGAGTTTGTATATTTCAAACATGAAAAAGGTCATTTTAAAATCATCATGAAAAACCAAAATTCCAAGAGTATCAAACACCAAAAATGCTTACCGAAGAAAGAAAATGTATTGTGCTACGCACCCTCCTCCCGCCCTGTGGTGCAACTGATGTCCCTCTCTCCAAAAATGAACTCAATGGGACCGTAATGTTGCAACCACACACTAGTTGACCTGCTGTGAAGAAAAAACGAGTTAGTATATTTCAAACATGAAAAAGGTCATTTTAAAATCATCATGAAAAACCAAAATTCCAAGAGTATCAAACACAAAAAATGCTTACCGAAGAAAGAAAATGTATTGTGCTACCCACCCTCCTCCCGCCCTGTGGTGCAACTGATGTCCCTCTCTCCAAAAATGAACTCAGTGGGACCGTAATGTTGCAACCACACACTAGTTGACCTGCTGTGAGGAAAAAACGAATTAGTATATTTCAAACATGAAAAAGGTCATTTTAAAATCATCATGAAAAACCAAAATTCCAAAAGTATCAAACACAAAAAATGCTTACCGAAGAAAGAAAATGTATTGTGCTACCCACCCTCCTCCCGCCCTGTGGTGCAACTGATGTCCCTCTCTCCAAAAATGAACTCAATGGGACCGTAATGTTGCAACCACACACTAGTTGACCTGCTGTGAGGAAAAAACGAGTTAGCATATTTCAAACATGGAAAAGGTCATTTTAAAATCATCATGAAAAACCAAAATTCCAAGAGTATCAAACACAAATAATGCTTACCGAAGAAAGTAAATGTATTGTGCTACGCACCCTCCACCCGCCTTGTGGTGGTCCCTCTCTCCAAAAATGAACTCAATGGGACCGTAATGTTGCAACCACACACTAGTTGACCTGCTGTGAAGAAAAAACGAGTTAGTATATTTCAAACATGAAAAAGGTCATTTTAAAATCATCATGAAAAACCAAAATTCCAAAAGTATCAAACACAAAAAATGCTTACCGAAGAAAGAAAATATATTGTGCTACGCACCCTCCTCCCGCCCTGTGGTGCAACTGATGTCCCTCTCTCCAAAAATGAACTCACTGAGACCGTAATGTAGCAACCACACACTAGTTGACCTGCTGTGAAGAAAAAACGAGTTAGTATATTTCAAACATGAAAAAGGTCATTTTAAAATCATCATGAAAAACCAAAATTCCAAGAGTATCAAACACAAAAAATGCTTACCGAAGAAACAAAATGTATTGTGCTACGCACCCTCCTCCCGCCCTGTGGTGCAACTGATATCCCTCTCTCCAAAAATGAACTCAATGGGACCGTAATGTTGCAACCACACACTAGTTGACCTGCTGTGAGGAAAAAACGAGTTAGTATATTTCAAACATGAAAAAGGTCATTTTAAAATCATCATGAAAAACCAAAATTCCAAAAGTATCAAACACAAAAAATGCTTACCGAAGAAAGAAAATGTATTGCGCTACCCACCCTCCTCCCACCCTGTGGTGCAACTGATGTCCCTCTCTCCAAAAATGAACTCGATGGGACCGTAATGTTGCAACCACACACTAGTTGACCTGCTGTGAAGAAAAAACGAGTTAGTATATTTCAAACATGAAAAAGGTCATTTTAAAATCATCATGAAAAACCAAAATTCCAAGAGTATCAAACACAAAAAATGCTTACCGAAGAAACAAAATGTATTGTGCTACCCACCCTCCTCCCGCCCTGTGGTGCAACTGATGTCCCTCTCTCCAAAAATGAACTCAGTGGGACCGTAATGTTGCAACCACACACTAGTTGACCTGCTGTGAAGAAAAAACGAGTTAGTATATTTCAAACATGAAAAAGGTCATTTTAAAATCATCATGAAAAACCAAAATTCCAAAAGTATCAAACACAAAAAATGCTTACCGAAGAAAGAAAATGTATTGTGCTACCCACCCTCCTCCCGCCCTGTGGTGCAACTCATGTCCCTCTCTCCAAAAATGAACTCAATGGGACCGTAATGTTGCAACCACACACTAGTTGACCTGCTGTGAAGAAAAAACGAGTTAGTATATTTCAAACATGAAAAAGGTCATTTTAAAATCATCATGAAAAACCAAAATTCCAAGAGTATCAAACACAAAAAATGCTTACCGAAGAAAGAAAATGTATTGTGCTACCCACCCTCCTCCCGCCCTGTGGTGCAACTGATGTCCCTCTCTCCAAAAATGAATTCAGTGGGACCGTAATGTTGCAACCACACACTAGTTCACCTGCTGTGAAGAAAAAACGAGTTAGTATATTTCAAACATGGACAAGGTCATTTTAAAATCATCATGAAAAACCAAAATTCCAAGAGTATCAAACACCAAAAATGCTTACCGAAGAAAGAAAATGTATTGTGCTACGCACCCTCCTCCCGCCCTGTGGTGCAACTGATGTCCCTCTCTCCAAAAATGAACTCAATGGGACCGTAATGTTGCAACCACACACTAGTTCACCTGCTGTGAAGAAAAAACGAGTTAGTATATTTCAAACATGAAAAAGGTCATTTTAAAATCATCATGAAAAACCAAAATTCCAAGAGTATCAAACACCAAAAATGCTTACCGAAGAAAGAAAATGTATTGTGCTACGCACCCTCCTCCCGCCCTGTGGTGCAACTGATGTCCCTCTCTCCAAAAATGAACTCAATGGGACCGTAATGTTGCAACCACACACTAGTTGACCTGCTGTGAAGAAAAAACGAGTTAGTATATTTCAAACATGAAAAAGGTCATTTTAAAATCATCATGAAAAACCAAAATTCCAAGAGTATCAAACACAAAAAATGCTTACCGAAGAAAGAAAATGTATTGTGCTACCCACCCTCCTCCCGCCCTGTGGTGCAACTGATGTCCCTCTCTCCAAAAATGAACTCAGTGGGACCGTAATGTTGCAACCACACACTAGTTGACCTGCTGTGAAGAAAAAACGAGTTAGTATATTTCAAACATGAAAAAGGTCATTTTAAAATTATCATGAAAAACCAAAATTCCAAAAGTATCAAACACAAAAAATGCTTACCGAAGAAAGAAAATGTATTGTGCTACCCACCCTCCTCCCGCCCTGTGGTGCAACTGATGTCCCTCTCTCCAAAAATGAACTCAATGGGACCGTAATGTTGCAACCACACACTAGTTGACCTGCTGTGAGGAAAAAACGAGTTAGTATATTTCAAACATGAAAAAGGTCATTTTAAAATCATCATGAAAAACCAAAATTCCAAGAGTATCAAACACAAAAAATGCTTACCGAAGAAAGTAAATGTATTGTGCTACGCACCCTCCACCCGCCCTGTGGTGGTCCCTCTCTCCAAAAATGAACTCAATGGGACCGTAATGTTGCAACCACACACTAGTTGACCTGCTGTGAAGAAAAAACGAGTTAGTATATTTCAAACATGAAAAAGGTCATTTTAAAATCATCATGAAAAACCAAAATTCCAAAAGTATCAAACACAAAAAATGCTTACCGAAGAAAGAAAATGTATTGTGCTACGCACCCTCCACCCGCCCTGTGGTGCAACTGATGTCCCTCTCTCCAAAAATGAACTCAATGGGACCGTAATGTTGCAACCACACACTAGTTGACCTGCTGTGAAGAAAAAACGAGTTAGTATATTTCAAACATGAAAAAGGTCATTTTAAAATCATCATGAAAAACCAAAATTCCAAGAGTATCAAACACAAAAAATGCTTACCGAAGAAACAAAATGTATTGTGCTACGCACCCTCCTCCCGCTCTGTGGTGCAACTGATATCCCTCTCTCCAAAAATGAACTCAATGGGACCGTAATGTTGCAACCACACACTAGTTGACCTGCTGTGAAGAAAAAACGAGTTAGTATATTTAAAAACATGAAAAACGTCATTTTAAAATCATCATGAAAAACCAAAATTCCAAAAGTATCAAACACAAAAAATGCTTACCGAAGAAAGAAAATGTATTGTGCTACGCACCCTCCTCCCGCCCTGTGGTGCAACTGATGTCCCTCTCTCCAAAAATGAACTCAATGGGACCGTAATGTTGCAACCACACACTAGTTGACCTGCTGTGAAGAAAAAACGAGTTAGTATATTTCAAACATGAAAAAGGTCATTTTAAAATCATCATGAAAAACCAAAATTCCAAAAGTATCAAACACAAAAAATGCTTACCGAAGAAAGAAAATGTATTGTGGTACCCACCCTCCTCCCACCCTGCGGTGCAACTGATGTCCCTCTCTCCAAAAATGAACTCAATGGGACCGTAATGTTGCAACCACACACTAGTTGACCTGCTGTGAGGAAAAAACGAGTTAGTATATTTCAAACATGAAAAAGGTCATTTTAAAATCATCATGAAAAACCAAAATTCCAAAAGTATCAAACACAAAAAATGCTTACCGAAGAAAGAAAATGTATTGTGCTACGCACCCTCCTCCCGCCCTGTGGTGCAACTGATGTCCCTCTCTCCAAAAATGAACTCAATGGGACCGTAATGTTGCAACCACACACTAGTTGACCTGCTGTGAAGAAAAAACGAGTTAGTATATTTCAAACATGAAAAAGGTCATTTTAAAATCAACATGAAAAACCAAAATTCCAAAAGTATCAAACACAAAAAATGCTTACTGAAGAAAGAAAATGTATTGTGCTACGCACCCTCCTAGCGCCCTGTGGTGCAACTGATGTCCCTCTCTCCAAAAATGAACTCAATGGGACCGTAATGTTGCAACCACACACTAGTTGACCTGCTGTGAAGAAAAAACGAGTTAGTATATTTCAAACATGAAAAAGGTCATTTTAAAATCATCATGAAAAACAAAAATTCCAAAAGTACCAAACACAAAAAATGCTTACCGAAGAAAGAAAATGTATTGTGCTACCCACCCTCCTCCCGCCCTGTGGTGCAACTGATGTCCCTCTCTCCAAAAATGAACTCAATGGGACCGTAATGTTGCAACCACACACTAGTTGACCTGCTGTGAAGAAAATACGAGTTAGTATATTTCAAACATGAAAAAGGTCATTTTAAAATCATCATGAAAAACCAAAATTCCAAAAGTATCAAACACAAAAAATGCGTACCGAAGAAAGAAAATGTATTGTGCTACCCACCCTCCTCCCGCCCTGTGGTGCAACTGATGTCCCTCTCTCCAAAAATGAACTCAATGGGACCGTAATGTTGCAACCACACACTAGTTGACCTGCTGTGAAGAAAAAACGAGTTAGTATATTTCAAACATGAAAAAGGTCATTTTAAAATCATCATGAAAAACCAAAATTCCAAAAGTATCAAACACAAAAAATGCTTACCGAAGAAAGAAAATGTATTGTGCTACGCACCCTCCTCCCGCCCTGTGGTGCAACTGATGTCCCTCTCTCCAAAAATGAACTCAATGGGACCGTAATGTTGCAACCACACACTAGTTGACCTGCTGTGAGGAAAAAACGAGTTAGTATATTTCAAACATGAAAAAGGTCATTTTAAAATCATCATGAAAAACCAAAATTCCAAGAGTATCAAACACAAAAAATGCTTACCGAAGAAAGAAAATGTATTGTGCTACGCACCCTCCTCCCGCCCTGTGGTGCAACTGATGTCCCTCTCTCCAAAAATGAACTCAATGGGACCGTAAAGTTGCAACCACACACTAGTTGACCTGCTGTGAAGAAAAAACGAGTTAGTATATTTCAAACATGAAAAAGGTCATTTTAAAATCATCATGATAAACCAAAATTCCAAAAGTATCAAACACAAAAAATGCGTACCGAAGAAAGAAAATGTATTGTGCTACGCACCCTCCTCCCGCCCTGTGGTGCAACTGATGTCCCTCTCTCCAAAAACTAACTCAATGGGACCGTAATGTTGCAACCACACACTAGTTGACCTGCTGTAAGAAAAAACGAGTTAGTATATTTCAAACATGAAAAAGGTCATTTTAAAATCATCATGAAAAACCAAAATTCCAAAAGTATCAAACACAAAAAATGCTTACCGAAGAAAGAAAATGTATTGTGCTACGCACCCTCCTCCCGCCCTGTGGTGCAACTGATGTCCCTCTCTTAAAAAATGAACTCAATGGGACCGTAATGTTGCAACCACACACTAGTTGACCTGCTGTGAAGAAAAAACGAGTTAGTATATTTCAAACATGAAAAAGGTCATTTTAAAATCATCATGAAAAACCAAAATTCCAAAAGTATCAAACACAAAAAATGCTTACCGAAGAAAGAAAATGTATTGTGCTACCCACCCTCCTCCCGCCCTGTGGTGCAACTGATGTCCCTCTCTCCAAAAATGAACTCAATGGGACCGTAATGTTGCAACCACACAGTAGTTGACCTGCTGTGAAGAAAAAACGAGTTAGTATATTTCAAACATGAAAAAGGTCATTTTAAAATCTTCATGAAAAACAAAAATTCCAAAAGTATCAAACACAAAAAATGCTTACCGAAGAAAGAAAATGTATTGTGCTACCCACCCTCCTCCCGCCCTGTGGTGCAACTGATGTCCCTCTCTTAAAAAATGAACTCAATGGGACCGTAATGTTGCAACCACACACTAGTTGACCTGCTGTGAAGAAAAAACGAGTTAGTATATTTCAAACATGAAAAAGGTCATTTTAAAATCATCATGAAAAACCAAAATTCCAAAAGTATCAAACACAAAAAATGCTTACCGAAGAAAGAAAATGTATTGTGCTACCCACCCTCCTCCCGCCCTGTGGTGCAACTGATGTCCCTCTCTTAAAAAATGAACTCAATGGGACCGTAATGTTGCAACCACACACTAGTTGACCTGCTGTGAAGAAAAAACGAGTTAGTATATTTCAAACATGAAAAAGGTCATTTTAAAATCTTCATGAAAAACAAAAATTCCAAAAGTATCAAACACAAAAAATGCTTACCGAAGAAAGAAAATGTATTGTGCTACCCACCCTCCTCCCGCCCTGTGGTGCAACTGATGTCCCTCTCTTAAAAAATGAACTCAATGGGACCGTAATGTTGCAACCACACACTAGTTGACCTGCTGTGAAGAAAAAACGAGTTAGTATATTTCAAACATGAAAAAGGTCATTTTAAAATCATCATGAAAAACCAAAATTCCAAAAGTATCAAACACAAAAAATGCTTACCGAAGAAAGAAAATGTATTGTGCTACCCACCCTCCTCCCGCCCTGTGGTGCAACTGATGTCCCTCTCTCCAAAAATGAACTCAATGGGACCGTAATGTTGCAACCACACACTAGTTGACCTGCTGTAAGAAAAAACGAGTTAGTATATTTCAAACATGAAAAAGGTCATTTTAAAATCATCATGAAAAACCAAAATTCCAAAAGTATCAAACACAAAAAATGCTTACCGAAGAAAGAAAATGTATTGTGCTACGCACCCTCCTCCCGCCCTGTGGTGCAACTGATGTCCCTCTCTTAAAAAATGAACTCAATGGGACCGTAATGTTGCAACCACACACTAGTTGACCTGCTGTGAAGAAAAAACGAGTTAGTATATTTCAAACATGAAAAAGGTCATTTTAAAATCATCATGAAAAACCAAAATTCCAAAAGTATCAAACACAAAAAATGCTTACCGAAGAAAGAAAATGTATTGTGCTACCCACCCTCCTCCCGCCCTGTGGTGCAACTGATGTCCCTCTCTCCAAAAATGAACTCAATGGGACCGTAATGTTGCAACCACAGACTAGTTGACCTGCTGTGAGGAAAAAACGAGTTAGTATATTTCAAACATGAAAAAGGTCATTTTAAAATCATCATGAAAAACCAAAATTCCAAAAGTATCAAACACAAAAAATGCTTACCGAAGAAAGAAAATGTATTGTGCTACCCACCCTCCTCCCGCCCTGTGGTGCAACTGATGTCCCTCTCTCCAAAAATGAACTCAATGGGACCGTAATGTTGCAACCACAGACTAGTTGACCTGCTGTGAGGAAAAAACGAGTTAGTATATTTCAAACATGAAAAAGGTCATTTTAAAATCATCATGAAAAACCAAAATTCCAAAAGTATCAAACACAAAAAATGCTTACCGAAGAAAGAAAATGTATGCGCTACCCACCCTCCTCCCGCCCTGTGGTGCAACTGATGTCCCTCTCTCCAAAAATGAACTCAATGGGACCGTAATTTTGCAACCACACACTAGTTGACCTGCTGTGAGGAAAAAACGAGTTAGTATATTTCAAACATGAAAAAGGTCATTTTAAAATCATCATGAAAAACCAAAATTCCAAGAGTATCAAACACAAAAAATGCTTACCGAAGAAAGAAAATGTATTGTGCTACGCACCCTCCTCCCGCCCTGTGGTGCAACTGATGTCCCTCTCTCCAAAAATGAACTCAATGGGACCGTAATGTTGCAACCACACACTAGTTGACCTGCTGTGAAGAAAAAACGAGTTAGTATATTTCAAACATGAAAAAGGTCATTTTAAAATCATCATGAAAAACCAAAATTCCAAAAGTATCAAACACAAAAAATGCTTACCGAAGAAAGAAAATGTATTGTGCTACGCACCCTCCTCCCGCCCTGTGGTGCAACTGATGTCCCTCTCTCCAAAAATGAACTCAATGGGACCGTAATGTTGCAACCACACACTAGTTGACCTGCTGTGAAGAAAAAACGAGTTAGTATATTTCAAACATGAAAAAGGTCATTTTAAAATCATCATGAAAAACCAAAATTCCAAAAGTATCAAACACAAAAAATGCTTACCGGAGAAAGAAAATGTATTGTGCTACGCACCCTCCTCCCGCCCTGTGGTGCAACTGATGTCCCTCTCTCCAAAAATGAACTCAATGGGACCGTAATGTTGCAACCACACACTAGTTCACCTGCTGTGAAGAAAAAACGAGTTAGTATATTTCAAACATGAAAAAGGTCATTTTAAAATCATCATGAAAAACCAAAATTCCAAGAGTATCAAACACAAAAAATGCTTACCGAAGAAAGAAAATGTATTGTGCTACGCACCCTCCTCCCGCCCTGTGGTGCAACTGATGTCCCTCTCTCCAAAAATGAACTCAATGGGACCACAATGTTGCAACCACACACTAGTTGACCTGCTGTGAAGAAAAAACGAGTTAGTATATTTCAAACATGAAAAAGGTCATTTTAAAATCATCATGAAAAACCAAAATTCCAAGAGTATCAAACACAAAAAATGCTTACCGAAGAAAGAAAATGTATTGTGCTACCCACCCTCCTCCCGCCCTGTGGTGCAACTGATGTCCCTCTCTCCAAAAATGAACTCAATGGGACCGTGATGTTGCAACCACACACTAGTTGACCTGCTGTGAGGAAAAAACGAGTTAGTATATTTCAAACATGAACAAGGTCATTTTAAAATCATCATGAAAAACCAAAATTCCAAGAGTATCAAACACAAAAAATGCTTACCGAAGAAAGAAAGTGTATTGTGCTACGCACCCTCCTCCCGCCCTGTGGTGCAACTGATGTCCCTCTCTCCAAAAATGAACTCAATGGGACCGTAATGTTGCAACCACACACTAGTTGACCTGCTGTGAAGAAAAAACGAGTTAGTATATTTCAAACATGAAAAAGGTCATTTTAAAATCATCATGAAAAACCAAAATTCCAAAAGTATCAAACACAAAAAATGCTTACCGAAGAAAGAAAATGTATTGTGCTACGCACCCTCCTCCCGCCCTGTGGTGCAACTGATGTCCCTCTCTCTAAAAATGAACTCAATGGGACCGTAATGTTGCAACCACACACTAGTTGACCTGCTGTGAAGAAAAAACGAGTTAGTATATTTCAAACATGAACAAGGTCATTTTAAAATCATCATGAAAAACCAAAATTCCAAGAGTATCAAACACAAAAAATGCTTACCGAAGAAAGAAAGTGTATTGTGCTACGCACCCTCCTCCCGCCCTGTGGTGCAACTGATGTCCCTCTCTCCAAAAATGAACTCAATGGGACCGTAATGTTGCAACCACACACTAGTTGACCTGCTGTGAAGAAAAAACGAGTTAGTATATTTCAAACATGAAAAAGGTCATTTTAAAATCATCATGAAAAACCAAAATTCCAAAAGTATCAAACACAAAAAATGCTTACCGGAGAAAGAAAATGTATTGTGCTACGCACCCTCCTCCCGCCCTGTGGTGCAACTGATGTCCCTCTCTCTAAAAATGAACTCAATGGGACCGTAATGTTGCAACCACACACTAGTTGACCTGCTGTGAAGAAAAAACGAGTTAGTATATTTCAAACATGAAAAAGGTCATTTTAAAATCATCATGAAAAACCAAAATTCCAAGAGTATCAAACACAAAAAATGCTTACCGAAGAAAGAAAATGTATTGTGCTACCCACCCTCCTCCCGCCCTGTGGTGCAACTGATGTCCCTCTCTCCAAAAATGAACTCAATGGGACCGTAATGTTGCAACCACACACTAGTTGACCTGCTGTGAAGAAAAAACGAGTTAGTATATTTAAACATGAAAAAGGTCATTTTAAAATCATCATGAAAAACCAAAATTCCAAAAGTATCAAACACAAAAAATGCTTACCGAAGAAAGAAAATGTATTGTGCTACCCACCCTCCTCCCGCCCTGTGGTGCAACTGATGTCCCTCTCTCCAAAAATGAACTCAATGGGACCGTAATGTTGCAACCACACACTAGTTGACCTGCTGTGAAGAAAAAACGAGTTAGTATATTTCAAACATGAAAAAGGACATTTTAAAATCATCATGAAAAACCAAAATTCCAAGAGTATCAAACACAAAAAATGCTTACCGAAGAAAGAAAATGTATTGTGCTACCCACCCTCCTCCCGCCCTGTGGTGCAACTGATGTCCCTCTCTCCAAAAATGAACTCAATGGGACCGTAATGTTGCAACCACACACTAGTTGACCTGCTGTGAAGAAAAAACGAGTTAGTATATTTAAACATGAAAAAGGTCATTTTAAAATCATCATGAAAAACCAAAATTCCAAAAGTATCAAACACAAAAAATGCTTACCGAAGAAAGAAAATGTATTGTGCTACCCACCCTCCTCCCGCCCTGTGGTGCAACTGATGTCCCTCTCTCCATAAATGAACTCAATGGGACCGTAATGTTGCAACCACACACTAGTTGACCTGCTGTGAGGAAAAAACGAGTTAGTATATTTCAAACATGAAAAAGGTCATTTTAAAATCATCATGAAAAACCAAAATTCCAAGAGTATCAAACACAAAAAATGCTTACCGAAGAAAGAAAATGTATTGTGCTACCCACCCTCCTCCCGCCCTGTGGTGCAACTGATGTCCCTCTCTCCAAAAATGAACTCAATGGGACCGTAATTTTGCAACCACACACTAGTTGACCTGCTGTGAAGAAAAAACGAGTTAGTATATTTCAAACATGAAAAAGGTCATTTTAAAATCATCATGAAAAACCAAAATTCCAAAAGTATCAAACACAAAAAATGCTTACCGAAGAAAGAAAATGTATTGTGCTACCCACCCTCCTCCCGCCCTGTGGTGCAACTGATGTCCCTCTCTCCAAAAATGAACTCAATGGGACCGTAATGTTGCAACCACACACTAGTTGACCTGCTGTGAAGAAAAAACGAGTTAGTATATTTCAAACATGAAAAAGGTCATTTTAAAATCATCATGAAAAACCAAAATTCCAAAAGTATCAAACACAAAAAATGCTTACCGAAGAAAGAAAATGTATTGTGCTACCCACCCTCCTCCCGCCCTGTGGTGCAACTGATGTCCCTCTCTCCAAAAATGAACTCAATGGGACCACAATGTTGCAACCACACACTAGTTGACCTGCTGTGAAGAAAAAACGAGTTAGTATATTTCAAACATGAAAAAGGACATTTTAAAATCATCATGAAAAACCAAAATTCCAAGAGTATCAAACACAAAAAATGCTTACCGAAGAAAGAAAATGTATTGTGCTACCCACCCTCCTCCCGCCCTGTGGTGCAACTGATGTCCCTCTCTCCAAAAATGAACTCAATGGGACCGTAATGTTGCAACCACACACTAGTTGACCTGCTGTGAAGAAAAAACGAGTTAGTATATTTAAACATGAAAAAGGTCATTTTAAAATCATCATGAAAAACCAAAATTCCAAAAGTATCAAACACAAAAAATGCTTACCGAAGAAAGAAAATGTATTGTGCTACCCACCCTCCTCCCGCCCTGTGGTGCAACTGATGTCCCTCTCTCCATAAATGAACTCAATGGGACCGTAATGTTGCAACCACACACTAGTTGACCTGCTGTGAGGAAAAAACGAGTTAGTATATTTCAAACATGAAAAAGGTCATTTTAAAATCATCATGAAAAACCAAAATTCCAAGAGTATCAAACACAAAAAATGCTTACCGAAGAAAGAAAATGTATTGTGCTACCCACCCTCCTCCCGCCCTGTGGTGCAACTGATGTCCCTCTCTCCATAAATGAACTCAATGGGACCGTAATGTTGCAACCACACACTAGTTGACCTGCTGTGAGGAAAAAACGAGTTAGTATATTTCAAACATGAAAAAGGTCATTTTAAAATCATCATGAAAAACCAAAATTCCAAAAGTATCAAACACAAAAAATGCTTACCGAAGAAAGAAAATGTATTGTGCTACCCACCCTCCTCCCGCCCTGTGGTGCAACTGATGTCCCTCTCTCTAAAAATGAACTCAATGGGACCGTAATGTTGCAACCACACACTAGTTGACCTGCTGTGAAGAAAAAACGAGTTAGTATATTTCAAACATGAAAAAGGTCATTTTAAAATCATCATGAAAAACCAAAATTCCAAAAGTATCAAACACAAAAAATGCTTACCGAAGAAAGAAAATGTATTGTGCTACCCACCCTCCTCCCGCCCTGTGGTGCAACTGATGTCCCTCTCTTAAAAAATGAACTCAATGGGACCGTAATGTTGCAACCACACACTAGTTGACCTGCTGTGAAGAATAAAACGAGTTAGTATATTTCAAACATGAAAAAGGTCATTTTAAAATCATCATGAAAAACCAAAATTCCAAAAGTATCAAACACAAAAAATGCTTACCGAAGAAAGAAAATGTATTGTGCTACCCACCCTCCTCCCGCCCTGTGGTGCAACTGATGTCCCTCTCTCCAAAAATGAACTCAATGGGACCGTAATGTTGCAACCACACACTAGTTGACCTGCTGTGAGGAAAAAACGAGTTAGTATATTTCAAACATGAAAAAGGTTATTCTAAAATCATCATGAAAAACCAAAATTCCAAGAGTATCAAACACAAAAAATGCTTACCGAAGAAAGGAAATGTATTGTGCTACGCACCCTCCTCCCGCCCTGTGGTGCAACTGATGTCCCTCTCTCCAAAAATGAACTCAATGGGACCGTAATGTTGCAACCACACACTAGTTGACCTGCTGTGAAGAAAAAACGAGTTAGTATATTTCAAACATGAAAAAGGTCATTTTAAAATCATCATGAAAAACCAAAATTCCAAAAGTATCAAACACAAAAAATGCTTACCGAAGAAAGAAAATGTATTGTGCTACCCACCCTCCTCCCGCCCTGTGGTGCAACTGATGTCCCTCTCTCCAAAAATGAACTCAATGGGACCGTAATGTTGCAACCACACAGTAGTTGACCTGCTGTGAAGAAAAAACGAGTTAGTATATTACAAACATGAAAAAGGTCATTTTAAAATCATCATGAAAAACCAAAATTCCAAAAGTATCAAACACAAAAAATGCTTACCGAAGAAAGAAAATGTATTGTGCTACGCACCCTCCTCCCGCCCTGTGGTGCAACTGATGTCCCTCTCTCCAAAAATGAACTCAATGGGACCGTAATGTTGCAACCACACACTAGTTGACCTGCTGTGAGGAAAAAACGAGTTAGTATATTTCAAACATGAAAAAGGTCATTTTAAAATCATCATGAAAAACCAAAATTCCAAGAGTATCAAACACAAAAAATGCTTACCGAAGAAAGAAAATGTATTGCGCTACCCACCCTCCTCCCGCCCTGTGGTGCAACTGATGTCCCTCTCTCCAAAAATGAACTCAATGGGACCGTAATTTTGCAACCACACACTAGTTGACCTGCTGTGAGGAAAAAACGAGTTAGTATATTTCAAACATGAAAAAGGTCATTTTAAAATCATCATGAAAAACCAAAATTCCAAGAGTATCAAACACAAAAAATGCTTTCCGACGAAAGAAAATGTATTGTGCTACGCACCCTCCTCCCGCCCTGTGGTGCAACTGATGTCCCTCTCTCCAAAAATGAACTCAATGGGACTGTAATGTTGCAACCACACACTAGTTGACCTGCTGTGAAGAAAAAACGAGTTAGTATATTTCAAACATGAAAAAGGTCATTTTAAAATCATCATGAAAAACCAAAATTCCAAAAGTATCAAACACAAAAAATGCTTACCGAAGAAAGAAAATGTATTGTGCTACGCACCCTCCTCCCGCCCTGTGGTGCAACTGATGACCCTCTCTCCAAAAATGAACTCAATGGGACCGTAATGTCGCAACCACACACTAGTTGACCTGCTGTGAAGAAAAAACGAGTTAGTATATTTCAAACATGAAAAAGGTCATTTTAAAATCATCATGAAAAACCAAAATTCCAAAAGTATCAAACACAAAAAATGCTTACCGAAGAAAGAAAATGTATTGTGCTACGCACCCTCCTCCCGCCCTGTGGTGCAACTGACGTCCCTCTCTCCAAAAATTAACTCAATGGGACCGTAATGTTGCAACCACACACTAGTTGACCTGCTGTGAAGAAAAAACGAGTAAGTATATTTCAAACATGAAAAAGGTCATTTTAAAATCATCATGAAAAACCAAAATTCCAAGAGTATCAAACACAAAAAGTGCTTACCGAAGAAAGAAAATGTATTGTGCTACGCGCCCTCCTCCCGCCCTGTGGTGCAACTGATGTCCCTCTCTCCAAAAATGAACTCAATGGGACCGTAATGTTGCAACCACACACTAGTTGACCTGCTGTGAGGAAAAAACGAGTTAGTATATTTCAGACATGAAAAAGGTCATTTTAAAATCATCATGAAAAACCAAAATTCCAAAAGTATCAAACACAAAAAATGCTTACCGAAGAAAGAAAATGTATTGTGCTACCCACCCTCCTCCCGCCCTGTGGTGCAACTGATGTCCCTCTCTCCAAAAATGAACTCAATGGGACCGTAATGTTGCAACCACACACTAGTTGACCTGCTGTGAGGAAAAAACGAGTTAGTATATTTCAAACATGAAACAGGTCATTTTAAAATCATCATGAAAAACCAAAATTCCAAAAGTATCAAACACAAAAAATGCTTACCGAAGAAAGAAAATGTATTGTGCTACGCACCCTCCTCCCGCCCTGTGGTGCAACTGATGTCCCTCTCTCCAAAAATGAACTCAATGGGACCGTAATGTTGCAACCACACACTAGTTGACCTGCTGTGAGGAAAAAACGAGTTAGTATATTTCAAACATGAAAAAGGTCATTTTAAAATCATCATGAAAAACCAAAATTCCAAAAGTATCAAACACAAAAAATGCTTACCGAAGAAAGAAAATGTATTGTGCTACCCACCCTCCTCCCGCCCTGTGGTGCAACTGATGTCCCTCTCTCCAAAAATGAACTCAATGGGACCGTAATGTTGCAACCACACACTAGTTGACCTGCTGTGAGGAAAAAACGAGTTAGTATATTTCAAACATGAAAAAGGTCATTTTAAAATCATCATGAAAAACCAAAATTCCAAAAGTATCAAACACAAAAAATGCTTACCGAAGAAAGAAAATGTATTGTGCTACCCACCCTCCTCCCGCCCTGTGGTGCAACTGATGTCCCTCTCTCCAAAAATGAACTCAATGGGACCGTAATGTTGCAACCACACACTAGTTGACCTGCTGTGAGGAAAAAACGAGTTAGTATATTTCAAACATGAAAAAGGTCATTTTAAAATCATCATGAAAAACCAAAATTCCAAAAGTATCAAACACAAAAAATGCTTACCGAAGAAAGAAAATGTATTGTGCTACCCACCCTCCTCCCGCCCTGTGGTGCAACTGATGTCCCTCTCTCCAAAAATGAACTCAATGGGACCGTAATGTTGCAACCACACACTAGTTGACCTGCTGTGAGGAAAAAACGAGTTAGTATATTTCAAACATGAAAAAGGTCATTTTAAAATCATCATGAAAAACCAAAATTCCAAAAGTATCAAACACAAAAAATGCTTACCGAAGAAAGAAAATGTATTGTGCTACCCACCCTCCTCCCGCCCTGTGGTGCAACTGATGTCCCTCTCTCCAAAAATGAACTCAATGGGACCGTAATGTTGCAACCACACACTAGTTGACCTGCTGTGAGGAAAAAACGAGTTAGTATATTTCAAACATGAAAAAGGTCATTTTAAAATCATCATGAAAAACCAAAATTCCAAAAGTATCAAACACAAAAAATGCTTACCGAAGAAAGAAAATGTATTGTGCTACCCACCCTCCTCCCGCCCTGTGGTGCAACTGATGTCCCTCTCTCCAAAAATGAACTCAATGGGACCGTAATGTTGCAACCACACACTAGTTGACCTGCTGTGAGGAAAAAACGAGTTAGTATATTTCAAACATGAAAAAGGTCATTTTAAAATCATCATGAAAAACCAAAATTCCAAAAGTATCAAACACAAAAAATGCTTACCGAAGAAAGAAAATGTATTGTGCTACCCACCCTCCTCCCGCCCTGTGGTGCAACTGATGTCCCTCTCTCCAAAAATGAACTCAATGGGACCGTAATGTTGCAACCACACACTAGTTGACCTGCTGTGAGGAAAAAACGAGTTAGTATATTTCAAACATGAAAAAGGTCATTTTAAAATCATCATGAAAAACCAAAATTCCAAAAGTATCAAACACAAAAAATGCTTACCGAAGAAAGAAAATGTATTGTGCTACGCACCCTCCTCCCGCCCTGTGGTGCAACTGATGTCCCTCTCTCCAAAAATGAACTCAATGGGACCGTAATGTTGCAACCACACACTAGTTGACCTGCTGTGAGGAAAAAACGAGTTAGTATATTTCAAACATGAAAAAGGTCATTTTAAAATCATCATGAAAAACCAAAATTCCAAAAGTATCAAACACAAAAAATGCTTACCGAAGAAAGAAAATGTATTGTGCTACCCACCCTCCTCCCGCCCTGTGGTGCAACTGATGTCCCTCTCTCCAAAAATGAACTCAATGGGACCGTAATGTTGCAACCACACACTAGTTGACCTGCTGTGAGGAAAAAACGAGTTAGTATATTTCAAACATGAAAAAGGTCATTTTAAAATCATCATGAAAAACCAAAATTCCAAAAGTATCAAACACAAAAAATGCTTACCGAAGAAAGAAAATGTATTGTGCTACGCACCCTCCTCCCGCCCTGTGGTGCAACTGATGACCCTCTCTCCAAAAATGAACTCAATGGGACCGTAATGTCGCAACCACACACTAGTTGACCTGCTGTGAAGAAAAAACGAGTTAGTATATTTCAAACATGAAAAAGGTCATTTTAAAATCATCATGAAAAACCAAAATTCCAAAAGTATCAAACACAAAAAATGCTTACCGAAGAAAGAAAATGTATTGTGCTACGCACCCTCCTCCCGCCCTGTGGTGCAACTGACGTCCCTCTCTCCAAAAATTAACTCAATGGGACCGTAATGTTGCAACCACACACTAGTTGACCTGCTGTGAAGAAAAAACGAGTAAGTATATTTCAAACATGAAAAAGGTCATTTTAAAATCATCATGAAAAACCAAAATTCCAAGAGTATCAAACACAAAAAGTGCTTACCGAAGAAAGAAAATGTATTGTGCTACGCGCCCTCCTCCCGCCCTGTGGTGCAACTGATGTCCCTCTCTCCAAAAATGAACTCAATGGGACCGTAATGTTGCAACCACACACTAGTTGACCTGCTGTGAGGAAAAAACGAGTTAGTATATTTCAGACATGAAAAAGGTCATTTTAAAATCATCATGAAAAACCAAAATTCCAAAAGTATCAAACACAAAAAATGCTTACCGAAGAAAGAAAATGTATTGTGCTACCCACCCTCCTCCCGCCCTGTGGTGCAACTGATGTCCCTCTCTCCAAAAATGAACTCAATGGGACCGTAATGTTGCAACCACACACTAGTTGACCTGCTGTGAGGAAAAAACGAGTTAGTATATTTCAAACATGAAACAGGTCATTTTAAAATCATCATGAAAAACCAAAATTCCAAAAGTATCAAACACAAAAAATGCTTACCGAAGAAAGAAAATGTATTGTGCTACGCACCCTCCTCCCGCCCTGTGGTGCAACTGATGTCCCTCTCTCCAAAAATGAACTCAATGGGACCGTAATGTTGCAACCACACACTAGTTGACCTGCTGTGAGGAAAAAACGAGTTAGTATATTTCAAACATGAAAAAGGTCATTTTAAAATCATCATGAAAAACCAAAATTCCAAAAGTATCAAACACAAAAAATGCTTACCGAAGAAAGAAAATGTATTGTGCTACCCACCCTCCTCCCGCCCTGTGGTGCAACTGATGTCCCTCTCTCCAAAAATGAACTCAATGGGACCGTAATGTTGCAACCACACACTAGTTGACCTGCTGTGAGGAAAAAACGAGTTAGTATATTTCAAACATGAAACAGGTCATTTTAAAATCATCATGAAAAACCAAAATTCCAAAAGTATCAAACACAAAAAATGCTTACCGAAGAAAGAAAATGTATTGTGCTACGCACCCTCCTCCCGCCCTGTGGTGCAACTGATGTCCCTCTCTCCAAAAATGAACTCAATGGGACCGTAATGTTGCAACCACACACTAGTTGACCTGCTGTGAGGAAAAAACGAGTTAGTATATTTCAAACATGAAAAAGGTCATTTTAAAATCATCATGAAAAACCAAAATTCCAAAAGTATCAAACACAAAAAATGCTTACCGAAGAAAGAAAATGTATTGTGCTACCCACCCTCCTCCCGCCCTGTGGTGCAACTGATGTCCCTCTCTCCAAAAATGAACTCAATGGGACTGTAATGTTGCAACCACACACTAGTTGACCTGCTGTGAAGAAAAAACGAGTTAGTATATTTCAAACATGAAAAAGGTCATTTTAAAATCATCATGAAAAACCAAAATTCCAAAAGTATCAAACACAAAAAATGCTTACCGAAGAAAGAAAATGTATTGTGCTACGCACCCTCCTCCCGCCCTGTGGTGCAACTGACGTCCCTCTCTCCAAAAATTAACTCAATGGGACCGTAATGTTGCAACCACACACTAGTTGACCTGCTGTGAAGAAAAAACGAGTAAGTATATTTCAAACATGAAAAAGGTCATTTTAAAATCATCATGAAAAACCAAAATTCCAAGAGTATCAAACACAAAAAGTGCTTACCGAAGAAAGAAAATGTATTGTGCTACGCGCCCTCCTCCCGCCCTGTGGTGCAACTGATGTCCCTCTCTCCAAAAATGAACTCAATGGGACCGTAATGTTGCAACCACACACTAGTTGACCTGCTGTGAAGAAAAAACGAGTTAGTATATTTCAGACATGAAAAAGGTCATTTTAAAATCATCATGAAAAACCAAAATTCCAAAAGTATCAAACACAAAAAATGCTTACCGAAGAAAGAAAATGTATTGTGCTACCCACCCTCCTCCCGCCCTGTGGTGCAACTGATGTCCCTCTCTCCAAAAATGAACTCAATGGGACCGTAATGTTGCAACCACACACTAGTTGACCTGCTGTGAGGAAAAAACGAGTTAGTATATTTCAAACATGAAACAGGTCATTTTAAAATCATCATGAAAAACCAAAATTCCAAAAGTATCAAACACAAAAAATGCTTACCGAAGAAAGAAAATGTATTGTGCTACGCACCCTCCTCCCGCCCTGTGGTGCAACTGATGTCCCTCTCTCCAAAAATGAACTCAATGGGACCGTAATGTTGCAACCACACACTAGTTGACCTGCTGTGAGGAAAAAACGAGTTAGTATATTTCAAACATGAAAAAGGTCATTTTAAAATCATCATGAAAAACCAAAATTCCAAAAGTATCAAACACAAAAAATGCTTACCGAAGAAAGAAAATGTATTGTGCTACCCACCCTCCTCCCGCCCTGTGGTGCAACTGATGTCCCTCTCTCCAAAAATGAACTCAATGGGACCGTAATGTTGCAACCACACACTAGTTGACCTGCTGTGAGGAAAAAACGAGTTAGTATATTTCAAACATGAAACAGGTCATTTTAAAATCATCATGAAAAACCAAAATTCCAAAAGTATCAAACACAAAAAATGCTTACCGAAGAAAGAAAATGTATTGTGCTACCCACCCTCCTCCCGCCCTGTGGTGCAACTGATGTCCCTCTCTCCAAAAATGAACTCAATGGGACCGTAATGTTGCAACCACACACTAGTTGACCTGCTGTGAGGAAAAAACGAGTTAGTATATTTCAAACATGAAACAGGTCATTTTAAAATCATCATGAAAAACCAAAATTCCAAAAGTATCAAACACAAAAAATGCTTACCGAAGAAAGAAAATGTATTGTGCTACCCACCCTCCTCCCGCCCTGTGGTGCAACTGATGTCCCTCTCTCCAAAAATGAACTCAATGGGACCGTAATGTTGCAACCACACACTAGTTGACCTGCTGTGAGGAAAAAACGAGTTAGTATATTTCAAACATGAAACAGGTCATTTTAAAATCATCATGAAAAACCAAAATTCCAAAAGTATCAAACACAAAAAATGCTTACCGAAGAAAGAAAATGTATTGTGCTACCCACCCTCCTCCCGCCCTGTGGTGCAACTGATGTCCCTCTCTCCAAAAATGAACTCAATGGGACCGTAATGTTGCAACCACACACTAGTTGACCTGCTGTGAGGAAAAAACGAGTTAGTATATTTCAAACATGAAAAAGGTCATTTTAAAATCATCATGAAAAACCAAAATTCCAAAAGTATCAAACACAAAAAATGCTTACCGAAGAAAGAAAATGTATTGTGCTACCCACCCTCCTCCCGCCCTGTGGTGCAACTGATGTCCCTCTCTCCAAAAATGAACTCAATGGGACCGTAATGTTGCAACCACACACTAGTTGACCTGCTGTGAGGAAAAAACGAGTTAGTATATTTCAAACATGAAAAAGGTCATTTTAAAATCATCATGAAAAACCAAAATTCCAAAAGTATCAAACACAAAAAATGCTTACCGAAGAAAGAAAATGTATTGTGCTACCCACCCTCCTCCCGCCCTGTGGTGCAACTGATGTCCCTCTCTCCAAAAATGAACTCAATGGGACAGTAATGTTGCAACCACACACTAGTTGACCTGCTGTGAGGAAAAAACGAGTTAGTATATTTCAAACATGAAAAAGGTCATTTTAAAATCATCATGAAAAACCAAAATTCCAAAAGTATCAAACACAAAAAATGCTTACCGAAGAAAGAAAATGTATTGTGCTACCCACCCTCCTCCCGCCCTGTGGTGCAACTGATGTCCCTCTCTCCAAAAATGAACTCAATGGGACCGTAATGTTGCAACCACACACTAGTTGACCTGCTGTGAGGAAAAAACGAGTTAGTATATTTCAAACATGAAAAAGGTCATTTTAAAATCATCATGAAAAACCAAAATTCCAAAAGTATCAAACACAAAAAATGCTTACCGAAGAAAGAAAATGTATTGTGCTACCCACCCTCCTCCCGCCCTGTGGTGCAACTGATGTCCCTCTCTCCAAAAATGAACTCAATGGGACCGTAATGTTGCAACCACACACTAGTTGACCTGCTGTGAGGAAAAAACGAGTTAGTATATTTCAAACATGAAAAAGGTCATTTTAAAATCATCATGAAAAACCAAAATTCCAAAAGTATCAAACACAAAAAATGCTTACCGAAGAAAGAAAATGTATTGTGCTACCCACCCTCCTCCCGCCCTGTGGTGCAACTGATGTCCCTCTCTCCAAAAATGAACTCAATGGGACCGTAATGTTGCAACCACACACTAGTTGACCTGCTGTGAGGAAAAAACGAGTTAGTATATTTCAAACATGAAAAAGGTCATTTTAAAATCATCATGAAAAACCAAAATTCCAAAAGTATCAAACACAAAAAATGCTTACCGAAGAAAGAAAATGTATTGTGCTACCCACCCTCCTCCCGCCCTGTGGTGCAACTGATGTCCCTCTCTCCAAAAATGAACTGAATGGGACCGTAATGTTGCAACCACACACTAGTTGACCTGCTGTGAGGAAAAAACGAGTTAGTATATTTCAAACATGAAAAAGGTCATTTTAAAATCATCATGAAAAACCAAAATTCCAAAAGTATCAAACACAAAAAATGCTTACCGAAGAAAGAAAATGTATTGTGCTACCCACCCTCCTCCCGCCCTGTGGTGCAACTGATGTCCCTCTCTCCAAAAATGAACTCAATGGGACCGTAATGTTGCAACCACACACTAGTTGACCTGCTGTGAGGAAAAAACGAGTTAGTATATTTCAAACATGAAAAAGGTCATTTGAAAATCATCATGAAAAACCAAAATTCCAAAAGTATCAAACACAAAAAATGCTTACCGAAGAAAGAAAATGTATTGTGCTACCCACCCTCCTCCCGCCCTGTGGTGCAACTGATGTCCCTCTCTCCAAAAATGAACTCAATGGGACCGTAATGTTGCAACCACACACTAGTTGACCTGCTGTGAGGAAAAAACGAGTTAGTATATTTCAAACATGAAAAAGGTCATTTTAAAATCATCATGAAAAACCAAAATTCCAAAAGTATCAAACACAAAAAATGCTTACCGAAGAAAGAAAATGTATTGTGCTACCCACCCTCCTCCCGCCCTGTGGTGCAACTGATGTCCCTCTCTCCAAAAATGAACTGAATGGGACCGTAATGTTGCAACCACACACTAGTTGACCTGCTGTGAGGAAAAAACGAGTTAGTATATTTCAAACATGAAAAAGGTCATTTTAAAATCATCATGAAAAACCAAAATTCCAAAAGTATCAAACACAAAAAATGCTTACCGAAGAAAGAAAATGTATTGTGCTACCCACCCTCCTCCCGCCCTGTGGTGCAACTGATGTCCCTCTCTCCAAAAATGAACTCAATGGGACCGTAATGTTGCAACCACACACTAGTTGACCTGCTGTGAGGAAAAAACGAGTTAGTATATTTCAAACATGAAAAAGGTCATTTGAAAATCATCATGAAAAACCAAAATTCCAAAAGTATCAAACACAAAAAATGCTTACCGAAGAAAGAAAATGTATTGTGCTACCCACCCTCCTCCCGCCCTGTGGTGCAACTGATGTCCCTCTCTCCAAAAATGAACTCAATGGGACCGTAATGTTGCAACCACACACTAGTTGACCTGCTGTGAGGAAAAAACGAGTTAGTATATTTCAAACATGAAACAGGTCATTTTAAAATCATCATGAAAAACCAAAATTCCAAAAGTATCAAACACAAAAAATGCTTACCGAAGAAAGAAAATGTATTGTGCTACCCACCCTCCTCCCGCCCTGTGGTGCAACTGATGTCCCTCTCTCCAAAAATGAACTGAATGGGACCGTAATGTTGCAACCACACACTAGTTGACCTGCTGTGAGGAAAAAACGAGTTAGTATATTTCAAACATGAAAAAGGTCATTTTAAAATCATCATGAAAAACCAAAATTCCAAAAGTATCAAACACAAAAAATGCTTACCGAAGAAAGAAAATGTATTGTGCTACCCACCCTCCTCCCGCCCTGTGGTGCAACTGATGTCCCTCTCTCCAAAAATGAACTGAATGGGACCGTAATGTTGCAACCACACACTAGTTGACCTGCTGTGAGGAAAAAACGAGTTAGTATATTTCAAACATGAAAAAGGTCATTTTAAAATCATCATGAAAAACCAAAATTCCAAAAGTATCAAACACAAAAAATGCTTACCGAAGAAAGAAAATGTATTGTGCTACCCACCCTCCTCCCGCCCTGTGGTGCAACTGATGTCCCTCTCTCCAAAAATGAACTGAATGGGACCGTAATGTTGCAACCACACACTAGTTGACCTGCTGTGAGGAAAAAACGAGTTAGTATATTTCAAACATGAAAAAGGTCATTTTAAAATCATCATGAAAAACCAAAATTCCAAAAGTATCAAACACAAAAAATGCTTACCGAAGAAAGAAAATGTATTGTGCTACCCACCCTCCTCCCGCCCTGTGGTGCAACTGATGTCCCTCTCTCCAAAAATGAACTGAATGGGACCGTAATGTTGCAACCACACACTAGTTGACCTGCTGTGAGGAAAAAACGAGTTAGTATATTTCAAACATGAAAAAGGTCATTTTAAAATCATCATGAAAAACCAAAATTCCAAAAGTATCAAACACAAAAAATGCTTACCGAAGAAAGAAAATGTATTGTGCTACCCACCCTCCTCCCGCCCTGTGGTGCAACTGATGTCCCTCTCTCCAAAAATGAACTGAATGGGACCGTAATGTTGCAACCACACACTAGTTGACCTGCTGTGAGGAAAAAACGAGTTAGTATATTTCAAACATGAAAAAGGTCATTTTAAAATCATCATGAAAAACCAAAATTCCAAAAGTATCAAACACAAAAAATGCTTACCGAAGAAAGAAAATGTATTGTGCTACCCACCCTCCTCCCGCCCTGTGGTGCAACTGATGTCCCTCTCTCCAAAAATGAACTCAATGGGACCGTAATGTTGCAACCACACACTAGTTGACCTGCTGTGAGGAAAAAACGAGTTAGTATATTTCAAACATGAAAAAGGTCATTTTAAAATCATCATGAAAAACCAAAATTCCAAAAGTATCAAACACAAAAAATGCTTACCGAAGAAAGAAAATGTATTGTGCTACCCACCCTCCTCCCGCCCTGTGGTGCAACTGATGTCCCTCTCTCCAAAAATGAACTGAATGGGACCGTAATGTTGCAACCACACACTAGTTGACCTGCTGTGAGGAAAAAACGAGTTAGTATATTTCAAACATGAAAAAGGTCATTTGAAAATCATCATGAAAAACCAAAATTCCAAAAGTATCAAACACAAAAAATGCTTACCGAAGAAAGAAAATGTATTGTGCTACCCACCCTCCTCCCGCCCTGTGGTGCAACTGATGTCCCTCTCTCCAAAAATGAACTCAATGGGACCGTAATGTTGCAACCACACACTAGTTGACCTGCTGTGAGGAAAAAACGAGTTAGTATATTTCAAACATGAAAAAGGTCATTTTAAAATCATCATGAAAAACCAAAATTCCAAAAGTATCAAACACAAAAAATGCTTACCGAAGAAAGAAAATGTATTGTGCTACCCACCCTCCTCCCGCCCTGTGGTGCAACTGATGTCCCTCTCTCCAAAAATGAACTGAATGGGACCGTAATGTTGCAACCACACACTAGTTGACCTGCTGTCAGGAAAAAACGAGTTAGTATATTTCAAACATGAAAAAGGTCATTTGAAAATCATCATGAAAAACCAAAATTCCAAAAGTATCAAACACAAAAAATGCTTACCGAAGAAAGAAAATGTATTGTGCTACCCACCCTCCTCCCGCCCTGTGGTGCAACTGATGTCCCTCTCTCCAAAAATGAACTCAATGGGACCGTAATGTTGCAACCACACACTAGTTGACCTGCTGTGAGGAAAAAACGAGTTAGTATATTTCAAACATGAAAAAGGTCATTTTAAAATCATCATGAAAAACCAAAATTCCAAAAGTATCAAACACAAAAAATGCTTACCGAAGAAAGAAAATGTATTGTGCTACCCACCCTCCTCCCGCCCTGTGGTGCAACTGATGTCCCTCTCTCCAAAAATGAACTGAATGGGACCGTAATGTTGCAACCACACACTAGTTGACC
This sequence comes from Schistocerca serialis cubense, assembly GCF_023864345.2. Taxonomy (NCBI): domain Eukaryota; kingdom Metazoa; phylum Arthropoda; class Insecta; order Orthoptera; family Acrididae; genus Schistocerca; species Schistocerca serialis. The sequence continues at coordinate 235,356,457 of NC_064647.1, read as the reverse complement.
TGCTGTGAGGAAAAAACGAGTTAGTATATTTCAAACATGAAAAAGGTCATTTTAAAATCATCATGAAAAACCAAAATTCCAAAAGTATCAAACACAAAAAATGCTTACCGAAGAAAGAAAATGTATTGTGCTACCCACCCTCCTCCCGCCCTGTGGTGCAACTGATGTCCCTCTCTCCAAAAATGAACTCAATGGGACCGTAATGTTGCAACCACACACTAGTTGACCTGCTGTGAGGAAAAAACGAGTTAGTATATTTCAAACATGAAAAAGGTCATTTGAAAATCATCATGAAAAACCAAAATTCCAAAAGTATCAAACACAAAAAATGCTTACCGAAGAAAGAAAATGTATTGTGCTACCCACCCTCCTCCCGCCCTGTGGTGCAACTGATGTCCCTCTCTCCAAAAATGAACTCAATGGGACCGTAATGTTGCAACCACACACTAGTTGACCTGCTGTGAGGAAAAAACGAGTTAGTATATTTCAAACATGAAAAAGGTCATTTTAAAATCATCATGAAAAACCAAAATTCCAAAAGTATCAAACACAAAAAATGCTTACCGAAGAAAGAAAATGTATTGTGCTACCCACCCTCCTCCCGCCCTGTGGTGCAACTGATGTCCCTCTCTCCAAAAATGAACTGAATGGGACCGTAATGTTGCAACCACACACTAGTTGACCTGCTGTGAGGAAAAAACGAGTTAGTATATTTCAAACATGAAAAAGGTCATTTGAAAATCATCATGAAAAACCAAAATTCCAAAAGTATCAAACACAAAAAATGCTTACCGAAGAAAGAAAATGTATTGTGCTACCCACCCTCCTCCCGCCCTGTGGTGCAACTGATGTCCCTCTCTCCAAAAATGAACTCAATGGGACCGTAATGTTGCAACCACACACTAGTTGACCTGCTGTGAGGAAAAAACGAGTTAGTATATTTCAAACATGAAAAAGGTCATTTTAAAATCATCATGAAAAACCAAAATTCCAAAAGTATCAAACACAAAAAATGCTTACCGAAGAAAGAAAATGTATTGTGCTACCCACCCTCCTCCCGCCCTGTGGTGCAACTGATGTCCCTCTCTCCAAAAATGAACTCAATGGGACCGTAATGTTGCAACCACACACTAGTTGACCTGCTGTGAGGAAAAAACGAGTTAGTATATTTCAAACATGAAAAAGGTCATTTTAAAATCATCATGAAAAACCAAAATTCCAAAAGTATCAAACACAAAAAATGCTTACCGAAGAAAGAAAATGTATTGTGCTACCCACCCTCCTCCCGCCCTGTGGTGCAACTGATGTCCCTCTCTCCAAAAATGAACTCAATGGGACCGTAATGTTGCAACCACACACTAGTTGACCTGCTGTGAGGAAAAAACGAGTTAGTATATTTCAAACATGAAAAAGGTCATTTTAAAATCATCATGAAAAACCAAAATTCCAAAAGTATCAAACACAAAAAATGCTTACCGAAGAAAGAAAATGTATTGTGCTACCCACCCTCCTCCCGCCCTGTGGTGCAACTGATGTCCCTCTCTCCAAAAATGAACTCAATGGGACCGTAATGTTGCAACCACACACTAGTTGACCTGCTGTGAGGAAAAAACGAGTTAGTATATTTCAAACATGAAAAAGGTCATTTTAAAATCATCATGAAAAACCAAAATTCCAAAAGTATCAAACACAAAAAATGCTTACCGAAGAAAGAAAATGTATTGTGCTACCCACCCTCCTCCCGCCCTGTGGTGCAACTGATGTCCCTCTCTCCAAAAATGAACTGAATGGGACCGTAATGTTGCAACCACACACTAGTTGACCTGCTGTGAGGAAAAAACGAGTTAGTATATTTCAAACATGAAAAAGGTCATTTTAAAATCATCATGAAAAACCAAAATTCCAAAAGTATCAAACACAAAAAATGCTTACCGAAGAAAGAAAATGTATTGTGCTACCCACCCTCCTCCCGCCCTGTGGTGCAACTGATGTCCCTCTCTCCAAAAATGAACTCAATGGGACCGTAATGTTGCAACCACACACTAGTTGACCTGCTGTGAGGAAAAAACGAGTTAGTATATTTCAAACATGAAAAAGGTCATTTTAAAATCATCATGAAAAACCAAAATTCCAAAAGTATCAAACACAAAAAATGCTTACCGAAGAAAGAAAATGTATTGTGCTACCCACCCTCCTCCCGCCCTGTGGTGCAACTGATGTCCCTCTCTCCAAAAATGAACTCAATGGGACCGTAATGTTGCAACCACACACTAGTTGACCTGCTGTGAGGAAAAAACGAGTTAGTATATTTCAAACATGAAAAAGGTCATTTTAAAATCATCATGAAAAACCAAAATTCCAAAAGTATCAAACACAAAAAATGCTTACCGAAGAAAGAAAATGTATTGTGCTACCCACCCTCCTCCCGCCCTGTGGTGCAACTGATGTCCCTCTCTCCAAAAATGAACTGAATGGGACCGTAATGTTGCAACCACACACTAGTTGACCTGCTGTGAGGAAAAAACGAGTTAGTATATTTCAAACATGAAAAAGGTCATTTTAAAATCATCATGAAAAACCAAAATTCCAAAAGTATCAAACACAAAAAATGCTTACCGAAGAAAGAAAATGTATTGTGCTACCCACCCTCCTCCCGCCCTGTGGTGCAACTGATGTCCCTCTCTCCAAAAATGAACTCAATGGGACCGTAATGTTGCAACCACACACTAGTTGACCTGCTGTGAGGAAAAAACGAGTTAGTATATTTCAAACATGAAAAAGGTCATTTGAAAATCATCATGAAAAACCAAAATTCCAAAAGTATCAAACACAAAAAATGCTTACCGAAGAAAAAATGTATTGTGCTACCCACCCTCCTCCCGCCCTGTGGTGCAACTGATGTCCCTCTCTCCAAAAATGAACTCAATGGGACCGTAATGTTGCAACCACACACTAGTTGACCTGCTGTGAGGAAAAAACGAGTTAGTATATTTCAAACATGAAACAGGTCATTTTAAAATCATCATGAAAAACCAAAATTCCAAAAGTATCAAACACAAAAAATGCTTACCGAAGAAAGAAAATGTATTGTGCTACCCACCCTCCTCCCGCCCTGTGGTGCAACTGATGTCCCTCTCTCCAAAAATGAACTGAATGGGACCGTAATGTTGCAACCACACACTAGTTGACCTGCTGTGAGGAAAAAACGAGTTAGTATATTTCAAACATGAAAAAGGTCATTTGAAAATCATCATGAAAAACCAAAATTCCAAAAGTATCAAACACAAAAAATGCTTACCGAAGAAAGAAAATGTATTGTGCTACCCACCCTCCTCCCGCCCTGTGGTGCAACTGATGTCCCTCTCTCCAAAAATGAACTCAATGGGACCGTAATGTTGCAACCACACACTAGTTGACCTGCTGTGAGGAAAAAACGAGTTAGTATATTTCAAACATGAAAAAGGTCATTTTAAAATCATCATGAAAAACCAAAATTCCAAAAGTATCAAACACAAAAAATGCTTACCGAAGAAAGAAAATGTATTGTGCTACCCACCCTCCTCCCGCCCTGTGGTGCAACTGATGTCCCTCTCTCCAAAAATGAACTGAATGGGACCGTAATGTTGCAACCACACACTAGTTGACCTGCTGTGAGGAAAAAACGAGTTAGTATATTTCAAACATGAAAAAGGTCATTTTAAAATCATCATGAAAAACCAAAATTCCAAAAGTATCAAACACAAAAAAATGCTTACCGAAGAAAGAAAATGTATTGTGCTACCCACCCTCCTCCCGCCCTGTGGTGCAACTGATGTCCCTCTCTCCAAAAATGAACTCAATGGGACCGTAATGTTGCAACCACACACTAGTTGACCTGCTGTGAGGAAAAAACGAGTTAGTATATTTCAAACATGAAAAAGGTCATTTTAAAATCATCATGAAAAACCAAAATTCCAAAAGTATCAAACACAAAAAATGCTTACCGAAGAAAGAAAATGTATTGTGCTACCCACCCTCCTCCCGCCCTGTGGTGCAACTGATGTCCCTCTCTCCAAAAATGAACTGAATGGGACCGTAATGTTGCAACCACACACTAGTTGACCTGCTGTGAGGAAAAAAACGAGTTAGTATATTTCAAACATGAAAAAGGTCATTTTAAAATCATCATGAAAAACCAAAATTCCAAAAGTATCAAACACAAAAAATGCTTACCGAAGAAAGAAAATGTATTGTGCTACCCACCCTCCTCCCGCCCTGTGGTGCAACTGATGTCCCTCTCTCCAAAAATGAACTGAATGGGACCGTAATGTTGCAACCACACACTAGTTGACCTGCTGTGAGGAAAAAACGAGTTAGTATATTTCAAACATGAAAAAGGTCATTTGAAAATCATCATGAAAAACCAAAATTCCAAAAGTATCAAACACAAAAAATGCTTACCGAAGAAAGAAAATGTATTGTGCTACCCACCCTCCTCCCGCCCTGTGGTGCAACTGATGTCCCTCTCTCCAAAAATGAACTCAATGGGACCGTAATGTTGCAACCACACACTAGTTGACCTGCTGTGAGGAAAAAACGAGTTAGTATATTTCAAACATGAAAAAGGTCATTTTAAAATCATCATGAAAAACCAAAATTCCAAAAGTATCAAACACAAAAAATGCTTACCGAAGAAAGAAAATGTATTGTGCTACCCACCCTCCTCCCGCCCTGTGGTGCAACTGATGTCCCTCTCTCCAAAAATGAACTGAATGGGACCGTAATGTTGCAACCACACACTAGTTGACCTGCTGTGAGGAAAAAACGAGTTAGTATATTTCAAACATGAAAAAGGTCATTTTAAAATCATCATGAAAAACCAAAATTCCAAAAGTATCAAACACAAAAAATGCTTACCGAAGAAAGAAAATGTATTGTGCTACCCACCCTCCTCCCGCCCTGTGGTGCAACTGATGTCCCTCTCTCCAAAAATGAACTCAATGGGACCGTAATGTTGCAACCACACACTAGTTGACCTGCTGTGAGGAAAAAACGAGTTAGTATATTTCAAACATGAAACAGGTCATTTTAAAATCATCATGAAAAACCAAAATTCCAAAAGTATCAAACACAAAAAATGCTTACCGAAGAAAGAAAATGTATTGTGCTACCCACCCTCCTCCCGCCCTGTGGTGCAACTGATGTCCCTCTCTCCAAAAATGAACTCAATGGGACCGTAATGTTGCAACCACACACTAGTTGACCTGCTGTGAGGAAAAAACGAGTTAGTATATTTCAAACATGAAACAGGTCATTTTAAAATCATCATGAAAAACCAAAATTCCAAAAGTATCAAACACAAAAAATGCTTACCGAAGAAAGAAAATGTATTGTGCTACCCACCCTCCTCCCGCCCTGTGGTGCAACTGATGTCCCTCTCTCCAAAAATGAACTCAATGGGACCGTAATGTTGCAACCACACACTAGTTGACCTGCTGTGAGGAAAAAACGAGTTAGTATATTTCAAACATGAAAAAGGTCATTTTAAAATCATCATGAAAAACCAAAATTCCAAAAGTATCAAACACAAAAAATGCTTACCGAAGAAAGAAAATGTATTGTGCTACCCACCCTCCTCCCGCCCTGTGGTGCAACTGATGTCCCTCTCTCCAAAAATGAACTCAATGGGACCGTAATGTTGCAACCACACACTAGTTGACCTGCTGTGAGGAAAAAACGAGTTAGTATATTTCAAACATGAAAAAGGTCATTTTAAAATCATCATGAAAAACCAAAATTCCAAAAGTATCAAACACAAAAAATGCTTACCGAAGAAAGAAAATGTATTGTGCTACCCACCCTCCTCCCGCCCTGTGGTGCAACTGATGTCCCTCTCTCCAAAAATGAACTCAATGGGACCGTAATGTTGCAACCACACACTAGTTGACCTGCTGTGAGGAAAAAACGAGTTAGTATATTTCAAACATGAAACAGGTCATTTTAAAATCATCATGAAAAACCAAAATTCCAAAAGTATCAAACACAAAAAATGCTTACCGAAGAAAGAAAATGTATTGTGCTACCCACCCTCCTCCCGCCCTGTGGTGCAACTGATGTCCCTCTCTCCAAAAATGAACTCAATGGGACCGTAATGTTGCAACCACACACTAGTTGACCTGCTGTGAAGAAAAAACGAGTTAGTATATTTCAAACATGAAACAGGTCATTTTAAAATCATCATGAAAAACCAAAATTCCAAAAGTATCAAACACAAAAAATGCTTACCGAAGAAAGAAAATGTATTGTGCTACCCACCCTCCTCCCGCCCTGTGGTGCAACTGATGTCCCTCTCTCCAAAAATGAACTCAATGGGACCGTAATGTTGCAACCACACACTAGTTGACCTGCTGTGAAGAAAAAACGAGTTAGTATATTTCAAACATGAAACAGGTCATTTTAAAATCATCATGAAAAACCAAAATTCCAAAAGTATCAAACACAAAAAATGCTTACCGAAGAAAGAAAATGTATTGTGCTACCCACCCTCCTCCCGCCCTGTGGTGCAACTGATGTCCCTCTCTCCAAAAATGAACTCAATGGGACCGTAATGTTGCAACCACACACTAGTTGACCTGCTGTGAGGAAAAAACGAGTTAGTATATTTCAAACATGAAACAGGTCATTTTAAAATCATCATGAAAAACCAAAATTCCAAAAGTATCAAACACAAAAAATGCTTACCGAAGAAAGAAAATGTATTGTGCTACCCACCCTCCTCCCGCCCTGTGGTGCAACTGATGTCCCTCTCTCCAAAAATGAACTGAATGGGACCGTAATGTTGCAACCACACACTAGTTGACCTGCTGTGAGGAAAAAACGAGTTAGTATATTTCAAACATGAAACAGGTCATTTTAAAATCATCATGAAAAACCAAAATTCCAAAAGTATCAAACACAAAAAATGCTTACCGAAGAAAGAAAATGTATTGTGCTACCCACCCTCCTCCCGCCCTGTGGTGCAACTGATGTCCCTCTCTCCAAAAATGAACTCAATGGGACCGTAATGTTGCAACCACACACTAGTTGACCTGCTGTGAGGAAAAAACGAGTTAGTATATTTCAAACATGAAACAGGTCATTTTAAAATCATCATGAAAAACCAAAATTCCAAAAGTATCAAACACAAAAAATGCTTACCGAAGAAAGAAAATGTATTGTGCTACCCACCCTCCTCCCGCCCTGTGGTGCAACTGATGTCCCTCTCTCCAAAAATGAACTCAATGGGACCGTAATGTTGCAACCACACACTAGTTGACCTGCTGTGAGGAAAAAACGAGTTAGTATATTTCAAACATGAAACAGGTCATTTTAAAATCATCATGAAAAACCAAAATTCCAAAAGTATCAAACACAAAAAATGCTTACCGAAGAAAGAAAATGTATTGTGCTACCCACCCTCCTCCCGCCCTGTGGTGCAACTGATGTCCCTCTCTCCAAAAATGAACTCAATGGGACCGTAATGTTGCAACCACACACTAGTTGACCTGCTGTGAGGAAAAAACGAGTTAGTATATTTCAAACATGAAACAGGTCATTTTAAAATCATCATGAAAAACCAAAATTCCAAAAGTATCAAACACAAAAAATGCTTACCGAAGAAAGAAAATGTATTGTGCTACCCACCCTCCTCCCGCCCTGTGGTGCAACTGATGTCCCTCTCTCCAAAAATGAACTCAATGGGACCGTAATGTTGCAACCACACACTAGTTGACCTGCTGTGAGGAAAAAACGAGTTAGTATATTTCAAACATGAAACAGGTCATTTTAAAATCATCATGAAAAACCAAAATTCCAAAAGTATCAAACACAAAAAATGCTTACCGAAGAAAGAAAATGTATTGTGCTACCCACCCTCCTCCCGCCCTGTGGTGCAACTGATGTCCCTCTCTCCAAAAATGAACTCAATGGGACCGTAATGTTGCAACCACACACTAGTTGACCTGCTGTGAGGAAAAAACGAGTTAGTATATTTCAAACATGAAAAAGGTCATTTTAAAATCATCATGAAAAACGAAAATTCCAAGAGTATCAAACACAAAAAATGCTTACCGAAGAAAGAAAATGTATTGTGCTACGCACCCTCCTCCCGCCCTGTGGTGCAACTGATGTCCCTCTCTCCAAAAATGAACTCAGTGGGACCGTAATGTTGCAACCACACACTAGTTGACCTGCTGTGAAGAAAAAACGAGTTAGTATATTTCAAACATGAAAAAGGTCATTTTAAAATCATCATGAAATACCAAAATTCCAAAAGTATCAAACACAAAAAATGCTTACCGAAGAAAGAAAATGTATTGTGCTACGCACCCTCCTCCCGCCCTGTGGTGCAACTGATGTCCCTCTCTCCAAAAATGAACTCAATGGGACCGTAATGTTGCAACCACACACTAGCTGACCTGCTGTGAAGAAAAAACGAGTTAGTATATTTCAAACATGAAAAAGGTCATTTTAAAATCATCATGAAAAACCAAAATTCCAAAAGTATCAAACACAAAAAATGCTTACCGAAGAAAGAAAGTGTATTGTGCTACGCACCCTCCTCCCGCCCTGTGGTGCAACTGATGTCCCTCTCTCCAAAAATGAACTCAATGGGACCGTAATGTTGCAACCACACACTAGTTGACCTGCTGTGAGGAAAAAACGAGTTAGTATATTTCAAACATGAAAAAGGTCCTTTTAAAAACATCATGAAAAACCAAAATTCCAAAAGTATCAAACACAAAAAATGCTTACCGAAGAAAGAAAATGTATTGTGCTACCCACCCTCCTCCCGCCCTGTGGTGCAACTGATGTCCCTCTCTTAAAAAATGAACTCAATGGGACCGTAATGTTGCAACCACACACTAGTTGACCTGCTGTGAAGAAAAAACGAGTTAGTATATTTCAAACATGAAAAAGGTCATTTTAAAATCATCATGAAATACCAAAATTCCAAAAGTATCAAACACAAAAAATGCTTACCGAAGAAAGAAAATGTATTGTGCTACGCACCCTCCTCCCGCCCTGTGGTGCAACTGATGTCCCTCTCTCCAAAAATGAACTCAATGGGACCGTAATGTTGCAACCACACACTAGTTGACCTGCTGTGAAGAAAAAACGAGTTAGTATATTTCAAACATGAAAAAGGTCATTTTAAAATCATCATGAAAAACCAAAATTCCAAGAGTATCAAACACAAAAAATGCTTACCGAAGAAAGAAAATGTATTGTGCTACGCACCCTCCTCCCGCCCTGTGGTGCAACTGATGTCCCTCTCTCCAAAAATGAACTCAATGGGACCGTAATGTTGCAACCACACACTAGTTGACCTGCTGTGAGGAAAAAACGAGTTAGTATATTTCAAACATGAAAAAGGTCATTTTAAAATCATCATGAAATACCAAAATTCCAAAAGTATCAAACACAAAAAATGCTTACCGAAGAAAGAAAATGTATTGTGCTACGCACCCTCCTCCCGCCCTGTGGTGCAACTGATGTCCCTCTCTCCAAAAATGAACTCAATGGGACCGTAATGTTGCAACCACACACTAGCTGACCTGCTGTGAAGAAAAAACGAGTTAGTATATTTCAAACATGAAAAAGGTCATTTTAAAATCATCATGAAAAACCAAAATTCCAAAAGTATCAAACACAAAAAATGCTTACCGAAGAAAGAAAGTGTATTGTGCTACGCACCCTCCTCCCGCCCTGTGGTGCAACTGATGTCCCTCTCTCCAAAAATGAACTCAATGGGACCGTAATGTTGCAACCACACACTAGTTGACCTGCTGTGAGGAAAAAACGAGTTAGTATATTTCAAACATGAAAAAGGTCCTTTTAAAAACATCATGAAAAACCAAAATTCCAAAAGTATCAAACACAAAAAATGCTTACCGAAGAAAGAAAATGTATTGTGCTACCCACCCTCCTCCCGCCCTGTGGTGCAACTGATGTCCCTCTCTTAAAAAATGAACTCAATGGGACCGTAATGTTGCAACCACACACTAGCTGACCTGCTGTGAAGAAAAAACGAGTTAGTATATTTCAAACATGAAAAAGGTCATTTTAAAATCATCATGAAATACCAAAATTCCAAAAGTATCAAACACAAAAAATGCTTACCGAAGAAAGAAAATGTATTGTGCTACGCACCCTCCTCCCGCCCTGTGGTGCAACTGATGTCCCTCTCTCCAAAAATGAACTCAATGGGACCGTAATGTTGCAACCACACACTAGTTGACCTGCTGTGAAGAAAAAACGAGTTAGTATATTTCAAACATGAAAAAGGTCATTTTAAAATCATCATGAAAAACCAAAATTCCAAGAGTATCAAACACAAAAAATGCTTACCGAAGAAAGAAAATTTATTGTGCTACGCACCCTCCTCCCGCCCTGTGGTGCAACTGATGTCCCTCTCTCCAAAAATGAACTCAATGGGACCGTAATGTTGCAACCACACACTAGTTGACCTGCTGTGAGGAAAAAACGAGTTAGTATATTTCAAACATGAAAAAGGTCCTTTTAAAAACATCATGAAAAACCAAAATTCCAAAAGTATCAAACACAAAAAATGCTTACCGAAGAAAGAAAATGTATTGTGCTACCCACCCTCCTCCCGCCCTGTGGTGCAACTGATGTACCTCTCTCCAAAAATGAACTCAATGGGACCGTAATGTTGCAACCACACATTAGTTGACCTGCTGTGAAGAAAAAACGAGTTAGTATATTTCAAACATGAAAAAAGTCATTTTAAAATCATCATGAAAAACCAAAATTCCAAAAGTATCAAACACAAAAAATGCTTACCGAAGAAAGAAAATGTAGTGTGCTACCCACCCTCCTCCCGCCCTGTGGTGCAACTGATGTCCCTCTCTCCAAAAATGAACTCAATGGGACCGTAATGTTGCAACCACACATTAGTTGACCTGCTGTGAGGAAAAAACGAGTTAGTATATTTCAAACATGAAAAAGGTCATTTTAAAATCATCATGAAAAACCAAAATTCCAAAAGTATCAAACACAAAAAATGCTTACCGAAGAAAGAAAATGTATTGTGCTACCCACCCTCCTCCCGCCCTGTGGTGCAACTGATGTCCCTCTCTCCAAAAATGAACTCAATGGGACCGTAATGTTGCAACCACACACTAGTTGACCTGCTGTGAGGAAAAAACGAGTTAGTATATTTCAAACATGAAAAAGGTCATTTTAAAATCATCATGAAAAACCAAAATTCCAAAAGTATCAAACACAAAAAATGCTTACCGAAGAAAGAAAATGTATTGTGCTACCCACCCTCCTCCCGCCCTGTGGTGCAACTGATGTCCCTCTCTCCAAAAATGAACTCAATGGGACCGTAACGTTGCAACCACACACTAGTTGACCTGCTGTGAGGAAAAAACGAGTTAGTATATTTCAAACATGAAAAAGGTCATTTTAAAATCATCATGAAAAACCAAAATTCCAAGAGTATCAAACAAAAAAAATGCCTACCGAAGAAAGAAAATGTATTGTGCTACCAACCCTCCTCCCGCCCTGTGGTGCAACTGATGTCCCTCTCTCCAAAAATGAACTCAATGGGACCGTAATGTTGCAACCACACACTAGTTGACCTGCTGTGAGGAAAAAACGAGTTAGTATATTTCAAACATGAAAAAGGTCATTTTAAAATCATCATGAAAAACCAAAATTCCAAAAGTATCAAACACAAAAAATGCTTACCGAAGAAAGAAAATGTATTGTGCTACCCACCCTCCTCCCGCCCTGTGGTGCAACTGATGTCCCTCTCTCCAAAAATGAACTCAATGGGACCGTAATGTTGCAACCACACACTAGTTGACCTGCTGTGAGGAAAAAACGAGTTAGTATATTTCAAACATGAAAAAGGTCATTTTAAAATCATCATGAAAAACCAAAATTCCAAAAGTATCAAACACAAAAAATGCTTACCGAAGAAAGAAAATGTATTGTGCTACCCACCCTCCTCCCGCCCTGTGGTGCAACTGATGTCCCTCTCTCCAAAAATGAACTCAATGGGACCGTAATGTTACAACCACACACTAGTTGACCTGCTGTGAGGAAAAAACGAGTTAGTATATTTCAAACATGAAAAAGGTCCTTTTAAAAACATCATGAAAAACCAAAATTCCAAAAGTATCAAACACAAAAAATGCTTACCGAAGAAAGAAAATGTATTGTGCTACCCACCCTCCTCCCGCCCTGTGGTGCAACTGATGTCCCTCTCTCCAAAAATGAACTCAATGGGACCGTAATGTTGCAACCACACATTAGTTGACCTGCTGTGAAGAAAAAACGAGTTAGTATATTTCAAACATGAAAAAAGTCATTTTAAAATCATCATGAAAAACCAAAATTCCAAAAGTATCAAACACAAAAAATGCTTACCGAAGAAAGAAAATGTATTGTGCTACCCACCCTCCTCCCGCCCTGTGGTGCAACTGATGTCCCTCTCTCCAAAAATGAACTCAATGGGACCGTAATGTTGCAACCACACACTAGTTGACCTGCTGTGAGGAAAAAACGAGTTAGTATATTTCAAACATGAAAAAGGTCATTTTAAAATCATCATGAAAAACCAAAATTCCAAGAGTATCAAACAAAAAAAATGCTTACCGAAGAAAGAAAATGTATTGTGCTACCCACCCTCCTCCCGCCCTGTGGTGCAACTGATGTCCCTCTCTCCAAAAATGAACTCAATGGGACCGTAATGTTGCAACCACACACTATTTGACCTGCTGTGAGGAAATAACGAGTTAGTATATTTCAAACATGAAAAAGGTCATTTTAAAATCATCATGAAAAACCAAAATTCCAAGAGTATCAAACAAAAAAAATGCTTACCGAAGAAAGAAAATGTATTGTGCTACCCACCCTCCTCCCGCCCTGTGGTGCAACTGATGTCCCTCTCTCCAAAAATGAACTCAATGGGACCGTAATGTTGCAACCACACACTATTTGACCTGCTGTGAGGAAAAAACGAGTTAGTATATTTCAAACATGAAAAAGGTCATTTTAAAATCATCATGAAAAACCAAAATTCGAAGAGTATCAAACAAAAAAAATGCTTACCGAAGAAAGAAAATGTATTGTGCTACCCACCCTCCTCCCGCCCTGTGGTGCAACTGATGTCCCTCTCTCCAAAAATGAACTCAATGGGACCGTAATGTTGCAACCACACACTAGTTGACCTGCTGTGAGGAAAAAACGAGTTAGTATATTTCAAACATGAAAAAGGTCATTTTAAAATCATCATGAAAAACCAAAATTCCAAAAGTATCAAACACAAAAAATGTTTACCGAAGAAAGAAAATCTATTGTGCTACCCACCCTCCTCCCGCCCTGTGGTGCAACTGATGTCCCTCTCTCCAAAAATGAACTCAATGAGACCGTAATGTTGCAACCACACACTAGTTGACCTGCTGTGAGGAAAAAACGAGTTAGTATATTTCAAACATGAAAAAGGTCATTTTAAAATCATCATGAAAAACCAAAATTCCAAGAGTAGCAAACAAAAAAAATGCCTACCGAAGAAAGAAAATGTATTGTGCTACCCACCCTCCTCCCGCCCTGTGGTGCAACTGATGTCCCTCTCTCCAAAAATGAACTCAATGGGACCGTAATGTTGCAACCACACACTAGTTGACCTGCTGTGAGGAAAAAACGAGTTAGTATATTTCAAACATGAAAAAGGTCATTTTAAAATCATCATGAAAAACCAAAATTCCAAAAGTATCAAACACAAAAAATGCTTACCGAAGAAAGAAAATGTATTGTGCTACCCACCCTCCTCCCGCCCTGTGGTGCAACTGATGTCCCTCTCTCCAAAAATGAACTCAATGGGACCGTAACGTTGCAACCACACACTAGTTGACCTGCTGTGAGGAAAAAACGAGTTAGTATATTTCAAACATGAAAAAGGTCATTTTAAAATCATCATGAAAAACCAAAATTCCAAGAGTATCAAACAAAAAAAATGCCTACCGAAGAAAGAAAATGTATTGTGCTACCAACCCTCCTCCCGCCCTGTGGTGCAACTGATGTCCCTCTCTCCAAAAATGAACTCAATGGGACCGTAATGTTGCAACCACACACTAGTTGACCTGCTGTGAGGAAAAAACGAGTTAGTATATTTCAAACATGAAAAAGGTCATTTTAAAATCATCATGAAAAACCAAAATTCCAAAAGTATCAAACACAAAAAATGCTTACCGAAGAAAGAAAAATGTATTGTGCTACCCACCCTCCTCCCGCCCTGTGGTGCAACTGATGTCCCTCTCTCCAAAAATGAACTCAATGGGACCGTAATGTTGCAACCACACACTAGTTGACCTGCTGTGAGGAAAAAACGAGTTAGTATATTTCAAACATGAAAAAGGTCATTTTAAAATCATCATGAAAAACCAAAATTCCAAGAGTATCAAACAAAAAAAATGCCTACCGAAGAAAGAAAATGTATTGTGCTACCCACCCTCCTCCCGCCCTGTGGTGCAACTGATGTCCCTCTCTCCAAAAATGAACTCAATGGGACCGTAATGTTGCAACCACACACTAGTTGACCTGCTGTGAGGAAAAAACGAGTTAGTATATTTCAAACATGAAAAAGGTCATTTTAAAATCATCATGAAAAACCAAAATTCCAAGAGTATCAAACAAAAAAAATGCTTACCGAAGAAAGAAAATGTATTGTGCTACCCACCCTTCTCCCGCCCTGTGGTGCAACTGATGTCCCTCTCTCCAAAAATGAACTCAATGGGACCGTAATGTTGCAACCACACACTAGTTGACCTGCTGTGAGGAAAAAACGAGTTAGTATATTTCAAACATGAAAAAGGTCATTTTAAAATCATCATGAAAAACCAAAATTCCAAGAGTATCAAACAAAAAAAATGCTTACCGAAGAAAGAAAATGTATTGTGCTACCCACCCTCCTCCCGCCCTGTGGTGCAACTGATGTCCCTCTCTCCAAAAATGAACTCAATGGGACCGTAATGTTGCAACCACACACTAGTTGACCTGCTGTGAGGAAAAAACGAGTTAGTATATTTCAAACATGAAAAAGGTCATTTTAAAATCATCATGAAAAACCAAAATTCCAAAACTATCAAACACAAAAAATGTTTACCGAAGAAAGAAAATGTATTGTGCTACCCACCCTCCTCCCGCCCTGTGGTGCAACTGATGTCCCTCTCTCCAAAAATGAACTCAATGGGACCGTAATGTTGCAACCACACACTAGTTGACCTGCTGTGAGGAAAAAACGAGTTAGTATATTTCAAACATGAAAAAGGTCATTTTAAAATCATCATGAAAAACCAAAATTCCAAGAGTATCAAACAAAAAAAATGCCTACCGAAGAAAGAAAATGTATTGTGCTACCAACCCTCCTCCCGCCCTGTGGTGCAACTGATGTCCCTCTCTCCAAAAATGAACTCAATGGGACCGTAATGTTGCAACCACACACTAGTTGACCTGCTGTGAGGAAAAAACGAGTTAGTATATTTCAAACATGAAAAAGGTCATTTTAAAATCATCATGAAAAACCAAAATTCCAAGAGTATCAAACAAAAAAAATGCCTACCGAAGAAAGAAAATGTATTGTGCTACCAACCCTCCTCCCGCCCTGTGGTGCAACTGATGTCCCTCTCTCCAAAAATGAACTCAATGGGACCGTAATGTTGCAACCACACACTAGTTGACCTGCTGTGAGGAAAAAACGAGTTAGTATATTTCAAACATGAAAAAGGTCATTTTAAAATCATCATGAAAAACCAAAATTCCAAGAGTATCAAACAAAAAAAATGCCTACCGAAGAAAGAAAATGTATTGTGCTACCAACCCTCCTCCCGCCCTGTGGTGCAACTGATGTCCCTCTCTCCAAAAATGAACTCAATGGGACCGTAATGTTGCAACCACACACTAGTTGACCTGCTGTGAGGAAAAAACGAGTTAGTATATTTCAAACATGAAAAAGGTCATTTTAAAATCATCATGAAAAACCAAAATTCCAAAAGTATCAAACACAAAAAATGCTTACCGAAGAAAGAAAAATGTATTGTGCTACCCACCCTCCTCCCGCCCTGTGGTGCAACTGATGTCCCTCTCTCCAAAAATGAACTCAATGGGACCGTAATGTTGCAACCACACACTAGTTGACCTGCTGTGAGGAAAAAACGAGTTAGTATATTTCAAACATGAAAAAGGTCATTTTAAAATCATCATGAAAAACCAAAATTCCAAGAGTATCAAACAAAAAAAATGCCTACCGAAGAAAGAAAATGTATTGTGCTACCAACCCTCCTCCCGCCCTGTGGTGCAACTGATGTCCCTCTCTCCAAAAATGAACTCAATGGGACCGTAATGTTGCAACCACACACTAGTTGACCTGCTGTGAGGAAAAAACGAGTTAGTATATTTCAAACATGAAAAAGGTCATTTTAAAATCATCATGAAAAACCAAAATTCCAAGAGTATCAAACAAAAAAAATGCCTACCGAAGAAAGAAAATGTATTGTGCTACCAACCCTCCTCCCGCCCTGTGGTGCAACTGATGTCCCTCTCTCCAAAAATGAACTCAATGGGACCGTAATGTTGCAACCACACACTAGTTGACCTGCTGTGAGGAAAAAACGAGTTAGTATATTTCAAACATGAAAAAGGTCATTTTAAAATCATCATGAAAAACCAAAATTCCAAGAGTATCAAACAAAAAAAATGCCTACCGAAGAAAGAAAATGTATTGTGCTACCAACCCTCCTCCCGCCCTGTGGTGCAACTGATGTCCCTCTCTCCAAAAATGAACTCAATGGGACCGTAATGTTGCAACCACACACTAGTTGACCTGCTGTGAGGAAAAAACGAGTTAGTATATTTCAAACATGAAAAAGGTCATTTTAAAATCATCATGAAAAACCAAAATTCCAAAACTATCAAACACAAAAAATGCTTACCGAAGAAAGAAAATGTATTGTGCTACCCACCCTCCTCCCGCCCTGTGGTGCAACTGATGTCCCTCTCTCCAAAAATGAACTCAATGGGACCGTAATGTTGCAACCACACACTAGTTGACCTGCTGTGAGGAAAAAACGAGTTAGTATATTTCAAACATGAAAAAGGTCATTTTAAAATCATCATGAAAAACCAAAATTCCAAGAGTATCAAACAAAAAAAATGCCTACCGAAGAAAGAAAATGTATTGTGCTACCAACCCTCCTCCCGCCCTGTGGTGCAACTGATGTCCCTCTCTCCAAAAATGAACTCAATGGGACCGTAATGTTGCAACCACACACTAGTTGACCTGCTGTGAGGAAAAAACGAGTTAGTATATTTCAAACATGAAAAAGGTCATTTTAAAATCATCATGAAAAACCAAAATTCCAAAAGTATCAAACACAAAAAATGCTTACCGAAGAAAGAAAAATGTATTGTGCTACCCACCCTCCTCCCGCCCTGTGGTGCAACTGATGTCCCTCTCTCCAAAAATGAACTCAATGGGACCGTAATGTTGCAACCACACACTAGTTGACCTGCTGTGAGGAAAAAACGAGTTAGTATATTTCAAACATGAAAAAGGTCATTTTAAAATCATCATGAAAAACCAAAATTCCAAGAGTATCAAACAAAAAAAATGCCTACCGAAGAAAGAAAATGTATTGTGCTACCCACCCTCCTCCCGCCCTGTGGTGCAACTGATGTCCCTCTCTCCAAAAATGAACTCAATGGGACCGTAATGTTGCAACCACACACTAGTTGACCTGCTGTGAGGAAAAAACGAGTTAGTATATTTCAAACATGAAAAAGGTCATTTTAAAATCATCATGAAAAACCAAAATTCCAAAAGTATCAAACACAAAAAATGCTTACCGAAGAAAGAAAAATGTATTGTGCTACCCACCCTCCTCCCGCCCTGTGGTGCAACTGATGTCCCTCTCTCCAAAAATGAACTCAATGGGACCGTAATGTTGCAACCACACACTAGTTGACCTGCTGTGAGGAAAAAACGAGTTAGTATATTTCAAACATGAAAAAGGTCATTTTAAAATCATCATGAAAAACCAAAATTCCAAGAGTATCAAACAAAAAAAATGCCTACCGAAGAAAGAAAATGTATTGTGCTACCCACCCTCCTCCCGCCCTGTGGTGCAACTGATGTCCCTCTCTCCAAAAATGAACTCAATGGGACCGTAATGTTGCAACCACACACTAGTTGACCTGCTGTGAGGAAAAAACGAGTTAGTATATTTCAAACATGAAAAAGGTCATTTTAAAATCATAATGAAAAACCAAAATTCCAAAAGTATCAAACACAAAAAATGCTTACCGAAGAAAGAAAATGTATTGTGCTACCCACCCTCCTCCTGCCCTGTGGTGCAACTGATGTCCCTCTCTCCAAAAATGAACTCAATGGGACCGTAATGTTGCAACCACACACTAGTTGACCTGCTGTGAGGAAAAAACGAGTTAGTATATTTCAAACATGAAAAAGGTCATTTTAAAATCATCATGAAAAACCAAAATTCCAAAAGTATCAAACACAAAAAATGCTTACCGAAGAAAGGAAATGTATTGTGCTACCCACCCTCCTCCCGCCCTGTGGTGCAACTGATGTCCCTCTCTCCAAAAATGAACTCAATGGGACCGTAACGTTGCAACCACACACTAGTTGACCTGCTGTGAGGAAAAAACGAGTTAGTATATTTCAAACATGGAAAAGGTCATTTTAAAATCATCATGAAAAACCAAAATTCCAAGAGTATCAAACAAAAAAAATGCCTACCGAAGAAAGAAAATGTATTGTGCTACCCACCCTCCTCCCGCCCTGTGGTGCAACTGATGTCCCTCTCTCCAAAAATGAACTCAATGGGACCGTAATGTTGCAACCACACACTAGTTGACCTGCTGTGAGGAAAAAACGAGTTAGTATATTTCAAACATGAAAAAGGTCATTTTAAAATCATCATGAAAAACCAAAATTCCAAAAGTATCAAACACAAAAAATGCTTACCGAAGAAAGAAAATGTATTGTGCTACCCACCCTCCTCCCGCCCTGTGGTGCAACTGACGTCCCTCTCTCCAAAAATGAACTCAATGGGACCGTAATGTGCAACCACACACTAGTTGACCTGCTGTGAGGAAAAAACGAGTTAGTATATTTCAAACATGAAAAAGGTCATTTTAAAATCATCATGAAAAACCAAAATTCCAAGAGTATCAAACAAAAAAAATGCTTACCGAAGAAAGAAAATGTATTGTGCTGCCCACCCTCCTCCCGCCCTGTGGTGCAACTGATGTCCCTCTCTCCAAAAATGAACTCAATGGGACCGTAATGTTGCAACCACACACTAGTTGACCTGCTGTGAGGAAAAAACGAGTTAGTATATTTCAAACATGAAAAAGGTCATTTTAAAATCATCATGAAAAACCAAAATTCCAAAAGTATCAAACACAAAAAATGCTTACCGAAGAAAGAAAATGTATTGTGCTACCCACCCTCCTCCCGCCCTGTGGTGCAACTGATGTCCCTCTCTCCAAAAATGAACTCAATGGGACAGTAATGTTGCAACCACACACTAGTTGACCTGCTGTGAGAAAAAAACGAGTTAGTATATTTCAAACATGAAAAAGGTCATTTTAAAATCATCATGAAAAACCAAAATTCCAAGAGTATCAAACAAAAAAAATGCCTACCGAAGAAAGAAAATGTATTGTGCTACCCATCCTCCTCCCGCCCTGTGGTGCAACTGATGTCCCTCTCTCCAAAAATGAACTCAATGGGACCGTAATGTTGCAACCACACACTAGTTGACCTGCTGTGAGGAAAAAACGAGTTAGTATATTTCAAACATGAAAAAGGTCATTTTAAAATCATCATGAAAAACCAAAATTCCAAAAGTATCAAACACAAAAAATGCTTACCGAAGAAAGAAAAATGTATTGTGCTACCCACCCTCCTCCCGCCCTGTGGTGCAACTGATGTCCCTCTCTCCAAAAATGAACTCAATGGGACCGTAATGTTGCAACCACACACTAGTTGACCTGCTGTGAGGAAAAAACGAGTTAGTATATTTCAAACATGAAAAAGGTCATTTTAAAATCATCATGAAAAACCAAAATTCCAAAAGTATCAAACACAAAAAATGCTTACCGAAGAAAGAAAAATGTATTGTGCTACCCACCCTCCTCCCGCCCTGTGGTGCAACTGATGTCCCTCTCTCCAAAAATGAACTCAATGGGACCGTAATGTTGCAACCACACACTAGTTGACCTGCTGTGAGGAAAAAACGAGTTAGTATATTTCAAACATGAAAAAGGTCATTTTAAAATCATCATGAAAAACCAAAATTCCAAGAGTATCAAACAAAAAAAATGCCTACCGAAGAAAGAAAATGTATTGTGCTACCCACCCTCCTCCCGCCCTGTGGTGCAACTGATGTCCCTCTCTCCAAAAATGAACTCAATGGGACCGTAATGTTGCAACCACACACTAGTTGACCTGCTGTGAGGAAAAAACGAGTTAGTATATTTCAAACATGAAAAAGGTCATTTTAAAATCATAATGAAAAACCAAAATTCCAAAAGTATCAAACACAAAAAATGCTTACCGAAGAAAGAAAATGTATTGTGCTACCCACCCTCCTCCTGCCCTGTGGTGCAACTGATGTCCCTCTCTCCAAAAATGAACTCAATGGGACCGTAATGTTGCAACCACACACTAGTTGACCTGCTGTGAGGAAAAAACGAGTTAGTATATTTCAAACATGAAAAAGGTCATTTTAAAATCATCATGAAAAACCAAAATTCCAAAAGTATCAAACACAAAAAATGCTTACCGAAGAAAGGAAATGTATTGTGCTACCCACCCTCCTCCCGCCCTGTGGTGCAACTGATGTCCCTCTCTCCAAAAATGAACTCAATGGGACCGTAACGTTGCAACCACACACTAGTTGACCTGCTGTGAGGAAAAAACGAGTTAGTATATTTCAAACATGGAAAAGGTCATTTTAAAATCATCATGAAAAACCAAAATTCCAAGAGTATCAAACAAAAAAAATGCCTACCGAAGAAAGAAAATGTATTGTGCTACCCACCCTCCTCCCGCCCTGTGGTGCAACTGATGTCCCTCTCTCCAAAAATGAACTCAATGGGACCGTAATGTTGCAACCACACACTAGTTGACCTGCTGTGAGGAAAAAACGAGTTAGTATATTTCAAACATGAAAAAGGTCATTTTAAAATCATCATGAAAAACCAAAATTCCAAAAGTATCAAACACAAAAAATGCTTACCGAAGAAAGAAAATGTATTGTGCTACCCACCCTCCTCCCGCCCTGTGGTGCAACTGACGTCCCTCTCTCCAAAAATGAACTCAATGGGACCGTAATGTGCAACCACACACTAGTTGACCTGCTGTGAGGAAAAAACGAGTTAGTATATTTCAAACATGAAAAAGGTCATTTTAAAATCATCATGAAAAACCAAAATTCCAAGAGTATCAAACAAAAAAAATGCCTACCGAAGAAAGAAAATGTATTGTGCTACCCACCCTCCTCCCGCCCTGTGGTGCAACTGATGTCCCTCTCTCCAAAAATGAACTCAATGGGACCGTAACGTTGCAACCACACACTAGTTGACCTGCTGTGAGGAAAAAACGAGTTAGTATATTTCAAACATGGAAAAGGTCATTTTAAAATCATCATGAAAAACCAAAATTCCAAGAGTATCAAACAAAAAAAATGCCTACCGAAGAAAGAAAATGTATTGTGCTACCCACCCTCCTCCCGCCCTGTGGTGCAACTGATGTCCCTCTCTCCAAAAATGAACTCAATGGGACCGTAATGTTGCAACCACACACTAGTTGACCTGCTGTGAGGAAAAAACGAGTTAGTATATTTCAAACATGAAAAAGGTCATTTTAAAATCATCATGAAAAACCAAAATTCCAAAAGTATCAAACACAAAAAATGCTTACCGAAGAAAGAAAATGTATTGTGCTACCCACCCTCCTCCCGCCCTGTGGTGCAACTGACGTCCCTCTCTCCAAAAATGAACTCAATGGGACCGTAATGTGCAACCACACACTAGTTGACCTGCTGTGAGGAAAAAACGAGTTAGTATATTTCAAACATGAAAAAGGTCATTTTAAAATCATCATGAAAAACCAAAATTCCAAGAGTATCAAACAAAAAAAATGCTTACCGAAGAAAGAAAATGTATTGTGCTGCCCACCCTCCTCCCGCCCTGTGGTGCAACTGATGTCCCTCTCTCCAAAAATGAACTCAATGGGACCGTAATGTTGCAACCACACACTAGTTGACCTGCTGTGAGGAAAAAACGAGTTAGTATATTTCAAACATGAAAAAGGTCATTTTAAAATCATCATGAAAAACCAAAATTCCAAAAGTATCAAACACAAAAAATGCTTACCGAAGAAAGAAAATGTATTGTGCTACCCACCCTCCTCCCGCCCTGTGGTGCAACTGATGTCCCTCTCTCCAAAAATGAACTCAATGGGACAGTAATGTTGCAACCACACACTAGTTGACCTGCTGTGAGAAAAAAACGAGTTAGTATATTTCAAACATGAAAAAGGTCATTTTAAAATCATCATGAAAAACCAAAATTCCAAGAGTATCAAACAAAAAAAATGCCTACCGAAGAAAGAAAATGTATTGTGCTACCCATCCTCCTCCCGCCCTGTGGTGCAACTGATGTCCCTCTCTCCAAAAATGAACTCAATGGGACCGTAATGTTGCAACCACACACTAGTTGACCTGCTGTGAGGAAAAAACGAGTTAGTATATTTCAAACATGAAAAAGGTCATTTTAAAATCATCATGAAAAACCAAAATTCCAAGAGTATCAAACAAAAAAAATGCCTACCGAAGAAAGAAAATGTATTGTGCTACCCACCCTCCTCCCGCCCTGTGGTGCAACTGATGTCCCTCTCTCCAAAAATGAACTCAATGGGACCGTAATGTTGCAACCACACACTAGTTGACCTGCTGTGAGGAAAAAACAAGTTAGTATATTTCAAACATGAAAGAGGTCATTTTAAAATCATCATGAAAAACCAAAATTCCAAAAGTATCAAACACAAAAAATGCTTACCGAAGAAAGAAAATGTATTGTGCTACCCACCCTCCTCCTGCCCTGTGGTGCAACTGATGTCCCTCTCTCCAAAAATGAACTCAATGGGACCGTAATGTTGCAACCACACACTAGTTGACCTGCTGTGAGGAAAAAACGAGTTAGTATATTTCAAACATGAAAAAGGTCATTTTAAAATCATCATGAAAAACCAAAATTCCAAGAGTATCAAACAAAAAAAATGCCTACCGAAGAAAGAAAATGTATTGTGCTACCCACCCTCCTCCCGCCCTGTGGTGCAACTGATGTCCCTCTCTCCAAAAATGAACTCAATGGGACCGTAATGTTGCAACCACACACTAGTTGACCTGCTGTGAGGAAAAAACAAGTTAGTATATTTCAAACATGAAAGAGGTCATTTTAAAATCATCATGAAAAACCAAAATTCCAAAAGTATCAAACACAAAAAATGCTTACCGAAGAAAGAAAATGTATTGTGCTACCCACCCTCCTCCTGCCCTGTGGTGCAACTGATGTCCCTCTCTCCAAAAATGAACTCAATGGGACCGTAATGTTGCAACCACACACTAGTTGACCTGCTGTGAGGAAAAAACGAGTTAGTATATTTCAAACATGAAAAAGGTCATTTTAAAATCATCATGAAAAACCAAAATTCCAAGAGTATCAAACAAAAAAAATGCCTACCGAAGAAAGAAAATGTATTGTGCTACCCACCCTCCTCCCGCCCTGTGGTGCAACTGATGTCCCTCTCTCCAAAAATGAACTCAATGGGACCGTAATGTTGCAACCACACACTAGTTGACCTGCTGTGAGGAAAAAACGAGTTAGTATATTTCAAACATGAAAAAGGTCATTTTAAAATCATCATGAAAAACCAAAATTCCAAAAGTATCAAACACAAAAAATGCTTACCGAAGAAACAAAATGTATTGTGCTACCCACCCTCCTCCCGCCCTGTGGTGCAACTGACGTCCCTCTCTCCAAAAATGAACTCAATGGGACCGTAATGTGCAACCACACACTAGTTGACCTGCTGTGAGGAAAAAACGAGTTAGTATATTTCAAACATGAAAAAGGTCATTTTAAAATCATCATGAAAAACCAAAATTCCAAGAGTATCAAACAAAAAAAATGCTTACCGAAGAAAGAAAATGTATTGTGCTGCCCACCCTCCTCCCGCCCTGTGGTGCAACTGATGTCCCTCTCTCCAAAAATGAACTCAATGGGACCGTAATGTTGCAACCACACACTAGTTGACCTGCTGTGAGGAAAAAACGAGTTAGTATATTTCAAACATGAAAAAGGTCATTTTAAAATCATCATGAAAAACCAAAATTCCAAAAGTATCAAACACAAAAAATGCTTACCGAAGAAAGAAAATGTATTGTGCTACCCACCCTCCTCCCGCCCTGTGGTGCAACTGATGTCCCTCTCTCCAAAAATGAACTCAATGGGACAGTAATGTTGCAACCACACACTAGTTGACCTGCTGTGAGAAAAAAACGAGTTAGTATATTTCAAACATGAAAAAGGTCATTTTAAAATCATCATGAAAAACCAAAATTCCAAGAGTATCAAACAAAAAAAATGCCTACCGAAGAAAGAAAATGTATTGTGCTACCCACCCTCCTCCCGCCCTGTGGTGCAACTGATGTCCCTCTCTCCAAAAATGAACTCAATGGGACCGTAATGTTGCAACCACACACTAGTTGACCTGCTGTGAGGAAAAAACGAGTTAGTATATTTCAAACATGAAAAAGGTCATTTTAAAATCATCATGAAAAACCAAAATTCCAAGAGTATCAAACAAAAAAAATGCCTACCGAAGAAAGAAAATGTATTGTGCTACCCACCCTCCTCCCGCCCTGTGGTGCAACTGATGTCCCTCTCTCCAAAAATGAACTCAATGGGACCGTAATGTTGCAACCACACACTAGTTGACCTGCTGTGAGGAAAAAACAAGTTAGTATATTTCAAACATGAAAGAGGTCATTTTAAAATCATCATGAAAAACCAAAATTCCAAAAGTATCAAACACAAAAAATGCTTACCGAAGAAAGAAAATGTATTGTGCTACCCACCCTCCTCCTGCCCTGTGGTGCAACTGATGTCCCTCTCTCCAAAAATGAACTCAATGGGACCGTAATGTTGCAACCACACACTAGTTGACCTGCTGTGAGGAAAAAACGAGTTAGTATATTTCAAACATGAAAAAGGTCATTTTAAAATCATCATGAAAAACCAAAATTCCAAGAGTATCAAACAAAAAAAATGCCTACCGAAGAAAGAAAATGTATTGTGCTACCCACCCTCCTCCCGCCCTGTGGTGCAACTGATGTCCCTCTCTCCAAAAATGAACTCAATGGGACCGTAATGTTGCAACCACACACTAGTTGACCTGCTGTGAGGAAAAAACAAGTTAGTATATTTCAAACATGAAAGAGGTCATTTTAAAATCATCATGAAAAACCAAAATTCCAAAAGTATCAAACACAAAAAATGCTTACCGAAGAAAGAAAATGTATTGTGCTACCCACCCTCCTCCTGCCCTGTGGTGCAACTGATGTCCCTCTCTCCAAAAATGAACTCAATGGGACCGTAATGTTGCAACCACACACTAGTTGACCTGCTGTGAGGAAAAAACGAGTTAGTATATTTCAAACATGAAAAAGGTCATTTTAAAATCATCATGAAAAACCAAAATTCCAAGAGTATCAAACAAAAAAAATGCCTACCGAAGAAAGAAAATGTATTGTGCTACCCACCCTCCTCCCGCCCTGTGGTGCAACTGATGTCCCTCTCTCCAAAAATGAACTCAATGGGACCGTAATGTTGCAACCACACACTAGTTGACCTGCTGTGAGGAAAAAACAAGTTAGTATATTTCAAACATGAAAGAGGTCATTTTAAAATCATCATGAAAAACCAAAATTCCAAAAGTATCAAACACAAAAAATGCTTACCGAAGAAAGAAAATGTATTGTGCTACCCACCCTCCTCCTGCCCTGTGGTGCAACTGATGTCCCTCTCTCCAAAAATGAACTCAATGGGACCGTAATGTTGCAACCACACACTAGTTGACCTGCTGTGAGGAAAAAACGAGTTAGTATATTTCAAACATGAAAAAGGTCATTTTAAAATCATCATGAAAAACCAAAATTCCAAGAGTATCAAACAAAAAAAATGCCTACCGAAGAAAGAAAATGTATTGTGCTACCCACCCTCCTCCCGCCCTGTGGTGCAACTGATGTCCCTCTCTCCAAAAATGAACTCAATGGGACCGTAATGTTGCAACCACACACTAGTTGACCTGCTGTGAGGAAAAAACGAGTTAGTATATTTCAAACATGAAAAAGGTCATTTTAAAATCATCATGAAAAACCAAAATTCCAAGAGTATCAAACAAAAAAAATGCCTACCGAAGAAAGAAAATGTATTGTGGTACCCACCCTCCTCCCGCCCTGTGGTGCAACTGATGTCCCTCTCTCCAAAAATGAACTCAATGGGACCGTAATGTTGCAACCACACACTAGTTGACCTGCTGTGAGGAAAAAACAAGTTAGTATATTTCAAACATGAAAGAGGTCATTTTAAAATCATCATGAAAAACCAAAATTCCAAAAGTATCAAACACAAAAAATGCTTACCGAAGAAAGAAAATGTATTGTGCTACCCACCCTCCTCCTGCCCTGTGGTGCAACTGATGTCCCTCTCTCCAAAAATGAACTCAATGGGACCGTAATGTTGCAACCACACACTAGTTGACCTGCTGTGAGGAAAAAACGAGTTAGTATATTTCAAACATGAAAAAGGTCATTTTAAAATCATCATGAAAAACCAAAATTCCAAGAGTATCAAACAAAAAAAATGCCTACCGAAGAAAGAAAATGTATTGTGCTACCCACCCTCCTCCCGCCCTGTGGTGCAACTGATGTCCCTCTCTCCAAAAATGAACTCAATGGGACCGTAATGTTGCAACCACACACTAGTTGACCTGCTGTGAGGAAAAAACAAGTTAGTATATTTCAAACATGAAAGAGGTCATTTTAAAATCATCATGAAAAACCAAAATTCCAAAAGTATCAAACACAAAAAATGCTTACCGAAGAAAGAAAATGTATTGTGCTACCCACCCTCCTCCTGCCCTGTGGTGCAACTGATGTCCCTCTCTCCAAAAATGAACTCAATGGGACCGTAATGTTGCAACCACACACTAGTTGACCTGCTGTGAGGAAAAAACGAGTTAGTATATTTCAAACATGAAAAAGGTCATTTTAAAATCATCATGAAAAACCAAAATTCCAAGAGTATCAAACAAAAAAAATGCCTACCGAAGAAAGAAAATGTATTGTGCTACCCACCCTCCTCCCGCCCTGTGGTGCAACTGATGTCCCTCTCTCCAAAAATGAACTCAATGGGACCGTAATGTTGCAACCACACACTAGTTGACCTGCTGTGAGGAAAAAACAAGTTAGTATATTTCAAACATGAAAGAGGTCATTTTAAAATCATCATGAAAAACCAAAATTCCAAAAGTATCAAACACAAAAAATGCTTACCGAAGAAAGAAAATGTATTGTGCTACCCACCCTCCTCCTGCCCTGTGGTGCAACTGATGTCCCTCTCTCCAAAAATGAACTCAATGGGACCGTAATGTTGCAACCACACACTAGTTGACCTGCTGTGAGGGAAAAACGAGTTAGTATATTTCAAACATGAAAAAGGTCATTTTAAAATCATCATGAAAAACCAAAATTCCAAGAGTATCAAACAAAAAAAATGCCTACCGAAGAAAGAAAATGTATTGTGCTACCCACCCTCCTCCCGCCCTGTGGTGCAACTGATGTCCCTCTCTCCAAAAATGAACTCAATGGGACCGTAATGTTGCAACCACACACTAGTTGACCTGCTGTGAGGAAAAAACGAGTTAGTATATTTCAAACATGAAAAAGGTCATTTTAAAATCATCATGAAAAACCAAAATTCCAAGAGTATCAAACAAAAAAAATGCCTACCGAAGAAAGAAAATGTATTGTGCTACCCACCCTCCTCCCGCCCTGTGGTGCAACTGATGTCCCTCTCTCCAAAAATGAACTCAATGGGACCGTAATGTTGCAACCACACACTAGTTGACCTGCTGTGAGGAAAAAACGAGTTAGTATATTTCAAACATGAAAAAGGTCATTTTAAAATCATCATGAAAAACCAAAATTCCAAAAGTATCAAACACAAAAAATGCCTACCGAAGAAAGAAAATGTATTGTGCTACCCACCCTCCTCCTGCCCTGTGGTGCAACTGATGTCCCTCTCTCCAAAAATGAACTCAATGGGACCGTAATGTTGCAACCACACACTAGTTGACCTGCTGTGAGGAAAAAACGAGTTAGTATATTTCAAACATGAAAAAGGTCATTTTAAAATCATCATGAAAAACCAAAATTCCAAAAGTATCAAACACAAAAAATGCTTACCGAAGAAAGGAAATGTATTGTGCTACCCACCCTCCTCCCGCCCTGTGGTGCAACTGATGTCCCTCTCTCCAAAAATGAACTCAATGGGACCGTAATGTTGCAACCACACACTAGTTGACCTGCTGTGAGGGAAAAACGAGTTAGTATATTTCAAACATGAAAAAGGTCATTTTAAAATCATCATGAAAAACCAAAATTCCAAGAGTATCAAACAAAAAAAATGCCTACCGAAGAAAGAAAATGTATTGTGCTACCCACCCTCCTCCCGCCCTGTGGTGCAACTGATGTCCCTCTCTCCAAAAATGAACTCAATGGGACCGTAATGTTGCAACCACACACTAGTTGACCTGCTGTGAGGAAAAAACGAGTTAGTATATTTCAAACATTAAAAAGGTCATTTTAAAATCATCATGAAAAACCAAAATTCCAAAAGTATCAAACACAAAAAATGCTTACCGAAGAAAGAAAATGTATTGTGCTACCCACCCTCCTCCCGCCCTGTGGAGCAACTGACGTCCCTCTCTCCAAAAATGAACTCAATGGGACCGTAATGTGCAACCACACACTAGTTGACCTGCTGTGAGGAAAAAACGAGTTAGTATATTTCAAACATGAAAAAGGTCATTTTAAAATCATCATGAAAAACCAAAATTCCAAGAGTATCAAACAAAAAAAATGCTTACCGAAGAAAGAAAATGTATTGTGCTACCCACCCTCCTCCCGCCCTGTGGTGCAACTGATGTCCCTCTCTCCAAAAATGAACTCAATGGGACCGTAATGTTGCAACCACACACTAGTTGACCTGCTGTGAGAAAAAAACGAGTTAGTATATTTCAAACATGAAAAAGGTCATTTTAAAATCATCATGAAAAACCAAAATTCCAAGAGTATCAAACACAAAAAATGCCTACCGAAGAAAGAAAATGTATTGTGCTACCCACCCTCCTCCCGCCCTGTGGTGCAACTGATGTCCCTCTCTCCAAAAATGAACTCAATGGGACCGTAATGTGCAACCACACACTAGTTGACCTGCTGTGAGGAAAAAACGAGTTAGTATATTTCAAACATGAAAAAGGTCATTTTAAAATCATCATGAAAAACCAAAATTCCAAGAGTATCAAACAAAAAAAATGCTTACCGAAGAAAGAAAATGTATTGTGCTACCCACCCTCCTCCCGCCCTGTGGTGCAACTGATGTCCCTCTCTCCAAAAATGAACTCAATGGGACCGTAATGTTGCAACCACACACTAGTTGACCTGCTGTGAGAAAAAAACGAGTTAGTATATTTCAAACATGAAAAAGGTCATTTTAAAATCATCATGAAAAACCAAAATTCCAAGAGTATCAAACAAAAAAAATGCCTACCGAAGAAAGAAAATGTATTGTGCTACCCACCCTCCTCCCGCCCTGTGGTGCAACTGATGTCCCTCTCTCCAAAAATGAACTCAATGGGACCGTAATGTTGCAACCACACACTAGTTGACCTGCTGTGAGAAAAAAACGAGTTAGTATATTTCAAACATGAAAAAGGTCATTTTAAAATCATCATGAAAAACCAAAATTCCAAAAGTATCAAACACAAAAAATGCTTACCGAAGAAAGAAAATGTATTGTGCTACCCACCCTCCTCCCGCCCTGTGGTGCAACTGACGTCCCTCTCTCCAAAAATGAACTCAATGGGACCGTAATGTTGCAACCACACACTAGTTGATCTGCTGTGAGGAAAAAACGAGTTAGTATATTTCAAACATGAAAAAGGTCATTTTAAAATCATCATGAAAAACCAAAATTCCAAGAGTATCAAACACAAAAATGCTTACCGAAGAAAGAAATTGTATTGTGCTACCCACCCTCCTCCCGCCCTGTGGTGCAACTGATGTCCCTCTCTCCAAAAATGAACTCAATGGGACCGTAATGTTGCAACCACACACTAGTTGACCTGCTGTGAGGAAAAAACGAGTTAGTATATTTCAAACATGAAAAAGGTCATTTTAAAATCATCATGAAAAACCAAAATTCCAAAAGAATCAAACACAAAAAATGCTTACCGAAGAAAGAAAATGTATTGTGCTACCCACCCTCCTCCCGCCCTGTGGTGCAACTGATGTCCCTCTCTCCAAAAATGAACTCAATGGGACCGTAATGTTGCAACCACACACTTGTTGAACTGCTGTGAGGAAAAAACGAGTTAGTATATTTCAAACATGAAAAAAGTCATTTTAAAATCATCATGAAAAACCAAAATTCCAAGAGTATCAAACAAAAAAAATGCCTACCGAAGAAAGAAAATGTATTGTGCTACCCACCCTCCTCCCGCCCTGTGGTGCAACTGATGTCCCTCTCTCCAAAAATGAACTCAATGGGACCGTAATTTTGCAACCACACACTAGTTGACCTGCTGTGAGGAAAAAACGAGTTAGTATATTTCAAACATGAAAAAGGTCATTTTAAAATCATCATGAAAAACCAAAATTCCAAAAGTATCAAACACAAAAAATGCTTACCGAAGAAAGAAAATGTATTGTGCTACCCACCCTCCTCCCGCCCTGTGGTGCAACTGATGTCCCTCTCTCCAAAAATGAACTCAATGGGTCCGTAATGTTGCAACCACACACTAGTTGACCTGCTGTGAGGAAAAAACGAGTTAGTATATTTCAAACATGAAAAAGATCATTTTAAAATCATCATGAAAAACCAAAATTCCAAAAGTATCAAACACAAAAAATGCTTACCGAAGAAAGAAAATGTATTGTGCTACCCACCCTCTTCCCGCCCTGTGGTGCAACTGATGTCCCTCTCTCCAAAAATGAACTCAATGGGACCGTAATGTTGCAACCACACACTAGTTGACCTGCTGTGAGGAAAAAACGAGTTAGTATATTTCAAACATGAAAAAGGTCATTTTAAAATCATCATGAAAAACCAAAATTCCAAAAGTATCAAACACAAAAAATGCTTACCGAAGAAAGAAAATGTATTGTGCTACCCACCCTCCTCCCGCCCTGTGGTGCAACTGATGTCCCTCTCTCCAAAAATGAACTCAATGGGACCGTAATGTTGCAACCACACACTAGTTGACCTGCTGTGAGGAAAAAACGAGTTAGTATATTTCAAACATGAAAAAGGTCATTTTAAAATCATCATGAAAAACCAAAATTCCAAAAGTATCAAACACAAAAAATGCTTACCGAAGAAAGAAAATGTATTGTGCTACCCACCCTCCTCCCGCCCTGTGGTGCAACTGATGTCCCTCTCTCCAAAAATGAACTCAATGGGACCGTAATGTTGCAACCACACACTAGTTGACCTGCTGTGAGGAATAAACGAGTTAGTATATTTCAAACATGAAAAAGGTCATTTTAAAATCATCATGAAAAACCAAAATTCCAAGAGTATCAAACACAAAAATGCTTACCGAAGAAAGAAAATGTATTGTGCTACGCATCCTCCTCGCGCCCTGTGGTGCAACTGATGTCCCTCTCTCCCAAAATGAACTTAATGGGACCGTAATGTTGCAACCACACACTAGTTGACTGCTGTGAGGAAAAAACAAGTTAGTATATTTCAAACATGAAAAAGGTCATTTTAAAATCATCATGAAAAACCAAAATTCCAAGAGTATCAAACACAAAAAATGCTTACCGAAGAAAGAAAATGTATTGTGCTACGCACCCTCCTCCCGCCCTGTGGTGCAACTGATGTCCCTCTCTCCAAAAATGAACTCAATGGGACCGTAATGTTGCAACCACACACTAGTTGACCTGCTGTGAGGAAAAAACGAGTTAGTATATTTCAAATATGAAAAAGGTCATTTTAAAATCATCATGTAAAACCAAAATTCCAAAAGTATCAAACACAAAAAATGCTTACCGAAGAAAGAAAATGTATTGTGCTACGCACCCTCCTCCCGCCCTGTGGTGCAACTGATGTCCCTCTCTCCAAAAATGAACTCAATGGGACCGTAATGTTGCAACCACACACTAGTTGACCTGCTCTGAGGAAAAAACGAGTTAGTATATTTCAAACATGAAAAAGGTCATTTTAAAATCATCATGAAAAACCAAAATTCCAAGAGTATAAAACACAAAAAATGCTTACCGAAGAAAGAAAATGTATTGTGCTACGCACCCTCCTCCCGCCCTGTGGTGCAACTGATGTCCCTCTCTCCAAAAATGAACTCAATGGGACCGTAATGTTGCAACCACACACTAGTTGACCTGCTGTGAGGAATAAACGAGTTAGTATATTTCAAACATGAAAAAGGTCATTTTAAAATCATCATGAAAAACCAAAATTCCAAGAGTATCAAACACAAAAATGCTTACCGAAGAAAGAAAATGTATTGTGCTACGCATCCTCCTCGCGCCCTGTGGTGCAACTGATGTCCCTCTCTCCCAAAATGAACTTAATGGGACCGTAATGTTGCAACCACACCCTAGTTGACTGCTGTGAGGAAAAAACGAGTTAGTATATTTCAAACATGAAAAAGGTCATTTTAAAATCATCATGAAAAACCAAAATTCCAAGAGTATCAAACACAAAAAATGCTTACCGAAGAAAGAAAATGTATTGTGCTACGCACCCTCCTCCCGCCCTGTGGTGCAACTGATGTCCCTCTCTCCAAAAATGAACTCAATGGGACCGTAATGTTGCAACCACACACTAGTTGACCTGCTGTGAGGAAAAAACGAGTTAGTATATTTCAAATATGAAAAAGGTCATTTTAAAATCATCATGTAAAACCAAAATTCCAAAAGTATCAAACACAAAAAATGCTTACCGAAGAAAGAAAATGTATTGTGCTACGCACCCTCCTCCCGCCCTGTGGTGCAACTGATGTCCCTCTCTCCAAAAATGAACTCAATGGGACCGTAATGTTGCAACCACACACTAGTTGACCTGCTCTGAGGAAAAAACGAGTTAGTATATTTCAAACATGAAAAAGGTCATTTTAAAATCATCATGAAAAACCAAAATTCCAAGAGTATCAAACACAAAAAATGCTTACCGAAGAAAGAAAATGTATTGTGCTACGCACCCTCCTCCCGCCCTGTGGTGCAACTGATGTCCCTCTCTCCCAAAATGTACTCAATGGGACCGTAATGTTGCAACCACACACTAGTTGACCTGCTGTGAGGAAAAAACGAGTTAGTATATTTCAAACATGAAAAAGGTCATTTTAAAATCATCATGAAAAACCAAAATTCCAAGAGTATCAAACACAAAAAATGCTTACCGAAGAAAGAAAATGTATTGTGCTACGCACCCTCCTCCCGCCCTGTGGTGCAACTGATGTCCCTCTCTCCAAAAATGAACTCAATGGGACCGTAATGTTGCAACCACACACTAGTTGACCTGCTCTGAGGAAAAAACGAGTTAGTATATTTCAAACATGAAAAAGGTCATTTTAAAATCATCATGAAAAACCAAAATTCCAAGAGTATAAAACACAAAAAATGCTTACCGAAGAAAGAAAATGTATTGTGCTACGCACCCTCCTCCCGCCCTGTGGTGCAACTGATGTCCCTCTCTCCCAAAATGTACTCAATGGGACCGTAATGTTGCAACCACACACTAGTTGACCTGCTGTGAGGAAAAAACGAGTTAGTATATTTCAAACATGAAAAAGGTCATTTTAAAATCATCATGAAAAACCAAAATTCCAAGAGTATCAAACACAAAAATGCTTACCGATGAAAGAAAATGTATTGTGCTACGCACCCTCCTCCCGCCCTGTGGTGCAACTGATGTCCCTCTCTCCCAAAATGAACTTAATGGGACCGTAATGTTGCAACCACACCCTAGTTGACTGCTGTGAGGAAAAAATGAGTTAGTATATTTCAAACATGAAAAAGGTCATTTTAAAATCATCATGAAAAACCAAAATTCCAAGAGTATCAAACACAAAAAATGCTTACCGAAGAAAGAAAATGTATTGTGCTACGCACCCTCCTCCCGCCCTGTGGTGCAACTGATGTCCCTCTCTCCCAAAATGTACTCAATGGGACCGTAATGTTGCAACCACACACTAGTTGACCTGCTGTGAGGAAAAAACGAGTTAGTATATTTCAAACATGAAAAAGGTCATTTTAAAATCATCATGAAAAACCAAAATTCCAAGAGTATCAAACACAAAAATGCTTACCGAAGAAAGAAAATGTATTGTGCTACGCATCCTCCTCGCGCCCTGTGGTGCAACTGATGTCCCTCTCTCCCAAAATGAACTTAATGGGACCGTAATGTTGCAACCACACCCTAGTTGACTGCTGTGAGGAAAAAACGAGTTAGTATATTTCAAACATGAAAAAGGTCATTTTAAAATCATCATGAAAAACCAAAATTCCAAGAGTATCAAACACAAAAAATGCTTACCGAAGAAAGAAAATGTATTGTGCTACGCACCCTCCTCCCGCCCTGTGGTGCAACTGATGTCCCTCTCTCCAAAAATGAACTCAATGGGACCGTAATGTTGCAACCACACACTAGTTGACCTGCTGTGAGGAAAAAACGAGTTAGTATATTTCAAATATGAAAAAGGTCATTTTAAAATCATCATGTAAAACCAAAATTCCAAAAGTATCAAACACAAAAAATGCTTACCGAAGAAAGAAAATGTATTGTGCTACGCACCCTCCTCCCGCCCTGTGGTGCAACTGATGTCCCTCTCTCCAAAAATGAACTCAATGGGACCGTAATGTTGCAACCACACACTAGTTGACCTGCTCTGAGGAAAAAACGAGTTAGTATATTTCAAACATGAAAAAGGTCATTTTAAAATCATCATGAAAAACCAAAATTCCAAGAGTATCAAACACAAAAATGCTTACCGAAGAAAGAAAATGTATTGTGCTACGCATCCTCCTCGCGCCCTGTGGTGCAACTGATGTCCCTCTCTCCCAAAATGAACTTAATGGGACCGTAATGTTGCAACCACACCCTAGTTGACTGCTGTGAGGAAAAAACGAGTTAGTATATTTCAAACATGAAAAAGGTCATTTTAAAATCATCATGAAAAACCAAAATTCCAAGAGTATCAAACACAAAAAATGCTTACCGAAGAAAGAAAATGTATTGTGCTACGCACCCTCCTCCCGCACTGTGGTGCAACTGATGTCCCTCTCTCCAAAAATGAACTCAATGGGACCGTAATGTTGCAACCACACACTAGTTGACCTGCTGTGAGGAAAAAACGAGTTAGTATATTTCAAATATGAAAAAGGTCATTTTAAAATCATCATGTAAAACCAAAATTCCAAAAGTATCAAACACAAAAAATGCTTACCGAAGAAAGAAAATGTATTGTGCTACGCACCCTCCTCCCGCCCTGTGGTGCAACTGATGTCCCTCTCTCCAAAAATGAACTCAATGGGACCGTAATGTTGCAACCACACACTAGTTGACCTGCTCTGAGGAAAAAACGAGTTAGTATATTTCAAACATGAAAAAGGTCATTTTAAAATCATCATGAAAAACCAAAATTCCAAGAGTATAAAACACAAAAAATGCTTACCGAAGAAAGAAAATGTATTGTGCTACGCACCCTCCTCCCGCCCTGTGGTGCAACTGATGTCCCTCTCTCCCAAAATGTACTCAATGGGACCGTAATGTTGCAACCACACACTAGTTGACCTGCTGTGAGGAAAAAACGAGTTAGTATATTTCAAACATGAAAAAGGTCATTTTAAAATCATCATGAAAAACCAAAATTCCAAGAGTATCAAACACAAAAATGCTTACCGATGAAAGAAAATGTATTGTGCTACGCACCCTCCTCCCGCCCTGTGGTGCAACTGATGTCCCTCTCTCCAAAAATGAACTCAATGGGACCGTAATGTTGCAACCACACACTAGTTGACCTGCTGTGAAGAAAAAACGAGTTAGTACATTTCAAACATGAAAAAGGTCATTTTAAAATCATCATGAACAACCAAAATTCCAAGAGTATCAAACACAAAAATGCTTACCGAAGAAAGAAAATGTATTGTGCTACGCACCCTCCTCCCGCCCTGTGGTGCAACCGATGTCCCTCTCTCCCAAAATGAACTCAATGGGACCGTAATGTTGCAACCACACACTAGTTGACCTGCTGTGAAGAAAAAATGAGTTAGTATATTTGAAACATGAAAAAGGTCATTTTAAAATCATCATGAAAAACCAAAATTCAGAAAGTATCAAACACAAAAAATGCTTACCGAAGAAAGAAAATGTATTGTGCTACGCACCCTCCTCCCGCCCTGTGGTGCAACTAATGTCCCTCTCTCCCAAAATGAACTCAATGGGACCGTAATGTTGCAACCACATACTAGTTGACCTGCTGTGAAGAAAAAACGAGTTAGTATATTTCAAACAAGAAAAAGGTCATTTTAAAATAATCATGAAAAACCAAAATTCCAAGAGTATCAAACACAAAAATGCTTACCGAAGAAAGAAAATGTATTGTGCTACGCACCCTCCTCCCGCCCTGTGATGCAACTGATGTCTCTCTCTCCCAAAATGAACTCAATGGAACCGTAATGTTGCAACCACACACTAGTTGACCTGCTGTGAGGAAAAAACGAGTTAGTATATTTCAAACATGAAAAAGGTCATTTTAAAATCATCATGAAAAACCAAAATTCCAAGAGTATCAAACACAAAAATGCTTACCGAAGAAAGAAAATGTATTGTGCTACGCACCCTCCTCCCGCCCTGTGGTGCAACTGGTGTCCCTCTCTCCCAAAATGAACTCAATGGGACCGTAATGTTGCAACCACACACTAGTTGACCTGCTGTGAAGAAAAAACGAGTTAGTATATTTCAAACATGAAAAAGGTCATTTTAAAATCATCATGAAAAACCAAAATTCCAAAAGTATCAAACAAAAAAAATGCTTACCGAAGAAAGAAAATGTATTGTGCTACGCACCCTCCTCCCGCCCTGTGGTGCAACTGATGTCCCTCTCTCCCAAAATGAACTCAATGGGACCGTAATGTTGCAACCACACACTAGTTGACCTGCTGTGAAGAAAAAACGAGTTAGTATATTTCAAACATGAAAGAGATCATTTTAAAATCATCATGAAAAACCAAAATTCCAAAAGTATCAAACACAAAAAATGCTTACCGAAGAAAGAAAATGTATTGTGCTACGCACCCTCCTCCCGCCCTGTGGTGCAACTGATGTCCCTCTCTCCCAAAATGAACTCAATGGGACCGTAATGTTGCAACCACACACTAGTTGACCTGCTGTGAAGAAAAAACGAGTTAGTATATTTCAAACATGAAAAAGGTCATTTTAAAATCATCATGAAAAACCAAAATTCCAAAAGTATCAAACACAAAAAATGCTTACCGAAGAAAGAAAATGTATTGTGCTACGCACCCTCCTCCCCCCCTGTGGTGCAACTGATGTCCCTCTCTCCCAAAATGAACTCAATGGGACCGTAATGTTGCAACCACACACTAGTTGACCTGCTGTGAAGAAAAAACGAGTTAGTATATTTCAAACATGAAAAAGGTCATTTTAAAATCATCATGAAAAACCAAAATTCCAAAAGTATCAAACACAAAAAATGCATACCGAAGAAAGAAAATGTATTGTGCTACGCACCCTCCTCCCGCGCTGTGGTGCAACTGATGTCCCTCTCTCCCAAAATGAACTCAATGGGACCGTAATGTTGCAACCACACACTAGTTGACCTGCTGTGAGGAAAAAACGAGATAGTATATTTCAAACATGAAAAAGGTCATTTTAAAATCATCATGAAAAACCAAAATTCCAAGAGTATCAAACACAAAAATGCCTACCGAAGAAAGATAATGTATTGTGCTACGCACCCTCCTCCCGCCCTGTGGTGCAACTGATGTCCCTCTCTCCCAAAATGAACTCAATGGGACCGTAATGTTGCAACCACACACTAGTTGACCTGCTGTGAAGAAAAAACGAGTTAGTATATTTCAAACATGAAAAAGGTCATTTTAAAATCATCATGAAAAACCAAAATTCCAAAAGTATCAAACACAAAAAATGCTTACCGAAGAAAGAAAATGTATTGTGCTACGCACCCTCCTCCCGCCCTGTGGTGCAACTGATGTCCCTCTCTCCCAAAATGAACTCAATGGGACCGTAATGTTGCAACCACACACTAGTTGACCTGCTGTGAAGAAAAAACGAGTTAGTATATTTCAAACATGAAAAGGGTCATTTTAAAATCATCATGAAAAACCAAAATTCCAAGAGTATCAAACACAAAAAATGCTTACCGAAGAAAGAAAATGTATTGTGCTACGCACCCTCCTCCCGCCCTGTGGTGCAACTGATGTCCCTCTCTCCCAAAATGAACTCAATGGGACCGTAATGTTGCAACCACACACTAGTTGACCTGCTGTGAAAAAAAAAACGAGTTAGTATATTTCAAACATGAAAAAGGTCATTTTAAAATCATCATGAAAAACCAAAATTCCAAGAGTATCAAACACAAAAATGCTTACCGAAGAAAGAAAATGTATTGTGCTACGCACCCTCCTCCCGCCCTGTGGTGCAACTGATGTCCCTCTCTCCCAAAATGAACTCAATGGGACCGTAATGTTGCAACCACACACTAGTTGACATGCTGTGAGGAAAAAACGAGTTAGTATGTTTCAAACATGAAAAAGGTCATTTTAAAATCATCATGAAAAACCAAAATTCCAAGAGTATCAAACACAAAAATGCTTACCGAAGAAAGAAAATGTATTGTGCTACGCACCCTCCTCCCGACCTGTGGTGCAACTGATGTCCCTCTCTCCCAAAATGAACTCAATGGGACCGTAATGTTGCAACCACACACTAGTTGACCTGCTGTGAAGAAAAAACGAGTTAGTATATTTCAAACATGAAAAAGGTCATTTTAAAATCATCATGAAAAACCAAAATTCCAAGAGTATCAAACACAAAAAATGCTTACCGAAGAAAGAAAATGTATTGTGCTACGCACCCTCCTCCCGCCCTGTGGTGCAACTGATGTCCCTCTCTCCCAAAATGAACTCAATGGGACCGTAATGTTGCAACCACACACTACTTGACCTGCTGTGAAGAAAAAACGAGTTAGTATATTTCAAACATGAAAAAGGTCATTTTAAAATCATCATGAAAAACCAAAATTCCAAGAGAATCAAACACAAAAATGCTTACCGAAGAAAGAAAATGTATTGTGCTACGCACCCTCCTCCCGCCCTGTGGTGCAACTGATGTCCCTCTCTCCCAAAATGAACTCAATGTGACCGTAATGTTGCAACCACACACTAGTTGACCTGCTGTGAAGAAAAAACGAGTTAGTATATTTCAAACATGAAAAAGGTCATTTTAAAATCATCATGAAAAACCAAAATTCCAAAAGTATCAAACACAAAAAATGCTTACCGAAGAAAGAAAATGTATTGTGCTACGCACCCTCCTCCCGCCCTGTGGTGCAACTGATGTCCCTCTCTCCCACAATGAACTCAATGGGACCGTAATGTTGCAACCACACACTAGTTGACCTGCTGTGAAGAAAAAACGAGTTAGTATATTTCAAACATGAAAAAGGTCATTTTAAAATCATCAGGAAAAACCAAAATTCCAAGAGTATCAAACACAAAAATGCTTACCGAAGAAAGAAAATGTATTGTGCTACCCACCCTCCTCCCGCCCTGTGGTGCAACTGATGTCCCTCTCTCCCAAAATGAACTCAATGGGACCGTAATGTTGCAACCACACACTAGTTGACCTGCTGTGAAGAAAAAACGAGTTAGTATATTTCAAACATGAAAAAGGTCATTTTAAAATCATCATGAAAAACCAAAATTCCAAATGTATCAAACACAAAAATGCTTACCGAAGAAAGAAAATGTATTGTGCTATGCACCCCCCTCCCGCCCTGTGGTGCAACTGATGTCCCTCTCTCCCAAAATGAACTCAATGGGACCGTAATGTTGCAACCACACACTAGTTGACCTGCTGTGAAGAAAAAACGAGTTAGTATATTTCAAACATGAAAAAGGTCATTTTAAAATCATCATGAAAAACCAAAATTTCAAAAGCATCAAACACAAAAAATGCTTACCGAAGAAAGAAAATGTATTGTGCTACGCACCCTCCTGCTGCCCTGTGGTGCAACTGATGTCCCTCTCTCCCAAAATGAACTCAATGGGACCGTAATGTTGCAACCACACACTAGTTGACCTGCTGTGAAGAAAAAACGAGTTAGTATATTTCAAACATGAAAAAGGTCATTTTAAAATCATCATGAAAAACCAAAATTCCAAGAGTATCAAACACA
This sequence comes from Schistocerca serialis cubense, assembly GCF_023864345.2. Taxonomy (NCBI): domain Eukaryota; kingdom Metazoa; phylum Arthropoda; class Insecta; order Orthoptera; family Acrididae; genus Schistocerca; species Schistocerca serialis. The sequence continues at coordinate 235,315,569 of NC_064647.1, read as the reverse complement.
AAAATGCTTACCGAAGAAAGAAAATGTATTGTGCTACGCACCCTCCTCCCGCCCTGTGGTGCAACTGATGTCCCTCTCTCCCAAAATGAACTCAATGGGACCGTAATGTTGCAACCACACACTAGTTGACCTACTGTGAAGAAAAAACGAGTTAGTATATTTCAAACATGAAAAAGGTCATTTTAAAATCATCATGAAAAACCAAAATTCCAAAAGTATCAAACACAAAAAATGCTTACCGAAGAAAGAAAATGTATTGTGCTACGCACCCTCCTCCCGCCCTGTGGTGCAACTGATGTCCCTCTCTCCCAAAATCAACTCAATGGGACCGTAATGTTGCAACCACACACTAGTTGACCTGCTGTGAAGAAAAATCGAGTCAGTATATTTCAAACATGAAAAAGGTAATTTTAAAATCATCATGAAAAACCAAAATTCCAAGAGTATCAAACACAAAAATTCTTACCGAAGAAAGAAAATGTATTGTGCTACCCACCCTCCTCCCGCCCTGTGGTGCAACTGATGTCCATCTCTCCAAAAATGAACTCAATGTGACCGTAATGTTGCAACCACACACTAGTTGACCTGCTGTGAAGAAAAAACGAGTTAGTATATTTCAAACATGAAAAAGGTCATTTTAAAATCATCATGAAAAACCAAAATTCCAAGAGTATCAAACACAAAAATGCTTACCGAAAAAAAGAAATGTATTGTGCTACGCACCCTCCTCCCGCCCTGTGGTGCAACTGATGTCCCTCTCTCCCAAAATGAACTCAATGGGACCGTAATGTTGCAACCACACACTAGTTGACCTGCTGTGAAGAAAAAATGAGTTAGTATATTTCAAACATGAAAAAGGTCATTTTAAAATCATCATGAAAAACCAAAATTCCAAGAGTATCAAACACAAAAATGCTTACCGAAGAAAGAAAATGTATTGTGCTACGCACCCTCCTCCCGCCCTGTGGTGCAACTGAGGTCCCTCTCTCCAAAAATGAACTCAATGGGACCGTAATGTTGCAACCACACACTAGTTGACCTGCTGTGAAGAAAAAACGAGTTAGTATATTTCAAACATGAAAAAGGTCATTTTAAAATCATCATGAAAAACCAAAATTCCAAAAGTATCAAACACAAAAAATGCTTACCGAAGAAAGAAAATGTATTGTGCTACGCACCCTCCTCCCGCCCTGTGGTGCAACTGATGTCCCTCTCTCCAAAAATGAACTCAATGGGACCGTAATGTTGCAACCACACACTAGTTGACCTGCTGTGAAGAAAAAACGAGTTAGTATACTTCAAACATGAAAAAAGTCATTTTAAAATCATCATGAAAAACAAAAATTCCGAGAGTATCAAACACAAAAATGCTTACCGAAGAAAGAAAATGTATTGTGCTACGCACCCTCCTCCCGCCCTGTGGTGCAACTGATGTCCCTCTCTCCCAAAATGAACTCAATGGGACCGTAATGTTGCAACCACACACTAGTTGACCTGCTGTGAAGAAAAAACGAGTTAGTATATTTCAAACATGAAAAAGGTCATTTTAAAATCATCATGAAAAACAAAAATTCCAAGAGTATCAAACACAAAAATGCTTACCGAAGAAAGAAAATGTATTGTGCTACGCACCCTCCTCCCGCCCTGTGGTGCAACTGATGTCCCTCTCTCCAAAAATGAACTCAATGGGACCGTAATGTTGCAACCACACACTAGTTGACCTGCTGTGAAGAAAAAACGAGTTAGTATATTTCAAACATGAAAAAGGTCATTTTAAAATCATCATGAAAAACCAAAATTCCAAAAGTATCAAACACAAAAAATGCTTACCGAAGAAAGAAAATGTATTGTGCTACGCACCCTCCTCCCGCCCTGTGGTGCAACTGATGTCCCTCTCTCCCAAAATGAACTCAATGGGACCGTAATGTTGCAACCACACACTAGTTGACCTGCTGTGAAGAAAAAACGAGTAAGTATATTTCAAACATGAAAAAGGTCACTTTAAAATCATCATGAAAAACCAAAATTCCAAGAGTATCAAACACAAAAATGCTTACCGAAGAAAGAAAATGTATTGTGCTACGCACCCTCCTCTCGCCCTGTGGTGCAACTGATGTCCCTCTCTCCCAAAATGAACTCAATGGGACCGTAATGTTGCAACCACACACTAGTTGACCTGCTGTGAAGAAAAAACGAGTTAGTGTATTTCAAACATGAAAAAGGTCATTTTAAAATCATCATGAAAAACCGAAATTCCAAGAGAATCAAACACAAAAAAGCTTACCGAAGAAAGAAAATGTATTGTGCTACCCACCCTCCTCCGGCCCTGTGGTGCAACTGATGTCCCTCCCTCCCAAAATGAACTCAATGGGACCGTAATGTTGCAACCACACACTAGTTGACCTGCTGTGAAGAAAAAACGAGTAAGTATATTTCAAACATGAAAAAGGTCATATAAGAATCATCATGAAAAACCAAAATTCCAAAAGTATCAAACACAAAAAATGCTTACCGAAGAAAGAAAATGTATTGTGCTACGCACCCTCCTCCCGCCCTGTGGTGCAACTGATGTCCCTCTCTCCCAAAATGAACTCAATGGGACCGTAATGTTGCAACCACACATTAGTTGATCTGCTGTGAAGAAAAAACGAGTTAGTGTATTTCAAACATGAAAAAGGTCATTTTAAAATCATCATGAAAAACCAAAATTCTAAGAGTATCAAACACAAAAATGCTTACCGAAGAAAGAAAATGTATTGTGCTACCCACCCTCCTCCCGCCCTGTGGTGCAACTGATGTCCCTCTCTCTCAAAATGAACTCAATGGGACCGTAATGTTGCAACCACACACTAGTTGACCTGCTGTGAAGAAAAAACGAGTTAGTATATTTCAAACATGAAAAAGGTCATTTTAAAATCATCATGAAGAACCAAAATTCCAAGAGTATCAAACACAAAAAATGCTTACCGAAGAAAGAAAATGTATTGTGCTACGCACCCTCCTCTCGCCCTGTGGTGCAACTGATGTCCCTCTCTCCCAAAATGAACTCAATGGGACCGTAATGTTGCAAACACACACTAGTTGACCTGCTGTGAAGAAAAAACGAGTTAGTGTATTTCAAACATGAAAAAGGTCATTTTAAAATCATCATGAAAAACCAAAATTCCAAGAGTATCAAACACAAAAATGTTTACCGAAGAAAGAAAATGTATTGTGCTACGCACCCTCCTCCCGCCCTGTGGTGCAACTGATGTCCCTCCCTCCCAAAATGAACTCAATGGGACCGTAATGTTGCAACCACACACTAGTTGACCTGCTGTGAAGAAAAAACGAGTTAGTATATTTCAAACATGAAAAAGGTCATTTTAAAATCATCATGAAAAACCAAAATTCCAAGAGTATCAAACACAAAAATGCTTACCGACGAAAGAAAATGTATTGTGCTACGCACCCTCCTCCCGCCCTGTGGTGCAACTGATGTCCCTCTCTCCCAAAATGTACTCAATGGGACCGTAATGTTGCAACCACACACTAGTTGACCTGCTGTGAAGAAAAAACGAGTTAGTACATTTTAAACATGAAAAAGGTCATTTTAAAATCATCATGAAAAACCAAAATTCCAAAAGTATCAAACACAAAAAATGCTTACCGAAGAAAGAAAATGTATTGTGCTACGCACCCTCCTCCCGCCCTGTGGTGCAACTGATGTCCCTCTCTCCCAAAATGAACTCAATGGGACCGTATTGTTGCAACCACACACTGGTTGACCTGCTGTGAAGAAAAAACGAGTTAGTATATTTCAAACATGAAAAAGGTCATTTTAAAATCATCATGAAAAACCAAAATTCCAAAAGTATCAAACACAAAAAATGCTTACCGAAGAAAGAAAATGTATTGTGCTACGCACCCTCCTCCCGCCCTGTGGTGCAACTGATGTCCCTCTCTCCAAAAATGAACTCAATGGGACCGTACTGTTACAACCACACACTAGTTGACCTGCTGTGAAGAAAAAACGAGTTAGTACATTTCAAACATGAAAAAGTTCATTTTAAAATCATCATGAAAAACCAAAATTCCAAAAGTATCAAACACAAAAAATGCTTACCGAAGAAAGAAAATGTATTGTGCTACGCACCCTCCTCCCGACCTGTGGTGCAACTGATGTCCCTCTCTCCAAAAATGAACTGATTGGGACCGTGATGTTGCAACCACACACTAGTTGACCTGCTGTGAAGAAAAAACGAGTTAGTACATTTGAAACATGAAAAAGGTCATTTTAAAATCATCATGAAAAACCAAAATTCCAAGAGTATCAAACACAAAAAATGCTTACCGAAGAAAGAAAATGTATTGTGCTACGCACCCTCCTCCCGCCCTGTGGTGCAACTGATGTCCCTCTCTACAAAAATGAACTCAATGGGACCATAATGTTGCAACCACACACTAGTTGACCTGCTGTGAAGGAAAAACGAGTTAGTACATTTCAAACATGAAAAAGATCATTTTAAAATCATCATGAAAAACCAAAATTCTAAAAGTATCAAACACAAAAAATGCTTACTGAAGAAAGAAAATGTATTGTGCTATGCACCCTCCTCCCGCCCTGTGGTGCAACTGATGTCCCTCTCTCCAAAAATGAATTCAATGGGACCGTAATGTTGCAACCACACACTAGTTGACCTGCTGTGAAGAAAAAACGAGTTAGTACATTTCAAACATGAAAAAGGTCATTTTAAAATCATCATGAAAAACCAAAATTCCAAGAGTATCAAACACAAAAAATGCATACCGAAGAAAGAAAATGTATTGTGCTACGCACCCTCCTCCCGCCCTGTGGTGCAACTGATGTCCCTCTCTCCAAAAATGAACTCAATGGGACCGTAATGTTGCAACCACACACTAGTTGACCTGCTGTGAAGAAAAAACGAGTTAGTAAATTTCAAACATGAAAAAGGTCATTTTAAAATCATCATGAAAAACCAAAACTCCAAAAGTATCAAACACGAAAAATGCTTACTGAAGAAAGAAAATGTATTGTGCTACGCACCATCCTCCCGCCCTGTGGTGCAACTGATGTCCCTCTCTCCAAAAATGAACTCAATGGGACCGTAATGTTGCAACCACACACTAGTTGACCTGCTGTGAAGAAAAAACGAGTTAGTACATTTCAAACATGAAAAAGGTCATTTTAAAATCATCATCAAAAACCAAAATTCCAAAAGTATCAAACACAAAAAATGCTTACTGAAGAAAGAAAATGTATTGTGCTACGCACCCTCCTCCCGCCCTGTGGTGCAACTGATGTCCCTCTCTCCAAAAATGAACTCAATGGGACCGTAATGTTGCAACCACACACTAGTTGACCTGCTGTGAAGAAAAAACGAGTTAGTACATTTCAAACATGAAAAAGGTCATTTTAAAATCATCATGAAAAACCAAAATTCCAAAAGTATCAAACACAAAAAATTCTTACCGAAGAAAGAAAATGTATTGTGCTACGCACCCTCCTGCCGCCCTGTGGTGCAACTGATGTCCCTCTCTCCAAAAATGAACTCAATGGGACCGTAATGTTGCAACCACACACTAGTTGACCTGCTGTAAAGAAAAAACGAGTTAGTACATTTCAAACATGAAGAAGGTCATTTTAAAATCATCATCAAAAACAAAAATTCCAAAAGTATCAAACACAAAAATTGCTTACCGAAGAAAGAAAATGTATTGTGCTACGCACCCTCCTCCCGCCCTGTGGTGCAACTGATGTCCCTCTCTCCAAAAATGAACTCAATGGGACCGTAATGTTGCAACCACACACTAGTTGACCTGCTATGAGGAAAAAGCGAGTAAGTACATTTCAAACATGAAAAAGGTCATTTTAAAATCATCATGAAAAACCAAAATTCCGAAAGTATCAAACACAAAAAATGCTTACCGAAGAAAGAAATTGTAATGTGCTATGCACCTTCCTCCCGCCCTGTGGTGCAACTGATGTCCCTCTCTCCAAAAATGTACTCATTGGGACCGTAATGCTGCAACCACACACTAGTTGACCTGCTGTGAAGAAAAAACGAGTTAGTACATTTCAAACATGAAAAAGGTCATTTTAAAATCATCATGAAAAACCAAAATTCCAAAAGTATCAAACACAAAAAATGCTTACCGAAGAAAGAAAATGTATTGTGCTACGCACCCTCCTCCCGCCCTGTGGTGCAACTGATGTCCCTCTCTCCAAAAATGAACTCAATGGGACCGTAATGTTGCAACCACACACTAGTTGACCTGCTGTGAAGAAAAAACGAGTTAGTACATTTCAAACATGAAAAAGATCATTTCAAAATCATCATGAAAAACCAAAATTCCAAAAGTATCAAACACGAAAAATGCTTACCGAAGAAAGAAAATGTATTGTGCTACGCACCCTCCTCCCGCCCAGTGGTGCAACTGATGTCCCTCTCTCCAAAAATGAACTCAATGGGACCGTAATGTTGCAACCACACACTACTTGACCTGCTGTGAAGAAAAAACGAGTTAGTACATTTCAAACATGAATAAGGTCATTTTAAAATCATCATGAAAAACCAAAATTCCAAAAGTATCAAACACAAAATATGCTTACCGAAGAAAGAAAATGTATTGTGCTACGCACCCTCCTCCCGCCCTGGGGTGCAACTGATGTCCCTCTCTCCAAAAATGAACTCAATGGGACCGTAATGTTGCAACCACACACTAGTTGACCTGCTGTGAAGAAAAAACGAGTTAGTACATTTCAAACATGAAAAAGGTCATTTTAAAATCATCATGAATAACCAAAATTCCAAAAGTATCAAACACAAAAAATGCTTACCGAAGAAAGAAAATGTATTGTGCTACGCACCCTCCTCCCACTCTGTGGTGCAACTGATGTCCCTCTCTCCAAAAATGAACTCAATGGGACCGTAATGTTGCAACCACACACTAGTTGACCTGCTGTGAAGAAAAAACGAGTTAGTACATTTCAAACATGAAAAAGGTCATTTCAAAATCATCATGAAAAACCAAAATTCCAAAAGTATCAAACACAAAAAATGCTTACCGAAGAAAGAAAATGTATTGTGCTACGCACCCTCCTCCCGCCCTGTGGTGCAACTGATGTCCCTCTCTCCAAAAATGAACTCAATGGGACCGTAATGTTGCAACCACACACTAGTTGACCTGCTGTGAAGAAAAAACGAGTTAGTACATTTCAAACATGAAGAAGGTCATTTTAAAATCATCATGAAAAACCAAAATTCCAAAAGTATCAAACACAAAAAATGCTTACCGAAGAAAGAAAATGTATTGTGCTACGCACCCTCCTCCCGCCCTGTGGTGCAACTGATGTCCCTCTCTCCAAAAATGAACTCAATGGGACCGTAATGTTGCAACCACACACTAGTTGACCTGCTGTGAAGAAAAAACGAGTTAGTACATTTCAAACATGAGAAAGGTCATTTTAAAATCATCATGAATAACCAAAATTCCAAAAGTATCAAACACAAAAAATGCTTACCGAAGAAAGAAAATGTATTGTGCTACGCACCCTCCTCCCGCTCTGTGGTGCAACTGATGTCCCTCTCTCCAAAAATGAACTCAATGGGACCGTAATGTTGCAACCACACACTAGTTGACAGGCTGTGAAGAAAAAACGAGTTACTACATTTCAAACATGAAAAAGGTCATTTTAAAATCATCATGAAAAACCAAAATTCCAAAAGTATCAAACACAAAAAATGCTTACCGAAGAAAGAAAATGTATTGTGCTACGCACCCTCCTCCCGCCCTGTGGTGCAACTGATGGCCCTCTCTCCAAAAATGAACTCAATAGGACCGTAATGTTGCAACCACACACTAGTTGACCTTCTGTGAAGAAAAAACGAGTTAGTACATTTCAAACATGAAAAAGGTCATTTCAAAATCATCATGAAAAACCAAAATTCCAAAAGTATCAAACACGAAAAATGCTTACCGAAGAAAGAAAATGTATTGCACTACGCACCCTCCTCCCGCCCTGTGGTGCAACTGATGTCCCTCTCTCCAAAAACGAACTCAATGGGACCGTAATGTTGCAACCACACACTAGCTGACCTGCTGTGAAGAAAAAATGAGTTAGTACATTTCAAACATGAAAAAGGTCATTTTAAAATCATCATGAAAAACCAAAATTCCAAAAGTATCAAACACGAAAAATGCTTACCGAAGAAAGAAAATGTATTGTGCTACGCACACTCCTCCCGCCCTGTGGTGCAACTGATGTCCCTCTCTCCAAAAATGAACTCAATGGGACCGTAATGTTGCAACCACACACTAGTTGACCTGCTGTGAAGAAAAAACGAGTTAGTACATTTGAAACATGAAGAAGGTAATTTTAAAATCATCATGAAAAACCAAAATTCCAAAAGTATCAAACACAAAAATTGCTTACCGAAGAAAGAAAATGTATTGTGCTACGCACCCTCCTCCCGCCCTGTGGTGCAACTGATGTCCCTCTCTCCAAAAATGAACTCAATGGGACCGTAATGTTGCAACCACACACTAGTTGACCTGCTGTGAAGAAAAAACGAGTTAGTACATTTCAAACATGAAAAAGGTCATTTTAAAATCATCATGAAAAACCAAAATTCCAAAAGTATCAAACACAAAAAATGCTTACCGAAGAAAGAAAATGTATTGTACTACGCACCCTCCTCCCGCCCTGTGGTGCAACTGATGTCCCTCTCTCCAAAAATGAACTCAATGGGACCGTAATGTTGCAACCACACACTAGTTGACCTGCTGTGAAGAAAAAACGAGTTAGTACATTTCAAACATGAAAAAGGTCATTTTAAAATCATCATGAAAAACCAAAATTCCAAAAGTTTCAAACACAAAAAATGCTTACCGAAGAAAGAAAATGTATTGTGCTAGGCACCCTCCTCCCGCCCTGTGGTGCAACTGATGTCCCTCTCTCGAAAAATGAACTCAATGGGACCGTAATGTTGCAACCACACACTAGTTGACCTGCTGTGAAGAAAAAACGAGTTAGTACATTTCAAACATGAAAAAGGTAATTTCAAAATCATCATGAAAAACCAAAATTCCAAAAGTATCAAACACAAAAAATGCTTACCGAAGAAAGAAAATGTATTGTGCTACGCACCCTCCTTCCGCCCTGGGGTGCAACTGATGTCCCTCTCTCCAAAAATGAACTCAATGGGACCGTAATGTTGCAACCACACACTAGTTGACCTGCTGTGAAGAAAAAACGAGTTAGTACATTTCAAACATGAGAAAGGTCATTTTAAAATCATCATGAGTAACCAAAATTCCAAAAGTATCAAACACAAAAAATGCTTACCGAAGAAAGAAAATGTATTGTGCTATGCACCCTCCTCCCGCTCTGTGGTGCAACTGATGTCCCTCTCTCCAAAAGTGAACTCAATGGGACCGTAATGTTGCAACCACACACTAGTTGACAAGCTGTGAAGAAAAAACGAGTTAGTACATTTCAAACATGAAAAAGGTCATTTTAAAATCATCATGAAAAACCAAAATTCCAAAAGTATCAAACACAAAAAATGCTTACCGAAGAAAGAAAATGTATTGTGCTACGCACCCTCCTCCCGCCCTGTGGTGCAACTGCTGTCCCTCTCTCCAAAAATGAACTCAATGGGACCGTAATGTTGCAACCACACACTAGTTGACCTGCTGTGAAGAAAAAACGAGTTAGTACATTTCAAACATGAAAAAGGTCATTTCAAAATCATCATGAAAAACCAAAATTCCAAAAGTATCAAACACAAAAAATGCTTACCGAAGAAAGAAAATGTATTGTGCTACGCGCCCTCCTCCCGCCCTGTGGTGCAACAGATGTCCCTCTCTCCAAAAATGAACTCAATGGGACCGTAATGTTGCAACCACACACTAGTTGACCTGCTGTGAAGAAAAAACGAGTTAGTACATTTCAAACATGAAAAAGGTCATTTTAAAATCATCATGAAAAACTAAAATTCCAAAAGTATCAAACACGAAAAATGCTTACCGAAGAAAGAAAATGTATTGTGCTACGCACCCTCCTCCCGCCCTGTGGTGCAACTGATGTCCCTCTCTCCAAAAATGAACTCAATGGGACCGTAATGTTGCAACCACACACTAGTTGACCTGCTGTGAAGAAAAAACGAGTTAGTACATTTCAAACATGAAGAAGGTAATTTTAAAATCATCATGAAAAACCAAAATTCCAAAAGTATCAAACACAAAAATTGCTTACCGAAGAAAGAAAATGTATTGTGCTACGCACCCTCCTCCCGCCCTGTGGTGCAACTGATGTCCCTCTCTCCAAAAATGAACTCAATGGGACCGTAATGTTTCAACCACACACTAATTGACCTGCTGTGAAGAAAAAACGAGTTAGTACATTTCAAACATGAAAAAGGTCATTTTAAAATCATCATGAAAAACCAAAATTCCAAAAGTATCAAACACAAAAAATGCTTACCGAAGAAAAAAATTGTATTGTGCTACGCACCCTCCTCCCGCCCTGTGGTGCAACTGATGTCGCTCTCTCCAAAAATGAACTCAATGGGACCGTAATGTTGCAACCACACACTAGTTGACCTGCTGTGAAGAAAAAACGAGTTAGTACATTTCAAACATGAAAAAGGTCATTTTAAAATCATCATGAGAAACCAAAATTCCAAAAGTATCAGACACAAAAAATGCTTACTGATGAAAGAAAATGTATTGTGCTACGCACCATCCTCCCGCCCTGTGGTGCAACTGATGTCCCTCTCTCCAAAAATGAACTCAATGGGACCGTAATGTTGCAACCACACACTAGTTGACCTGCTGTGAAGAAAAAACGAGTTAGTACATTTCAAACATGAAAAAGGTCATTTGAAAATCATCATGAAAAACCAAAATTCCAAAAGTATCAAACACAAAAAATGCTTACCGAAGAAAGAAAATGTATTGTGCTACGCACCCTCCTCCCGCCCTGTGGTGCAACTGATGTCCCTCTCTCCAAAAAAGAACTCAATGGGACCGTAATGTTGCAACCACACACTAGTTGACCTGCTGTGAAGAAAAAACGAGTTAGTACATTTCAAACATGAAGAAGGTCATTTTAAAATCATCATCAAAAACCAAAATTCCAAAAGTATCAAACACAAAAATTGCTTACCGAAGAAAGAAAATGTATTGTGCTACGCACCCTCCTCCCGCCCTGTGGTGCAACTGATGTCCCTCTCTCCAAAAATGAACTCAATGGGACCGTAATGTTGCAACCACACACTAGTTGACCTGCTGTGAGGAAAAAGCGAGTTAGTACATTTCAAACATGAAAAGGTCATTTTAAAATCATCATGAAAAACCAAAATTCCAAAAGTATCAAACACAAAAAATGCTTACCGAAGAAAGAAAATGTATTGTGCTACGCACTTTCCTCCCGCCCTGCGGTGCAACTGATGTCCCTCTCTCCCAAAATGAACTCAATGGTACCGTAATGTTGCAACCACACACTAGTTGACCTGCTGTGAAGAAAAAACGAGTTAGTACATTTCAAACATGAAAAAGGTCATTTTAAAATCATCATGAAAAACCAAAATTCCAAAAGTATCAAACACAAAAAATGCTTACCGAAGAAAGAAAATGTATTGTGCTACGCACCCTCCTCCCGCCCTGTGGTGCAACTAATGTCCCTCTCTCCAAAAATGAACTAAATGGACCGTAATGTTGCAACCACACACTAGTTGACCTGCTGTGAAGAAAAAACTAGTTAGTACATTTCAAACATGAAAAAGGTCATTTCAAAATCATCATGAAAAACCAAAATTCCAAAAGTATCAAACACGAAAAATGCTTACCGAAGAAAGACAAAGTATTGTGCTACGCACCCTCCTCCCGCCCTGTGGTGCAACTGATGTCCCTCTCTCCAAAAATGAACTCAATGGGACCGTAATGTTGCAACCACACACTAGTTGACCTACTGTGAAGAAAAAACCAGTTAGTAAATTTCAAACATGAAAAAGGTAATTTAAAATCATCATGAAAAACCAAAACTCCAAAAGTATCAAAAGACAAAAAATGCTTACCGAAGAAAGATAATGTATTGTGCTACGCACCCTCCTCCCGCCCTGTGGTGCAACTGATGTCCCTCTCTCCAAAAATGAACTCAATGGGACCGTAATGTTGCAACCACACACTAGTTGGCCTGCTGTGAAGAAAAAACGAGTTAGTATATTTCAAACATGAAAAAGGTCATTTTAAAATCATCATGAAAAACCAAAATTCCAAAAGTATCAAAAGAGAAAAAATGCTTACCGAAGAAAGAAAATGTATTGTGCTACGCACCCTCTTCCCGCCCTGTGGTGCAACTGATGTCCCTCTCTCCAAAAATGAACTCAATGGGACCGTAATGTTGCAACCACACACTAGTTGACCTGCTGTGAAGAAAAAACGAGTTAGTACATTTCAAACATGAAAAAGGTCATTTTAAAATCATCATGAAAAACCAAAATTCCAAAAGTATCAAACACAAAAAATGCTTACTGATGAAAGAAAATGTATTGTGCTACGCACCATCCTCCCGCCCTGTGGTGCAACTGATGTCCCTCTCTCCAAAAATGAACTCAATGGGACCGTAATGTTGCAACCACACACTAGTTGACCTGCTGTGAAGAAAAAACGAGTTAGTACATTTCAAACATGAAAAAGGTCATTTGAAAATCATCATGAAAAACCAAAATTCCAAAAGTATCAAACACAAAAAATGCTTACCGAAGAAAGAAAATGTATTGTGCTACGCACCCTCCTCCCGCCCTGTGGTGCAACTGATGTCCCTCTCTCCAAAAATGAACTCAATGGGACCGTAATGTTGCAACCACACACTAGTTGACCTGCTGTGAAGAAAAAACGAGTTAGTACATTTCAAACATGAAAAAGGTCATTTGAAAATCATCATGAAAAACCAAAATTCCAAAAGTATCAAACACAACAAATGCTTACTGAAGAAAGAAAATGTATTGTGCTACGCACCCTCCTCCCGCCCTGTGGTGCAACTCATGTCCCTCTCTCCAAAAATGAACTCAATGGGACCGTAATGTTGCAACCACACACTAGTTGACCTGCTGTGAAGAAAAAATGAGTTAGTACATTTGAAACATGAAAAAGGTCATTTTAAAATCATCATGAAAAACCAAAATTCCAAAAGTATCAAACACAAGAAATGCATACTGAAGAAAGAAAATGTATTGTGCTACGCACCCTCCTCCCGCCCTGTGGTGATCCTGATGTCCCTCTCTCGAAAAATGAACTCAATGGGACCGTAATGTTGCAACCACACACTAGTTGATCTGCTGTGAAGAAAAAACGAGTTAGTACATTTCAAACTTGAAAAAGGTCATTTTAAAATCATCATGAAAAACCAAAATTCCAAGAGTATCAAACACAAAAAATGCTTACCGAAGAAAGAAAATGTATTGTGCTACGCACCCTCCTCCCGCCCTGTGGTGCAACTGATGTCCCGCTCTCCAAAAATGAACTCAATGGGACCGTAATGTTGCAACCACACACTAGTTGACCTGCTGCGAAGAAAAAGCGAGTTAGTACATTTCAAACATGAAAAAGGTCATTTCAAAATCATCATGAAAAACCAAAATTCCAAAAGTATCAAACACGAAAAATGCTTACCGAAGAAAGAAAAAGTATTGTGCTACGCACCCTCCTCCCGCCCTGTGGTGCAACTGATGTCCCTCTCTCCAAAAATGAACTCAATGGGACCGTAATTTTGCAACCACACACTAGTTGACCTGCTGTGAAGAAAAAACGAGTTAGTACATTTCAAACATGAAGAAGGTCATTTTAAAATCATCATAAAAAACCAAAATTCCAAAAGTATCAAACACAAAAATTGCTTTCCGAAGAAAGAAAATGTATTGTGCTACGCACCCTCCTCCCGCCCTGTGGTGCAACTGATGTCCCTCTCTCCAAAAATGAACTCAATGGGACCGTAATGTTGCAACCACACACTAGTTGACCTGCTGTGAAGAAAAAACGAGTTAGTTGATTTCAAACATGAAAAAGGTCATTTTAAAATCATCATGAAAAACCAAAATTCCAAAAGTATCAAACACGAAAAATGCTTACCGAAGAAAGAAAATGTATTGTGCTACGCACCCTCCACCCGCCCTGTGGTGCAACTGATGTCCCTCTCTCCAAAAATGAACTCAATGGGACCGTAATTTTGCAACCACACACTAGTTGACCTGCTGTGAAGAAAAAACGAGTTAGTACATTTCAAACATGAAGAAGGTCATTTTAAAATCATCATGAAAAACCAAAATTCCAAAAGTATCAAACACAAAAATTGCTTACCGAAGGTAGAAAATGTATTGTGCTACGCACCCTCCTCCCGCCCTGTGGTGCAACTGATGTCCCTCTCTCCAAAAATGAACTCAATGGGACCGTAATGTTGCAAACACACACTAGTTGACCTGCTGTGAAGAAAAAACGAGTTAGTACATTTCAAACATGAAAAAGGTCATTTTAAAATCATCATGAAAAACCAAAATTCCAAAAGTGTTAAACACAAAAAATGCTTACCGAAGAAAGAAAATGTATTGTACTACGCACCCTCCTCCCGCACTGTGGTGCAACTGATGTCCCTCCCTCCAAAAATGAACTCAATGGGACCGTAATGTTGCAACCACACACTAGTTGACCTGCTGTGAAGAAAAAACGAGTTAGTACATTTCAAACATGAAAAAGGTCATTATAAAATCATCATGAAAAACAAAAATTCCAAAAGTATCAAACACAAAAAATGCTTACCGAAGAAAGAAAATGTATTGTGCTAGCCACCCTCCTCCCGCCCTGTGGTGCAACTGATGTCCCTCTCTCCAAAAATGAACTCAATGGGACCGTAATGTTGCAACAACCCACTAGTTGACCTGCTGTGAAGAAAAAGCGAGTTCGTACATTTCAAACATGAAAAAGGTCATTTTAAAATCATCATGAAAAACCAAAATTCCAAAAGTATCAAACACAAAAAATGCTTACCGAAGAAAGAAAATGTATTGTGCTACGCACCCTCCTCCCGCCCTGTGGTGCAACTGATGTCCCTCTCTCCAAAAATGAACTCAATGGGACCGTAATGTCGCAACCAAACACTAGTTGACCTGCTGTGAAGAAAAAACGAGTTAGTACATTTCAAACATGAGAAAGGTCATTTTAAAATCATCATGAATAACCAAAATTCCAAAAGTATCAAACACAAAAAATGCTTACCGAAGAAAGAAAATGTATTGTGCTACGCACCCTCGTCCCGCTCTGTGGTGCAACTGATGTCCCTCTCTCCAAAAATGAACTCAATGGGACCGTAATGTTGCAACCACACACTAGTTGACAAGCTGTGATGAAAAAACGAGTTAGTACATTTCAAACATGAAAAAGGTCATTTTAAAATCATCATGAAAAACCAAAATTCCAAAAGTATCAAACACAAAAAATGCTTACCGAAGAAAGAAAATGTATTGTGCTACGCACCCTCCTCCCGCCCTGTGGTGCAACTGATGTCCCTCTCTCCAAAAATGAACTCAATGGGACCGTAATGTTGCAACCACACACTAGTTGACCTGCTGTGAAGAAAAAACGAGTTAGTACATTTCAAACATGAAAAACGTCATTTCAAAATCATCATGAAAAACCAAAATTCCAAAAGTATCAAACACAAAAAATGCTTACCGAAGAAAGAAAATGTATTGTGCTACGCACCCTCCTCCCGCCCTGTGGTGCAACTGATGTCCCTCTCTCCAAAAATGAACTCAATGGGACCGTAATGTAGCAACCACACACTAGTTGACCTGCTGTGAAGAAAAAACAAGTTAGTACATTTCAAACATGAAAAAGGTCATTTTAAAATCATCATGAAAAACCAAAATTCCAAAAGTATCAAACACGAAAAATGCTTACCGAAGAAAGATAATGTATTGTGCTACGCACCCTCCTCCCGCCCTGTGGTGCAAATGATGTCCCTCTCTCCAAAAATGAACTCAATGGGACCGTAATGTTGCAACCACACACTAGTTGACCTACTGTGAAGAAAAAACGAGTTAGTACATTTCAAACATGAAAAAGGTCATTTTAAAATCATCATGAAAAACCAAAATTCCAAAAGTATCAAAAGACAAAAAATGCTTACTGATGAAAGAAAATGTATTGTGCTACGCACCCTCCTCCCGCCCTGTGGTGCAACTGATGTCCCTCTCTCCAAAAATGAACTCAATGGGACCGTAATGTTGCAACCACACACTAGTTGACCTGCTGTGTAGAAAAAACGAGTTAGTACATTTCAAACATGAAAAAGGTCATTTTAAAATCATCATGAAAAACCAAAATTCCAAAAGTATCAAACACAAAAAATGCTTACCGAAGAAGGAAAATGTATTGTGCTATGCACCCTCCACCCGCCCTGTGGTGCAACTGATGTCCCTCTCTCCAAAAATGAACTCAATGGGACCGTAATGTTGCAACCACACACTAGTTGACCTGCTGTGAAGAAAAAACGAGTTAGTACATTTCAAACATGAAAAAGGTCATTTTAAAATCATCATGAAAAACCAAAATTCCAAAAGTATCAAACACGAAAAATGCTTACCGAAGAAAGAAAATGTATTGTGCTACGCACCCTCCTCCCGCCCTGTGGTGCAACTGATGTCCCTCTCTCCAAAAATGAACTCAATGGGACCATAATGTTGCAACCACACACTAGTTGACCTACTGTGAAGAAAAAACGAGTTACTACATTTCAAACATGAAAAAGGTCATTTTAAAATCATCATGAAAAACCAAAACTCCAAAAGTATCAAAAGACAAAAAATGCTTACCGAAGAAAGAAAATGTATTGTGCTACGCACCCTCCTCCCGCCCTGTGGTGCAACTGATGTCCCTCTCTCCAAAAATGAACTCAATGGGACCGTAATGTTGCAACTACACACTAGTTGACCTGCTGTGAAGAAAAAACGAGTTAGTATATTTCAAACATGAAAAAGGTCATTTTAAAATCATCATGAAAAACCAAAATTCCAAAAGTATCAAAAGACAAAAAATGCTTACCGAAGAAAGAAAATGTATTGTGCTACGCACCCTCTTCCCGCCCTGTGGTGCAACTGATGTCCCTCTCTCCAAAAATGAACTCAATGGGACCGTAATGTTGCAACCACACACTAGTTGACCTGCTGTGAAGAAAAAACGAGGTAGTACATTTCAAACATGAAAAAGGTCATTTTAAAATCATCATGAAAAACCAAAATTCCAAAAGTATCAAACACAAAAGATGCTTACTGATGAAAGAAAATGTATTGTGCTACGCACCATCCTCCCGCCGTGTGGTGCAACTGATGTCCCTCTCTCCAAAAATGAACTCAATGGGACCGTAATGTTGCATCCACACACTAGTTGACCTGCTGTGAAGAAAAAACGAGTTAGTACATTTCAAACATGAAAAAGGTCATTTGAAAATGATCATGAAAAACCAAAATTCCAAAAGTATCAAACACAAAAAATGCTTACCGAAGAAAGAAAATGTATTGTGCTACGCACCCTCCTCCCGCCCTGTGGTGCAACTGATGTCCCTCTCTCCAAAAATGAACTCAATGGGACCGTAATGTTGCAACCACACACTAGTTGACCTGCTGTGAAGAAAAAACGAGTTAGTACATTTCAAACATGAAAAAGGTCATTTTAAAATCATCATGAAAAACCAAAATTCCAAAAGTATCGAACACAAAAAATGCTTACTGAAGAAAGAAAATGTATTGTGCTACGCACCCTCCTCCCGCCCTGTGGTGCAACTGATGTCCCTCTCTCCAAAAATGAACTCAATGGGACCGTAATGTTGCAACCACACACTAGTTGACCTGCTGTGAAGAAAAAACGAGTTAGTACATTTCAAACATGAAAAAGGTCATTTTAAAATCATCATGAAAAACCAAAATTCCAAAGGTATCAAACACAAGAAATGCTTACTGAAGAAAGAAAATGTATTGTGCTACGCACCCTCCTCCCGCCCTGTGGTGCAACTGATGTCCCTCTCTCGAAAAATGAACTCAATGGGACCGTAATGTTGCAACCACACACTAGTTGACCTGCTGTGAAGAAAAAACGAGTTAGTACATTTCAAACATGAAAAAGGTCATTTTAAAATCATCATGAAAAACCAAAATTCCAAAAGTGTTAAACACAAAAAATGCTTACCGAAGAAAGAAAATGTATTGTGCTACGCACCCTCCTCCCGCCCTGTGGTGCAACTGATGTCCCTCTCTCCAAAAATGAACTCAATGGGACCGTAATGTTGCAACCACACACTAGTTGACCTGCTGTGAAGAAAAAACGAGTTAGTACATTTCAAACATGAAGAAGGTCATTTTAAAATCATCATCAAAAACCAAAATTCCAAAAGTATCAAACACAAAAATTGCTTACCGAAGAAAGAAAATGTATTGTGCTACGCACCCTCCTCCCGCCCTGTGGTGCAACTGATGTCCCTCTCTCCAAAAATGAACTTAATGGGACCGTAATGTTGCAACCACACACTAGTTGACCTGCTGTGAGGAAAAAGCGAGTTAGTACATTTCAAACATGAAAAAGGTCATTTTAAAATCATCATGAAAAACCAAAATTCCAAAAGTATCAAACACAAAAAATGCTTACCGAAGAAAGAAAATGTATTGTGCTACGCACCTTCCTCCCGCCCTGCGGTGCAACTGATGTCCCTCTCTCCCAAAATGAACTCAATGATACCGTAATGTTGCAACCACACACTAGTTGACCTGCTGTGAAGAAAAAACGAGTTAGTACATTTCAAACATGAAAAAGGTCATTTTAAAATCATCATGAAAAACCAAAATTCCAAAAGTATCAAACACAAAAAATGCTTACCGAAGAAAGAAAATGTATTGTGCTACGCACCCTCCTCCCGCCCTGTGGTGCAACTGATGTCCCTCTCTCCAAAAATGAACTCAATGGGACCGTAATTTTGCAACCACACACTAGCTGACCTGCTGTGAAGAAAAAACGAGTTAGTACATTTCAAACATGAAGAAGGTCATTTTAAAATCATCATGAAAAACCAAAATTCCAAAAGTATCAAACACAAAAATTGCTTACCGAAGAAAGAAAATGTATTGTGCTACGCACCCTCCTCCCGCCCTGGGGTGCAACTGATGTCCCTCTCTCCAAAAATGAACTCAATGGGACCGTAATGTTGCAACCACACACTAGTTGACCTGCTGTGAAGAAAAAACGAGTTAGTACATTTCAAATATGAAAAAGGTCATTTTAAAATCACCATGAAAAACCAAAATTCCAAAAGTATCAAACACGAAAAATGCTTACCGAAGAAAGAAAATGTATTGTGCTACGCACCCTCCACCCGCCCTGTGGTGCAACTGATGTCCCTCTCTCCAAAAATGAACTCAATGGGACCGTAATTTTGCAACCACACACTAGTTGACCTGCTGTGAAGAAAAAACGAGTTAGTACATTTCAAACATGAAAAAGGTCATTGTAAAATCATCATGAAAAACCAAAATTCCAAAAGTATCAAACACAAAAAATGCTTACCGAAGAAAGAAAATGTATTGTGCTACGCACCCTCCTCCCGCCCTGTGGTGCAACTGATGTCCCTCTCTCCAAAAATGAACTCAATGGGACCGTAATGTTGCAACCACACACTAGTTGACCTGCTGTGAAGAAAAAAGGAGTTAGTACATTTCAAACATGAAAAAGGTCATTTTAAAATCATCATGAAAAACGAAAATTCCAAAAGTATCAAACACAAAAATACTTACCGAAAAAAGAAAATGTATTGTGCTCGGCACCCTCTCCCCGCCCTGTGGTGCAACTGATGTCCCTCTCTCCAAAAATGAACTCAATGGGACCGTAATGTTGCAACCACACACTAGTTGACCTGCTGTGAAGAAAAAGCGAGTTAGTACATTTCAAACATGAAAAAGGTCATTTTAAAATCATCATGAAAAACCAAAATTCAGAAAGTATCAAACACAAAAAATGCTTACCGAAGAAAGAAAATGTATTGTGCTACGCACCCTCCTCCCGCCCTGTGGTGCAACTGATGTCCCTCTCTCCAAAAATGAACTCAATGGGACTGTAATGTTGCAACGACACACTAGTTGACCTGCTGTGAAGAAAAAACGAGTTAGTACATTTCAAACATGAAAAAGGTCATTTTAAAATCATCATGAATAACCAAAATTCCAAAAGTATCAAACACAAAAAATGCTTACCGAAGAAAGAAAATGTATTGTGCTACGCACCCTCCTCCAGCCCTGTGGTGCAACTGATGCCCCTCTCTCGAAAAATGAACTCAATGGGACCGTAATGTTGCAACCACACACTAGTTTACAAGCTGTGAAGAAAAAACGAGTTAGTACATTTCAAACATGAAAAAGGTCATTTTAAAATCATCATGAAAAACCAAAATTCCAAAAGTATCAAACACAAAAAATGCTTACCGAAGAAAGAAAATGTATTGTGCTACGCACCCTCCTCCCGCCCTGTGGTGCAACTGATGTCCCTCTCTCCAAAAATGAACTCAATGGGACCGTAATGTTGCAACCACACCCTAGTTGACCTACTGTGAAGAAAAAACGAGTTAGTACATTTCAAACATGAAAAAGGTCATTTTAACATCATCATGAAAAACCTAAATTCCAAAAGTATCAAACACAAAAAATGCTTACCGAAGAAAGAAAATGTATTGTGCTACGCACTCTCCTCCCACCCTGTGGTGCAACTGATGTCCCTCTCTCCAAAAATGAACTCAATGGGACGGTACTGTTGCAACCACACACTAGTTGACCTGCTGTGAAGAAAAAACGAGTTAGTACATTTCAAACATGTAAAAGGTTATTTTAAAATCATCATGAAAAACCAAAATTCCAAAAGTATCAAACACAAAAAATGCTTACCGAAGAAAGAAAATGTATTGCGCTACGCACCCTCCTCCCGCCCTGTGGTGCAACTGATGTCCGTCTCTCCAAAAATGAACTCAATGGGACCGTAATGTTGCAACCACACACTAGTTGACCTGATGTGAAGAAAAAACGAGTTAGTACATTTCAAACATGATGAAGGTCATTTTAAAATCATCATGAAAAACCAAAATTCCAAAAGTATCAAACACAAAAAATGCTTACCGAAGAAAGAAAATGTATTGTGCTCCGCACCCTCCTCCCGCCCTGTGGTGCAACTGATGTCCCTCTCTCCAAAAATGAACTCAATGGGACCGTAATGTTGCAACCACACACTAGTTGACCTGATGTGAAGAAAAACCAAGTTAGAACATTTTAAACATGAAAAAGGTCATTTTAAAATCATCATGAAAAACCAAAATTCCAAAAGTATCAGACACAAAGAATGCTTACCGAAGAAAGGAAATGTATTGTGCTACGCACCCTCCTCCCGCCCTGTGGTGCAACTGATGTCCCTCTCTCCAAAAATGAACTCAATGGGACCGTAATGTTGCAACCACACACTAGTTGACCTGCTGTGAAGAAAAAACGAGTTGGTACATTTCAAACATGAAAAAGGTCATTTTAAAATCATCATGAAAAACCAAAATTCCAAAAGTATCAAACACAAAAAATGCTTACCGAAGAAAGAAAATGTATTGTGCTACTCACCCTCCTCCCGCCCTGTGGTGCAACTGATGTCCCTCTCTCCAAAAATGAACTCAATGGGACCGTAATGTTGCAACCACACACTAGTTGACCTGCTGTGAAGAAAAAACGAGTTAGTACATTTCAAACATGAAAAAGGTCATTTTAAAATCATCATGAAAAACCAAAATTCCAAAAGTATCAAACACAAAAAATGCTTACCGAAGAAAGAAAATGTATTGTGCTACGCACCCTCCTCCCGCCCTGTGGTGCAACTGATGTCCCTCTCTCCAAATATGAACTCAATGTGACCGTAATGTTGCAACCACACACTAGTTGACCTGCTGTGAAGAAAAAACGAGTTAGTACATTTCAAACATGAAAAAGGTCATTTTAAAATCATCATGAATAACCAAAATTCCGAAAGTATCAAACACAAAGAATGCTTACCGAAGAAAGATAATGTATTGTGCTACGCACCCTCCTCCCGCCCTGTGGTGCAACTGATGTCCCTCTCTCCAAAAATGAACTCAATGGGACCGTAATGTTGCAACCACACACTAGTTGACCTGCTGTGAAGAAAAAACGAGTTGGTACATTTCAAACATGAAAAAGGTCATTTTAAAATCATCATGAAAAACCAAAATTCCAAAAGTATCAAACACAAAAAATGCTTACCGAAGAAAGAAAATGTATTGTGCTACTCACCCTCCTCCCGCCCTGTGGTGCAACTGATGTCCCTCTCTCCAAAAATGAACTCAATGGGACCGTAATGTTGCAACCACACACTAGTTGACCTGCTGTGAAGAAAAAACGAGTTAGTACATTTCAAACATGAAAAAGGTCATTTTAAAATCATCATGAAAAACCAAAATTCCAAAAGTATCAAACACAAAAAATGCTTACCGAAGAAAGAAAATGTATTGTGCTACGCACCCTCCTCCCGCCCTGTGGTGCAACTGATGTCCCTCTCTCCAAAAATGAACTCAATGGGACCGTAATGTTGCAACCACACACTAGTTGACCTGCTGTGAAGAAAAAACGAGTTAGTACATTTCAAACATGAAAAAGGTCATTTTAAAATCATCATGAAAAACCAAAATTCCAAAAGTACCAAACACAAAAAATGCTTACCGAAGAAAGAAAATGTATTGTGCTACGCACCCTCCTCCCGCCCTGTGGTGCAACTGATGTCCCTCTCTCCAAAAATGAACTCAATGGGACCGTAATGTTGCAACCACACACTAGTTGACCTGCTGTGAAGAAAAAACGAGTTAGTACATTTCAAACACGAAAGAGGTCATTTTAAAATCATCATGAAAAACCAAAATTCCAAAAGTATCAAACACAAAAAATGCTTACCGAAGAAAGAAAGTGTACTGTGCTACGCACCCTCCTCCCGCCCTGTGGTGCAACTGATGCCCCTCTCTCCAAAAATGAACTCAATGGGACCGTAATGTTGCAACCACACACTAGTTGACCTGCTGTGAAGAAAAAACGAGTTAGTACATTTCAAACATGAAAAAGGTCATTTTAAAATCATCATGAAAAACCAAAATTCCAAAAGTATCAAACACAAAAAATGCTTACCGAAGAAAGAAAATGTATTGTGCTACGCACCCTCCTCCCGCCCTGTGGTGCAACTGATGTCCCTCTCTCCAAAAATGAACTCAATGGGACCGTAATGTTGCAACCACACACTAGTTGACCTGCTGTGAAGAAAAAACGAGTTAGTACATTTCAAACATGAAAAAGGTCATTTTAAAATCATCATGAAAAACCAAAATTCCAAAAGTATCAAACACAAAAAATGCTTACCGTAGAAAGAAAATGTATTGTGCTACGCACCCTCCTCCCGCCCTGTGGTGCAACTGATGTCCCTCTCTCCAAAAATGAACTCAATGGGACCGTAATGTTGCAACCACACACTAGTTGACCTGCTGTGAAGAAAAAACGAGTTAGTACATTTCAAACATGAAAAAGGTCATTTTAAAATCATCATGAAAAACCAAAATTCCAAAAGTATCAAATACAAAAAATGCTTACCGAAGAAACAAAATGTGTTGTGCTACGCACCCTCCTCCCGCACTGTGGTGTAACTGATGTCCCTCTCTCCAAAAATGAACTCAATGGGACCGTAATGTTGCAACCACACACTAGTTGACCTGCTGTGAAGAAAAAACGAGTTAGTACATTTCAAACATGAAAAAGGTCATTTTAAAATCATCATGAGAAACCAAAATTCCAAAAGTATCAAACACAAAAAATGCTTACCGAAGAAAGAAATTGTATTGTGCTACGCACCCTCCTCCCGCCCTGTGGTGCAACTGATGTCCCTCTCTCCAAAAATGAACTCAATGGGACCGTAATGTTGCAACCACACACTAGTTGACCTGCTGTGAAGAAAACACGAGTTAGTACATTTCAAACATGAAAAAAGGTCATTTTAAAATCATCATGAAAAACCAAAATTCCAAAAGTATCAAACACAAAAAATGCTTACCGAGGAAAGAAAATGTATTGTGCTACGCACCCTCCTCCCGCCCTGTGGTGCAACTGATGTCCCTCTCTCCAAAAATGTACTCAATGGGACCGTAATGTTGCAACCACACACTAGTTGACCTGCTGTGAAGAAAAAACGAGTTAGTACATTTCAAACATAAAAAAGGTCATTTTAAAATCATCATGAAAAACCAAAATTCCAAAAGTATCAAACACAAAAAATGCCTACCGAAGAAAGAAAATGTATTGTGCTACGCACCCTCCTCCCGCCCTGTGGTGCAACTGATGTCCCTCTCTCGAAAAATGAACTCAATGGGACCGTAATGTTGCAACCACACACTAGTTGACCTGCTGTGAAGAAAAAACGAGTTAGTACATTTCAAACATGAAAAAGGTAATTTCAAAATCATCATGAAAAACCAAAATTCCAAAAGTATCAAACACAAAAAATGCTTACCCAAGAAAGAAAATGTATTGTGCTATGCACCCTCCTCCCGCCCTGTGGTGCAACTGATGTCCCTCTCTCCAAAAATGAACTCAACGGGACCGTAATGTTGCAACCACACACTAGTTGACCAGCTGTGAAGAAAAAACGAGTTAGTACATTTCAAACATGAAAAAGGTCATTTTAAAATCATCATGAAAAACCAAAATTCGAAAAGTATCAAACACAAAAAATGCTTACCGAAGAAAGAAAATGTATTGTGCTACACAACCTCCTCCCGCCCTGTGGTGCAACTGATGTCCCTCTCACCAAAAATGAACTCAATAGGACCTTAATGTTGCAACCACACACTAGTTGACCTGCTGTGAAGAAAAAGCGAGTTAGTACATTTCAAACATGAAAAAGGTCATTTTAAAATCATCATGAAAAACCAAAATTCCAAAAGTATCAAACACAAAAAATGCTTACCGAAGATAGAAAATGTATTGTGCTACGCACCCTCCTCCCGCCCTGTGGTGCAACTGATGTCCCTCTCTCCAAAAATGAACTCAATGGGACCGTAATGTTGCAACCACACACTAGTTGACCTCCTGTGAAGAAAAAACGAGTTAGTACATTTCAAACATGAAAAAGGTCATTTTAAAATCATCATGAAAAACCAAAATTCCAAAAGTATCAAACACAAAAAATGCTTACCGAAGAAAGAAAATGTATTGTGCTACGCACCCTCCTCCCGCCCTGTGGTGTAACTGATGTCCCTCTCTCCAAAAATGAACTCAATGGGACCGTAATGTTGCAACCACACACTAGTTGACCTGCTGTGAAGAAAAAGCGAGTTAGTACATTTCAAAAATGAAGAAGGTCATTTTAAAATCATCATGAAAAACCAAAATTCCAAAAGTATCAAACACAAAACATGCTTACCGAAGAAAGAAAATGTATTGTGCTACGCACCCTCCTCCCGCCCTGTGGTGCAACTGATGTCCCTCTCTCCAAAAATGATCTCAATGGGACCGTAATGTTGCAACCACACACTAGTTGACCTGCTGTGAAGAAAAAACGAGTTAGTACATTTCAAACATGAAAAAGGTCATTTTAAAATCACCATGAAAAACCAAAATTCCAAAAGTATCAAACACAAAAAATGCTTACCGAAGAAAGAAAATGTATTGTGCTACTCACCCTCCTCCGGCCCTGTGGTGCAACTGATGTCCCTCTCTCCAAAAATGAACTCAATGGGACCGTAATGTTGCAACCATACACTAGTTGACCTGCTGTGAAGAAAAAACGAGTTAGTACATTTCAAAAATGAAAAAGGTCATTTTAAAATCATCATGAAAAACAAAAATTCCAAAAGTATCAAACACAAAAAATGCTTACTGAAGAAAGAAAATGTATTGTGCTACGCACCCTCCTCCCGCCCTGTGGTGCAACTGATGTCCCTCTCTCCAAAAATGAACTCAATGGGACCGTAATGTTGCAACCACACACTAGTTGACCTGCTGTGAAGAAAAAACGAGTTAGTACATTTCAAACATGAAAAAGGTCATTTTCAAATCATCATGAAAAACCAAAATTCCAAAAGTATCAAACACAAAAATGCTTACCGAAGAAAGAAAATGTATTGTGCTACACAACCTCCTCCCGCCCTGTGGTGCAACTGATGTCCCACTCTCCAAAAATGAACTCAATGGGACCGTAATGTTGCAACCACACACTAGTTGAGCTGCTGTGAAGAAAAAGCGAGTTAGTACATTTCAAACATGAAAAAGGTCATTTTAAAATCATCATGAAAAACCAAAATTCCAAAAGTATCAAACACAAAACATGCTTACCGAAGAAAGAAAATGTATTGTGCTACGCACCCTCCTCCCGCCCTGTGGTGCAACTGATGTCCCTCTCTCCAAAAATGATCTCAATGGGACCGTAATGTTGCAACCACACACTAGTTGACCTGCTGTGAAGAAAAAACGAGTTAGTACATTTCAAACATGAAAAAGGTCATTTTAAAATCATCATGAAAAACCAAAATTCCAAAAGTATCAAACACAAAAAATGCTTACCGAAGAAAGAAAATGTATTGTGCTACTCACCCTCCTCCCGCCCTGTGGTGCAACTGATGTCCCTCCCTCCAAAAATTAACTCAATGGGACCGTAATGTTGCAACCATACACTAGTTGACCTGCTGTGAAGAAAAAACGAGTTAGTACATTTCAAAAATGAAAAAGGTCATTTTAAAATCATCATGAAAAACCAAAATTCCAAAAGTATCAAACACAAAAAATGCATACCGAAGAAAGAAAATGTATTGTGCTACGCACCCTCCTCCCGCCCTGTGGGGCAACTGATGTCCCTCTCTCCAAAAATGAACTCAATGGGACCGTAATGTTGCAACCACACACTAGTTGACCTGCTGTGAAGAAAAAACGAGTTAGTACATTTCAAACATGAAAAAGGTCATTTTAAAATCATCATGAAAAACCAAAATTCCAAAAGTATCAAACACAAAAAATGCTTACCGAAGAAAGAAAATGTATTGTGTTACGCACCCTCCTCCCGCCCTGTGGAGCAACTGATGTCCCTCTCTCCAAAAATGAACTCAATGGGACCGTAATGTTGCAACCACACACTAGTTGACCTGCTGTGAAGAAAAAACGAGTTAGTACATTTCAAACATGAAAAAGGTCATTTTAAAATCATCATGAAAAACCAAAATTCCAAAAGTATCAAACACAAAAAATGCTTACCGAAGAAAGATAATGTATTGTGCTACGCACCCTCCTCCCGCCCTGTGGTGCAACTGATGTCCCTCTCTCCAAAAATGAACTCAATGGGACCGTAATGTTGCAACCACACACTAGTTGACCTGCTGTGAAGAAAAAACGAGTTAGTACATTTCAAACATGAAAAAGGTCATTTTAAAATCATCATGAAAAACCAAAATTCCAAAAGTATCAAACACAAAATATGCTTACCGAAGAAAGAAAATGTATTGTGCTACGCACCCTCCTCCCGCCCTGTGGCGCAACTGATGTCCCTCTCTCCAAAAATGAACTCAATGGGACCGTAATGTTGCAACCACACACTAGTTGACCTGCTGTGAAGAAAAAGCGAGTTAGTACATTTCAAACATGAAAAAGGTCATTTTAAAATCATCATGAAAAATCAAAATTCCAAAAGTATCAAACACAAAAAATGCTTACCGAAGATAGAAAATATATTGTGCTACGCACCCTCCTCCCTCCCTGTGGTGCAACTGATGTCCCTCTCTACAAAAATGACCTCAATGGGACCGTAATGTTGCAACCACACACTAGTTGACCTGCTGTGAACAAAAAACGAGTTAGTACATTTCAAACATGAAAAAGGTCATTTTAAAATCATCATGAAAAACCAAAATTCCAAAAGTATCAAACACAAAAAATGCTTACCGAAGAAAGAAAATGTATTGTGCTACGCACCCTCCTCCCGCCCTGTGGTGCAACTGATGTCCCTCTCTCCAAAAATGAACTCAATGGGACCGTAATGTTGCAACCACACACTAGTTGACCTGCTGTGAAGAAAAAATGAGTTAGTACATTTCAAACATGAAAAAGGTCATTTTAAAATCAGCATGAAATACCAAAATTCCAAAAGTATCAAACACAAAAAATGCTTACCGAAGAAAGAAAATGTATTGTGCTACGCACCCTCCTACCGCCCTGTGGTGCAACTGATGTCCCTCTCTCCAAAAATGAACTCAGTGGGACCGTAATGTTGCAACCACACACTAGTTGACCTGCTGTGAAGAAAAAACGAGTTAGTACATTTCAAACATGAAAATGGTCATTTTAAAATCATCATGAAAAACCAAAATTCCAAAATTATCAAACACAAAAAATGCTTACCGAAGAAAGAAAATGTATTGTGCTACGCACCCTCCTCCCGCCCTGTGGTGCAACTGATGTCCGTCTCTCCAAAAATGAACTGAATGGGACCGTAATGTTGCGACCACACACTAGTTGACCTGCTGTGAAGAAAAAACGAGTTAGTACATTTCAAACATGAAAAAGGTCATTTTAAAATCAGCATGAAATACCAAAATTCCAAAAGTATCAAACACAAAAAATGCTTACCGAAGAAAGAAAATGTATTGTGCTACGCACCCTCCTCCCACCCTGCGGTGCAACTGATGTCCCTCTCTCCAAAAATGAACTCAGTGGGACCGTAATGTTGCAACCACACACTAGTTGACCTGCTGTGAAGAAAAAACGAGTCAGTACATTTCAAACATGAAAATGGTCATTTTAAAATCATCATGAAAAACCAAAATTCCAAAATTATCAAACACAAAAAATGCTTACCGAAGAAAGAAAATGTATTGTGCTACGCACCCTCCTCCCGCCCTGTGGTGCAACTGATGTCCGTCTCTCCAAAAATGAACTGAATGGGACCGTAATGTTGCAACCACACACTAGTTGACCTGCTGTGAAGAAAAAACGAGTTAGTACATTTCAAACATGAAAAAGGTCATTTTAAAATCATCATGAAAAACCAAAATTCCAAGAGTATCAAACACAAAAAATGCTTACTGAAGAAAGAAAATGTATTCTGCTAGGCACCCTCCTCCCACCCTGTGGTGCAACTGATGTCCCTCTCTCCCAAAATGAACTCAATGGGACCGTAATGTTGCAACCACACACTAGTTGACCTGCTGTGAAGAAAAAACGAGTTAGTACATTTCAAACATGAAAAAGGTCATTTTAAAATCATCACGAAAAACCAAAATTC
The DNA here is from genome assembly GCF_023864345.2 of Schistocerca serialis cubense. Taxonomy (NCBI): domain Eukaryota; kingdom Metazoa; phylum Arthropoda; class Insecta; order Orthoptera; family Acrididae; genus Schistocerca; species Schistocerca serialis. The sequence continues at coordinate 235,286,184 of NC_064647.1, read as the reverse complement.
CAAAAGTATCAATCACAAAAAATGCTTACCGAAGAAAGAAAATGTATTGTGCTACGCACCCTCCTCCCGCCCTGTGGTGCAACTGATGTCCCTCTCTCCAAAAATGAACTCAATGGGACCGTAATGTTGCAACCACACACTAGTTGACCTGCTGTGAAGAAAAAACGAGTTAGTACATTTCAAACATGAAAAAGGTCATTTTAAAATCATCATGAAAAACCAAAATTCCAAAAGTATCAAACACAAAAAATGCTTACCGAAAAAGAAAATGTATTGTGCTACGCACCCTCCTCCCGCCCTGTGGTGCAACTGATGTCCCTCTCTCCAAAAATGAACTCAATGGGACCGTAATGTTGCAACCACACACTAGTTGACCTGCTGTGAAGAAAAAACAAGTTAGTACATTTCAAACATGAAAAAGGTCATTTTAAAATCATCATGAAAAACCAAAATTCCAAAAGTATCAAACACAAAAAATGCTTACCGAAGAAAGAAAATGTATTGTGCTACGCACCCTTTTCCCGCCCAGTTGTGCAACTAATGTCCCTCTCTCCAAAAATGAACTCAATGGGACCAAAATGTTGCAACCACACACTAGTTGACCTGCTGTGAAGAAAAAACGAGTTAGTACATTTCAAACATGAAAAAGGTCATTTTAAAATCATCATGAAAAAGCAAAATTCCAAAAGTATCAAACACAAAAAATGCTTACCGAAGAAAGAAAATGTATTGTTCTAGGCACCCACCTTCCGCCCTGTGGTGCAACTGATGTCCCTCTCTCCAAAAATGAACTCAATGGGACCGTAATGTTGCAACCACACACTAGTTGACCTGCTGTGAAGAAAAAACGAGTTAGTACATTTCAAACATGAAAAAGGTCATTTTAAAATCATCATGAAGAACCAAAATTCCAAAAGTATCAAACACAAAAAATGCTTACCGGAGAAAGAAAATGTATTGTGCTACGCACCCTCCTCCCGCCCTGTGGTGCAACTGATGTCCCTCTCTCCAAAAATGAACTCAATGGGACCGTAATGTTGTAACCACACACTAGTTGACCTGCTGTGAAGAAAAAACGAGTTAGTACATTTCAAACATGAAAAAGGTCATTTTAAAATCATCATGAAAAACCAAAATTCCAAAAGTATCAAACACAAAAAATGCTTACCGAAGAAAGATAATGTATTGTGCTACGCACCCTCCTCCCGCCCTGTGGTGCAACTGATGTCCCTCTCTCCAAAAATGAACTCAATGGGACCGTAATGTTGCAACCACACACTAGTTGACCTGCTGTGAAGAAAAAACGAGTTAGTACATTTCAAACATGAAAAAGGTCATTTTAAAATCATCATGAAAAACCAAAATTCCAAAAGTGTCAAACACAAAAAATGCTTACCGAAGAAAGAAAATGTATTGTGCTACGCACCCTCCTCCCGCCCTGTGGTGCAACTGATGTCCCTCTCTCCAAAAATGAACTCAGTGGGACCGTCATGTTGCAACCACACACTAGTTGACCTGCTGTGAAGAAAAAACGAGTCAGTACATTTCAAACATGAAAATGGTCATTTTAAAATCATCATGAAAAACCAAAATTCCAAAATTATCAAACACAAAAAATGCTTACCGAAGAAAGAAAATGTATTGTGCTACGCACCCTCCTCCCGCCCTGTGGTGCAACTGATGTCCGTCTCTCCAAAAATGAACTGAATGGGACCGTAATGTTGCAACCACACACTAGTTGACCTGCTGTGAAGAAAAAACGAGTTAGTACATTTCAAACATGAAAAAGGTCATTTTAAAATCATCATGAAAAACCAAAATTCCAAGAGTATCAAACACAAAAAATGCTTACTGAAGAAAGAAAATGTATTCTGCTAGGCACCCTCCTCCCACCCTGTGGTGCAACTGATGTCCCTCTCTCCCAAAATGAACTCAATGGGACCGTAATGTTGCAACCACACACTAGTTGACCTGCTGTGAAGAAAAAACAAGTTAGTACATTTCAAACATGAAAAAGGTCATTTTAAAATCATCACAAAAAACCAAAATTCCAAAAGTATCAATCACAAAAAATGCTTACCGAAGAAAGAAAATGTATTGTGCTACGCACCCTCCTCCCGCCCTGTGGTGCAACTGATGTCCCTCTCTCCAAAAATGAACTCAATGGGACCGTAATGTTGCAACCACACACTAGTTGACCTGCTGTGAAGAAAAAACGAGTTAGTACATTTCAAACATGAAAAAGGTCATTTTAAAATCATCATGAAAAACCAAAATTCCAAAAGTATCAAACACAAAAAATGCTTACCGAAGAAAGAAAATGTATTGTGCTACGCACCCTCCTCCCGCCCTGTGGTGCAACTGATGTCCCTCTCTCCAAAAATGAACTCAATGGGACCGTAATGTTGCAACCACACACTAGTTGACCTGCTGTGAAGAAAAAACAAGTTAGTACATTTCAAACATGAAAAAGGTCATTTTAAAATCATCACGAAAAACCAAAATTCCAAAAGTATCAAACACAAAAAATCCTTACCGAAGAAAGAAAATGTATTGTGCTACGCACCCTTTTCCCGCCCAGTTGTGCAACTAATGTCCCTCTCTCCAAAAATGAACTCAATGGGACCAAAATGTTGCAACCACACACTAGTTGACCTGCTGTGAAGAAAAAACGAGTTAGTACATTTCAAACATGAAAAAGGTCATTTTAAAATCATCATGAAAATGCAAAATTCCAAAAGTATCAAACACAAAAAATGCTTACTGAAGAAAGAAAATGTATTGTTCTAGGCACCCACCTTCCGCCCTGTGGTGCAACTGATGTCCCTCTCTCCAAAAATGAACTCAATGGGACCGTAATGTTGCAACCACACACTAGTTGGCCTGCTGTGAAGAAAAAACGAGTTAGTACATTTCAAACATGAAAAAGGTCATTTTAAAATCATCATGAAGAACCAAAATTCCAAAAGTATCAAACACAAAAAATGCTTACCGAAGAAAGAAAATGTATTGTGCTACGCACCCTCCTCCCGCCCTGTGGTGCAACTGATGTCCCTCTCTCCAAAAATGAACTCAATGGGACCGTAATGTTGTAACCACACACTAGTTGACCTGCTGTGAAGAAAAAACGAGTTAGTACATTTCAAACATGAAAAAGGTCATTTTAAAATCATCATGAAAAACCAAAATTCCAAAAGTATCAAACACAAAAAATGCTTACCGAAGAAAGAAAATGTATTGTGCTATGCACCCTCCTCCCGCCCTGTGGTGCAACTGATGTCCCTCTCTCCAAAAATGAACTCAATGGGACCGTAATGTTGCAACCACACACTAGTTGACCTGCTGTGAAGAAAAAACGAGTTAGTACATTTCAAACATGAAAAAGGTCATTTTAAAATCATCATGAAAAACCAAAATTCCAAAAGTATCAAACACAAAAAATGCTTACCGAAGAAAGAAAATGTATTGTGCTATGCACCCTCCTCCCGCCCTGTGGTGCAACTGATGTCCCTCTCTCCAAAAATGAGCTCAATGGGACCGTAATGTTGCAACCACACACTAGTTGACCTGCTGTGAAGAAAAAACGAGTTAGTACATTTCAAACATGAAAAAGGTCATTTTAAAATGATCATGAAAAACCAAAATTCCAAAAGTGTCAAACACAAAAAATGCTTACCGAAGAAAGAAAATGTATTGAGCTACGCACCTGCCTCCCGCCCTGTGGTGCAACTGATGTACCTCTCTCCAAAAATGAACTCAATGGGACCAAAATGTTGCAACCACACACTAGTTGACCTGCTGTGAAGAAAAAACGAGCTAGTACAATTCAAACATGAAAAAGGTCATTTTAAAATCATCATGAAAAACCAAAATTCCAAAAGTATCAAACACAAAAAATGCTTACTGAAGAAAGAAAATGTATTGTTCTAGGCACCCACCTCCCGCCCTGTGGTGCAAGTGATGTCCCTCTCTCCAAAAATGAACTCAATGGGACCGTAATGTTGCAACCACACACTAGTTGGCCTGCTGTGAAGAAAAAACGAGTTAGTACATTTTAAACATGAGAAAGGTCATTTTAAAATCATCATGAAAAACCAAAATTCCAAAATTATCAAACACAAAAAATGCTTACCGAAGAAAGAAAATGTATTGTGCTACGCACCCTCCTCCCGCCCTGTGGTGCAACTGATGTCCCTCTCTCCAAAAATGAACTCAGTGGGACCGTAATTTTGCAACCACACACTAGTTGACCTGCTGTGAAGAAAAAACGAGTTAGTACATTTCAAACATGAAAAAGGTCATTTTAAAGTCATCATGAAAAACCAAAATTCCAAAAGTATCAAACACAAAAAATGCTTACTGAAGAAAGAAAATGTATTGTGCTAGGCACCCACCTCCCGCCCTGTGGTGAAACTGATGTCCCTCTCTCCAAAAATGAACTCAATGGGACCGTAATGTTGCAACCACACACTAGTTGACCTGCTGTGAAGAAATAACGAGTTAGTACATTTCAAACATGAAAAAGGTCATTTTAAAATCATCATGAAAAACCAAAATTCCAAAAGTATCAAACACAAAAAATGCTTACCGAAGAAAGAAAATGTATTGTGCTACGCACCCTCCTCCCGCCCTGTGGTGCAACTGATGTCCCTCTCTCCAAAAACGAACTCAATGGGACCGTAATGTTGCAACCACACACTAGTTGACCTGCTGTGAAGATAAAACGAGTTAGTACATTTCAAACACGAAAAAGGTCATTTTCAAATAATCATGAATAACCAAAATTCCAAAAGTATCAAACACAAAAAATGCTTACCGAAGAAAGAAAATGTATTGTGCTACGCACCCTCCTCCCGCCCTGTGGTGCAACTGATGTCCCTCTCTCCAAAAATGAACTCAATGGGACCGTAATGTTTCAACGACACACTAGTTGACCTGCTGTGAAGAAAAAACGAGTTAGTACATTTCAAACATGAAAAAGGCCATTTTAAAATCATCATGAAAAACCAAAATTCCAAAAGTATCAAACACAAAAAATGCTTACCGAAGAAAGAAAATGTATTGTGCTATGCACCCTCCTCCCGCCCTGTGGTGCAACTGATGTCCCTCTCTCCAAAAATGAACTCAAAGGGACCGTAATGTTGCAACCACACACTAGTTGACCTGCTGTGAAGAAAAAACGAGTTAGTACATTTCAAACATGAAAAAGGTCATTTTAAAATCATCATGAAAAACCAAAATTCCAAAAGTATCAAACACAAAAAATGCTTACCGAAGAAAGAAAATGTATTGTGCTACGCACCCTCCTCCCGCCCTGTGGTGCAACTGATGTCCCTCTCTCCAAAAATGACCTCAATGGGACCGTAATGTTGCAACCACACGCTAGTTGACCTGCTGTGAAGAAAAAACAAGTTAGTACATTTCAAACATGAAAAAGGTCATTTTCAAATCATCATGAAAAACCAAAATTCCAAAAGTATCAAACACAAAAAATGCTTACTGAAGAAAGAAAATGTATTGTGCTACGCACCCTCCTCCCGCCCTGTGGTGCAACTGATGTCCCTCTCTCCAAAAATGAACTCAATGGGACCGTAATGTTGCAACCACACACTAGTTGACCTGCTGTGAAAAAAAAACGAGTTAGTACATTTCAAACATGAAAAAAGTCATTTTAAAATCATCATGAAAAACCAAAATTCCAAAAGTATCAAACACAAAAAATGCTCTCCGAAGAAAGAAAATGTATTGTGCTACGCACCCTCCTCCCGCCCTGTGGTGCAACTGATGTCCCTCTCTCCAAAAATGAACTCAATGGGACCGTAATGTTGCAACCACACACTAGTTGACCAGCTGTGAAGAAAAAACGAGTTAGTACATTTCAAACATGAAAAAGGTCATTTTAAAATCATCATGAAAAACCAAAATTCCAAAAGTATCAAACACAAAAAATGTTTACCGAAGAAAGAAAATGTATTGTGCTACGCACCCACCTCCTGCCCTGTGGTGCAACTGATGTCCCTCTCTCCAAAAATGAACTCAATGGGACCGTAATGTTGCAACCACACACTAGTTGACCTGCTGTGAAGAAAAAACGAGTTAGTACATTTCAAACATGAAAAAGGTCATTTTAAAATCATCATGAAAAACCAAAATTCCAAAAGTATCAAACACAAAAAATGCTTACCGAAGAAAGAAAATGTATTGTGCTACGCACCCTTCTCCCGCCCTGTTGTGCAACTGATGTCCCTCTCTCCAAAAATGAACTCAATGGGACCGTAATGTTGCAACCACACACTAGTTGACCTGCTGTGAAGAAAAAACGAGTTAGTACATTTCAAACATGAAAAAGGTCTTTTTAAAATCATCATGAAAAACCAAAATTCCAAAAGTATCAAACACAAAAAATGCTTACCGAAGAAAGAAAATGTATTGTGCTACGCACCCTCCTCCCGCCCTGTGGTGCAACTGATGTCCCTCTCTCCAAAAATTAACTCAATGGGACCGCAATGTTGCAACCACACACTAGTTGGCCTGCTGTGAAGAAAAAACGAGTTAGTACATTTTAAATATGAGAAAGGTCATTTTAAAATCATCATGAAAAACCAAAATTCCAAAATTATCAAACACAAAAAATGCTTACCGAAGAAAGAAAATGTATTGTGCTACGCACCCTCCTCCCGCCCTGTGGTGCAACTGATGTCCCTCTCTCCAAAAATGAACTCAGTGGGACCGTAATTTTGCAACCACACACTAGTTGACCTCCTGTGAAGAAAAAACGAGTTAGTACATTTCAAACATGAAAAAGGTCATTTTAAAGTCATCATGAAAAACCAAAATTCCAAAAGTATCAAACACAAAAAATGCTTACTGAAGAAAGAAAATGTATTGTGCTAGGCACCCACCTCCCGCCCTGTGGTGAAGCTGATGTCCCTCTCTCCAAAAATGAATTCAATGGGACCGTAATGTTGCAACCACACACTAGTTGACCTGCTGTGAAGAAATAACGAGTTAGTACATTTCAAACATGAAAAAGGTCATTTTAAAATCATCATGAAAAACCAAAATTCCAAAAGTATCAAACACAAAAAATGCTTACCGAAGAAAGAAAATGTATTGTGCTACGCACCCTCCTCCCGCCCTGTGGTGCAACTGATGTCCCTCTCTCCAAAAATGAACTCAATGGGACCGTAATGTTGCAACCACACACTAGTTGACCTGCTGTGAAGATAAAACGAGTTAGTACATTTCAAACACGAAAAAGGTCATTTTCAAATAATCATGAATAACCAAAATTCCAAAAGTATCAAACACAAAAAATGCTTACCGAAGAAAGAAAATGTATTGTGCTACGCACCCTCCTCCCGCCCTGTGGTGCAACTGATGTCCCTCTCTCCAAAAATGAACTCAATGGGACCGTAATGTTTCAACGACACACTAGTTGACCTGCTGTGAAGAAAAAACGAGTTAGTACATTTCAAACATGAAAAAGGCCATTTTAAAATCATCATGAAAAACCAAAATTCCAAAAGTATCAAACACAAAAAATGCTTACCGAAGAAAGAAAATGTATTGTGCTATGCACCCTCCTCCCGCCCTGTGGTGCAACTGATGTCCCTCTCTCCAAAAATGAACTCAAAGGGACCGTAATGTTGCAACCACACACTAGTTGACCTGCTGTGAAGAAAAAACGAGTTAGTACATTTCAAACATGAAAAAGGTCATTTTAAAATCATCATGAAAAACCAAAATTCCAAAAGTATCAAACACAAAAAATGCTTACCGAAGAAAGAAAATGTATTGTGCTACGCACCCTCCTCCCGCCCTGTGGTGCAACTGATGTCCCTCTCTCCAAAAATGACCTCAATGGGACCGTAATGTTGCAACCACACGCTAGTTGACCTGCTGTGAAGAAAAAACAAGTTAGTACATTTCAAACATGAAAAAGGTCATTTTCAAATCATCATGAAAAACCAAAATTCCAAAAGTATCAAACACAAAAAATGCTTACTGAAGAAAGAAAATGTATTGTGCTACGCACCCTCCTCCCGCCCTGTGGTGCAACTGATGTCCCTCTCTCCAAAAATGAACTCAATGGGACCGTAATGTTGCAACCACACACTAGTTGACCTGCTGTGAAAAAAAAACGAGTTAGTACATTTCAAACATGAAAAAAGTCATTTTAAAATCATCATGAAAAACCAAAATTCCAAAAGTATCAAACACAAAAAATGCTTACCAAAGAAAGAAAACGTATTGTGCTACGCACCCTCCTCCCGCCCTGTGTTGCAACTGATGTCCCTCTCTCCAAAAATGAACTCAATGGGACCGTAATGTTGCAACCACACACTAGTTGACCTGCTGTGAAGAAAAAACAAGTTAGTACATTTCAAACATGAAAAAGGTCACTTTAAAATCATCATGAAAAACCAAAATTCCAAAAGTATCAAACACAAAAAATGCTTACCGAAGAAAGAAAATGTATTGTGCTACGCACCCTTCTCCCGCCCTGTGGTGCAACTGATGTCCCTCTCTCCAGAAATGAACTCAATGGGACCGTAATGTTGCAACCACACACTAGTTGACATGCTGTGAAGAAAAAACGAGTTAGTACATTTCAAACATGAAAAAGGTCATTTTAAAATCATCATGAAAAACCAAAATTCCCAAAGTATCAAACACAAAAAATGCTTACCGAAGAAAGAAAATGTATTGTGCTACGCACCCTCCTCCCGCCCTGTGGTGCAACTGATGTCCCTCTCTCCAAAAATGAACTCAATGGGACCGTAATGTTGCAACCACACACTAGTTGACCTGCTGTGAAGAAAAAACGAGTTAGTACATTTCAAACATGAAAAAGGTCATTTTAAAATCATCATGAAAAACCAAAATTCCAAAAGTATCAAACACAAAAAATGCTTACTGAAGAAAGAAAATGTATTGTGCTAGGCACCCACCTCCCGCCCTGTGGTGCAACTGATGTCCCTCTATCCAAAAATGAACTCAATGGGACCGTAATGTTGCAACCACACACTAGTTGACCTGCTGTGAAGTAAAAACGAGTTAGTACATTTCAAACATGAAAAAGGCATTTCAAAATCATCATGAAAAACCAAAATTCCAAAAGTATCAAACACAAAAAATGCTTACCGAAGAAAGAAAATGTATTGTGCTACGCACCCTCCTCCCGCCCTGTGGTGCAACTGATGTCCCTCTCTCCAAAAATGAACTCAATGGGACCGTAATGTTGCAACCACACACTAGTTGACCTGCTGTGAAGAAAAAACGAGTTAGAACATTTCAAACATGAAAAAGGTCATTTTAAAATCAGCATGAAAAACCAAAATTCCAAAAGTATCAAACACAAAAAATGCTTACCGAACAATGAAAATGTATTGTGCTACGCACCCTCCTCCCTCCCTGTGGTAGAACTGATGTCCCTCTCTGCAAAAATGAACTCAATGGGACCGTAATGTTGCAACCACACACTAGTTGACCTGCTGTGAAGATAAAACGAGTTAGTACATTTCAAACACGAAAAAGGTCATTTTCAAATCATCATGAATAACCAAAATTCCAAAAGTATCAAACACAAAAAATGCTTACCGAAGAAAGAAAATGTATTGTGCTACGCACCCTCCTCCCGCCCTGTGGTGCAACTGATGTCCCTCTCTCCAAAAATGAACTCAATGGGACCGTAATGTTTCAACGACAGACTAGTTGACCTGCTGTGAAGAAAAAACGAGTTAGTACATTTCAAACATGAAAAAGGTCATTTTAAAATCATCATGAAAAACCAAAATTCCAAAAGTATCAAACACAAAAAATGCTTACCGAAGAAAGAAAATGTATTGTGCTATGCACCCTCCTCCCGCCCTGTGGTGCAACTGATGTCCCTCTCTCCAAAAATGAACTCAAAGGGACCGTAATGTTGCAACCACACACTAGTTGACCTGCTGTGAAGAAAAAACGAGTTAGTACATTTCAAACATGAAAAACGTCATTTTAAAATCATCATGAAAAACCAAAATTCCAAAAGTATCAAACACAAAAAATGCTTACCGAAGAAAGAAAATGTATTGTGCTACGCACCCTCCTCCCGCCCTGTGGTGCAACTGATGTCCCTCTCTCCAAAAATGACCTCAATGGGACCGTAATGTTGCAACCACACGCTAGTTGACCTGCTGTGAAGAAAAAACAAGTTAGTACATTTCAAACATGAAAAAGGTCATTTTCAAATCATCATGAAAAACCAAAATTCCAAAAGTATCAAACACAAAAAATGCTTACTGAAGAAAGAAAATGTATTGTGCTACGCACCCACCTCCCGCCCTGTGGTGCAACTGATGTCCCTATCTCCAAAAATGAACTCAATGGGACCGTAATGTTGCAACCACACACTAGTTGACCTGCTGTGAAGAAAAAACGAGTTAGTACATTTCAAACATGAAAAAGGTCATTTTAAAATCATCATGAAAAACCAAAATTCCAAAAGTATCAAACACAAAAAATGCTTACCGAAGAAAGAAAATGTATTGTGCTACGCACCCTTCTCCCGCCCTGTTGTGCAACTAATGTCCCTCTCTCCAAAAATGAACTCAATGGGACCGTAATGTTGCAACCACACACTAGTTGACCTGCTGTGAAGAAAAAACGAGTTAGTACATTTCAAACATGAAAAAGGTCATTTTAAAATCATCATGAAAAACCAAAATTCCAAAAGTATCAAACACAAAAAATGCTTACCGAAGAAAGAAAATGTATTGTGCTACGCACCCTCCTCCCGCCCTGTGGTGCAACTGATGTCCCTCTCTCCAAAAATGAACTCAATGGGACCGCAATGTTGCAACCACACACTAGTTGACCTGCTGTGAAGAAAAAACGAGTTAGTACATTTCAAACATGAAAAAGGTCATTTTAAAATCATCATGAAAAACCAAAATTCCAAAAGTATCAAACACAAAAAATGCTTACCGAAGAAAGAAAATGTATTGTGCTACGCACCCTCCTCCCGCCCTGTGGTGCAACTGATGTCCCTCTCTCCAAAAATGAACTCAATGGGACCGTAATGTTGCAACCACACACTAGTTGACCTGCTGTGAAGAAAAAACGAGTTAGTACATTTCAAACATGAAAAAGGTCATTTTAAAATCATCATGAAAAACCAAAATTCCAAAAGTATCAAACACAAAAAATGTTTACCGAAGAAAGAAAATGTATTGTGCTACGCACCCACCTCCCGCCCTGTGGTGCAACTGATGTCCCTCTCTCCAAAAATGTACTCAATGGGACCGTAATGTTGCAACCACACACTAGTTGACCTGCTGTGAAGAAAAAACGAGTTAGTACATTTCAAACATGAAAAAGGTCATTTTAAAATCATCATGAAAAACCAAAATTCCAAAAGTATCAAACACAAAAAATGCTTACCGAAGAAAGAAAATGTATTGTGCTACGCACCCTTCTCCCGCCCTGTTGTGCAACTGATGTCCCTCTCTCCAAAAATGAACTCAATGGGACCGTAATGTTGCAACCACACACTAGTTGACCTGCTGTGAAGAAAAAACGAGTTAGTACATTTCAAACATGAAAAAGGTCATTTTAAAATCATCATGAAAAACCAAAATTCCAAAAGTATCAAACACAAAAAATGCTTACCGAAGAAAGAAAATGTATTGTGCTACGCACCCTCCTCCCGCCCTGTGGTGCAACTGATGTCCCTCTCTCTAAAAATGAACTCAATGGGACCGCAAAGTTGCAACCACACACTAGTTGACCTGCTGTGAAGAAAAAACGAGTTAGTACATTTCAAACATGAAAAAGGTCATTTTAAAATCATCATGAAAAACCAATATTCCAAGAGTATCAAACACAAAAAATGCTTACCAAAGAAAGAAAACGTATTGTGCTACGCACCCTCCTCCCGCCCTGTGGTGCAACTGATGTCCCTCTCTCCAAAAATGAACTCAATGGGACCGTAATGTTGCAACCACACACTAGTTGACCTGCTGTGAAGAAAAAACAAGTTAGTACATTTCAAACATGAAAAAGGTCATTTTAAAATCATCATGAAAAACCAAAATTCCAAAAGTATCAAACACAAAAAATGCTTACCGAAGAAAGAAAATGTATTGTGCTACGCACCCTTCTCCCGCCCTGTGGTGCAACTGATGTCCCTCTCTCCAGAAATGAACTCAATGGGACCGTAATGTTGCAACCACACACTAGTTGACATGCTGTGAAGAAAAAACGAGTTAGTACATTTCAAACATGAAAAAGGTCATTTTAAAATCATCATGAAAAACCAAAATTCCCAAAGTATCAAACACAAAAAATGCTTACCGAAGAAAGAAAATGTATTGTGCTACGCACCCTCCTCCCGCCCTGTGGTGCAACTGATGTCCCTCTCTCCAAAAATGAACTCAATGGGACCGTAATGTTGCAACCACACACTAGTTGACCTGCTGTGAAGAAAAAACGAGTTAGTACATTTCAAACATGAAAAAGGTCATTTTAAAATCATCATGAAAAACCAAAATTCCAAAAGTATCAAACACAAAAAATGCTTACTGAAGAAAGAAAATGTATTGTGCTAGGCACCCACCTCCCACCCTGTGGTGCAACTGATGTCCCTCTATCCAAAAATGAACTCAATGGGACCGTAATGTTGCAACCACACACTAGTTGACCTGCTGTGAAGTAAAAACGAGTTAGTACATTTCAAACATGAAAAAGGCATTTCAAAATCATCATGAAAAACCAAAATTCCAAAAGTATCAAACACAAAAAATGCTTACCGAAGAAAGAAAATGTATTGTGCTACGCACCCTCCTCCCGCCCTGTGGTGCAACTGATGTCCCTCTCTCCAAAAATGAACTCAATGGGACCGTAATGTTGCAACCACACACTAGTTGACCTGCTGTGAAGAAAAAACGAGTTAGAACATTTCAAACATGAAAAAGGTCATTTTAAAATCAGCATGAAAAACCAAAATTCCAAAAGTATCAAACACAAAAAATGCTTACCGAACAATGAAAATGTATTGTGCTACGCACCCTCCTCCCGCCCTGTGGTGCAACTGATGTCCCTCTCTCCAAAAATGAACTCAATGGGACCGTAATGTTGCAACCACACACTAGTTGACCTGCTGTGAAGAAATAACGAGTTAGTACATTTCAAACATGAAAAAGGTCATTTTAAAATCATCACGAAAAACCAAAATTCCAAAAGTATCAAACACAAAAAATGCTTACCGAGGAAAGAAAATGTATTGTGCTACGCACCCTCCTCCCTCCCTGTGGTGCAACTGATGTCCCTCTCTCCAAAAATGAACTCAATGGGACCGTAATGTTGCAACCACACACTAGTTGACCTGCTGTGAAGAAAAAACGAGTTAGTACATTTCAAACATGAAAAATGTCATTTTAAAATCATCATGAAAAACCAAAATTCCCAAAGTATCAAACACAAAAAATGCTTACCGAAGAAAGAAAATGTATTGTGCTACGCACCCTCCTCCCGCCCTGTGGTGCAACTGATGTCCCTCTCTGCAAAAATGAACTCAATGGGACCGTAATGTTGCAACCACACACTAGTTGACCTGCTGTGAAGATAAAACGAGTTAGTACATTTCAAACACGAAAAAGGTCATTTTCAAATCATCATGAATAACCAAAATTCCAAAAGTATCAAACACAAAAAATGCTTACCGAAGAAAGAAAATGTATTGTGCTACGCACCCTCCTCCCGCCCTGTGGTGCAACTGATGTCCCTCTCTCCAAAAATGAACTCAATGGGACCGTAATGTTTCAACGACACACTAGTTGACCTGCTGTGAAGAAAAAACGAGTTAGTACATTTCAAACATGAAAAAGGTCATTTTAAAATCATCATGAAAAACCAAAATTCCAAAAGTATCAAACACAAAAAATGCTTACCGAAGAAAGAAAATGTATTGTGCTATGCACCCTCCTCCCGCCCTGTGGTGCAACTGATGTATCTCTCTCCAAAAATGAACTCAAAGGGACCGTAATGTTGCAACCACACACTAGTTGACCTGCTGTGAAGAAAAAACGAGTTAGTACATTTCAAACATGAAAAACGTCATTTTAAAATCATCATGAAAAACCAAAATTCCAAAAGTATCAAACACAAAAAATGCTTACCGAAGAAAGAAAATGTATTGTGCTACGCACCCTCCTCCCGCCCTGTGGTGCAACTGATGTCCCTCTCTCCAAAAATGACCTCAATGGGACCGTAATGTTGCAACCACACGCTAGTTGACCTGCTGTGAAGAAAAAACAAGTTAGTACATTTCAAACATGAAAAAGGTCATTTTCAAATCATCATGAAAAACCAAAATTCCAAAAGTATCAAACACAAAAAATGCTTACTGAAGAAAGAAAATGTATTGTGCTACGCACCCACCTCCCGCCCTGTGGTGCAACTGATGTCCCTCTCTCCAAAAATGAACTCAATGGGACCGTAATGTTGCAACCACACACTAGTTGACCTGCTGTGAAGAAAAAACGAGTTAGTACATTTCAAACATGAAAAAGGTCATTTTAAAATCATCATGAAAAACCAAAATTCCAAAAGTATCAAACACAAAAAATGCTTACCGAAGAAAGAAAATGTATTGTGCTACGCACCCTTCTCCCGCCCTGTTGTGCAACTGATGTCCCTCTCTCCTAAAATGAACTCAATGGGACCGTAATGTTGCAACCACACACTAGTTGACCTGCTGTGAAGAAAGAACGAGTTAGTACATTTCAAACATGAAAAAGGTCATTTTAAAATCATCATGAAAAACCAAAATTCCAAAAGTATCAAACACAAAAAATGCTTACCGAAGAAAGAAAATGTATTGTGCTACGCACCCTCCTCCCGCCCTGTGGTGCAACTGATGTCCCTCTCTCCAAAAATGAACTCAATGGGACCGCAATGTTGCAACCACACACTAGTTGACCTGCTGTGAAGAAAAAACGAGTTAGTACATTTCAAACATGAAAAAGGTCATTTTAAAATCATCATGAAAAACCAAAATTCCAAAAGTATCAAACACAAAAAATGCTTACCGAAGAAAGAAAATGTATTGTGCTACGCACCCTCCTCCCGCCCTGTGGTGCAACTGATGTCCCTCTCTCCAAAAATGAACTCAATGGGACCGTAATGTTGCAACCACACACTAGTTGACCTGCTGTGAAGAAAAAACGAGTTAGTACATTTCAAACATGAAAAAGGTCATTTTAAAATCATCATGAAAAACCAAAATTCCAAAAGTATCAAACACAAAAAATGTTTACCGAAGAAAGAAAATGTATTGTGCTACGCACCCACCTCCCGCCCTGTGGTGCAACTGATGTCCCTCTCTCCAAAAATGTACTCAATGGGACCGTAATGTTGCAACCACACACTAGTTGACCTGCTGTGAAGAAAAAACGAGTTAGTACATTTCAAACATGAAAAAGGTCATTTTAAAATCATCATGAAAAACCAAAATTCCAAAAGTATCAAACACAAAAAATGCTTACCGAAGAAAGAAAATGTATTGTGCTACGCACCCTTCTCCCGCCCTGTTGTGCAACTGATGTCCCTCTCTCCAAAAATGAACTCAATGGGACCGTAATGTTGCAACCACACACTAGTTGACCTGCTGTGAAGAAAAAACGAGTTAGTACATTTCAAACATGAAAAAGGTCATTTTAAAATCATCATGAAAAACCAAAATTCCAAAAGTATCAAACACAAAAAATGCTTACCGAAGAAAGAAAATGTATTGTGCTACGCACCCTCCCCCCGCCCTGTGGTGCAACTGATGTCCCTCTCTCCAAAAATGAACTCAATGGGACCGCAATGTTGCAACCACACACTAGTTGACCTGCTGTGAAGAAAAAACGAGTTAGTACATTTCAAACATGAAAAAGGTCATTTTAAAATCATCATGAAAAACCAATATTCCAAAAGTATCAAACACAAAAAATGCTTACCAAAGAAAGAAAACGTATTGTGCTACGCACCCTCCTCCCGCCCTGTGGTGCAACTGATGTCCCTCTCTCCAAAAATGAACTCAATGGGACCGTAATGTTGCAACCACACACTAGTTGACCTGCTGTGAAGAAAAAACAAGTTAGTACATTTCAAACATGAAAAAGGTCATTTTAAAATCATCATGAAAAACCAAAATTCCAAAAGTATCAAACACAAAAAATGCTTACCGAAGAAAGAAAATGTATTGTGCTACGCACCCTTCTCCCGCCCTGTGGTGCAACTGATGTCCCTCTCTCCAGAAATGAACTCAATGGGACCGTAATGTTGCAACCACACACTAGTTGACATGCTGTGAAGAAAAAACGAGTTAGTACATTTCAAACATGAAAAAGGTCATTTTAAAATCATCATGAAAAACCAAAATTCCAAAAGTATCAAACACAAAAAATGCTTACCGAAGAAAGAAAATGTATTGTGCTACGCACCCTCCTCCCGCCCTGTGGTGCAACTGATGTCCCTCTCTCCAAAAATGAACTCAATGGGACCGTAATGTTGCAACCACACACTAGTTGACCTGCTGTGAAGAAAAAACGAGTTAGTACCTTTCAAACATGAAAAAGGTCATTTTAAAATCATCATGAAAAACCAAAATTCCAAAAGTATCAAACACAAAAAATGCTTACTGAAGAAAGAAAATGTATTGTGCTAGGCACCCACCTCCCGCCCTGTGGTGCAACTGATGTCCCTCTATCCAAAAATGAACTCAATGGGACCGTAATGTTGCAACCACACACTAGTTGACCTGCTGTGAAGAAAAAACGAGTTAGTACATTTCAAACATGAAAAAGGTCATTTTAAAATCATCATGAAAAACCAAAATTCCAAAATTATCAAACACAAAAATGCTTACCGAAGAAAGAAAATGTATTGTGCTACGCACCCTCCTCCCGCCCTGTGGTGCAACTGATGTCCCTCTCTCCAAAAATGAACTCAATGGGACCGTAATGTTGCAACCACACACTAGTTGACCTGCTGTGAAGTATAAACGAGTTAGTACATTTCAAACATGAAAAAGGCATTTCAAAATCATCATGAAAAACCAAAATTCCAAAAGTATCAAACACAAAAAATGCTTACCGAAGAAAGAAAATGTATTGTGCTACGCACCCTCCTCCCGCCCTGTGGTGCAACTGATGTCCCTCTCTCCAAAAATGAACTCAATGGGACCGTAATGTTGCAACCACACACTAGTTGACCTGCTGTGAAGAAAAAACGAGTTAGAACATTTCAAACATGAAAAAGGTCATTTTAAAATCAGCATGAAAAACCAAAATTCCAAAAGTATCAAACACAAAAAATGCTTACCGAACAATGAAAATGTATTGTGCTACGCACCCTCCTCCCGCCCTGTGGTGCAACTGATGTCCCTCTCTCCAAAAATGAACTCAATGGGACCGTAATGTTGCAACCACACACTAGTTGACCTGCTGTGAAGAAATAACGAGTTAGTACATTTCAAACATGAAAAAGGTCATTTTAAAATCATCACGAAAAACCAAAATTCCAAAAGTATCAAACACAAAAAATGCTTACCGAGGAAAGAAAATGTATTGTGCTACGCACCCTCCTCCCTCCCTGTGGTGCAACTGATGTCCCTCTCTCCAAAAATGAACTCAATGGGACCGTAATGTTGCAACCACACACTAGTTGACCTGCTGTGAAGAAAAAACGAGTTAGTACATTTCAAACATGAAAAAGGTCATTTTAAAATCATCATGAAAAACCAAAATTCCAAAAGTATCAAACACAAAAAATGCTTACCGAAGAAAGAAAATGTATTGTGCTACGCACCCTCCTCCCGCCCTGTGGTGCAACTGATGTCCCTCTCTCCAAAAATGAACTCAATGGGACCGTAATGTTACAACCACACACTAGTTGACCTGCTGTGAAGTAAAAACGAGTTAGTACATTTCAAACATGAAAAAGGCATTTTAAAATCATCATGAAAAACCAAAATTCCAAAAGTATCAAACACAAAAAATGCTTACCGAAGAAAGAAAATGTATTGTGCTACGCACCCTCCTTCCGCCCTGTGGTGCAACTGATGTCCCTCTCTCCAAAAATGAACTCAATGGGACCGTAATGTTGCAACCACACACTAGTTGACCTGCTGTGAAGAAAAAACGAGTTAGTACATTTCAAACAAGAAAAAGGTCATTTTAAAATCATCATGAAAAACCAAAATTCCAAAAGTATCAAACACAAAAAATGCTTACCAAACAAAGAAAATGTATTGTGCTACGCACCCTCCTCCCGCCCTGTGGCGCAACTGATGTCCCTCTCTCCAAAAATGAACTCAATGGGACCGTAATGTTGCAACCACACACTAGTTGACCTGCTGTGAAGAAAAAACGAGTTAGTACATTTCAAACATGAAAAGGGTCATTTTAAAATCATCACGAAAAACCAAAATTCCAAAAGTATCAAACACAAAAAATGCTTACCGAGGAAAGAAAATGTATTGTGCTACGCACCCTCCTCCCGCCCTGTGGTGCAACTGATGTCCCTCTCTCCAAAAATGAACTCAATGGGACCGTAATGTTGCAACCACACACTAGTTGACCTGCTGTGAAGTAAAAACGAGTTAGTACATTTCAAACATGAAAAAGGCATTTTAAAATCATCATGAAAAACCAAAATTCCCAAAGTATCAAACACAAAAAATGCTTACCGAAGAAAGAAAATGTATTGTGCTACGCACCCTCCTCCCGCCCTGTGGTGCAACTGATGTCCCTCTCTCCAAAAATGAACTCAATGGGACCGTAATGTTGCAACCACACACTAGTTGACCTGCTGTGAAGAAAAAACGAGTTAGTACATTTCAAACATGAAAAAGGTCATTTTAAAATCATCATGAAAAACCAAAATTCCAAAAGTATCAAACACAAAAATTGCTTACCGAAGAAAGAAAATGTATTGTGCTACGCATCCTCCTCCCGCCCTGTGGTGCAACTGATGTCCCTCTCTCCAAAAATGAACTCAATGGGACCGTAATGTTGCAACCACACACTAGTTGACCTGCTGTGAAGATAAAACGAGTTAGTACATTTCAAACATGAAAAAGGTCATTTTAAAGTCATCACGAAAAACCAAAATTCCAAAAGTATCAAACACAAAAAAATGCTTACCGAGGAAAGAAAATGTATTGTGCTACGCACCCTCCTCCCTCCCTGTGGTGCAACTGATGTCCCTCTCTCCAAAAATGAACTCAATGGGACCGTAATGTTGCAACCACACACTAGTTGACCTGCTGTGAAGAAAAAACGAGTTAGTACATTTCAAACATGAAGAAGGTCATTTTAAAATCACCATGAAAAACCAAAATTCCAAAAGTATCAAACACAAAAAATGCTTACCGAAGAAAGAAAATGTATTGTGCTACGCACCCTCCTCCCGCCCTGTGGTGCAACTGATGTCCCTCTCTCCAAAAATGAACTCAATGGGACCGTAATGTTGCAACCACACACTAGTTGACCTGCTGTGAAGAAAAAACGAGTTAGTACATTTCAAACATGAAAAAGGTCATTTTAAAATCATCATGAAAAACCAAAATTCCAAAAGTATCAAACACAAAAAATGCTTACCGAAGAAAGAAAATCTATCGTGCTACGCACCCTCCTACCGCCCTGTGGTGCAACTGATGTCCCTCTCTCCAAAAATGAACCCAATGGGACCGTAATGTTGCAACCACACACTAGTTGACCTGCTGTGAAGAAAAAACGAGTTAGTACATTTCAAACATGAAAAAGGTCATTTTAAAATCATCATGAAAAACCAAAATTCCAAAAGTATCAAACACAAAAAATGCTTACCGAAGAAAGAAAATGTATTGTGCTACGCACCCTCCTCCCTCCCTGTGGTGCAACTGATGTCCCTCTCTCCAAAAATGAACTCAATGGGACCGTAATGTTGCAACCACACACTAGTTGACCTGCTGTGAAGAAACAACGAGTTAGTACATTTCAAACATGAAAAAGGTCATTTTAAAATCATCATGAAAAACCAAAATTCCAAAAGTATCAAACACAAAAAATGCTTACCGAAGAAAGAAAATGTATTGTGCTACGCACCCTCCTCCCGCCCTGTGGTGCAACTGATGTCCCTCTCTCCAAAAATGAACTCAATGGTCCGTAATGTTGCAACCACACACTAGTAGACCTGCTGTGAAGAAAAAACGAGTTAGTACATTTCAAACATGAAAAAGGTCATTTTAAAATCATCATGAAAAACCAAAATTCCAAAAGTATCAAACACAAAAAATGCTTACCGAAGAAAGAAAATGTATTGTGCTACGCACCCTCCTCCCGCCCTGTGGTGCAACTGATGTCCCTCTCTCCAAAAATGAACTCAATGGGACCGTAATGTTGCAACCACACACTAGTTGACCTGGTGTGAAGAAAAAATGAGTTAGCACATTTCAAACATGAAAAAGGTCATTTTAAAGTCATCATGAAAAACCAAAATTCCAAAAGTATCAAACACAAAAAATGCTTACTGAAGAAAGAAAATGTATTGTGCTACGCACTCTCCTCCCGCCCTGTTTTGCAACTGATGTCCCTCTCTCCAAAAATGAACTCAATGGGACCGTAATGTTGCAACCACACACTAGTTGACCTGCTGTGTAGAAAAAACGAGTTAGTACATTTCAAACATGAAAAAAGTCATTTTAAAATCATCATGAAAAACCAAAATTCCAAAAGTATCAAACACAAAAAATGCTTACCGAAGTAAGAAAATGTATTGTGCTACGCACCCTTTTCCTGCCCTGTGGTGCAACTGATGTCCCTCTCTCCAAAAATATACTCAATGGGACCGTAATGTTGCAACCACACACTAGTTGACCTGCTGTGAAGAAAAAACGAGTTAGTACATTTCAAACATGAAAAAGGTCATTTTAAAATCATCATGAAAAACCAAAATTCCAAAAGTATCAAACACAAAAAATGCTTACCGAAGAAAGAAAATGTATTGTGCTACGCACCCTCCTCCCGCCCTGTGGTGCAACTGATGTCCCTCTCTCCAAAAATGAACTCAACGGGACCGTAATGTTGCAACCACACACTAGTTGGCCTGCTGTGAAGCAAAAGCGAGTTAGTACATTTCAAACATGAAAAAGGTCATTTTAAAATCATCATGAAAAACCAAAATTCCAAAAGTATCAAACACAAAAAATGCTTACCGAAGAAAGAAAATGTATTGTGCTACGCACCCTCCTCCCGCCCTGTGGTGCAACTGATGTCCCTCTCTCCAAAAATTAACTCAATGGGACCGTAATGTTGCAACAACACAATAGTTGACCAGCTGTGAAGAAAAAACGAGTTAGTACATTTCAAACATGAAAAAGGTCATTTTAAAATCATCATGAAAAACCAAAATTCCAAAAGTATCAAACACAAAAAATGCTTACCGAAGAAAGAAAATGTATTGTGCTACGCACCCTCCTCCCGCCCTGTGGTGCAACTGATGTCCCTCTCTCCAAAAATGAACTCATTGGGACGGTAATGTTGCAACCACACACTAGTTGACCTGCTGTGAAGAAAAAACGAGTTAGTACATTTCAAACATGAAAAAGGTCATTTTAAAATCATCATGAAAAACCAAAATTCCAAAAGTATCAAACACAAAAAATGCTTACCGAAGAAAGAAAATGTATTGTGCTACGCACCCTCCTCCCGCCCTGTGGTGCAACTGATGTCCCTCTCTCCAAAAATGAACTCAATGGGACCGTAATGTTGCAACCACACACTAGTTGACCTGCTGTGAAGAAAAAACGAGTTAGTACATTTCAAACATGAAAAAGGTCATTTTAAAATCATCATGAAAAACCAAAATTCCAAAAGTATCAAACACAAAAAATGCTTACCGAAGAAAGAAAATGTATTGTGCTACGCACCCTCCTCCCGCCCTGTGGTGCAACTGATGTCCCTCTCTCCAAAAATGAACTCAATGGGACCGTAATGTTGCAACCACACACTAGTTGACCTGCTGTGAAGAAAAAACGAGTTAGTACATTTCAAACATGAAAAAGGTCATTTTAAAATCATCATGAAAAACCAAAATTCCAAAAGTATCAAACACAAAAAATGCTTACCGAAGAAAGAAAATGTATTGTGCTACGCACCCTCCTCTCGCCCTGTGGTGCAACTGATGTCCCTCTCTCCAAAAATGAACTCAATGGGACCGTAATGTTGTAACCACACACAAGTTGACCTGCTGTGAAGAAAAAACGAGTTAGTACGTTTCAAACATGAAAAAGGTCATTTTAAAATCATCATGAAAAACCAAAATTCCAAAAGTATCAAACACAAACAATGCTTACCGAAGAAAGAAAATGTATTGTGCTACGCACCCTCCTCCCGCCCTGTGGTGCAACTGATGTCCCTCTCTCCAAAAATGAACTCAATGGGACCGTAATGTTGCAACCACACACTAGTTGACCTGCTGTGAAGAAAAAACGAGTTAGTACATTTCAAACATGAAATAGGTCATTTTAAAATCATCATGAAAAACCAAAATTCCAAAAGTATCAAACACAAAAAATGCTTACAGAAGAAAGAAAATGTATTGTGCTAGGCACCCACCTCCCACCCTGTGGTGCAACTGATGTCCCTCTCTCCAGAAATGAACTCAATGGGACCGTAATGTTGCAACCACACACTAGTTGACCTGCTGTGAAGAAAAAACGAGTTAGTACATTTCAAACATGAAAAAGGTCATTTTAAATTCATCGTGAAAAACCAAAATTCCAAAAGTATCAAACACAAAAAATGCTTACCGAAGAAAGAAAATGTAATGTGCTATGCACCCTCCCCCCGCCCTGTGGTGCAACTGATGTCCCTCTCTCCAAAAATGAACTCAATGGGACCGTAATGTTGCAACCACACACTAGTTGACCTGCTGTGAAGAAAAAACGAGTTAGTACATCTCAAACATGAAAAAGGTCATTTTAAAATCATCATGAAAAACCAAAATTCCAAAAGTATCAAACACAAAAAATGCTTACCGAAGAAAGAAAATGTATTGTGCTACGCACCCTCCTCCCGCCCTGTGGTGCAACTGATGTCCCTCTCTCCAAAAATGAACTCAATGGGACCGTAATGTTGCAACCACTCACTAGTTGACCTGCTGTGAAGAAAAAACGAGTTAGTTCATTTCAAACATGAAAAAGGTCATTTTAAAAACATCATGAAATACCAAAATTCCAAAAGTATCAAGCACAAAGAATGCTTACCGAAGAAAGAAAATGTATTGTGCTACGCACCCTCCTCCTGCCCTGTGGTGCAACTGATGTCCCTCTCTAAAAAAATGAACTCAATGGGACCGTAATGTTGCAACCACACACTAGTTGACCTGCTGTGACGAAAAAAACGAGTTAGTACATTTCAAACATGAAAAAGGTCATTTTAAAATCATCATGAAAAACCAAACTTCCAAAAGTATCAAACACAAAAAATGCTTACCGAAGAAAGAAAATGTATTGTGTTACGCACCCTCCTCCCGCCCTGTTGTGCAACTGATGTCCCTCTCTCCAAAAATGAACTCAATGGGACCGTAATGTTGCAACAACACAATAGTTGACCAGCTGTGAAGAAAAAACGAGTTAGTACATTTCAAACATGAAAAAGGTCATTTTAAAATCATCATGAAAAACCAAAATTCCAAAAGTATCAAACACAAAAAATGCTTACCGAAGAAAGAAAATGTATTGTGCTACGCACCCTCCTCCCGCCCTGTGGTGCAACTGATGTCCCTCTCTCCAAAAATGAACTCAATGGGACCGTAATGTTGCAACCACACACTAGTTGACCTGCTGTGAAGAAAAAACGAGTTAGTACATTTCAAACATGAAAAAGGTCATTTTAAAATCATCATGAAAAACCAAAATTCCAAAAGTATCAAACACAAAAAATGCTTACCGAAGAAACAAAATGTATTGTGCTAGGCACCCACCTCCCGCCCTGGGGTGCAACTGATGTCCCTCTCTCCAAAAATGAACTCAATGGAACCGTAATGTTGCAACCACACACTAGTTGACCTGCTGTGAAGAAAAAACGAGTTAGTACATTTGAAACATGAAAAAGGTCATTTTGAAATCATCATGAAAAACCAAAATTCCAAAAGTATCAAACACAAAAAATGCTTACAGAAGAAAGAAAATGTATTGTGATAGGCACCCAGCTCCCTCCCTGGGGTGCAACTGATGTCCCTGTCTCCAAAAATGAACTCAATGGGACCGTAGTGTTGCAACCACACACTAGTTGACCTGCTGTGAAGAAAAAACGAGTTAGTACATTTCAAACATGAAAAAGGTCATTTTAAAATCATCATGAAAAACCAAAATTCCAAAAGTATCAAACACAAAAAATGCTTACCGAAGAAAGAAAATGTATTGTGCTAGGCACCCTCCTCCCGCCCTGTGGTGCAACTGATGTCCCTCTCTCCAAAAATGAACTCAATGGGACCGTAATGTTGCAACCACACACTAGTTGACCTGCTGTGAAGAAAAAACGAGTTAGTACATTTCAAACATGAAAAAGGTCATTTTAAAATCATCATGAAAAACCAAAATTCCAAAAGTATCAAACACAAAAAATGCTTACCATAGAAAGAAAATGTATTGTGCTAGGCACCCACCTCCCGCCCTGGGGTGCAACTGATGTCCCTCTCTCCAAAAATGAACTCAATGGGACCGTAATGTTGCAACCACACACTAGTTGACCTGCTGTGAAGAAAAAACGAGTTAGTACATTTCAAACATGAAAAAGGTCATTTTCAAATCATCATGAAAAACCGAAATTCCAAAAGTATCAAACACAAAAAATGCTTACCGAAGAAAGAAAATGTATTGTGCTACGCACCCTCCTCCCGCCCTGTGGTGCAACTGATGTCCCTCTCTCCAAAAATGAACTCAATGGGACCGTAATGTTGCAACCACACACTAGTTGACCTGCTGTGACGAAAAAACGAGTTAGTACATTTCAAACACGAAAAAGGTCATTTTAAAATCATCATGAAAAACCAAAATTCCAAAAGCATCAAACACACAAAATGCTTACCGAAGAAAGAAAATGTATTGTGCTAGGCACCCACCTCCCACCCTGGGGTGCAACTGATGTCCCTGTCTCCAAAAATGAACTCAATGGGACCGTAGTGTTGCAACCACACACTAGTTGACCTGCTGTGAAGAAAAAACGAGTTAGTACATTTCAAACATGAAAAAGGTCATTTTAAAATCATCATGAAAAACCAAAATTCCAAAAGTATCAAACACAAAAAATGCTTACCGAAGAAAGAAAATGTATTGTGCTACGCACCCTCCTCCCGCCATGTGGTGCAACTGATGTCCCTCTCTCCAAAAATGAACTCTATGGGACCGTAATGTTGCAACCACACACTACTTGACCTGCTGTGAAGAAAAAACGAGTTAGTTCATTTCAAACATGAAAAAGGTCATTTTAAAATCATCATGAAAAACCAAAATTCCAAAAGTATCAAACACAAAAAATGCTTACCGAAGAAAGAAAATGTATTGTGCTACGCCCCCTCCTCCCGCCTTGTGGTGCAACTGATGTCCCTCTCTCCAAAAATGAACTCAATGGGACCGTAATGTTGCAACCACACACTAGTTGACCTGCTGTGAAGAAAAAACGAGTTAGTACATTTCAAACATGAAAAAGGTCATTTTAAAATCATCATGAAAAACCAAAATTCCAAAAGTATCAAACACAAAAAATGCTTACCGAAGAAAGAAAATGTATTGTGCTAGGCACCCACCTCCCGCCCTGGGGTGCAACTGATGTCCCTGTCTCAGAAAATGAACTCAATGGGACCGTAGTGTTGCAACCACACACTAGTTGACCTGCTGTGAAGAAAAAACGTGTTAGTACATTTCAAACATGAAAAAGGTCATTTTAAAATCATCATGAAAAACCAAAATTCCAAAAGTATCAAACACAAAAAA
This sequence comes from Schistocerca serialis cubense, assembly GCF_023864345.2. Taxonomy (NCBI): domain Eukaryota; kingdom Metazoa; phylum Arthropoda; class Insecta; order Orthoptera; family Acrididae; genus Schistocerca; species Schistocerca serialis. The sequence goes on along the minus strand of NC_064647.1, from coordinate 235,260,176 downwards.
TGCTTACCGAAGAAAGAAAATGTATTGTGCTACGCAACCTCCTCCCGCCCTGTGGTGCAACTGATGTCCCTCTCTCCAAAAATGAACTCAATGGGACCGTAATGTTGCAACCACACACTAGTTGACCTGCTGTGAAGAAAAAACGAGTTAGTACATTTCAAACATGAAAAAGGTCATTTTAAAATCATCATGAAAAACCCAAAATTCCAAAAGTATCAAACACAAAAAATGCTTACCGAAGAAAGAAAATGTATTGTGCTACGCACCCTCCTCCCGCCCTGTGGTGCAACTGATGTCCCTCTCTCCAAAAATGAACTCAATGGGACCGTAATGTTGCAACCACACACTAGTTGACCTGCTGTGAAGAAAAAACGAGTTAGTACATTTCAAACACGTAAAAGGTCATTTTAAGATCATCATGAAAAACCAAAATTCCAAAAGTATCAAACACAAAAAATGCTTACCGAAGAAAGAAAATGTATTGTGCTATGCACCCTCCTCCCGCCCTGTGGTGCAACTGATGTCCCTCTCTCCAAAAATGAACTCAATGGGACCGTAATGTTGCAACCACACACTAGTTGACCTGCTGTGAAGAAAAAACGAGTTAGTACATTTCAAACATGAAAAAGGTCATTTTAAAATCATCATGAAAAACCAAAATTCCAAAAGTATCAAACACAAAAAATGCTTACCGAAGAAAGAAAATGTATTGTGCTACGCACCCTCCTCCCGCCCTGTGGTGCAACTGATGTCCCTCTCTCCAAAAATGAACTCAATGGGACCGTAGTGTTGCAACCACACACTAGTTGACCTGCTGTGAAGAAAAAACGAGTTAGTACATTTCAAACATGAAAAACGTCATTTAAAAATCATCATGAAAAACGGAAATTCCAAAAGTATCAAACACAAAAAATGCTTACCGAAGAAAGAAAATGTATTGTGCTACGCACCCTCCTCCCGCTCTGTGGTGCAACTGATGTCCCTCTCTCCTAAAATGAACTCAATGGGACCGTAATGTTGCAACCACACACTAGTTGACCTGCTGTGAAGAAAAAACGAGTTAGTACATTTCAAACACGAAAAAGGTCATTTTAAAATCATCATGAAAAACCAAAATTCCAAAAGTATCAAACACAAAAAATGCTTACCGAAGAAAGAAAATGTATTGTGCTACGCACTCTCGTCCCGCCCTGTGGTGCAACTGATGTCCCTCTCTCCAAAAATGAACTCAATGGGACCGTAATGTTGCAACCACACACTAGTTGACCTGCTGTAAGAAAAAACGAGTTAGTACATTTCAAACATGAAAAAGGTCATTTTAAAATCGTCATGAAAAACCAAAATTCCAAAAGTATCAAACACAAAAAATGCTTACCGAAGAAAGAAAATGTATTGTGCTACGCACCCTCCTCCCGCCCTGTGGTGCAACTGATGTCCCTCTCTCCAAAAATGAACTCAATGGGACCGTAATGTTGCAACCACACACTAGTTGACCTGCTGTGAAGAAAAAACGAGTTAGTACATTTCAAACATGAAAAAGGTCATTTTAAAATCATCACGAAAAACCAAAATTCCAAAAGTATCAAACACAAAAAATGCTTACTGAAGAAAGAAAATGTATTGTGCTAGGCACCCACCTCCCACCCTGTGGTGCAACTGATGTCCCTCTCTCCAAAAATGAACTCAATGGGACCGTAATGTTGCAACCACACACTAGTTGACCTGCTGTGAAGAAAAAACGAGTTAGTACATTTCAAACATGAAAAAGGTCATTTTAAAATCATCATGAAAAACCAAAATTCCAAAAGTATCAAACACAAAAAATGCTTACCGAAGAAAGAAAATGTATTGTGCTACGCACCCTCCTCCCGCCCTGTGGTGCAACTGATGTCCCTCTCTCCAAAAATGAACTCAATGGGACCGTAATGTTGCAACCACACACTAGCTGACCTGCTGTGAAGAAAAAACGAGTTAGTACATTTCAAACATGAAAAAGGTCATTTTCAAATCATCATGAAAAACCAAAATTCCAAAAGTATCAAACACAAAAAATGCTTACCGAAGAAAGAAAATGTATTGTGCTACGCACCCACCTCCCGCCCTGGGGTGCAACTGATGTCCCTCTCTCCAAAAATGAACTCAATGTGACCGTAATGTTGCAACCACACACTAGTTGACCTGCTATGAAGAAAAAACGAGTTAGTACATTTCAAACAAGAAAAAGGTCATTTTAAAATCATCATGAAAAACCAAAATTCCAAAAGTATCAAACACAAAAAATGCTTACCGAAGAAAGAAAATGTATTGTGCTAGGCACCCACCTCCCGCCCTGTGGTGCAACTGATGTCCCTCTCTCGAAAAATGAACTCAATGGGACCGTAATGTTGCAACCACACACTAGTTGACCTGCTGTGAAGAAAAAACGAGTTAGTACATTTCAAACATGAAAAAGGTCATTTTAAAATCATCATGAAAAACCAAAATTCCAAAAGTATCAAACACAAAAAATGCTTACCGAAGAAAATAAATGTATTGTGCTACGCACCCTCCTCCCGACCTGTGGTGCAACTGATGTCCCTCTCTCCAAAAATGAACTAAATGGGACCGAAATGTTGCAACCACACACTAGTTGACCTGCTGTGAAGAAAAAACGAGTTAGTACATTTCAAACATGAAGAAGGTCATTTTAAAATCATCATGAAAAACCAAAATTCAAAAAGTATCAAACGCAAAAAATGCTTACCGAAGAAAGAAAATGTATTGTGCTACGCACCCTCCTCCCGCCCTGTGGTGCAACTGATGACCCTCTCTCCAAAAATGAACTCAATGGGACGGTAATGTTGCAACCACACACTAGTTGACCTGCTGTGAAGAAAAAACGAGTTAGTACATTTCAAACATGAAAAAGGTCATTTTAAAATCATCATGAAAAACCAAAATTCCAAAAGTAACAAACACAAAAAATGCTTACCGAAGAAAGAAAATGTATTGTGCTACGCACCCTCCTCCCGCCCTGTGGTGCAACTGATGTCCCTCTCTCCAAAAATGAACTCAATGGGACCGTAATGTTGCAACCACACACTAGTTCACCTGCTGTGAAGAAAAAACGAGTTAGTACATTTCAAACATGAAAAAGGTCATTTTAAAATCATCATGAAAAACCAAAATTTCAAAAGTATCAAACACAAAAAATGCTTACCGAAGAAAGAAAATGTATTGTGCTAGGCACCCACCTCCCGCCCTGTGGTGCAACTGATGTCCCTCTCTCCAAAAATGAACTCAATGGGACCGTAATGTTGCAACCACACACTAGTTGACCTGCTGAGAAGAAAAAACGAGTTAGTACATTTCAAACATGAAAAAGGTCATTTTAAAATCATCATGAAAAACCAAAATTCCAAAAGTATCAAACACAAAAAATGCTTACCGAAGAAAGAAAATGTATTGTGCTACGCACCCTCCTCCCGCCCTGTGGTGCAACTGATGTCCCTCTCTCCAAAAATGAACTCAATGGCACGGTAATGTTGCAACCACACACTAGTTGACCTGCTGTGAAGAAAAAACGAGTTAGTACATTTCAAACATGAAAAAGGTCATTTTAAAATCATCATGAAAAACCAAAATTCCAAAAGTATCAAACACAAAAAATGCTTACCGAAGAAAGAAAATGTATTGTGCTACGCACCCTCCTCCCGCCCTGTGGTGCAACTGATGTCCCTCTCTCCAAAAATGAACTCAATGGGACCGTAATGTTGCAACCACACACTAGTTGACCTGCTGTGAAGAAAAAACGAGTTAGTACATTTCAAACATGAAAAAGGTCATTTTAAAATCATCATGAAGAACCCAAAATTCCAAAAGTATCAAACACAAAAAATGCTTACCGAAGAAAGAAAATGCTTTGTGCTACGCACCCTCCTCCCGCCCTGTGGTGCAACTGATGTCCCTCTCTCCAAAAATGAACTCAATGGGACCGTAATGTTGCAACCACACACTAGTTGACCTGCTGTGAAGAAAAAACGAGGAAGTACATTTCAAACACGAAAAAGGTCATTTTAAAATCATCATGAAAAACCAAAATTCCAAAAGTATCAAACACAAAAAATGCTTACTGAAGAATGAAAATGTATTGTGCTAGGCTCCCACCTCCCTCCCTGTGGTGCAACTGATGTCCCTCTCTCCGAAAATGAACTCAATGGGACCGTAATGTTGCAACCGCACACTAGTTGACCTGCTGTGAAGAAAAAACGAGTTAGTACATTTCAAACATGAAAAAGGTCATTTTAATATCATCGTGAAAAACCAAAATTCCAAAAGTATCAAACACAAAAAATGCTTACAGAAGAAAGGAAATGTATTGTGCTATGCACCCTCCTCCCGCCCTGTGGTGCAACTGATGTCCCTCTCTCCAAAAATGAACTCAATGGGACCGTAATGTTGCAACCACACACTAGTTGACCTGCTGTGAAGAAAAAACGAGTTAGTACATTTCAAACATGAAAAAGGTCATTTTAAAATCATCATGAAAAACCAAAATTCCAAAAGTATCAAACACAAAGAATGCTTACCAAAGAACGAAAATGTATTGTGCTACGCACCCTCCACCCGCCCTGTGGTGCAACTGATGTCCCTCTCTCCAAATATGAACTCAATGGGACCGTAATGTTGCAACCACACACTAGTTGACCTGCTGTGAAGAAAAAGCGAGTTAGTACATTGCAAACATGAAAAAGGTCATTTTAAAATCATCATGAAAAACCAAAATTCCAAAAGTATCAAACACAAAAAATGCTTACCGAAGAAAGAAAATGTATTGTGCTACGCACCCTCCTCCTGCCCTGTGGTGCAACTGATGTCCCTCTCTCCAGAAATGAACTCATTGGGACCGTAATGTTGCAACAACACACTAGTTGACCTGCTGTGAAGAAAAAACGAGTTAGTACATTTCAAACATGAAAAAGGTCTTTTTAAAATCATCATGAAAAACCAAAATTCCAAAAGTATCAAACACAAAAAATGCTTACCGAAGAAAGAAAATGTATTGTGCTACGCACCCTCCTCCCGCCCTGTGGTGCAACTGATGTCCCTCTCTCCAAAAATTAACTCAATGGAACCGTAATGTTGCAACCATACACTAGTTGACCTGCTGTGAAGAAAAAACGAGTTAGTACATTTCAAACATGAAAAAGGTCATTTTAAAATCATCATGAAAAACCAAAATTCCAAAAGTATCAAACACAAAAAATGCTTACCGAAGAAAGAAAATGTATTGTGCTACGCACCCTCCTCCCGCCCTGTGGTGCAACTGATGTCCCTCTCTCCAGAAATGAACTCAATGGGACCGTAATGTTGCAACCACACACTAGTTGACCTGCTGTGAAGAAAAAACGAGTTAGTACATTTCAAACATGAAAAAGGTCATTTTAAAATCATCATGAAAAACCAAAATTCCAAAAGTATCAAACACAAAAAATTCTTACCGAAGAAAGATAATGTATTGTGCTACGCACCCTCCTCCCGCCCTGTGGTGCAACTGATGTCCCTCTCTCCAAAAATGAACTCAATGGAACCGTAATGTTGCAACCACACACTAGTTGACCTGCTGTGAAGAAAAAACGAGTTAGTACATTTCAAACATGAAAAAGGTCATTTTAAAATCATCATGAAAAACCAAAATTCCAAAAGTATCAAACACAAAAAATGCTTACCGAAGAAAGAAAATGTATTGTGCTACGCACCCTCCTCCCGCCCTGTGGTGCAACTTGATGTCCCTCTCTCCAAAAATGAACTCAATGGGACCGTAATGTTGCAACCACACACTAAATGACCTGCTGTGAAGAAAAAACGAGTTAGTACATTTCAAACATGAAAAAGGTCATTTTAAAATCATCATGAAAACCAAAATTCCAAAAGTATCAAACACAAAAAATGCTTACCGAAGAAAGAAAATGTATTGTGCTACGCACCGTCCTCCCGCCCTGTGGTGCAACTTGATGTCCCTCTCTCCAAAAATGAACTCAACGGGACCGTAATGTTGGAACCACACACTAGTTGACCTGCTGTGAAGAAAAAACGAGTTAGTACATTTCAAACATGCAATAGGTCATTTTAAAATCATCATGAAAAACCAAAATTCCAAAAGTATCAAACACAAAAAATGCTTACCGAAGAAAGAAAATGTATTGTGCTTCGCACCCTCCTCCCACCCTGTGGTGCAACTGATGTCCCTCTCTCCAATAATGAACTCAATGGGACCGTAATGTTGCAACCACACACTAGCTGACCTGCTGTGAAGAAAAAACGAGTTAGTACATTTCAAACATGAAAAAGGTCATTTTAAAATCATCATGAAAAACCAAAATTCAAAAAGTATCAAACACAAAAAATGCTTACCGAAGAAAGAAAATGTATTGTGCTACGCACCCTCCTCCCGCCCCGTGGTGCAACTGATGTCCCTCTCTCCAAAAATGAACTCAATGGGACCGTAATGATGCAACCACACACTAGTTGACCTGCTGTGAAATAAAAACGAGTTAGTACATTTCAAACATGAAAAAGGTCATTTTAAAATCATTATGAAAAACCAAAATTCCAAAAGTATCAAACACAAAAGATGCTTACCGAAGAAAGAAAATGTATTGTGCTACGCACCCTCCTCCCGCCCTGTGGTGCAACTGATGTCCCTCTCTCCAAAAATGAACCCAATGGGACCGTAATGTTGCAACCACACATTAGTAGTCCTGCTGTGGAGAAAAAACGATTTAGTACATTTCAAACATGAAAAAGGTCATTTTAAAATCATCATGAAAAACCAAAATTCCAAAAGTATCAAACACAAAAAATGCTTACCGAAGAAAGAAAATGTATTGTGCTACGCACCCTCCTCCAACCCTGTGGTGCAACTGATGTCCCTCTCTCCAAAAATGTACTCAATGGGACCGTAATGTTGCAACCACACACTAGTTAACCTGCTGTGAAGAAAAAACGAGTTAGTACATTTCAAACATGAAAAAGGTCATTTTAAAATCATCATGAAAAACCAAAATTCCAAAAGTATCAAACACAAAAAATGCTTACCGAAGAAAGAAGATGTATTGTGCTACACACCCTCCTCCCGCCCTGTGGTGCAATTGATGTCCCTCTCTCCAAAAATGAACTCAATGGGACCGTAATGTTGCAACCACGCACTAGTTGACCTGCTGTGAAGGAAAAACGAGTTAGTACATTTCAAACATGAAAAAGGTCATTTTAAAATCATCATGAAAAACCAAAATTCCAAAAGTATCAAACACAAAAAATGCTTACCGAAGAAAGAAAATGTATTGTGCTACGCACCCTCCTCCCGCCCTGTGGTGCAACTGATGTCCCTCTCTCCAAAAATGTACTCAATGGGACCGTAATGTTGCAACCACACACTAGTTGACCTGCTGTGAAGGAAAAACGAGTTAGTACATTTCAAACATGAAAAAGGTCATTTTAGAATCATCATGAAAAACCAAAATTCCAAAAGTATCAAACACAAAAAATGCTTACCGAAGAAAGAAAATGTATTGTGCTACGCACCCTCCTCCCGCCCTGTGGTGCAACTGATGTCCCTCTCTCCAAAAATGAACTCAATGGGACCGTAATGTTGCAACCACACACTAGTAGACCTGCTGTGGAGAAAAAACGAGTTAGTACATTTCAAACATGAAAAAGGTCATTTTAAAATCATCATGAAAAACCGAAATTCCAAAAGTATCAAACACAAAAAATGCTTACCGAAGAATGAAAATGTATTGTGCTACGCATCCTCCTCCCGCCCTGTGGTGCAATTGATGTCCCTCTCTCCAAAAATGAACTCAATGGGACCGTAATGTTGCAACCACACACTAGTTGACCAGCTGAGAAGAAAAAACGAGTTAGTACATTTCAAACATGAAAAAGGTCATTTTAAAATCATCATGAAAAACCAAAATTCCAAAAGTATCAAACACAAAAAATGCTTACCGAAGAAAGAAAATGTATTGTGCTACGCACCCTCCTCCCGCCCTGTGGTGCAACTGATGTCCCTCTCTCCAAAAATGTACTCAATGGGACCGTAATGTTGCAACCACACACTAGTTGACCTGCTGTGAAGAAAAAACGAGTTAGTACATTTCAAACATGCAATAGGTCATTTTAAAATCATCATGAAAAAACCAAAATTCCAAAAGTATCAAACACAAAAAATGCTTACCGAAGAAAGAAAATGTATTGTGCTTCGCACCCTCCTCCCACCCTGTGGTGCAACTGATGTCCCTCTCTCCAATAATGAACTCAATGGGACCGTAATGTTGCAACCACACACTAGCTGTCCTGCTGTGAAGAAAAAACGAGTTAGTACATTTCAAACATGAAAAAGGTCATTTTAAAATCATCATGAAAAACCAAAATTCAAAAAGTATCAAACACAAAAAATGCTTACCGAAGAAAGAAAATGTATTGTGCTACGCACCCTCCTCCCGCCCCGTGGTGCAACTGATGTCCCTCTCTCCAAAAATGAACTCAATGGGACCGTAATGATGCAACCACACACTAGTTGACCTGCTGTGAAATAAAAACGAGTTAGTACATTTCAAACATGAAAAAGGTCATTTTAAAATCATCATGAAAAACCAAAATTCCAAAAGTATCAAACACAAAAGATGCTTACCGAAGAAAGAAAATGTATTGTGCTACGCACCCTCCTCCCGCCCTGTGGTGCAACTGATGTCCCTATCTCCAAAAATGAACCCAATGGGACCGTAATGTTGCAACCACACACTAGTAGTCCTGCTGTGGAGAAAAAACGAATTAGTACATTTCAAACATGAAAAAGGTCATTTTAAAATCATCATGAAAAACCAAAATTCCAAAAGTATCAAACACAAAAAATGCTTACCGAAGAAAGAAAATGTATTGTGCTACGCACCCTCCTCCCGCCCTGTGGTGCAACTGATGTCCCTCTCTCCAAAAATGTACTCAATGGGACCGTAATGTTGCAACCACACACTAGTTAACCTGCTGTGAAGAAAAAACGAGTTAGTACATTTCAAACATGAAAAAGGTCATTTTAAAATCATCATGAAAAACCAAAATTCCAAAAGTATCAAACACAAAAAATGCTTACCGAAGAAAGAAAATGTATTGTGCTACGCACCCTCCTCCCGCCCTGTGGTGCAACTGATGTCCCTCTCTCCAAAAATGAACTCAATGGGACCGTAATGTTGCAACCACACACTAGTTGACCTGCTGTGAAGGAAAAACGAGTTAGTACATTTCAAACATGAAAAAGGTCATTTTAAAATCATCATGAAATACCAAAATTCCAAAAGTATCAAACACAAAAAATGCTTACCGAAGAAAGAAAATGTATTGTGCTACGCACCCTCCTCCCGCCCTGTGGTGCAGTTGATGTCCCTCTCTCCAAAAATGAACTCAATGGGACCGTAATGTTGCAACCACACACTAGTAGACCTGCTGTGAAGAAAAAACGAGTTAGTATATTTCAAACATTAAAAAGGTCATTTTAAAATCATCATGAAAAACCGAAATTCCAAAAGTATCAAACACAAAAAATGCTTACCGAAGAAAGAAAATGTATTGTGCTACGCACCCTCCTCCCGCCCTGTGGTGCAACTGATGTCCCTCTCTCCAAAAATGTACTCAATGGGACCGTAATGTTGCAACCACACACTAGTTGACCTGCTGTGAAGGAAAAACGAGTTAGTACATTTCAAACATGAAAAAGGTCATTTTAGAATCATCATGAAAAACCAAAATTCCAAAAGTATCAAACACAAAAAATGCTTACCGAAGAAAGAAAATGTATTGTGCTACGCACCCTCCTCCCGCCCTGTGGTGCAACTGATGTCCCTCTCTCCAAAAATGAACTCAATGGGACCGTAATGTTGCAACCACACACTAGTAGACCTGCTGTGAAGAAAAAACGAATTAGTACATTTCAAACATGAAAAAGGTCATTTTAAAATCATCATGAAAAACCGAAATTCCAAAAGTATCAAACACAAAAAATGCTTACCGAAGAATGAAAATGTATTGTGCTACGCATCCTCCTCCCGCCCTGTGGTGCAATTGATGTCCCTCTCTCCAAAAATGAACTCAATGGGACCGTAATGTTGCAACCACACACTAGTTGACCAGCTGTGAAGAAAAAACGAGTTAGTACATTTCAAACATGAAAAAGGTCATTTTAAAATCATCATGAAAAACCGAAATTCCAAAAGTATCAAACACAAAAAATGCTTACCGAAGAAAGAAAATGTATTGTGCTACGCACCCTCCTCCCGCCCTGTGGTGCAACTGATGTCCCTCTCTCCAAAAATGTACTCAATGGGACCGTAATGTTGCAACCACACACTAGTTGACCAGCTGTGAAGAAAAAACGAGTTAGTACATTTCAAACATGAAAAAGGTCATTTTAAAATCATCATGAAAAACCGAAATTCCAAAAGTATCAAACACAAAAAATGCTTACCGAAGAAAGAAAATGTATTGTGCTACGCACCCTCCTCCCGCCCTGTGGTGCAACTGATGTCCCTCTCTCCAAAAATGAACTCAATGGGACCGTAATGTTGCAACCACACACTAGTTGACCAGCTGTGAAGAAAAAACGAGTTAGTACATTTCAAACATGAAAAAGGTCATTTTAAAATCATCATGAAAAACCAAAATTCCAAAAGTATCAAACACAAAAAATGCTTACCGAAGAAAGAAAATGTATTGTGCTACGCACCCTCCTCCCGCCCTGTGGTGCAATTGATGTCCCTCTCTCCAAAAATGAACTCAATGGGACCGTAATGTTGCAACCACACACTAGTAGACCTGCTGTGAAGAAAAAACGAGTTAGTACATTTCAAACATGAAAAAGGTCATTTTAAAATCATCATGAAAAACCGAAATTCCAAAAGTATCAAACACAAAAAATGCTTACCGAAGAAAGAAAATGTATTGTGCTACGCACCCTCCTCCCGCCCTGTGGTGCAACTGATGTCCCTCTCTCCAAAAATGTACTCAATGGGACCGTAATGTTGCAACCACACACTAGTAGACCTGCTGTGAAGAAAAAACGAGTTAGTACATTTCAAACATGAAAAAGGTCATTTTAAAATCATCATGAAAAACCGAAATTCCAAAAGTATCAAACACAAAAAATGCTTACCGAAGAAAGAAAATGTATTGTGCTACGCACCCTCCTCCCGCCCTGTGGTGCAACTGATGTCCCTCTCTCCAAAAATGTACTCAATGGGACCGTAATGTTGCAACCACACACTAGTTGACCTGCTGTGAAGAAAAAACGAGTTAGTACATTTCAAACATGAAAAAGGTCATTTTAAAATCATCATGAAAAACCAAAATTCCAAAAGTATCAAACACAAAAAATGCTTACCGAAAAAAAAAATGTATTGTGCTACGCACCCTCCTTCCGCCCTGTGGTGCAATTGTTGCAACCAGACACTAGTTGACCTGCTGTGAACAAAAAACGAGTTAGTACATTTCAAACATGAAAAAGGTCATTTTAAAATCATCATGAAAAACCAAAATTCCAAAAGTATCAAACACAAAAAATGCTTACCGAAAAAAAAAATGTATTGTGCTACGCACCCTCCTCCCGCCCTGTGGTGCAACTGATGTCCCTCTCTCCAAAAATGTACTCAATGGGACCGTAATGTTGCAACCACACACTAGTAGACCTGCTGTGAAGAAAAAACGAGTTAGTACATTTCAAACATGAAAAAGGTCATTTTAAAATCATCATGAAAAACCGAAATTCCAAAAGTATCAAACACAAAAAATGCTTACCGAAGAAAGAAAATGTATTGTGCTACGCACCCTCCTCCCGCCCTGTGGTGCAACTGATGTCCCTCTCTCCAAAAATGAACCCAATGGGACCGTAATGTTGCAACCACACATTAGTAGTCCTGCTGTGGAGAAAAAACGATTTAGTACATTTCAAACATGAAAAAGGTCATTTTAAAATCATCATGAAAAACCAAAATTCCAAAAGTATCAAACACAAAAAATGCTTACCGAAGAAAGAAAATGTATTGTGCTACGCACCCTCCTCCAACCCTGTAGTGCAACTGATGTCCCTCTCTCCAAAAATGTACTCAATGGGACCGTAATGTTGCAACCACACACTAATTAACCTGCTGTGAAGAAAAAACGAGTTAGTACATTTCAAACATGAAAAAGGTCATTTTAAAATCATCATGAAAAACCAAAATCCCAAAAGTATCAAACACAAAAAATGCTTACGAAGAAAGAAGATGTATTGTGCTACGCACCCTCCTCCCGCCCTGTGGTGCAATTGATGTCCCTCTCTCCAAAAATGAACTCAATGGGACCGTAATGTTGCAACCACACACTAGTTGACCTGCTGTGAAGGAAAAACGAGTTAGTACATTTCAAACATGAAAAAGGTCATTTTAGTATCATCATGAAAAACCAAAATTCCAAAAGTATCAAACACAAAAAATGTTTACCGAAGAAAGAAAATGTATTGTGCTACGCACCCTCCTCCCGCCCTGTGGTGCAACTGATGTCCCTCTCTCCAAAAATGAACTCAATGGGACCGAAATGTTGCAACCACACACTAGTAGACCTGCTGTGAAGAAAAAACGAGTTAGTACATTTCAAACATGAAAAAGGTCATTTTAAAATCATCATGAAAAACCGAAATTCCAAAAGTATCAAACACAAAAAATGCTTACCGAAGAATGAAAATGTATTGTGCTACGCATCCTCCTCCCGCCCTGTGGTGCAATTGATGTCCCTCTCTCCAAAAATGAACTCAATGGGACCGTAATGTTGCAACCACACACTAGTTGACCAGCTGTGAAGAAAAAACGAGTTAGTACATTTCAAACATGAAAAAGGTCATTTTAAAATCATCATGAAAAACCGAAATTCCAAAAGTATCAAACACAAAAAATGCTTACCGAAGAAAGAAAATGTATTGTGCTACGCACCCTCCTCCCGCCCTGTGGTGCAACTGATGTCCCTCTCTCCAAAAATGTACTCAATGGGACCGTAATGTTGCAACCACACACTAGTTGACCTGCTGTGAAGAAGAAACGAGTTAGTACATTTCAAACATGCAATAGGTCATTTTAAAATCATCATGAAAAACCAAAATTCCAAAAGTATCAAACACAAAAAATGCTTACCGAAGAAAGAAAATGTATTGTGCTTCGCACCCTCCTCCCACCCTGTGGTGCAACTGATGTCCCTCTCTCCAATAATGAACTCAATGGGACCGTAATGTTGCAACCACACACTAGCTGACCTGCTGTGAAGAAAAAACGAGTTAGTACATTTCAAACATGAAAAAGGTCATTTTAAAATCATCATGAGAAACCAAAATTCAAAAAGTATCAAACACAAAAAATGCTTACCGAAGAAAGAAAATGTATTGTGCTACGCACCCTCCTCCCGCCCCGTGGTGCAACTGATGTCCCTCTCTCCAAAAATGAACTCAATGGGACCGTAATGATGCAACCACACACTAGTTGACCTGCTGTGAAATAAAAACGAGTTAGTACATTTCAAACATGAAAAAGGTCATTTTAAAATCATTATGAAAAACCAAAATTCCAAAAGTATCAAACACAAAAGATGCTTACCGAAGAAAGAAAATGTATTGTGCTACGCACCCTCCTCCCGCCCTGTGGTGCAACTGATGTCCCTATCTCCAAAAATGAACCCAATGGGACCGTAATGTTGCAACCACACACTAGTAGTCCTGCTGTGGAGAAAAAACGATTTAGTACATTTCAAACATGAAAAAGGTCATTTTAAAATCATCATGAAAAACCAAAATTCCAAAAGTATCAAACACAAAAAATGCTTACCGAAGAAAGAAAATGTATTGTGCTACGCACCCTCCTCCCGCCCTGTGGTGCAACTGATGTCCCTCTCTCCAAAAATGTACTCAATGGGACCGTAATGTTGCAACCACACACTAGTTAACCTGCTGTGAAGAAAAAACGAGTTAGTACATTTCAAACATGAAAAAGGTCATTTTAAAATCATCATGCAAAACCAAAATTCCAAAAGTATCAAACACAAAAAATGCTTACCGAAGAAAGAAAATGTATTCTGCTACGCACCCTCCTCCCGCCCTGTGGTGCAACTGATGTCCCTCTCTCCAAAAATGAACTCAATGGGACCGTAATGTTGCAACCACACACTAGTTGACCTGCTGTGAAGGAAAAACGAGTTAGTACATTTCAAATACGAAAAAGGTCATTTTAAAATCATCATGAAATACCAAAATTCCAAAAGTATCAAACACAAAAAATGCTTACCGAAGAAAGAAAATGTATTGTGCTACGCACCCTCCTCCCGCCCTGTGGTGCAGTTGATGTCCCTCTCTCCAAAAATGAACTCAATGGGACCGTAATGTTGCAACCACACACTAGTAGACCTGCTGTGAAGAAAAAACGAGTTAGTATATTTCAAACATTAAAAAGGTCATTTTAAAATCATCATGAAAAACCGAAATTCCAAAAGTATCAAACACAAAAAATGCTTACCGAAGAAAGAAAATGTATTGTGCTACGCACCCTCCTTAAGCCCTGTGGTGCAACTGATGTCCCTCTCTCCAATAATGAACTCAATGGGACCGTAATGTTGCAACCACACACTAGTTGACCTGCTGTGAAGGAAAAACGAGTTAGTACATTTCAAATACGAAAAAGGTCATTTTAAAATCATCATGAAAAACCAAAATTCCAAAAGTATCAAACACAAAAAATGCTTACCGAAGAAAGAAAATGTATTGTGCTACGCACCCTCCTCCCGCCCTGTGGTGCAACTGATGTCCCTCTCTCCAAAAATGAACTCAATGGGACCGTAATGTTGCAACCACACACTAGTTGACCAGCTGTGAAGAAAAAACGAGTTAGTACATTTCAAACATGAAAAAGGTCATTTTAAAAACATCATGAAAAACCGAAATTCCTAAAGTATCAAACACAAAAAATGCTTACCGAAGAAAGAAAATGTATTGTGCTACGCACCCTCCTCCCGCCCTGTGGTGCAACTGATGTCCCTCTCTCCAAAAATGTACTCAATGGGACCGTAATGTTGCAACCACACACTAGTTGACCAGCTGTGAAGAAAAAACGAGTTAGTACATTTCAAACATGAAAAAGGTCATTTTAAAATCATCATGAAAAACCGAAATTCCAAAAGTATCAAACACAAAAAATGCTTACCGAAGAAAGAAAATGTATTGTGCTACGCACACTCCTCCCGCCCTGTGGTGCAATTGATGTCCCTCTCTCCAAAAATGTACTCAATGGGACCGTAATGTTGCAACCACACACTAGTTGACCAGCTGTGAAGAAAAAACAAGTTAGTACATTTCAAACATGAAAAAGGTCATTTTAAAATCATCATGAAAAACCAAAATTCCAAAAGTATCAAACACAAAAAATGCTTACCGAAGAAAGAAAATGTATTGTGCTTCGCACCCTCCTCCCACCCTGTGGTGCAACTGATGTCCCTCTCTCCAATAATGAACTCAATGGGACCGTAATGTTGCAACCATACACTAGTTGACCAGCTGTGAAGAAAAAACGAGTTAGTACATTTCAAACATGAAAAAGGTCATTTTAAAATCATCATGAAAAACCAAAATTCCAAAAGTATCAAACACAAAAAATGCTTACCGAAGAAAGAAAATGTATTGTGCTACGCACCCTCCTCCCGCCCTGTGGTGCAATTGATGTCCCTCTCCCAAAAAATGAACTCAATGGGACCGTAATGTTGCAACCACACACTAGTTGACCTGCTGTGAAGAAAAAACGAGTTAGTACATTTCAAACATGAAAAAGGTCATTTTAAAATCATCATGAAAAACCAAAATTCCAAAAGTATCAAACACAAAAAATGCTTACCGAAGAAAGAAAATGTATTGTGCTACGCACCCTCCTCCCGCCCTGTGGTGCAACTGATGTCCCTCTCTCCAAAAATGAACTCAATGGGACCGTAATGTTGCAACCACACACTAGTTGACCAGCTGTGAAGAAAAACGAGTTAGTACATTTCAAACATGAAAAAGGTCATTTTAAAATCATCATGAAAAACCAAAATTCCAAAAGTATCAAACACAAAAAATGCTTACCGAAGAAAGAAAATGTATTGTGCTACGCACCCTCCTCCCGCCCTGTGGTGCAATTGATGTCCCTCTCTCCAAAAATGAACTCAATGGGACCATAATGTTGCAACCACACACTAGTAGACCTGCTGTGAAGAAAAAACGAGTTAGTACATTTCAAACATGAAAAAGGTCATTTTAAAATCATCATGAAAAACCGAAATTCCAAAAGTATCAAACACAAAAAATGCTTACCGAAGAAAGAAAATGTATTGTGCTACGCACCCTCCTCCCGCCCTGTGGTGCAACTGATGTCCCTCTCTCCAAAAATGTACTCAATGGGACCGTAATGTTGCAACCACACACTAGTAGACCTGCTGTGAAGAAAAAACGAGTTAGTACGTTTCAAACATGAAAAAGGTCATTTTAAAATCATCATGAAAAACCGAAATTCCAAAAGTATCAAACACAAAAAATGCTTACCGAAGAAAGAAAATGTATTGTGCTACGCACCCTCCTCCCGCCCTGTGGTGCAACTGATGTCCCTCTCTCCAAAAATGTACTCAATGGGACCGTAATGTTGCAACCACACACTAGTTGACCTGCTGTGAAGAAAAAACGAGTTAGTACTTCTCAAACATGAAAAAGGTCATTTTAAAATCATCATGAAAAACCAAAATTCCAAAAGTATCAAACACAAAAAATGCTTACCGAAAAAAAAAATGTATTGTGCTACGCACCCTCCTTCCGCCCTGTGGTGCAATTGTTGCAACCAGACACTAGTTGACCTGCTGTGAAGAAAAAACGAGTTAGTACATTTAAAACATGAAAAAGGTCATTTTAAAATCATCATGAAAAACCAAAATTCCAAAAGTATCAAACACAAAAAATGCTTACCGAAAAAAAAAATGTATTGTGCTACGCACCCTCCTTAAGCCCTGTGGTGCAATTGATGTCCCTCTCTCCAAAAATGAACTCCATGGGACCGTAATGTTGCAACCACACACTAGTAGACCTGCTGTGAAGAAAAAACGAGTTAGTACATTTCAAACATGAAAAAGGTCATTTTAAAATCATCATGAAAAACCAAAATTCCAAAAGTATCAAACACAAAAAATGCTTACCGAAGAAAGAAAATGTATTGTGCTACGCACCCTCCTCCCGCCCTGTGGTGCAATTGATGTCCCTCTCTCCAAACATGAACTCAATGGGACCGTAATGATGCAACCACACACTAGTTGACCTGCTGTGAAGAAAAAACGAGTTAGTACATTTCAAACATGAAAAAGGTCATTTTAAAATCATCATGAAAAACCAAAATTCCAAAAGTATCAAACACAAAAAATGCTTACCGAAGAAAGAAAATGTATTGTGCTACGCACCCTCCTCCCGCCCTGTGGTGCAACTGATGTCCCTCTCTCCAAAAATGAACTCAATGGGACCGTAATGTTGCAACCACACACTAGTTGACCTGCTGTGAAGAAAAAACGAGTTAGTACATTTCAAACATGAAAAAGGTCATTTTAAAATCATCATGAAAAACCAAAATTCCAAAAGTATCAAACACAAAAAATGCTTACCGAAGAAAGAAAATGTATTGTGCTACGCACCCTCCTCCCGCCCTGTGGTGCAACTGATGTCCCTCTCTCCAAAAATGAACTCAATGGGACCGTAATGTTGCAACCACACACTAGTTGACCAGCTGTGAAGAAAAAACGAGTTAGTACATTTCAAACATGAAAAAGGTCATTTTAAAATCATCATGAAAAACCAAAATTCCAAAAGTATCAAACACAAAAAATGCTTACCGAAGAAAGAAAATGTATTGTGCTACGCACCCTCCTCCCGCCCTGTGGTGCAATTGATGTCCCTCTCTCCAAAAATGAACTCAATGGGACCGTAATGTTGCAACCACACACTAGTAGACCTGCTGTGAAGAAAAAACGAGTTAGTACATTTCAAACATGAAAAAGGTCATTTTAAAATCATCATGAAAAACCGAAATTCCAAAAGTATCAAACACAAAAAATGCTTACCGAAGAAAGAAAATGTATTGTGCTACGCACCCTCCTCCCGCCCTGTGGTGCAACTGATGTCCCTCTCTCCAAAAATGTACTCAATGGGACCGTAATGTTGCAACCACACACTAGTAGACCTGCTGTGAAGAAAAAACGAGTTAGTACATTTCAAACATGAAAAAGGTCATTTTAAAATCATCATGAAAAACCGAAATTCCAAAAGTATCAAACACAAAAAATGCTTACCGAAGAAAGAAAATGTATTGTGCTACGCACCCTCCTCCCGCCCTGTGGTGCAACTGATGTCCCTCTCTCCAAAAATGTACTCAATGGGACCGTAATGTTGCAACCACACACTAGTTGACCTGCTGTGAAGAAAAAACAAGTTAGTACATTTCAAACATGAAAAAGGTCATTTTAAAATCATCATGAAAAACCAAAATTCCAAAAGTATCAAACACAAAAAATGCTTACCGAAAAAAAAAATGTATTGTGCTACGCACCCTCCTTCCGCCCTGTGGTGCAATTGTTGCAACCAGACACTAGTTGACCTGCTGTGAAGAAAAAACGAGTTAGTACATTTCAAACATGAAAAAGGTCATTTTAAAATCATCATGAAAAACCAAAATTCCAAAAGTATCAAACACAAAAAATGCTTACCGAAAAAAAAAATGTATTGTGCTACGCACCCTCCTTAAGCCCTGTGGTGCAATTGATGTCCCTCTCTCCAAAAATGAACTCCATGGGACCGTAATGTTGCAACCACACACTAGTAGACCTGCTGTGAAGAAAAAACGAGTTAGTACATTTCAAACATGAAAAAGGTCATTTTAAAATCATCATGAAAAACCAAAATTCCAAAAGTATCAAACACAAAAAATGCTTACCGAAGAAAGAAAATGTATTGTGCTACGCACCCTCCTCCCGCCCTGTGGTGCAATTGATGTCCCTCTCTCCAAAAATGAACTCAATGGGACCGTAATGTTGCAACCACACACTAGTAGACCTGCTGTGAAGAAAAAACGAGTTAGTACATTTCAAACATGAAAAAGGTCATTTTAAAATCATCATGAAAAACCAAAATTCCAAAAGTATCAAACACAAAAAATGCTTACCGAAGAAAGAAAATATATTGTGCTACGCACCCTCCTCCCGCCCTGTGGTGCAACTGATGTCCCTCTCTCCAAAAATGTACTCAATGGGACCGTAATGTTGCAACCACACACTAGTAGACCTGCTGTGAAGAAAAAACGAGTTAGTACATTTCAAACATGAAAAAGGTCATTTTAAAATCATCATGAAAAACCGAAATTCCAAAAGTATCAAACACAAAAAATTCTTACCGAAGAAAGAAAATGTATTGTGCTACGCACCCTCCTCCCGCCCTGTGGTGCAACTGATGTCCCTCTCTCCAAAAATGTACTCAATGGGACCGTAATGTTGCAACCACACACTAGTTGACCTGCTGCGAAGAAAAAACGAGTTAGTACATTTCAAACATGAAAAAGGTCATTTTAAAATCATCATGAAAAACCTAAATTCCAAAAGTATCAAACACAAAAAATGCTTACCGAAAAAAAAAATGTATTGTGCTACGCACCCTCCTTCCGCCCTGTGGTGCAATTGTTGCAACCAGACACTAGTTGACCTGCTGTGAAGAAAAAACGAGTTAGTACATTTCAAACATGAAAAAGGTCATTTTAAAATCATCATAAAAACCAAAATTCCAAAAGTATCAAACACAAAAAATGCTTACCGAAAAAAAAAATGTATTGTGCTACGCACCCTCCTTAAGCCCTGTGGTGCGATTGATGTCCCTCTCTCCAAAAATGAACTCCATGGGACCGTAATGTTGCAACCACACACTAGTAGACCTGCTGTGAAGAAAAAACGAGTTAGTACATTTCAAACGTGAAAAAGGTCATTTTAAAATCATCATGAAAAACCAAAATTCCAAAAGTATCAAACACAAAAAATGCTTACCGAAGAAAGAAAATATATTGTGCTATGCACCCTCCTCCCGCCCTGTGGTGCAACTTTTGTCCCTCTCTCCAAAAATGTACTCAATGGGACCGTAATGTTGCAACCACACACTAGTTGACCTGCTGTGAAGGAAAAACGAGTTAGTACATTTCAAACATGAAAAAGGTCATTTTAAAATCATCATGAAAAACCAAAATTCCAAAAGTATCAAACACAAAAAATGCTTACCGAAGAAAGAAAATGTATTGTGCTACGCACCGTCCTCCCGCCCTGTGGTGCAACTGATGTCCCTCTCTCCAAAAATGAACTCAATGGGACCGTAATGTTGCAACCACACACTAGTTGACTCGCTGTGAAGAAAAAACGAGTTAGTACATTTCAAACATGAAAAAGGTCATTTTAAAATCATCATGAAAAACCAAAATTCCAAAAGTATCAAACACAAAAAATGCTTACCGAAGAAAGAAAATGTATTGTGCTACGCACCCTCGTCCCGCCCTGTGGTGCAACTGATGTCCCTCTCTCCAAAAATGTACTCAATGGGACCGTAATGTTGCAACCACACACTAGTTGACCTGCTGTGAAGAAAAAACGAGTTAGTACATTTCAAACATGAAAAAGGTCATTTTGAAATCATCATGAAAAACCAAAATTCCAAAAGTATCAAACACAAAAAATGCTTACCGAAGAAAGAAAATGTATTGTGCTATGCACCCTCCTCCCGCCCTGTGGTGCAACTGATGTCCCTCTCTCCAAAAATGAACTCAATGGGACCATAATGTTGCAACCACACACTGGTTGACCTGCTGTGAAGGAAAAACGAGTTAGTACATTTCAAACATGAAAAAGGTCATTTTAAAATCATCATGAAAAACCAAAATTCCAAAAGTATCAAACACAAAAAATGCTTACCGAAGAAAGAAAATGTATTGTGCTACGCACCCTCCTCCCGCCCTGTGGTGCAACTGATGTCCCTCTCTCCAAAAATGAACTCAATGGGACCGTAATGTTGCAACCACACACTAGTTGACCTGCTGTGAAGAAAAAACGAGTTAGTACATTTCAAACATGAAAAAGGTCATTTTAAAATCATCATGAAAAACCAAAATTCCAAAAGTATCAAACACAAAAAATCCTTACTGAAGAAAGAAAATGTATTGTGCTACGCACCCTCCTCCCGCCCTGTGGTGCAACTGATGTCCCTCTCTCCAAAAATGAACTCAATGGGACCGTAATGTTGCAACCACACACTAGTTGACCTGCTGTGAAGAAAAAACGAGTTAGTACATTTCAAACATGAAAAAGGTCATTTTAAAATCATCATGAAAAACCAAAATTCCAAAAGTATCAAACACAAAAAATGCTTACCGAAGAAAGAAAATGTATTGTCCTACGCACCCTCCTCCCGCCCTGTGGTGCAACTGATGTCCCTCTCTCCAAAAATGAACTCAATGGGATCGTAATATTGCAACCACACACTAGTTGACCCGCTGTGAAGAAAAAACGAGTTAGTACATTTCAAACATGAAAAAGGTCATTTTAAAATCATCATGAAAAACCAAAAATCCAAAAGTATCAAACACAAAAAATGCTTACCGAAGAAAGAAAATGTATTGTGCTACGCACCCTCCTCCCGCCCTGTGGTGCAACTGATGTCCCTCTCTCCATAAATGAACTCAATGGGACCGAAATGTTGCAACCGCACACTAGTTGACCTGCTGTGAAGAAAAAACGAGTTAGTACATTTCAAACATGAAAAAGGTCATTTTAAAATCATCATGAAAAACCAAAATTCCAAAAGTATCAAACACAAAAAATGCTTACCGAAGAAAGAAAATGTATTGTGCTACGCACCCTCCTCCCGTCCTGTGGTGCAACTGATGTCCCTCTCTCCAAAAATGAACTCAATGGGACCGTAATGTTGTAACCACACACTAGTTGACATGCTGTGAAGAAAAAACGAGTTAGTACATTTCAAACGTGAAAAAGGTCATTTTAAAATCATCATGAAAAACCAAAATTCCAAAAGTATCAAACACAAAAAATGCTTACCGAAGAAAGAAAATGTATTGTGCTACGCACCCTCCTCCCGCCCTGTGGTGCAACTGATGTCCCTCTCTCCAAAAATGAACTCAATGGGACCGTAATGTTGCAACCACACACTAGATGACCTGCTGTGAAGAAAAAACGAGTTAGTACATTCCAAAAATGAAAAGGTCATTTTCAAATCTTCATGAAAAACCAAAATTCCAAAAGTATGAAACACAAAAAATGCTTACTGAAGAAAGAAAATGTATTGTGCTAGGCACCCACCTCCCGCCCTGTGGCGCAACTGATGTCCCTCTCTCCAAAAATGAACTCAATGGGACCGTAATGTTGCAACCACACACTAGTTGACCTGCTGTGAAGAAAAAACGAGTTAGTACATTTCAAACATGGAAAAGGTCATTTTAAAATCATCGTGAAAAACCAAAATTCCAAAAGTATCAAACACAAAAAATGCTTACCGAAGAAAGAAAATGTATTGTGCTACGCACCCTCCTCCCGCCCTGTGGTGCAACTGATGTCCCTCTCTCCGAAAATGAAGTCAATGGGACCGTAATGTTGCAACCACACACTAGTTGACCTGCTGTGAAGAAAAAACGAGTTAGTACATTTCAAACATGAAAAAGGTCATTTTAAAATCATCATGAAAAACCAAAATTCCAAAAGTATCAAACACAAAAAATGCTTACTGAAGAAAGAAAATGTATTGTGCTACGCACCCACCTCCCGCCCTGTGGTGCAACTGATGTCCCTCTCTCCAAAAATGAACTCAATGGGACCGTAATGTTGCAACCACACACTAGTTGACCTGCTGTGAAGAAAAAACGAGTTAGTACATTTCAAACATGAAAAAGGTCATTTTAAAATCATCATGAAAAACCAAAATTCCAAAAGTATCAAACACAAAAAATGCTTACCGAAGAAAGAAAATGTATTCTGCTACGCACCCTCCTCCCGCCCTGTGGTGCAACTGATGGCACTCTCTCCAAAAATGAACTCAATGGGACCGTAATGTTGATACCGCACACTAGTTGACCTGCTGTGAAGAAAAAACGAGTTAGTACATTTCAAACATGAAAAAGGTCATTTTAAAATCATCATGAAAAACCAAAATTCCAAAAGTATCAAACATAAAAAATGCTTACCGAAGAAAGAAAATGTATTGTGCTACGCACCCTCCTCCCGCCCTGTGGTGCAACTGATGTCCCTCTCTCCAAAAATGAACTCAATGGGACCGTAATGTTGCAACGACACACTAGTTGACCTGCTGTGAAGAAAAAACGAGTTAGTACATTTCAAACATGAAAAAGGTCATTTTAAAATCATCATGAAAAACCAAAATTCCAAAAGTATCAAACACAAAAAATCCTTACCGAAGAAAGAAAATGTATTGTGCTACGCACCCTCCTCCCGCCCTGTAGTGCAACTGATGTCCCTCTCTCCAAAAATGAACTCAATGGGCCGTAATGTTGCAACCACACACTAGTTGACCTGCTGTGAAGAAAAAACGAGTTAGTACATTTCAAACATGAAAAAGGTCATTTTAAAATCATCATGAAAAACCAAAATTCCAAAAGTATCAAACACAAAAAATGCTTACCGAAGAAAGAAAATGTATTGTGCTACGCACCCTCCTCCCGCTCTGTGGTGCAACTGATGTCCCTCCCTCCAAAAATGAACTCAGTGGGACGGTAATGTTGCAACCACACACTAGTTGACCTGCTGTGAAGAAAAAACGAGTTAGTACATTTCAAACATGAAAAAGGTCATTTTAAAATCATCATGAAAAACCAAAATTCCAAAAGTATCAAACACAAAAAATGCTTACCGAAGAAAGAAAATGTATTGTGCTACGCACCCTCCTCCCGCCCTGTGGTGCAACTGATGTCCCTCTCTCCAAAAATGAACTCAATGGGACCGTAATGTTGCAACCACACCCTAGTTGACCTGCTGTGAGGAAAAAACGAGTTAGTACATTTCAAACATGAAAAAGGTCATTTTAAAATCATCATGAAAAACCAAAATTCCAAAAGTATCAAACACAAAAAATGCTTACCGAAGAAAGAAAATGTATTGTGCTACGCACCCTCCTCCCGCCCTGTGGTGCAACTGATGTCCCTCTCTCCAAAAATGAACTCAATGGGACCGTAATGTTGCAACCACACACTAGTTGACCTGCTGTGAAGAAAAAACGAGTTAGTACATTTTAAACATGAAATAGGTCATTTTAAAATCATCATGAAAAACCAAAATTCCAAAAGTATCAAACACAAAAAATGCTTACCGAAGAAAGAAAATGTATTGTGCTACGCACCCTCCTCCCGCCCTGTGGTGCAACTGATGTCCTTCTCTCCAAAAATGAACTCAATGGGACCGTAATGTTGCAACCACACACTAGTTGACCTGCTGTGAGGAAAAAACGAGTTAGTACATTTCAAACATGAAAAAGGTCATTTTAAAATCATCATGAAAAACCAAAATTCCAAAAGTATCAAACACAAAAAATGCTTACCGAAGAAAGAAAATGTATTGTGCTACGCACCCTCCTCCCGCCCTGTGGTGCAACTGATGTCCCTCTCTCCAAAAATGAACTCAATGATACCGTAATGTTGCAACCACACACTAGTTGACCCGCTGTGAAGAAAAAACGAGTTAGTACATTTCAAACATGAAAAAGGTCATTTTAAAATCATCATGAAAAACCAAAATTCCAAAAGTATCAAACACAAAAAATGCTTACCGAAGAAAGAAAATGTATTGTGCTACGCACCCTCCTCCCGTCCTGTGGTGCAACTGATGTCCCTCTCTCCAAAAATGAACTCAATGGGACCGTAATCTTGCAACCACACACTAGTTGACCTGCTGTGAAGAAAAAACGAGTTAGTACATTTCAAACATGAAAAAGGTCATTTTAAAATCATCATGAAAAACCAAAATTCCAAAAGTATCAAACACAAAAAATGCTTACCGAAGAAAGAAAATGTATTGTGCTACGCACCCTCCTCCCGCCCTGTGGTGCAACTGATGTCCCTCTCTCCAAAAATGAACTCAATGGGACCGCAATGTTGCAACCAGACACTAGTTGACCTGCTGTGAAGAAAAAACGAGTTAGTACATTTCAAAAATGAAAAAGGTCATTTTAAAATTATCATGAAAAACCAAAATTCCAAAAGTATGAAACACAAAAAATGCTTACTGAAGAAAGAAAATGTATTGTGCTACGCACCCTCCTCCCGCCCTGTGGTGCAACTGATGTCCCTCTCTCCAAAAATGTACTCAATGGGACCGAAATGTTGCAACCACACACTAGTTGACCTGCTGTGAAGAAAAAACGAGTTAGTACATTTCAAACATGAAAAAGGTCATTTTAGAATCATCATGAAAAACCAAAATTCCAAAAGTATCAAACACAAAAAATGCTTACCGAAGAAAGAAAATGTATTGTGCTTCGCACCCTCCTCCCGCCCTGTGGTGCAACTGATGTCCCTCTCTCCAAAAATGAACTCAATGGGACCGTAATGTTGCAACCACACACTAGATGACCTGCTGTGAAGAAAAAACGAGTTAGTACATTTCAAAAATGAAAAAGGTCATTTTAAAATCATCATGAAAAACCAAAATTCCAAAAGTATCAAACACAAAAAATGCTTCTCTGAGGAAAGAAAATGTATTGTGCTAGGCACCCACCTCCCGCCCTGTGGCGCAACTGATGTCCCTCTCTCCAAAAATGAACTCAATGGGACCGTAATGTTGCAACCACACACTAGTTGACCTGCTGTGAAGAAAAAACGAGTTAGTACATTTCAAACATGAAAAAGGTCATTTTAAAATCATCATGAAAAACCAAAATTCCAAAAGTATCAAACACAAAAAATGCTTACTGAAGAAAGAAAATGTATTGTGCTACGCACCCACCTCCCGCCCTGTGGTGCAACTGATGTCCCTCTCTCCAAAAATGTACTCAATGGGACCGTAATGTTGCAACCACACACTAGTTGACTAGCTGTGAAGAAAAAACGAGTTAGTACATTTCAAACATGAAAAAGGTCATTTTAAAATCATCATGAAAAACCAAAATTCCGAAAGTATCAAACACAAAAAATGCTTACCGAAGAAAGAAAATGTATTGTGCTACGCACCCTCCTCCGGCCCTGTAGTGGAACTGATGTCCCTCTCTCCAAAAATGTACTCAATGGGACCGTAATGTTGCAACCACACACTAGTTGACTAGCTGTGAAGAAAAAACGAGTTAGTACATTTCAAACATGAAAAAGGTCATTTTAAAATCATCATGAAAAACCGAAATTCCAAAAGTATCAAACACAAAAAATGCTTACCGAAGAAAGAAAATGTATTGTGCTACGCACCCTCCTCCCTCCCTGTGGTGCAACTGATGTCCCTTTCTCCAAAAATGAACTCAATGGGACCGTAATGTTGCAACCATACACTAGTTGACCAGCTGTGAAGAAAAAACGAGTTAGTACATTTCAAACATGAAAAAGGTCATTTTAAAATCATCATGAAAAACCAAAATTCCAAAAGTATCAAACACAAAAAATGCTTACCGAAGAAAGAAAATGTATTGTGCTACGCACCCTCCTCCCGCCCTGTGGTGCAATTGATGTCCCTCTCTCCAAAAATGAACTCAATGGGACCGTAATGTTGCAACCACACACTAGTTGACCTGCTGTGAAGAAAAAACGAGTTAGTACATTTCAAACATGAAAAAGGTCATTTTAAAATCATCATGAAAAACCAAAATTCCAAAAGTATCAAACACAAAAAATGCTTACCGAAGAAAGAAAATGTATTGTGCTACGCACCCTCCTCCCGCCCTGTGGTGCAACTGATGTCCCTCTCTCCAAAAATGAACTCAATGGGACCGCAATGTTGCAACCAGACACTAGTTGACCTGCTGTGAAGAAAAAACGAGTTAGTACATTTCAAAAATGAAAAAGGTCATTTTAAAATTATCATGAAAAACCAAAATTCCAAAAGTATGAAACACAAAAAATGCTTACTGAAGAAAGAAAATGTATTGTGCTACGCACCCTCCTCCCGCCCTGTGGTGCAACTGATGTCCCTCTCTCCAAAAATGTACTCAATGGGACCGAAATGTTGCAACCACACACTAGTTGACCTGCTGTGAAGAAAAAACGAGTTAGTACATTTCAAACATGAAAAAGGTCATTTTAGAATCATCATGAAAAACCAAAATTCCAAAAGTATCAAACACAAAAAATGCTTACCGAAGAAAGAAAATGTATTGTGCTTCGCACCCTCCTCCCGCCCTGTGGTGCAACTGATGTCCCTCTCTCCAAAAATGAACTCAATGGGACCGTAATGTTGCAACCACACACTAGATGACCTGCTGTGAAGAAAAAACGAGTTAGTACATTTCAAAAATGAAAAAGGTCATTTTAAAATCATCATGAAAAACCAAAATTCCAAAAGTATCAAACACAAAAAATGCTTCTCTGAGGAAAGAAAATGTATTGTGCTAGGCACCCACCTCCCGCCCTGTGGCGCAACTGATGTCCCTCTCTCCAAAAATGAACTCAATGGGACCGTAATGTTGCAACCACACACTAGTTGACCTGCTGTGAAGAAAAAACGAGTTAGTACATTTCAAACATGAAAAAGGTCATTTTAAAATCATCATGAAAAACCAAAATTCCAAAAGTATCAAACACAAAAAATGCTTACTGAAGAAAGAAAATGTATTGTGCTACGCACCCACCTCCCGCCCTGTGGTGCAACTGATGTCCCTCTCTCCAAAAATGTACTCAATGGGACCGTAATGTTGCAACCACACACTAGTTGACTAGCTGTGAAGAAAAAACGAGTTAGTACATTTCAAACATGAAAAAGGTCATTTTAAAATCATCATGAAAAACCAAAATTCCGAAAGTATCAAACACAAAAAATGCTTACCGAAGAAAGAAAATGTATTGTGCTACGCACCCTCCTCCGGCCCTGTAGTGGAACTGATGTCCCTCTCTCCAAAAATGTACTCAATGGGACCGTAATGTTGCAACCACACACTAGTTGACTAGCTGTGAAGAAAAAACGAGTTAGTACATTTCAAACATGAAAAAGGTCATTTTAAAATCATCATGAAAAACCGAAATTCCAAAAGTATCAAACACAAAAAATGCTTACCGAAGAAAGAAAATGTATTGTGCTACGCACCCTCCTCCCTCCCTGTGGTGCAACTGATGTCCCTTTCTCCAAAAATGAACTCAATGGGACCGTAATGTTGCAACCATACACTAGTTGACCAGCTGTGAAGAAAAAACGAGTTAGTACATTTCAAACATGAAAAAGGTCATTTTAAAATCATCATGAAAAACCAAAATTCCAAAAGTATCAAACACAAAAAATGCTTACCGAAGAAAGAAAATGTATTGTGCTACGCACCCTCCTCCCGCCCTGTGGTGCAATTGATGTCCCTCTCTCCAAAAATGAACTCAATGGGACCGTAATGTTGCAACCACACACTAGTTGACCTGCTGTGAAGAAAAAACGAGTTAGTACATTTCAAACATGAAAAAGGTCATTTTAAAATCATCATGAAAAACCAAAATTCCAAAAGTATCAAACACAAAAAATGCTTACCGAAGAAAGAAAATGTATTGTGCTACGCACCCTCCTCCCGCCCTGTGGTGCAACTGATGTCCCTCTCTCCAAAAATGAACTCAATGGGACCGTAATGTTGCAACCACACACTAGTAGACCTGCTGTGAAGAAAAAACGAGTTAGTACATTTCAAACATGAAAAAGGTCATTTTAAAATCATCATGAAAAACCGAAATTCCAAAAGTATCAAACACAAAAAATGCTTACCGAAGAAAGAAAATGTATTGTGCTACGCACCCTCCTCCCGCCCTGTGGTGCAACTGATGTCCCTCTCTCCAAAAATGTACTCAATGGGACCGTAATGTTGCAACCACACACTAGTTGACCTGCTGTGAAGAAAAAACGAGTTAGTACATTTCAAACATGAAAAAGGTCATTTTAAAATCATCATGAAAAACCAAAATTCCAAAAGTATCAAACACAAAAAATGCTTACCGAAAAAAAAAATGTATTGTGCTACGCACCCTCCTTCCGCCCTGTGGTGCAATTGTTGCAACCACACACTAGTTGACCTGCTGTGAAGAAAAAACGAGTTAGTTCATTTCAAACATGAAAAAGGTCATTTTAAAATCATCGTGAAAAACCAAAATTCCAAAAGTATCAAACACAAAAAATGCTTACCGAAGATAGAAAATGTATTGTGCTACGCACCTTCCTCCCGCCCTGTGGTGCAACTGATGTCCCTGTCTCCAAAAATGAACTCAATGGGACCGTAATGTTGCAACCACACACTAGTTGACCTGCTGTGAAGAAAAAACGAGTTAGTACATTTCAAACATGAAAAAGGTCATTTTAAAATCATCATGAAAAACCGAAATTCCAAAAGTATCAAACACAAAAAATGCTTACCGAAGAAAGAAAATGTATTGTGCTACGCACCCTCCTCCCGCCCTGTGGTGCAACTGATGTCCCTTTCTCCAAAAATGAACTCAATGGGACCGTAATGTTGCAACCATACACTAGTTGACCAGCTGTGAAGAAAAAACAAGTTAGTACATTTCAAACATGAAAAAGGTCGTTTTAAAATCATCATGAAAAACCAAAATTCCAAAAGTATCAAACACAAAAAATGCTTACCGAAGAAAGAAAATGTATTGTGCTACGCACCCTCCTCCCGCCCTGTGGTGCAATTGATGTCTCTCTCTCGAAAAATGAACTCAATGGGACCGTAATGTTGCAACCACACACTAGTTGACCTGCTGTGAAGAAAAAACGAGTTAGTACATTTCAAACATGAAAAAGGTCATTTTAAAATCATCATGAAAAACCAAAATTCCAAAAGTATCAAACACAAAAAATGCTTACCGAAGAAAGAAAATGTATTGTGCTACGCACCCTCCTCCCGCCCTGTGGTGCAACTGATGTCCCTCTCTCCAAAAATGAACTCAATGGGACCGTAATGTTGCAACCACACACTAGTTGACTCGCTGTGAAGAAAAAACGAGTTAGTACATTTCAAACATGAAAAAGGTCATTTTAAAATCATCATGAAAAACCACAATTCCAAAAGTATCAAACACAAAAAATGCTTACCGAAGAAAGAAAATGTATTGTGCTACGCACCCTCCTCCCGCCCTGTGGTGCAATTGATGTCCCTCTCTCCAAAAATGAACTCAATGGGACCGTAATGTTGCAACCACACACTAGTAGACCTGCTGTGAAGAAAAAACGAGTTAGTACATTTCAAACATGAAAAAGGTCATTTTAAAATCATCATGAAAAACCGAAATTCCAAAAGTATCAAACACAAAAAATGCTTACCGAAGAAAGAAAATGTATTGTGCTACGCACCCTCCTCCCGCCCTGTGGTGCAACTGATGTCCCTCTCTCCAAAAATGTACTCAATGGGACCGTAATGTTGCAACCACACACTAGTAGACCTGCTGTGAAGAAAAAACGAGTTAGTACATTTCAAACATGAAAAAGGTCATTTTAAAATCATCATGAAAAACCGAAATTCCAAAAGTATCAAACACAAAAAATGCTTACCGAAGAAAGAAAATGTATTGTGCTACGCACCCTCCTCCCGCCCTGTGGTGCAACTGATGTCCCTCTCTCCAAAAATGTACTCAATGGGACCGTAATGTTGCAACCACACACTAGTTGACCTGCTGTGAAGAAAAAACGAGTTAGTACATTTCAAACATGAAAAAGGTCATTTTAAAATCATCATGAAAAACCAAAATTCCAAAAGTATCAAACACAAAAAATGCTTACCGAAAAAAAAAAATGTATTGTGCTACGCTGCCTCCTTCCGCCCTGTGGTGCAATTGATGTCCCTCTCTCCAAAAATGAACTCAATGGGACCGTAAAGTTGCAACCACACACTAGTAGACCTGCTGTGAAGAAAAAACGAGTTAGTACATTTAAAAACATGAAAAAGGTCATTTTAAAATCATCATGAAAAACCGAAATTCCAAAAGTATCAAACACAAAAAATGCTTACCGAAGAAAGAAAATGTATTGTGCTATGCACCCTCCTCCCGCCCTGTGGTGCAACTTTTGTCCCTCTCTCCAAAAATGTACTCAATGGGACCGTAATGTTGCAACCAAACACTAGTTGACCTGCTGTGAAGGAAAAACGAGTTAGTACATTTCAAACATGAAAAAGGTCATTTTAAAATCATCATGAAAAACCAAAATTCCAAAAGTATCAAACACAAAAAATGCTTACCGAAGAAAGAAAATGTATTGTGCTATGCACCGTCCTCCCGCCCTGTGGTGCAACTGATGTCCCTCTCTCCTAAAATGAACTCAATGGGACCGTAATGTTGCAACCACACACTAGTTGACCCGCTGTGAAGAAAAAACGAGTTAGTACATTTCAAACATGAAAAAGGTCATTTTAAAATCATCATGAAAAACCAAAATTCCAAAAGTATCAAACACAAAAAATGCTTACCGAAGAAAGAAAATGTATTGTGCTACGCACCCTCGTCCCGCCCTGTGGTGCAACTGATGTCCCTCTCTCCAAAAATGTACTCAATGGGACCGTAATGTTGCAACCACACACTAGTTGACCTGCTGTGAAGAAAAAACGAGTTAGTACATTTCAAACATGAAAAAGGTCATTTTAAAATCATCATGAAAAACCGAAATTCCAAAAGTATCAAACACAAAAAATGCTTACTGAAGAAAGAAAATGTATTGTGCTACGCACCCTCCTCCCGCCCTGTGGTGCAACTGATGTCCCTCTCTCCAAAAATGAACTCAATGGGACCATAATGTTGCAACCACACACTGGTTGACCTGCTGTGAAGGAAAAACGAGTTAGTACATTTCAAACATGAAAAAGGTCATTTTAAAATCATCATGAAAAACCAAAATTCCAAAAGTATCAATCACAAAAAATTCTTACCGAAGAAAGAAAATGTATTGTGCCACGCACCCTCCTCCCGCCCTGTGGTGCAACTGATGTCCCTCTCTACAAAAATGAACTCAATGGGACCGTAATGTTGCAACCACACACTAGTTGACCTGCTGTGAAGAAAAAACGAGTTAGTACATTTCAAACATGAAAAAGGTCATTTTAAAATCATCATGAAAAACCAAAATTCCAAAAGTATCAAACACAAAAAATCCTTACTGAAGAAAGAAAATGTATTGTGCTACGCACCCTCCTCCCGCCCTGTGGTGCAACTGATGTCCCTCTCTCCAAAAATGATCTCAATGGGACCGTAATGTTGCAACCACACACTAGTTGACCTGCTGTGAAGAAAAAACGAGTTAGTACATTTCAAACATGAAAAAGGTCATTTTAAAATCATCATGAAAAACCAAAATTCCAAAAGTATCAAACACAAAAAATGCTTACCAAAGAAAGAAAATGTATTGTCCTACGCACCCTCCTCCCGCCCTGTGGTGCAACTGATGTCCCTCTCTCCAAAAATGAACTCAATGGGATCGTAATATTGCAACCACACACTAGTTGACCCGCTTTGAAGAAAAAACGAGTTAGTACATTTCAAACATGAAAAAGGTCATTTTAAAATCATCATGAAAAACCAAAAATCCAAAAGTATCAAACACAAAAAATGCTTACCGAAGAAAGAAAATGTATTGTGCTAGGCACCCTCCTCCCGCCCTGTGGTGCAACTGATGTCCCTCTCTCCATAAATGAACTCAATGGGACCGAAATGTTGCAACCACACACTAGTTGACCTGCTGTGAAGAAAAAACGAGTTAGTACATTTCAAACATGAAAAAGGTCATTTTAAAATCATCATGAAAAACCAAAAATCCAAAAGTATCAAACACAAAAAATGCTTACCGAAGAAAGAAAATGTATTGTGCTACGCACCCTCCTCCCGTCCTGTGGTGCAACTGATGTCCCTCTCTCCAAAAATGAACTCAATGGGACCGTAATGTTGTAACCACACACTAGTTGACATGCTGTGAAGAAAAAACGAGTTAGTACATTTCAAACGTGAAGAAGGTCATTTTAAAATCATCATGAAAAACCAAAATTCCAAAAGTATCAAACACAAAAAATGCTTACCGAAGAAAGAAAATGTATTCTGCTACGCACCCTCCTCCCGCCCTGTGGCGCAACTGATGGCCCTCTCTCCAAAAATGAACTCAATGGGACCGTAATGTTGATACCACACACTAGTTGACCTGCTGTGAAGAAAAAACGAGTTAGTACATTTCAAACATGAAAAAGGTCATTTTAAAATCATCATGAAAAACCAAAATTCCAAAAGTATCAAACATAAAAAATGCTTACCGAAGAAAGAAAATGTATTGTGCTACGCACCCTCCTCCCGCCCTGTGGTGCAACTGATGTCCCTCTCTCCAAAAATGAACTCAATGGGACCGTAATGTTGCAACGACACACTAGTTGACCTGCTGTGAAGAAAAAACGAGTTAGTACATTTCAAACATGAAAAAGGTCATTTTAAAATCATCATGAAAAACCAAAATTCCAAAAGTATCAAACACAAAAAATCCTTACCGAAGAAAGAAAATGTATTGTGCTACGCACCCTCCTCCCGCCCTGTGGTGCAACTGATGTCCCTCTCTCCAAAAATGAACTCAATGGGACCGTAATGTTGCAACCACACACTAGTTGACCTGCTGTGAAGAAAAAACGAGTTAGTACATTTCAAACATGAAAAAGGTCATTTTAAAATCATAATGAAAAACCAAAATTCCAAAAGTATCAAACACAAAAAATGCTTACCGAAGAAAGAAAATGTATTGTGCTACGCACCCTCCTCCCGCTCTGTGGTGCGACTGATGTCCCTCTCTCCAAAAATGAACTCAGTGGGACGGCAATGTTGCAACCACACACTAGTTGACCTGCTGTGAAGAAAAAACGAGTTAGTACATTTCAAACATGAAAAAGGTCATTTTAAAATCATCATGAAACACCAAAATTCCAAAAGTATCAAACACAAAAAATGCTTACCGAAGAAAGAAAATGTATTGTGCTACGCAACCTCCTCCCGCCCTGTGGTGCAACTGATGTCCCTCTCTCCAAAAATGAACTCAATGGGACCGTAATGTTGCAACCACACCCTAGTTGACCTGCTGTGAGGAAAAAACGAGTTAGTACATTTCAAACATGAAAAAGGTCATTTTAAAATCATCATGAAAAACCAAAATTCCAAAAGTATCAAACACAAAAAATGCTTACCGAAGAAAGAAAATGTATTGTGCTACGCACCCTCCTCCCGCCCTGTGGTGCAACTGATGTCCCTCTCTCCAAAAATGAACTCAATGGGACCGTAATGTTGCAACCACACACTAGTTGACCTGCTGTGAGGAAAAAACGAGTTAGTACATTTCAAACATGAAAAAGGTCATTTTAAAATCATCATGAAAAACCAAAATTCCAAAAGTATCGAACATAAAAAATGCTTACCGAAGAAAGAAAATGTATTGTGCTACGCACCCTCCTCCCCCCCTGTGGTGCAACTGATGTCCCTCTCTCCAAAAATGAACTCAATGGGACCGTAATGTTGCAACCACACACTAGTTGACCTGCTGTGAAGAAAAAACGAGTTAGTACATTTCAAACATGAAAAAGGTCATTTTAAAATCATCATGAAAAACCAAAATTCCAAAAGTATCAAACACAAAAAATGCTTACCGAAGAAAGAAAATGTATTGTGCTACGCACCCTCCTCCCGTGCTGTGGTGCAACTGATGTCCCTCTCTCCAAAAATGAACTCAATGGGACCGTAATATTGCAACCACACACTAGTTGACCCGCTGTGAAGAAAAAACGAGTTAGTACATTTCAAACATGAAAAAGGTCATTTTAAAATCATCATGAAAAACCAAAATTCCAAAAGTATCAAACACAAAAAATGCTTACCGAAGAAAGAAAATGTATTGTGCTACGCACCCTCCTCCCGAACTGTGGTGCAACTGATGTCCCTCTCTCCATAAATGAACTCAATGGGACCGAAATGTTGCAACCACACACTACTTGACCTGCTGTGAAGAAAAAACGAGTTAGTATATTTCAAACATGAAAAAGGTCATTTTAAAATCATCATGAAAAACCAAAATTCCAAAAGTATCAAACACAAAAAATGCTTACCGAAGAAAGAAAATGTATTGTGCTACGCACCCTCCTCCCGTCCTGTGGTGCAACTGATGTCCCTCTCTCCAAAAATGAACTCAATGGGACCGTAATGTTGCAACCACACACTAGTGGACCTGCTGTGAAGAAAAAACGAGTTAGTACATTTCAAACAAGAAAAAGGTCATTTTAAAATCATCATGAAAAACCAAAATTCCAAAAGTATCAAACACAAAAAATGCTTACCGAAGAAAGAAAATGTATTGTGCTACGCACCCTCCTCCCGCCCTGTGGTGCAACTGATGTCCCTCTCTCCAAAAATGAACTCAATGGGACCGTAATGTTGCAACGACACACTAGTTGACCTGCTGTGAAGAAAAAACGAGTTAGTACATTTCAAACATGAAAAAGGTCATTTTAAAATCATCATGAAAAACCAAAATTCCAAAAGTATCAAACACAAAAAATGCTTACCGAAGAAAGAAAATGTATTCTGCTAAGCACCCTCCTCCCGCCCTGTGGTGCAACTGATGTCCCTCTCTCCAAAAATGAACTCAATGGGACCGTAATGTTGCAACGACACACTAGTTGACCTGCTGTGAAGAAAAAACGAGTTAGTACATTTCAAACATGAAAAACGTCATTTTAAAATCATCATGAAAAACCAAAATTCCAAAAGTATCAAACACAAAAAATCCTTACCGAAGAAAGAAAATGTATTGTGCTACGCACCCTCCTCCCGCCCTGTGGTGCAACTGATGTCCCTCTCTCCAAAAATGAACTCAATGGGACCGTAATGTTGCAACCACACACTAGTTGACCTGCTGTGAAGAAAAAACGAGTTAGTACATTTCAAACATGAAATAGGTCATTTTAAAATCATCATGAAAAACCAAAATTCCAAAAGTATCAAACACAAAAAATGCTTACAGAAGAAAGAAAATGTATTGTGCTACGCACCCTCCTCCCGCCCTGTGGTGCAACTGATGTCCCTCTCTCCAAAAATGAACTAAATGGGACCGTAATGTTGCAACCACACACTAGTTGACCTGCTGTGAGGAAAAAACGAGTTAGTACATTTCAAACATGAAAAAGGTCATTTTAAAATCATCATGAAAAACCAAAATTCCAAAAGTATCGAACATAAAAAATGCTTACCGAAGAAAGAAAATGTATTGTGCTACGCACCCTCCTCCCCCCCTGTGGTGCAACTGATGTCCCTCTCTCCAAAAATGAACTCAATGGGACCGTAATGTTGCAACCACACACTAGTTGACCTGCTGTGAAGAAAAAACGAGTTAGTACATTTCAAACATGAAAAAGGTCATTTTAAAATCATCATGAAAAACCAAAATTCCAAAAGTATCAAACACAAAAAATGCTTACCGAAGAAAGAAAATGTATTGTGCTACGCACCCTCCTCCCGCGCTGTGGTGCAACTGATGTCCCTCTCTCCAAAAATGAACTCAATGGGACCGTAATATTGCAACCACACACTAGTTGACCCGCTGTGAAGAAAAAACGAGTTAGTACATTTCAAACATGAAAAAGGTCATTTTAAAATCATCATGAAAAACCAAAATTCCAAAAGTATCAAACACAAAAAATGCTTACCGAAGAAAGAAAATGTATTGTGCTACGCACCTTCCTCCCGAACTGTGGTGCAACTGATGTCCCTCTCTCCATAAATGAACTCAATGGGACCGAAATGTTGCAACCACACACTAGTTGACCTGCTGTGAAGAAAAAACGAGTTAGTATATTTCAAACATGAAAAAGGTCATTTTAAAATCATCATGAAAAACCAAAATTCCAAAAGTATCAAACACAAAAAATGCTTACCGAAGAAAGAAAATGTATTGTGCTAGGCACCCTCCTCCCGTCCTGTGGTGCAACTGATGTCCCTCTCTCCAAAAATGAACTCAATGGGACCGTAATGTTGCAACCACACACTAGTTGACCTGCTGTGAAGAAAAAACGAGTTAGTACATTTCAAACATGAAAAAGGTCATTTTAAAATCATCATGAAAAACCAAAATTCCAAAAGTATCAAACACAAAAAATGCTTACCGAAGAAAGAAAATGTATTGTGCTACGCACCCTCCTCCCGCCCTGTGGTGCAACTGATGTCCCTCTCTCCAAAAATGAACTCAATGGGACCGTAATGTTGCAACCACACACTAGTTGACCTGCTGTGAAGAAAAAACGAGTTAGTACATTTCAAACATGAAAAAGGTCATTTTAAAATTATCATGAAAAACCAAAATTCCAAAAGTATGAAACACAAAAAATGCTTACTGAAGAAAGAAAATGTATTGTGCTACGCACCCTCCTCCCGCCCTGTGGTGCAACTGATGTCCCTCTCTCCATAAATGAACTCAATGGGACCGAAATGTTGCAACCACACACTAGTTGACCTGCTGTGAAGAAAAAACGAGTTAGTACATTTCAAACATGAAAAAGGTCATTTTAAAATCATCATGAAAAACCAAAATTCCAAAAGTATCAAACACAAAAAATGCTTACCGAAGAAAGAAAATGTATTGTGCTACGCACCCTCCTCCCATCCTGTGGTGCAACTGATGTCCCTCTCTCCAAAAATGAACTCAATGGGACCGTAATGTTGTAACCACACAGTAGTTGACATGCTGTGAAGAAAAAACGAGTTAGTACATTTCAAACGTGAAAAAGGTCATTTTAAAATCATCATGAAAAACCAAAATTCCAAAAGTATCAAACACAAAAAATGCTTACCGAAGAAAGAAAATGTATTGTGCTACGCACCCTCCTCCCGCCCTGTGGTGCAACTGATGTCCCTCTCTCCAAAATTGAACTCAATGGGACCGTAATGTTGCAACCACACACTAGATGACCTGCTGTGAAGAGAAAACGAGTTAGTACATTTCAAAAATGAAAAAGGTCATTTTAAAATCATCATGAAAAACCAAAATTCCAAAAGTACGAAACACAAATAACGCTTACTGAAGAAAGAAAATGTATTGTGCTAGGCACCCACCTCCCGCCCTGTGGCGCAACTGATGTCCCTCTCTCCAAAAATGAACTCAATGGGACCGTAATGTTGCAACCACACACTAGTTGACCTGCTGTGAAGAAAAAACGAGTTAGTACATTTCAAACATGAAAAAGGTCATTTTAAAATCATCATGAAAAACCAAAATTCCAAAAGTATCAAACACAAAAAATGCTTACCGAAGAAAGAAAATGTATTGTGCTACGCACCCTCCTCCCGCCCTGTGGTGCAACTGATGTCCCTCTCTCCAAAAATGAACTCAATGGGACCGTAATGTAGCAACCACACACAAGTTGACCTGCTGTGAGGAAAAAACGATTTAGTACATTTCAAACATGAAAAAGGTCATTTTAAAATCATCATGAAAAACCAAAATCCCAAAAGTATCAAACACAAAAAATGCTTACCGAAGAAAGAAAATGTATTGTGCTACGCACCCTCCTCCCGCCCTGTGGTGCAACTGATGTCCCTCTCTCCAAAAATGAACTCAGTGGGACGGTAATTTTGCAACCACACACTAGTTGACCTGCTGTGAAGAAAAAACGAGTTAGTACATTTCAAACATGAAAAAGGTCATTTTAAAATCATCATGAAAAACCAAAATCCCAAAAGTATCATACACAAAAAATGCTTACCGAAGAAAGAAAATGTATTGTGCTACGCACCCTCCTCCCGCCCTGTGGTGCAACTGATGTCCCTCTCTCCAAAAATGAACTCAATGGGACCGTAATGTTGCAACCACACCCTAGTTGACCTGCTGTGAGGAAAAAACGAGTTAGTACATTTCAAACATGAAAAAGGTCATTTTAAAATCATCATGAAAAACCAAAATTCCAAAAGTATCAAACACAAAAAATGCTTACCGAAGAAAGAAAATGTATTCTGCTACGCACCCTCCTCCCGCCCTGTGGTGCAACTGATGTCCCTGTCTCCAAAAATGAACTCAATGGGACCGTAATGTTGCAACGACACAATAGTTGACCTGCTGTGAAGAAAAAACGAGTTAGTACATTTCAAACATGAAAAAGGTCATTTTAAAATCATCATGAAAAACCAAAATTCCAAAAGTATCAAACACAAAAAATGCTTACTGAAGAAAGAAAATGTATTGTGCTACGCACCCTCCTCCCGCCCTGTGGTGCAACTGATGTCCCTCTCTCCATAAATGAACTCAATGGGACCGAAATGTTGCAACCACACACTAGTTGACCTGCTGTGAAGAAAAAACGAGTTAGTACATTTCAAACATGAAAAAGGTCATTTTAAAATCATCATGAAAAACCAAAATTCCAAAAGTATCAAACACAAAAAATGCTTACCGAAGAAAGAAAATGTATTGTGCTACGCACCCTCCTCCCGTCCTGTGGTGCAACTGATGTCCCTCTCTCCAAAAATGAACTCAATGGGACCGTAATGTTGTAACCACACACTAGTTGACATGCTGTGAAGAAAAAACGAGTTAGTACATTTCAAACGTGAAAAAGGTCATTTTAAAATCATCATGAAAAACCAAAATTCCAAAAGTATCAAACACAAAAAATGCTTACCGAAGAAAGAAAATGTATTGTGCTACGCACCCTCCTCCCGCCCTGTGGTGCAACTGATGTCCCTCTCTCCAAAATTGAACTCAATGGGACCGTAATGTTGCAACCACACACTAGATGACCTGCTGTGAAGAAAAAACGAGTTAGTACATCTCAAAAATGAAAAAGGTCATTTTAAAATCATCATGAAAAACCAAAATTCCAAAAGTACGAAACACAAAAAATGCTTACTGAAGAAAGAAAATGTATTGTGCTAGGCACCCACCTCCCGCCCTGTGGCGCAACTGATGTCCCTCTCTCCAAAAATGAACTCAATGGGACCGTAATGTTGCAACCACACACTAGTTGACCTGCTGTGAAGAAAAAACGAGTTAGTACATTTCAAACATGAAAAAGGTCATTTTAAAATCATCGTGAAAAACGAAAATTCCAAAAGTGTCAAACACAAAAAATGCTTACCGAAGAAAGAAAATGTATTGTGCTACGCACCCTCCTCCCGCCCTGTGGTGCAACTGATGTCCCTCTCTCCAAAAATGAACTCAATGGGACCGTAATGTTGCAACCACACACTAGTTGACCTGCTGTGAAGAAAAAACGAGTTAGTACATTTCAAACATGAAAAAGGTCATTTTAAAATCATCGTGAAAAACGAAAATTCCAAAAGTGTCAAACACAAAAAATGCTTACCGAAGAAAGAAAATGTATTGTGCTACGCACCCTCCTCCCGCCCTGTGGTGCAACTGATGTCCCTCTCTCCAAAAATGAACTCAATGGGACCGTAATGTTGCAACCACACACTAGTTGACCTGCTGTGAAGAAAAAACGAGTTAGTACATTTCAAACATGAAAAAGGTCATTTTAAAATCATCATGAAAAACCAAAATTCCAAAAGTATCAAACACAAAAAATGCTTACTGAAGAAAGAAAATGTATTGTGCTACGCACCCACCTCCCGCCCTGTGGTGCAACTGATGTCCCTCTCTCCAAAAATGAACTCAATGGGACCGTAATGTTGCAACCACACACTAGTTGACCTGCTGTGAAGAAAAAACGAGTTAGTACATTTCAAACATGAAAAAGGTCATTTTAAAATCATCATGAAAAACCAAAATTCCAAAAGTATCAAACACAAAAAATGCTTACCGAAGAAAGAAAATGTATTCTGCTACGCACCCTCCTCCCGCCCTGTGGTGCAACTGATGGCCCTCTCTCCAAAAATGAAATCAATGGGACCGTAATGTTGATACCACACACTAGTTGACCTGCTGTGAAGAAAAAACGAGTTAGTACATTTCAAACATGAAAAAGGTCATTTTAAAATCATCATGAAAAACCAAAATTCCAAAAGTATCAAACATAAAAAATGCTTACCGAAGAAAGAAAATGTATTGTGCTACACAACCTCCTCCCGCCCTGTGGTGCAACTGATGTCCCTCTCTCCAAAAATGAACTCAATGGGACCGTAATGTTGCAACGACACACTAGTTGACCTGCTGTGAAGAAAAAACGAGTTAGTACATTTCAAACGTGAAAAAGGTCATTTTAAAATCATCATGAAAAACCAAAATTCCAAAAGTATCAAACACAAAACATCCTTACCGTAGAAAGAAAATGTATTGTGCTACACACCCTCCTCCCGCCCTGTGGTGCAACTGATGTCCCTCTCTCCAAAAATGAACTCAATGGGACCGTAATGTTGCAACCACACACTAGTTGACCTGCTGTGAAGAAAAAACGAGTTAGTACATTTCAAACATGAAAAAGGTCATTTTAAAATCATCATGAAAAACCAAAATTCCAAAAGTATCAAACACAAAAAATGCTTACCGAAGAAAGAAAATGTATTGTGCTATGCGCCCTCCTCCCGCTCTGTGGTGCAACTGATGTCCCTCTCTCCAAAAATGAACTCAGTGGGACGGTAATGTTGCAACCACACACTAGTTGACCTGCTGTGAAGAAAAAACGAGTTAGTACATTTCAAACATGAAAAAGGTCATTTTAAAATCATCATGAAAAACCAAAATTCCAAAAGTATCAAACACAAAAAATGCTTACCGAAGAAAGAAAATGTATTGTGCTACGCACCCTCCTCCCGCCCTGTGGTGCAACTGATGTCCCTCTCTCCAAAAATGAACTCAATGGGACCGTAATGTTGCAACCACACCCTAGTTGACCTGCTGTGAGGAAAAAACGAGTTAGTACATTTCAAACATGAAAAAGGTCATTTTAAAATCATCATGAAAAACCAAAATTCCAAAAGTATCAAACACAAAAAATGCTTACCGAAGAAAGAAAATGTATTGTGCTACGCACCCTCCTCCCGCCCTGTGGTGCAACTGATGTCCCTCTCTCCAAAAATGAACTCAATGGGACCGTAATGTTGCAACCACACACTAGTTGACCTGCTGTGAAGAACAAACGAGTTAGTACATTTCAAACATGAAATAGGTCATTTTAAAATCATCATGAAAAACCAAAGTTCCAAAAGTATCAAACAAAAAAAATGCTTACCGAAGAAAGAAAATGTATTGTGCTACGCACCCTCCTCCCGCCCTGTGGTGCAACTGATGTCCCTCTCTCCAAAAATGAACTCAATGGGACCGTAATGTTGCAACCACACACTAGTTGACCTGCTGTGAGGAAAAAACGAGTTAGTACATTTCAAACATGAAAAAGGTCATTTTAAAATCATCATGAAAAACCAAAATTCCAAAAGTATCAAACATAAAAAATGCTTACCGAAGAAAGAAAATGTATTGTGCTACGCACCCTCCTCCCGCCCTGTGGTGCAACTGATGTCCCTCTCTCCAAAAATGAACTCAATGGGACCGTAATGTTGCAACCACACACTAGTTGACCTGCTTTAATGAAAAAACGAGTTAGTACATTTCAAACATGAAAAAGGTCATTTTAAAATCATCATGAAAAACCAAAATTCCAAAAGTATCAAACACAAAAGATGCTTACCGAAGAAAGAAAATGTATTGTGCTACGCACTCTCCTCCCGAACTGTGGTGCAACTGATGTCCCTCTCTCCATAAATGAACTCAATGGGACCGAAATGTTGCAACCACACACTAGTTGACCTGCTGTGAAGAAAAAACGAGTTAGTATATTTCAAACATGAAAAAGGTCATTTTAAAATCATCATGAAAAACCAAAATTCCAAAAGTATCAAACACAAAAAATGCTTACCGAAGAAAGAAAATGTATTGTGCTACGCACCCTCCTCCCGTCCTGTGGTGCAACTGATGTCCCTCTCTCCAAAAATGAACTCAATGGGACCGTAATGTTGCAACCACACACTAGTTAACCTGCTGTGAAGAAAAAACGAGTTAGTACATTTCAAACATGAAAAAGGTCATTTTAAAATCATCATGAAAAACCAAAATTCCAAAAGTATCAAACACAAAAAATGCTTACCGAAGAAAGAAAATGTATTGTGCTACGCACCCTCCTCCCGCCCTGTGGTGCAACTGATGTCCCTCTCTCCAAAATTGAACTCAATGGGACCGTAATGTTGCAACCACACACTCGTTGACCTGCTGTGAAGAAAAAACGAGTTAGTACATTTCAAAAATGAAAAAGGTCATTTTAAAATTATCATGAAAAACCAAAATTCCAAAAGTATGAAACACAAAAAAAGCTTACTGAAGAAAGAAAATGTATTGTGCTAGGCACCCACCTCCCGCCCTGTGGCGCAACTGATGTCCCTCTCTCCAAAAATGAACTCAATGGAACCGTAATGTTGCAACCACACACTAGTTGACCTGCTGTGAAGAAAAAACGAGTTAGTACATTTCAAACATGAAAAAGATCATTTTACAATCATCGTGAGAAACCAAAATTCCAAAAGTATCAAACACAAAAAATGCTTACCGAAGAAAGAAAATGTATTGTGCTACGCACCCTCCTCCCGCCCTGTGGTGCAACTGATGTCCCTCTCTCCAAAAATGAACTCAATGGGACCGTAATGTTGCAACCACACACTAGTTGACCTGCTTTGATGAAAAAACGAATTAGTACATTTCAAACATGAAAAAGGTCATTTTAAAATCATCATGAAAAACCAAAATTCCAAAAGTATCAAACACAAAAAATGCTTACCGAATAAAGAAAATGTATTGTGCTACGAACCCACCTCCCGCCCTTTTGTGCAACTGATGTCCCTCTCTCCAAAAATGAACTCAATGGGACCGTAATGTTGCAACCACACACTAGTTGACCTGCTGTGAAGAAAAAACGAGTTAGTACATTTCAAACATGAAAAAGGTCATTTTAAAATCATCATGAAAAACCAAAATTCCAAAAGTATCAAACACAAAAAATGCTTACTGAAGAAAGAAAATGTATTGTGCTACGCACCCTCCTCCCGCTCTGTGGTGCAACTGATGTCCCTCTCTCCACAAATGAA
Source organism: Schistocerca serialis cubense (assembly GCF_023864345.2). NCBI lineage: Eukaryota > Metazoa > Arthropoda > Insecta > Orthoptera > Acrididae > Schistocerca > Schistocerca serialis. Next base: position 235,215,843 of record NC_064647.1, on the reverse strand, counting down.
CTCAATGGGACCGTAATGTTGATACCACACACTAGTTGACCTGCTGTGAAGAAAAAACGAGTTAGTACATTTCAAACATGAAAAAGGTCATTTTAAAATCATCATGAAAAACCAAAATTCCAAAAGTATCAAACACAAAAAATGCTTACCGAAGAAAGAAAATGTATTCTGCTACGCACCCTCCTCCCGCCCTGTGGTGCAACTGATGGCCCTCTCTCCAAAAATGAACTCAATGGGACCGTAATGTTGCAACGACACACTAGTTGACCTGCTGTGAAGAAAAAACGAGTTAGTACATTTCAAACATGAAAAAGGTCATTTTAAAATCATCATGAAAAACCAAAATTCCAAAAGTATCAAACATAAAAAATGCTTACCGAAGAAAGAAAATGTATTGTGCTACGCACCCTCCTCCCGCCCTGTGGTGCAACTGATGTCCCTCTCTCGAAAAATGAACTCAATGGGACCGTAATATTGCAACCACACACTAGTTGACCTGCTGTGAAGAAAAAACGAGTTAGTACATTTCAAGCATGAAAAAGGTCATTTTAAAATAATCATGAAAAACCAAAATTCCAAAAGTATCAAACACAAAAAATGCTTACCGAAGAAAGAAGATGTATTGTGCTACGCACCCTCCTCCCGCCCTGTGGTGCAACTGATGTCCCTCTCTCCAAAAATGAACTCAATGGGACCGTAATGTTGCAACGACACACTAGTTGACCTGCTGTGAAGAAAAAACGAGTTAGTACATTTCAAACATGAAAACGGTCATTTTAAAATCATCATGAAAAACCAAAATTCCAAAAGTATCAAACACAAAAAATGCTTACCGAAGAAAGAATATGTATTGTGCTACGCACACTCCTCCCGCCCTGTGGTGCAACTGATGTCCCTCTCTCCAAAAATGAACTCAATGGGACCGTAATGTTGCAACCACACACTAGTTGACCTGCTGTGAAGAAAAAAACGAGTTAGTACATTTCAAACATGAAAAAGGTCATTTTAAAATCATCATGAAAAACCAAAATTCCAAAAGTATCAAACACAAAAAATGATTACCGAAGAAAGAAAATGTATTGTGCTACGCACCCTCCTCCCGCCCTGTGGTGCAACTGATGTCCCTCTCTCCAAAAATGAACTCAATGGGACCGTAATGTTGCAACCACACACTAGTTGACCCGCTGTGAAGAAAAAACGAGTTAGTACATTTCAAACATGAAAAAGGTCATTTTAAAATCATCATGAAAAACCAAAATTCCAAAAGTATCAAACATAAAAAATGCTTACCGAAGAAAGAAAATGTATTGTGCTACGCACCCTCCTCCCGCCCTGTGGTGCAACTGATGTCCCTCTCTCGAAAAATGAACTCAATGGGACCGTAATATTGCAACCACACACTAGTTGAACCGCTGTGAAGAAAAAACGAGTTAGTACATTTCAAACATGAAAAAGGTCATTTTAAAATCATCATGAAAAACCAAAATTCCAAAAGTATCAAACACAAAAAATTCTTACCGAAGAAAGAAGATGTATTGTGCTACGCACCCTCCTCCCGCCCTGTGGTGCAACTGATGTCCCTCTCTCCAAAAATGAACTCAATGGGACCGTAATGTTGCAACGACACACTAGTTGACCTGCTGTGAAGAAAAAACGAGTTAGTACATTTCAAACATGAAAAAGGTCATTTTAAAATCATCATGAAAAACCAAAATTCCAAAAGTATCAAACATAAAAAATGCTTACCGAAGAAAGAATATGTATTGTGCTACGCACCCTCCTCCCGCCCTGTGGTGCAACTGATGTCCCTCTCTCCAAAAATGAACTCAATGGGACCGTAATGTTGCAACCACACACTAGTTGACCTGCTGTGAAGAAAAAAACGAGTTAGTACATTTCAAACATGAAAAAGGTCATTTTAAAATCATCATGAAAAACCAAAATTCCAAAAGAATTAAACACAAAAAATGATTACCGAAGAAAGAAAATGTATTGTGCTACGCACCCTCCTCCCGCCCTGTGGTGCAACTGATGTCCCTCTCTCCAAAAATGAACTCAATGGGACCGTAATGTTGCAACCACACACTAGTTGACCCGCTGTGAAGAAAAAACGAGTTAGCACATATCAAACATGAAAAAGGTCATTTTAAAATCATCATGAAAAACCAAAATTCCAAAAGTATCAAACACAAAAAATGCTTACCGAAGAAAGAAAATGTATTGTGCTACGCACCCACCTCCCGCCCTGTGGTGCAACTGATGTCCCTCTCTCCAAAAATGAACTCAATGGGACCGTAATGTTGCAACCACACACTAGTTGACCTGCTGTGAAGAAAAAAACGAGTTAGTACATTTCAAACATGAAAAAGGTCATTTTAAAATCATCATGAAAAACCAAAATTCCAAAAGAATTAAACACAAAAAATGATTACCGAAGAAAGAAAATGTATTGTGCTACGCACCCTCCTCCCGCCCTGTGGTGCAACTGATGTCCCTCTCTCCAAAAATGAACTCAATGGGACCGTAATGTTGCAACCACACACTAGTTGACCTGCTGTGAAGAAAAAAACGAGTTAGTACATTTCAAACATGAAAAAGGTCATTTTAAAATCATCATGAAAAACCAAAATTCCAAAAGTATCAAACATAAAAAATGCTTACCGAAGAAAGAATATGTATTGTGCTACGCACCCTCCTCCCGCCCTGTGGTGCAACTGATGTCCCTCTCTCCAAAAATGAACTCAATGGGACCGTAATGTTGCAACCACACACTAGTTGACCTGCTGTGAAGAAAAAAACGAGTTAGTACATTTCAAACATGAAAAAGGTCATTTTAAAATCATCATGAAAAACCAAAATTCCAAAAGAATTAAACACAAAAAATGATTACCGAAGAAAGAAAATGTATTGTGCTACGCACCCTCCTCCCGCCCTGTGGTGCAACTGATGTCCCTCTCTCCAAAAATGAACTCAATGGGACCGTAATGTTGCAACCACACACTAGTTGACCTGCTGTGAAGAAAAAACGAGTTAGTACATTTCAAACATGAAAAAGGTCATTTTAAAATCATCATGAAAAACCAAAATTCCAAAAGTATCAAACACAAAAAATGCTTACTGAAGAAAGAAAATGTATTGTGCTACGCACCCTCCTCCCGCCCTGTGGTGCAACTGATGTCCCTCTCTCCAAAAATGAACTCAATGGGACGGTAATGTTGATACCACACACTAGTTGACCTGCTGTGAAGAAAAAACGAGTTAGTACATTTCAAACATGAAAAAGGTCATTTTAAAATCATCATGAAAAACCAAAATTCCAAAAGTATCAAACACAAAAAATGCTTACCGAAGAAAGAAAATGTATTCTGCTACGCACCCTCCTCCCTCCCTGTGGTGCAACTGATTGCCCTCTCTCCAAAAATGAACTCAATGGGACCGTAATGTTGATACCACACACTAGTTGACCTGCTGTGAAGAAAAAACGAGTTAGTACATTTCAAACATGAAAAAGGTCATTTTAAAATCATCATGAAAAACCAAAATTCCAAAAGTATCAAACATAAAAAATGCTTACCGAAGAAAGATAATGTATTGTGCTACGCACCCTCCTCCCGCCCTGTGGTGCAACTGATGTCCCTCTCTCGAAAAATGAACTCAATGGGACCGTAATATTGCAACCACACACTAGTTGACCCGCTGTGAACGAAAAACGAGTTAGTACATTTCAAACATGAAAAAGGTCATTTTAAAATCATCATGAAAAACCAAAATTCCAAAAGTATCAAACACAAAAAATGCTTACCGAAGAAAGAAAATGTATTGTGCTACGCACCCTCCTCCCGCCCTGTGGTGCAACTGATGTCCCTCTCTCCAAAAATGAACTCAATGGGACCGTAATGTTGCAACCACACACTAGTTGACCTGCTGTGAAGAAAAAACGAGTTAGTACATCTCAAACATAAAAAAGATCATTTTAAAATCATCATGAAAAACCAAAATTCCAAAAGTATCAAACACAAAAAATGCTTACCGAAGAAAGAAAATGTATTGTGCTACGCACCCTCCTCCCGCCCTGTGGTGCAACTGATGTCCCTCTCTCCAAAAATGAACTCAATGGGACCGTAATGTTGCAACCACACACTAGTTGACCTGCTGTGAAGAAAAAACGAGTTAGTACATTTCAAACATGAAAAAGGTCATTTTAAAATCATCATGAAAAACCAAAATTCCAAAAGTATCAAACACAAAAAATGCTTACTGAAGAAAGAAAATATATTGTGCTACGCACCCACCTCACGCCCTGTGGTGCAACTGATGTCCCTCTCTCCAAAGATGAACTCAATGGGACCGTAATATTGCAACCACACACTAGTTGACTTGCTGTGAAGAAAAAACGGGTTAGTACATTTCAAACATGAAAAAGGACATTTTAAAATCATCATGAAAAACCAAAATTCCAAAAGTATCAAACACAAAAAATGCTTACCGAAGAAAGAAAATGTATTGTGCTACGCACCCTCCTCCCGCCCTGTGGTGAAACTGATGTCCCTCTCTCCAAAAATGAACTCAATGGGACCGTAATGTTGCAACGACACACTAGTTGACCTGCTGTGAAGAAAAAACGAGTTAGTACATTTCAAACATGAAAAACGTCATTTTAAAATCATCATGAAAAACCAAAATTCCAAAAGTATCAAACACAAAAAATGCTTACTGAAGAAAGAAAATGTATTGTGCTACGCACCCACCTCCCGCCATGTGGTGCAACTGATGTCCCTCTCTCCAAAAATGAACTCAATGGGACCGTAATATTGCAACCACACACTAGTTGACCCGCTGTGAAGAAAAAACGAGTTAGTACATTTCAAACATGAAAAAGGTCATTTTAAAATCATCATGAAAAACCAAATTTCCAAAAGTATCAAACACAAAAAATGCTTACCGAAGAAAGAAAAGGTATTGTGCTACGCACCCTCCTCCCGCCCTGTGGTGCAACTGATGTCCCTCTCTCCAAAAATGAACTCAATGGGACCGTAATGTTGCAACCACACACTAGTTGACCTGCTGTGAAGAAAACACGAGTTAGTACATTTCAAACATGAAAAAGGTCATTTTAAAATCATCATGAAAAACCAAAATTCCAAAAGTATCAAACACAAAAAATGCTTACCGAAGAAAGAAAATGTATTGTGCTACGCACCCTCCTCCCGCCCTGTTGTGCAACTGATGTCCCTCTCTCCAAAAATGAACTCAATGGGACCGTAATGTTGCAACGACACACTAGTTGACCTGCTGTGAAGAAAAAACGAGTTAGTACATTTCAAACATGAAAAAGGTCATTTTAAAATCATCATGAAAAACCAAAATTCCAAAAGTATCAAACACAAAAAATGCTTACTGAAGAAAGAAAATGTATTGTGCTACGCACCCACCTCCCGCCCTGTGGTGCAACTGATGTCCCTCTCTCCAAAAATGAACTCAATGGGGCCGTAATGTTGCAACCACACACTAGTTGACCTGCCGTGAAGAAAAAACGAGTTAGTACATTTCAAACATGAAAGAGATCATTTTAAAATCATCATGAAAAACCAAAATTCCAAAAGTATCGAACACAAAAAATGCTTACTGAAGAAAGAAAATGTATTGTGCTACGCACCCACCTCCCGCCCTGTGGTGCAACTCATGTCCCTCTCTCCAAAAATGAACTCAATGGGACAGTAATGTTGCAACCACACACTAGTTGACCTGCTGTGAAGAAAAAACGAGTTAGTACATTTCAAACATGAAAAAGGTCATTTTAAAATCATCATGAATAACCAAAATTCCAAAAGTATCAAACACAAAAAATGCTTACCGAAGAAAGAAAATGTATTGTGCTACGCACCCTCCTCCCGCCCTGTGGTGCAACTGATGTCCCTCTCTCCAAAAATGAACTCAATGGGACCGTAATATTGCAACCACACACTAGTTGACCCGCTGTGAAGAAAAAACGAGTTAGTACATTTCAAACATGAAAAAGGTCATTTTAAAATCATCATGCAAAACCAAAATTCCAAAAGTATCAAACACAAAAAATGCTTACCGAAGAAAGAAAATGTATTGTGCTCCGCACCCTCCTCCCGCCCTGTGGTGCAACTGATGTCCCTCTCTCCAAAAATGAACTCAATGGGACCGTAATGCTGCAACCACACACTAGTTGACCTGCTGTGAAGAAAAAACGAGTTAGTACATTTCAAACATGAAAAAGGTCATTTTAAAATCATCATGAAAATCCAAAATTCCAAAAGTATCAAACACAAAAAATGCTTACTGAAGAAAGAAAATTTATTGTGCTACGCACCCACCTCCCGCCCTGTGGTGCAACTGATGTCCCTCTCTCCAAAAATGAACTCAATGGGACCGTAATGTTGCAACCACACACTAGTTGACCTGCTGAAGAAAAAACGAGTTAGTACATTTCAAACATGAAAAAGGTCATTTTAAAATCATCATGAAAAACCAAAATTCCAAAAGTATCAAACACAAAAAATGCTTACCGAAGAAAGAAAATGTATTGTGCTACGCACCCTCCTCCCGCCCTGTGGTGCAACTGATGTCCCTCTCTCCAAAAATGAACTCAATGGGACCGTAATGTTGCAACCACACACTAGTTGACCTGCTGTGAAGAAAAAACGAGTTAGTACATTTCAAACATGAAAAAGGTCATTTATAAAATCATCATGACAAACCAAAATTCCAAAAGTATCAAACACAAAAAATGCTTACCGAAGAAAGAAAATGTATTGTGCTACGCACCCTCCTCCCACCCTGTGGTGCAACTGATGTCCCTCTCTCCAAAAATGAACTCAATGGGACCGTAATGTTGCAACGACACACTAGTTGACCTGCTGTGAAGAAAAAACGAGTTAGTACATTTCAAACATGAAAAAGGTCATTTTAAAATCATCATGAATAACCAAAATTTCAAAAGTATCAAACACAAAAAATGCTTACTGAAGAAAGAAAATGTATTGTGCTACGCACCCACCACCCGCCCTGTGGTGCAACTGATGTCCCTCTCTCCAAAATTGAACTCAATGGGACCGTAATATTGCAACCACACACTAGTTGACCCGCTGTGAAGAAAAAACGAGTTAGTACATTTCAAACATGAAAAAGGTCATTTTAAAATCATCATGAAAAACCAAAATTCCAAAAGTATTAAACACAAAAAATGCTTACCGAAGAAAGAAAATGTACTGTGCTACGCACCCTCCTCCTGCCCTGTGGTGCAACTGATGTCCCTCTCTCCAAAAATGAACTCAATGGGACCGTAATGTTGCAACGACACACTAATTGACCTGCTGTGAAGAAAAAACGAGTTAGTACATTTCAAACATGAAAAAGGTCATTTTAAAATCATCATGAAAAACCAAAATTCCAAAAGTATCAAACATAAAAAATGCTTACTGAAGAAAGAAAATGTATTGTGCTACGCACCCACCTCCCGCCCTGTGGTGCAACTGATGTCCCTCTCTCCAAAAATGAACTCAATGGGACCGTAATGTTGCAACCACACACTAGTTGAGCTGCTGTGAAGAAAAAACGAGTTAGTACATTTCAAACATGAAAAAGGTCATTTTAAAATCGTCATGAAAAACCAAAATTCCAAAAGTATCAAACACAAAAAATGCTTACTGAAGAAAGAAAATGTATTGTGCTACGCACCCACCTCCCGCCCTGTGGTGCAACTGATGTCCCTCTCTCCAAAAATGAACTCAATGGGACCGTAATGTTGCAACCACACACTAGTTGACCTGCTGTGAAGAAAAAACGAGTTAGTACATTTCAAACATGAAAAAGGTCATTTTAAAATCATCATGAAAAACCAAAATTCCAAAAGTATCAAACACAAAAAATGCTTACCGAAGAAAGAAAATGTATTGTGCTACGCACGCTCCTCCCGCCCTGTGGTGCAACTGATGTCCCTCTCTCCAAAAATGAACTCAATGGGACCGTAATGTTGCAACCACACACTAGTTGACCTGCTGTGAAGAAAAAACGAGTTAGTACATTTCAAACATGAAAAAGGTCATTTTAAAATCATCATGAAAAACCGAAATTCCAAAAGTATCAAACACAAAAAATCCTTACCAAAGAAAGAAAATGTATTGTGCTACGCACCCTCCTCCCGCCCTGTGGTGCAACTGATGTCCCTCTCTCCAAAAATGAACTCAATGGGACCGTAATGTTGCAACCACACACTAGTTGACCTGCTGTGAAGAAAAAACGAGTTAGTACATTTCAAACATGAAAAAGGTCATTTTAAAATCATCATGAAAAACCAAAATTCCAAAAGTACCAAACACAAAAAATGCTTACCGAAGAAAGAAAATGTATTGTGCTACGCACCCACCTCCCGCCCTGTGGTGCAACTGATGTCCCTCTCTCCAAAAATGAACTCAATGGGACCGTAACGTTGCAACCACACACTAGTTGACCAGCTGTGAAGAAAAAACGAGTTAGTACATTTCAAACATGAAAAAGGTCATTTTAAAATCATCATGAAAAACCAAAATTCCAAAAGTATCAAACACAAAAAATGCTTACCGAAGAAAGAAAATGTATTGTGCTACGCACCCTCCTCCCGCCCTGTTGTGCAACTGATGTCCCTCTCTCCAAAAATGAACTCAATGGGACCGTAATGTTGCAACGACACACTAGTTGACCTGCTGTGAAGAAAAAACGAGTTAGTACATTTCAAACATGAAAAAGGTCATTTTAAAATCATCATGAAAAACCAAAATTCCAAAAGTATCAAACACAAAAAATGCTTACTGAAGAAAGAAAATGTATTGTGCTACGCACCCACCTCCCGCCCTGTGGTGCAACTGATGTCCCTCTCTCCAAAAATGAACTCAATGGGGCCGTAATGTTGCAACCACACACTAGTTGACCTGCTGTGAAGAAAAAACGAGTTAGTACATTTCAAACATGAAAGAGATCATTTTAAAATCATCATGAAAAACCAAAATTCCAAAAGTATCGAACACAAAAAATGCTTACTGAAGAAAGAAAATGTATTGTGCTACGCACCCACCTCCCGCCCTGTGGTGCAACTCATGTCCCTCTCTCCAAAAATGAACTCAATGGGACAGTAATGTTGCAACCACACACTAGTTGACCTGCTGTGAAGAAAAAACGAGTTAGTACATTTCAAACATGAAAAAGGTCATTTTAAAATCATCATGAAAAACCAAAATTCCAAAAGTATCAAACACAAAAAATGCTTACCGAAGAAAGAAAATGTATTGTGCTACGCACCCTCCTCCCGCCCTGTGGTGCAACTGATGTCCCTCTCTCCAAAAATGAACTCAATGGGACCGTAATATTGCAACCACACACTAGTTGACCCGCTGTGAAGAAAAAACGAGTTAGTACATTTCAAACATGAAAAAGGTCATTTTAAAATCATCATGAAAATCCAAAATTCCAAAAGTATCAAACACAAAAAATGCTTACTGAAGAAAGAAAATGTATTGTGCTACGCACCCACCTCCCGCCCTGTGGTGCAACTGATGTCCCTCTCTCCAAAAATGAACTCAATGGGACCGTAATGTTGCAACCACACACTAGTTGACCTGCTGAAGAAAAAACGAGTTAGTACATTTCAAACATGAAAAAGGTCATTTTAAAATCATCATGAAAAACCAAAATTCCAAAAGTATCAAACACAAAAAATGCTTACCGAAGAAAGAAAATGTATTGTGCTACGCACCCTCCTCCCGCCCTGTGGTGCAACTGATGTCCCTCTCTCCAAAAATGAACTCAATGGGACCGTAATGTTGCAACCACACACTAGTTGACCTGCTGTGAAGAAAAAACGAGTTAGTACATTTCAAACATGAAAAAGGTCATTTATAAAATCATCATGACAAACCAAAATTCCAAAAGTATCAAACACAAAAAATGCTTACCGAAGAAAGAAAATGTATTGTGCTACGCACCCTCCTCCCACCCTGTGGTGCAACTGATGTCCCTCTCTCCAAAAATGAACTCAATGGGACCGTAATGTTGCAACGACACACTAGTTGACCTGCTGTGAAGAAAAAACGAATTAGTACATTTCAAACATGAAAAAGGTCATTTTAAAATCATCATGAATAACCAAAATTTCAAAAGTATCAAACACAAAAAATGCTTACTGAAGAAAGAAAATGTATTTTGCTACGCACCCACCACCCGCCCTGTGGTGCAACTGATGTCCCTCTCTCCAAAAATGAACTCAATGGGACCGTAATGTTGCAACCACACACTAGTTGACCTGCTGTGAACAAAAAACGAGTTAGTACATTTCAAACATGAAAAAGGTCATTTTAAAATCATCATGAAAAACCAAAATTCCAAAAGTATCAAACACAAAAAATGCTTACCGAAGAAAGAAAATGTATTGTGCTACGCAACCTCCTCCCGCCCTGTGGTGCAACTGATGTCCCTCTCTCCAAAAATGAACTCAATGGGACCGTAATATTGCAACCACACACTAGTTGACCCGCTGTGAAGAAAAAACGAGTTAGTACATTTCAAACATGAAAAAGGTCATTTTAAAATCATCATGAAAAACCAAAATTCCAAAAGTATTAAACACAAAAAATGCTTACTGAAGAAAGAAAATGTATTGTGCTACGCACCCTCCTCCCGCCCTGTGGTGCAACTGATGTCCCTCTCTCCAAAAATGAACTCAATGGGACCGTAATGTTGCAACGACACACTAATTGACCTGCTGTGAAGAAAAAACGAGTTAGTAAATTTCAAACATGAAAAAGGTCATTTTAAAATCATCATGAAAAACCAAAATTCCAAAAGTATCAAACATAAAAAATGCTTACTGAAGAAAGAAAATGTATTGTGCTACGCACCCACCTCCCGCCCTGTGGTGCAACTGATGTCCCTCTCTCCAAAAATGAACTCAATGGGACCGTAATGTTGCAACCACACACTAGTTGAGCTGCTGTGAAGAAAAAACGAGTTAGTACATTTCAAACATGAAAAAGGTCATTTTAAAATCGTCATGAAAAACCAAAATTCCAAAAGTATCAAACACAAAAAATGCTTACTGAAGAAAGAAAATGTATTGTGCTACGCACCCACCTCCCGCCCTGTGGTGCAACTGATGTCCCTCTCTCCAAAAATGAACTCAATGGGACCGTAATGTTGCAACCACACACTAGTTGACCTGCTGTGAAGAAAAAACGAGTTAGTACATTTCAAACATGAAAAAGGTCATTTTAAAATCATCATGAAAAACCAAAATTCCAGAAGTATCAAACACAAAAAATGCTTACCGAAGAAAGAAAATGTATTGTGCTACGCACGCTCCTCCCGCCCTGTGGTGCAACTGATGTCCCTCTCTCCAAAAATGAACTCAATGGGACCGTAATGTTGCAACCACACACTAGTTGACCTGCTGTGAAGAAAAAACGAGTTAGTACATTTCAAACATGAAAAAGGTCATTTTAAAATCATCATGAAAAACCGAAATTCCAAAAGTATCAAACACAAAAAATCCTTACCAAAGAAAGAAAATGTATTGTGCTACGCACCCTCCTCCCGCCCTGTGGTGCAACTGATGTCCCTCTCTCCAAAAATGAACTCAATGGGACCGTAATATTGCAATCACACACTAGTTGACCCACTGTGAAGAAAAAACGAGTTAGTACATTTCAAACATGAAAAAGGTCATTTTAAAATCATCAAGAAAAACCAAAATTCCAAAAGTATCAAACACAAAAAATGCTTACCGAAGAAAGAAAATGTACTGTGCTACGCACCCTCCTCCCGCCCTGTGGTGCAACTGATGTCCCTCTCTCCAAAAATGAACTCAATGGGACCGTAATGTTGCAACCACACACTAGTTGACCTGCTGTGAAGAAAAAACGAGTTAGTACATTTCAAACATGAAAAAGGTCATTTTAAAATCATCATGAAAAACCAAAATTCCAAAAGTATCAAACACAAAAAATGCTTACCGAAGAAAGAAAATGTATTGTGCTACGCACCCTCCTCCCGCCCTGTGGTGCAACTGATGTCCCTCTCTCCAAAAATGAACTCAATGGGACCGTAATGTTGCAACCACACACTAGTTGACCTGCTGTGAAGAAAAAACGAGTTAGTACATTTCAAACATGAAAAAGGTAATTTTAAAATCATCATGAAAAACCAAAATTACAAAAGTATCAAACACAAAAAATGCTTACCGAAGAACGAAAATGTATGGTGCTACGCACCCTCCTTCCGCCCTGTGGTGCAACTGATGTCCCTCTCTCAAAAATGAACCCAATGGGACCGTAATGTTGCAACCACACACTAGTTGACCTGCTGTGAAGAAAAAACGAGTTAGTACATTTCAAACATGAAAAATGGCATTTTAAAATCATCATGAAAAATCAAAATTCCAAAAGTATCAAACACAAAAAATGCTTACCGAAGAAAGTTAATGCATTGTGCTACGCACCCTCCTCCCGCCCTGTGGTGCAACTGATGTCCCTCTCTCCAAAAATGAACTCAATGGGACGGTAATGTTGCAACCACACACTAGTTGACCTGCTGTGAAGAAAAAACGAGTTAGTACATTTCAAACATGAAAAAGGTCATTTTAAAATCATCATGAAAAACCAAAATTCCAAAAGTACCAAACACAAAAAATGCTTACCGAAGAAAGAAAATGTATTGTGCTACGCACCCTCCTCCCGCCCTGTGGTGCAACTGATGTCCCTCTCTCCAAAAATGAACTCAATGGGACCGTAACGTTGCAACCACACACTAGTTGACCAGCTGTGAAGAAAAAACGAGTTAGTACATTTCAAACATGAAAAAGGTCATTTTAAAATCATCATGAAAAACCAAAATTCCAAAAGTATCAAACACAAAAAATGCTTACCGAAGAAAGAAAATGTATTGTGCTACGCACCCTCCTCCCGCCCTGTGGTGCAACTCCTGTCCCTCTCTCCAAAAATGAACTCAATGGGACCGTAATGTTGCAACCACACACTAGTTGACCTGCTGTGAAGAAAAAACGAGTTAGTACATTTCAAACATGAAAAAGGTCATTTTAAAATCATCATGAAAAACCAAAATTCCAAAAGTATCAAACACAAAAAATGCTTACTGAAGAAAGAAAATGTATTGTGCTACGCACCCACCTCCCGCCCTGTGGTGCAACTGATGTCCCTCTCTGCAAAAATGAACTCAATGGGACCGTAATATTGCAACCACACACTAGTTGACCCGCTGTGAAGAAAAATCGAGTTAGTACATTTCAAACATGAAAGAGATCATTTTAAAATCATCATGAAAAACCAAAATTCCAAAAATATCGAACACAAAAAATGCTTACTGAAGAAAGAAAATGTATTGTGCTACGCACCCACCTCCCGCCCTGTGGTGCAACTCATGTCCCTCTCTCCAAAAATGAACTCAATGGGACAGTAATGTTGCACCCACACATTAGTTGACCTGCTGTGAAGAAAAAACAAGTTAGTACATTTCAAACATGAAAAAGGTCATTTTAAAATCATCATGAAAAACCAAAATTCCAAAAGTATCAAACACAAAAAATGCTTACCGAAGAAAGAAAATGTATTGTGCTACGCACCCTCCTCCCGCCCTGTGGTGCAACTGATGTCCCTCTCTCCAAAAATGAACTCAATGGGACCGTAATATTGCAACCACAGACTAGTTGACCCGCTGTGAAGAAAAAACGAGTTAGTACATTTCAAACATGAAAAAGGTCATTTTAAAATCATCATGCAAAACCAAAATTCCAAAAGTATCAAACACAAAAAATGCTTACCGAAGAAAGAAAATGTATTGTGCTCCGCACCCTCCTCCCGCCCTGTGGTGCAACTGATGTCCCTCTCTCCAAAAATGAACTCAATGGGACCGTAATGCTGCAACCACACACTAGTTGACCTGCTGTGAAGAAAAAACGAGTTAGTACATTTCAAACATGAAAAAGGTCATTTTAAAATCATCATGAAAATCCAAAATTCCAAAAGTATCAAACACAAAAAATGCTTACTGAAGAAAGAAAATGTATTGTGCTACGCACCCACCTCCCGCCCTGTGGTGCAACTGATGTCCCTCTCTCCAAAAATGAACTCAATGGGACCGTAATGTTGCAACCACACACTAGTTGACCTGCTGAAGAAAAAACGAGTTAGTACATTTCAAACATGAAAAAGGTCATTTTAAAATCATCATGAAAAACCAAAATTCCAAAAGTATCAAACACAAAAAATGCTTACCGAAGAAAGAAAATGTATTGTGCTACGCACCCTCCTCCCGCCCTGTGGTGCAACTGATGTCCCTCTCTCCAAAAATGAACTCAATGGGACCGTAATGTTGCAACCACACACTAGTTGACCTGCTGTGAAGAAAAAACGAGTTAGTACATTTCAAACATGAAAAAGGTCATTTATAAAATCATCATGACAAACCAAAATTACAAAAGTATCAAACACAAAAAATGCTTACCGAAGAAAGAAAATGTATTGTGCTACGCACCCTCCTCCCACCCTGTGGTGCAACTGATGTCCCTCTCTCCAAAAATGAACTCAATGGGACCGTAATGTTGCAACGACACACTAGTTGACCTGCTGTGAAGAAAAAACGAGTTAGTACATTTCAAACATGAAAAAGGTCATTTTAAAATCATCATGAATAACCAAAATTCCAAAAGTATCAAACACAAAAAATGCTTACTGAAGAAAGAAAATGTATTGTGCTACGCACCCACCACCCGCCCTGTGGTGCAACTGATGTCCCTCTCTCCAAAAATGAACTCAATGGGACCGTAATGTTGCAACCACACACTAGTTGACCTGCTGTGAACAAAAAACGAGTTAGTACATTTCAAACATGAAAAAGGTCATTTTAAAATCATCATGAAAAACCAAAATTCCAAAAGTATCAAACACAAAAAATGCTTACCGAAGAAAGAAAATGTATTGTGCTACGCAACCTCCTCCCGCCCTGTGGTGCAACTGATGTCCCTCTCTCCAAAAATGAACTCAATGGGACCGTAATATTGCAACCACACACTAGTTGACCCGCTGTGAAGAAAAAACGAGTTAGTACATTTCAAACATGAAAAAGGTCATTTTAAAATCATCACGAAAAACCAAAATTCCAAAAGTATCAAACACAAAAAATGCTTACCGAAGAAAGAAAATTTATTGTGCTACGCACCCTCCTCCCGCCCTGTGGTGCAACTGATGTCCCTCTCTCCAAAAATGAACTCAATGGGACCGTAATGTTGCAACGACACACTAATTGACCTGCTGTGAAGAAAAAACGAGTTAGTACAATTCAAACATGAAAAAGGTCATTTTAAAATCATCATGAAAAACCAAAATTCCTAAAGTATCAAACATAAAAAATGCTTACTGAAGAAAGAAAATGTATTGTGCTACGCACCCACCTCCCGCCCTGTGGTGCAACTGATGTCCCTCTCTCCAAAAATGAACTCAATGGGACCGTAATGTTGCAACCACACACTAGTTGACCTGCTGTGAAGAAAAAACGAGTTAGTACATTTCAAACATGAAAAAGGTCATTTTAAAATCATCATGCAAAACCAAAATTCCAAAAGTATCAAACACAAAAAATGCTTACCGAAGAAAGAAAATGTATTGTGCTCCGCACCCTCCTCCCGCCCTGTGGTGCAACTGATGTCCCTCTCTCCAAAAATGAACTCAATGGGACCGTAATGCTGCAACCACACACTAGTTGACCTGCTGTGAAGAAAAAACGAGTTAGTACATTTCAAACATGAAAAAGGTCATTTTAAAATCATCATGAAAATCCAAAATTCCAAAAGTATCAAACACAAAAAATGCTTACTGAAGAAAGAAAATGTATTGTGCTACGCACCCACCTCCCGCCCTGTGTTGCAACTGATGTCCCTCTCTCCAAAAATGAACTCAATGGGACCGTAATGTTGCAACCACACACTAGTTGACCTGCTGAAGAAAAAACGAGTTAGTACATTTCAAACATGAAAAAGGTCATTTTAAAATCATCATGAAAAACCAAAATTCCAAAAGTATCAAACACAAAAAATGCTTACCGAAGAAAGAAAATGTATTGTGCTACGCACCCTCCTCCCGCCCTGTGGTGCAACTGATGTCCCTCTCTCCAAAAATGAACTCAATGGGACCGTAATGTTGCAACCACACACTAGTTGACCTGCTGTGAAGAAAAAACGAGTTAGTACATTTCAAACATGAAAAAGGTCATTTTAAAATCATCATGAAAAACCAAAATTCCAAAAGTATCAAACACAAAAAATGCTTACTGAAGAAAGAAAATGTATTGTGCTACGCACCCACCTCCCGCCCTGTGGTGCAACTGATGTCCCTCTCTGCAAAAATGAACTCAATGGGACCGTAATATTGCAACCACACACTAGTTGACCCGCTGTGAAGAAAAATCGAGTTAGTACATTTCAAACATGAAAAAGGTCATTTTAAAATCATCATGAAAAACCAAAATTCCAAAAGTATCAAACACAAAAATGCTTACCGAAGAAAGAAAATGTATTGTGCTCCGCACCCTCCTCCCGCCCTGTGGTGCAACTGATGTCCCTCTCTCCAAAAATGAACTCAATGGGACCGTAATATTGCAACCACACACTAGTTGACCCGCTGTGAAGAAAAAACGAGTTAGTACATTTCAAACATGAAAAAGGTCATTTTAAAATCATCATGAAAAACCAAAATTCCAAAAGTATCAAACACAAAAAATCCTTACCGAAGAAAGAAAATGTATTGTGCTACGCACCCTCCTCCCGCCCTGTGGTGCAACTGATGTCCCTGTCTCCAAAAATGAACTCAATGGGACCGTAATGTTGCAACCACACACTAGTTGACCTGCTGTGAAGAAAAAACGAGTTAGTACATTTCAAACATGAAAAAGGTCATTTTAAAATCATCATGAAAAACCAAAATTCCAAAAGTATCAAACACAAAAAATGCTTACCGAAGAAAGAAAATGTATTGTGCTACGCACCCTCCTCCCACCCTGTGGTGCAACTGATGGCCCTCTCTCCAAAAATGAACTCAATGGGACCGTAATGTTGCAACGACACACTAGTTGACCTGCTGTGAAGAAAAAACGAGTTAGTACATTTCAAACATGAAAAAGGTCATTTTAAAATCATCATGAATAACCAAAATTCCAAAAGTATCAAACACAAAAAATGCTTACTGAAGAAAGAAAATGTATTGTGCTACGCACCCACCACCCGCCCTGTGGTGCAACTGATGTCCCTCTCTCCAAAAATGAACTCAATGGGACCGTAATGTTGCAACCACACACTAGTTGACCTGCTGTGAACAAAAAACGAGTTAGTACATTTCAAACATGAAAAAGGTCATTTTAAAATCATCATGAAAAACCAAAATTCCAAAAGTATCAAACACAAAAAATGCTTACCGAAGAAAGAAAATGTATTGTGCTACGCAACCTCCTCCCGCCCTGTGGTGCAACTGATGTCCCTCTCTCCAAAAATGAACTCAATGGGACCGTAATATTGCAACCACACACTAGTTGACCCGCTGTGAAGAAAAAACGAGTTAGTACATTTCAAACATGAAAAAGGTCATTTTAAAATCATCACGAAAAACCAAAATTCCAAAAGTATCAAACACAAAAAATGCTTACCGAAGAAAGAAAATTTATTGTGCTACGCACCCTCCTCCCGCCCTGTGGTGCAACTGATGTCCCTCTCTCCAAAAATGAACTCAATGGGACCGTAATGTTGCAACGACACACTAATTGACCTGCTGTGAAGAAAAAACGAGTTAGTACAATTCAAACATGAAAAAGGTCATTTTAAAATCATCATGAAAAACCAAAATTCCAAAAGTATCAAACATAAAAAATGCTTACTGAAGAAAGAAAATGTATTGTGCTACGCACCCACCTCCCGCCCTGTGGTGCAACTGATGTCCCTCTCTCCAAAAATGAACTCAATGGGACCGTAATGTTGCAACCACACACTAGTTGACCTGCTGTGAAGAAAAAACGAGTTAGTACATTTCAAACATGAAAAAGGTCATTTTAAAATCATCATGCAAAACCGAAATTCCAAAAGTATCAAACACAAAAAATGCTTACCGAAGAAAGAAAATGTATTGTGCTCCGCACCCACCTCCCGCCCTGTGGTGCAACTCATGTCCCTCTCTCCAAAAATGAACTCAATGGGACAGTAATGTTGCAACCACACACTAGTTGACCTGCTGTGAAGAAAAAACAAGTTAGTACATTTCAAACATGAAAAAGGTCATTTTAAAATCATCATGAAAAACCAAAATTCCAAAAGTATCAAACACAAAAAATGCTTACCGAAGAAAGAAAATGTATTGTGCTAC
Source organism: Schistocerca serialis cubense (assembly GCF_023864345.2). Taxonomy (NCBI): domain Eukaryota; kingdom Metazoa; phylum Arthropoda; class Insecta; order Orthoptera; family Acrididae; genus Schistocerca; species Schistocerca serialis. The sequence continues at coordinate 235,197,430 of NC_064647.1, read as the reverse complement.
GCACCCTCCTCCCGCCCTGTGGTGCAACTGATGTCCCTCTCTCCAAAAATGAACTCAATGGGACCGTAATATTGCAACCACAGACTAGTTGACCCGCTGTGAAGAAAAAACGAGTTAGTACATTTCAAACATGAAAAAGGTCATTTTAAAATCATCATGCAAAACCAAAATTCCAAAAGTATCAAACACAAAAAATGCTTACCGAAGAAAGAAAATGTATTGTGCTCCGCACCCTCCTCCCGCCCTGTGGTGCAACTGATGTCCCTCTCTCCAAAAATGAACTCAATGGGACCGTAATGCTGCAACCACACACTAGTTGACCTGCTGTGAAGAAAAAACGAGTTAGTACATTTCAAACATGAAAAAGGTCATTTTAAAATCATCATGAAAATCCAAAATTCCAAAAGTATCAAACACAAAAAATGCTTACTGAAGAAAGAAAATGTATTGTGCTACGCACCCACCTCCCGCCCTGTGGTGCAACTGATGTCCCTCTCTCCAAAAATGAACTCAATGGGACCGTAATGTTGCAACCACACACTAGTTGACCTGCTGAAGAAAAAACGAGTTAGTACATTTCAAACATGAAAAAGGTCATTTTAAAATCATCATGAAAAACCAAAATTCCAAAAGTATCAAACACAAAAAATGCTTACCGAAGAAAGAAAATGTATTGTGCTACGCACCCTCCTCCCGCCCTGTGGTGCAACTGATGTCCCTCTCTCCAAAAATGAACTCAATGGGACCGTAATGTTGCAACCACACACTAGTTGACCTGCTGTGAAGAAAAAACGAGTTAGTACATTTCAAACATGAAAAAGGTCATTTATAAAATCATCATGACAAACCAAAATTCCAAAAGTATCAAACACAAAAAATGCTTACCGAAGAAAGAAAATGTATTGTGCTACGCACCCTCCTCCCACCCTGTGGTGCAACTGATGTCCCTCTCTCCAAAAATGAACTCAATGGGACCGTAATGTTGCAACGACACACTAGTTGACCTGCTGTGAAGAAAAAACGAGTTAGTACATTTCAAACATGAAAAAGGTCATTTTAAAATCATCATGAATAACCAAAATTCCAAAAGTATCAAACACAAAAAATGCTTACTGAAGAAAGAAAATGTATTGTGCTACGCACCCACCACCCGCCCTGTGGTGCAACTGATGTCCCTCTCTCCAAAAATGAACTCAATGGGACCGTAATGTTGCAACCACACACTAGTTGACCTGCTGTGAACAAAAAACGAGTTAGTACATTTCAAACATGAAAAAGGTCATTTTAAAATCATCATGAAAAACCAAAATTCCAAAAGTATCAAACACAAAAAATGCTTACCGAAGAAAGAAAATGTATTGTGCTACGCAACCTCCTCCCGCCCTGTGGTGCAACTGATGTCCCTCTCTCCAAAAATGAACTCAATGGGACCGTAATATTGCAACCACACACTAGTTGACCCGCTGTGAAGAAAAAACGAGTTAGTACATTTCAAACATGAAAAAGGTCATTTTAAAATCATCACGAAAAACCAAAATTCCAAAAGTATCAAACACAAAAAATGCTTACCGAAGAAAGAAAATTTATTGTGCTACGCACCCTCCTCCCGCCCTGTGGTGCAACTGATGTCCCTCTCTCCAAAAATGAACTCAATGGGACCGTAATGTTGCAACGACACACTAATTGACCTGCTGTGAAGAAAAAACGAGTTAGTACATTTCAAACATGAAAAAGGTCATTTTAAAATCATCATGAAAAACCAAAATTCCAAAAGTATCAAACACAAAAAATGCTTACCGAAGAAAGAAAATGTATTGTGCTACGCAACCTCCTCCCGCCCTGTGGTGCAACTGATGTCCCTCTCTCCAAAAATGAACTCAATGGGACCGTAATATTGCAACCACACACTAGTTGACCCGCTGTGAAGAAAAAACGAGTTAGTACATTTCAAACATGAAAAAGGTCATTTTAAAATCATCACGAAAAACCAAAATTCCAAAAGTATCAAACACAAAAAATGCTTACCGAAGAAAGAAAATTTATTGTGCTACGCACAGTCCTCCCGCCCTGTGGTGCAACTGATGTCCCTCTCTCCAAAAATGAACTCAATGGGACCGTAATGTTGCAACGACACACTAATTGACCTGCTGTGAAGAAAAAACGAGTTAGTACATTTCAAACATGAAAAAGGTCATTTTAAAATCATCATGAAAATCCAAAATTCCAAAAGTATCAAACACAAAAAATGCTTACTGAAGAAAGAAAATGTATTGTGCTACGCACCCACCACCCGCCCTGTGGTGCAACTGATGTCCCTCTCTCCAAAAATGAACTCAATGGGACCGTAATGTTGCAACCACACACTAGTTGACCTGCTGAAGAAAAAACGAGTTAGTACATTTCAAACATGAAAAAGGTCATTTTAAAATCATCATGAAAAACCAAAATTCCAAAAGTATCAAACACAAAAAATGCTTACCGAAGAAAGAAAATGTATTGTGCTACGCACCCTCCTCCCGCCCTGTGGTGCAACTGATGTCCCTCTCTCCAAAAATGAACTCAATGGGACCGTAATGTTGCAACCACACACTAGTTGACCTGCTGTGAAGAAAAAACGAGTTAGTACATTTCAAACATGAAAAAGGTCATTTTAAAATCATCATGAAAAACCAAAATTCCAAAAGTATCAAACACAAAAAATGCTTACTGAAGAAAGAAAATGTATTGTGCTACGCACCCACCTCCCGCCCTGTGGTGCAACTGATGTCCCTCTCTGCAAAAATGAACTCAATGGGACCGTAATATTGCAACCACACACTAGTTGACCCGCTGTGAACAAAAATCGAGTTAGTACATTTCAAACATGAAAAAGGTCATTTTAAAATCATCATGAAAAACCAAAATTCCAAAAGTATCAAACACAAAAATGCTTACCGAAGAAAGAAAATGTATTGTGCTACGCACCCTCCTCCCGCCCTGTGGTGCAACTGATGTCCCTGTCTCCAAAAATGAACTCAATGGGACCGTAATGTTGCAACCACACACTAGTTGACCTGCTGTGAAGAAAAAACGAGTTAGTACATTTCAAACATGAAAAAGGTCATTTTAAAATCATCATGAAAAACCAAAATTCCAAAAGTATCAAACACAAAAAATGCTTACTGAAGAAAGAAAATGTATTGTGCTACACACCCACCTCCCGCCCTGTGGTGCAACTGATGTCCCTCTCTGCAAAAATGAACTCAATGGGACCGTAATATTGCAACCACACACTAGTTGACCCGCTGTGAAGAAAAATCGAGTTAGTACATTTCAAACATGAAAAAGGTCATTTTAAAATCATCATGAAAAACCAAAATTCCAAAAGTATCAAACACAAAAATGCTTACCGAAGAAAGAAAATGTATTGTGCTCCGCACCCTCCTCCCGCCCTGTGGTGCAACTCATGTCCCTCTCTCCAAAAATTAACTCAATGGGACAGTAATGTTGCAACCACACACTAGTTGACCTGCTGTGAAGAAAAAACAAGTTAGTACATTTCAAACATGAAAAAGGTCATTTTAAAATCATCATGAAAAACCAAAATTCCAAAAGTATCAAACACAAAAAATGCTTACCGAAGAAAGAAAATGTATTGTGCTACGCACCCTCCTCCCGCCCTGTGGTGCAACTGATGTCCCTCTCTCCAAAAATGAACTCAATGGGACCGTAATATTGCAACCACAGACTAGTTGACCCGCTGTGAAGAAAAAACGAGTTAGTACATTTCAAACATGAAAAAGGTCATTTTAAAATCATCATGCAAAACCAAAATTCCAAAAGTATCAAACACAAAAAATGCTTACCGAAGAAAGAAAATGTATTGTGCTCCGCACCCTCCTCCCGCCATGTGGTGCAACTGATGTCCCTCTCTCCAAAAATGAACTCAATGGGACCGTAATGCTGCAACCACACACTAGTTGACCTGCTGTGAAGAAAAAACGAGTTAGTACATTTCAAACATGAAAAAGGTCATTTTAAAATCATCATGAAAATCCAAAATTCCAAAAGTATCAAACACAAAAAATGCTTACTGAAGAAAGAAAATGTATTGTGCTACGCACCCACCTCCCGCCCTGTGGTGCAACTGATGTCCCTCTCTCCAAAAATGAACTCAATGGGACCGTAATGTTGCAACCACACACTAGTTGACCTGCTGAAGAAAAAACGAGTTAGTACATTTCAAACATGAAAAAGGTCATTTTAAAATCATCATGAAAAACCAAAATTCCAAAAGTATCAAACACAAAAAATGCTTACCGAAGAAAGAAAATGTATTGTGCTACGCACCCTCCTCCCGCCCTGTGGTGCAACTGATGTCCCTCTCTCCAAAAATGAACTCAATGGGACCGTAATGTTGCAACCACACACTAGTTGACCTGCTGTGAAGAAAAAACGAGTTAGTACATTTCAAACATGAAAAAGGTCATTTATAAAATCATCATGACAAACCAAAATTCCAAAAGTATCAAACACAAAAAATGCTTACCGAAGAAAGAAAATGTATTGTGCTACGCACCCTCCTCCCACCCTGTGGTGCAACTGATGTCCCTCTCTCCAAAAATGAACTCAATGGGACCGTAATGTTGCAACGACACACTAGTTGACCTGCTGTGAAGAAAAAACGAGTTAGTACATTTCAAACATGAAAAAGGTCATTTTAAAATCATCATGAATAACCAAAATTCCAAAAGTATCAAACACAAAAAATGCTTACTGAAGAAAGAAAATGTATTGTGCTACGCACCCACCACCCGCCCTGTGGTGCAACTGATGTCCCTCTCTCCAAAAATGAACTCAATGGGACCGTAATGTTGCAACCACACACTAGTTGACCTGCTGTGAACAAAAAACGAGTTAGTACATTTCAAACATGAAAAAGGTCATTTTAAAATCATCATGAAAAACCAAAATTCCAAAAGTATCAAACACAAAAAATGCTTACCGAAGAAAGAAAATGTATTGTGCTACGCAACCTCCTCCCGCCCTGTGGTGCAACTGATGTCCCTCTCTCCAAAAATGAACTCAATGGGACCGTAATATTGCAACCACACACTAGTTGACCCGCTGTGAAGAAAAAACGAGTTAGTACATTTCAAACATGAAAAAGGTCATTTTAAAATCATCACGAAAAACCAAAATTCCAAAAGTATCAAACACAAAAAATGCTTACCGAAGAAAGAAAATTTATTGTGCTACGCACCCTCCTCCCGCCCTGTGGTGCAACTGATGTCCCTCTCTCCAAAAATGAACTCAATGGGACCGTAATGTTGCAACGACACACTAATTGACCTGCTGTGAAGAAAAAACGAGTTAGTACATTTCAAACATGAAAAAGGTCATTTTAAAATCATCATGAAAAACCAAAATTCCAAAAGTATCAAACATAAAAAATGCTTACTGAAGAAAGAAAATGTATTGTGCTACGCACCCACCTCCCGCCCTGTGGTGCAACTGATGTCCCTCTCTCCAAAAATGAACTCAATGGGACCGTAATGTTGCAACCACACACTAGTTGACCTGCTGTGAAGAAAAAACGAGTTAGTACATTTCAAACATGAAAAAGGTCATTTTAAAATCATCATGCAAAACCAAAATTCCAAAAGTATCAAACACAAAAAATGCTTACCGAAGAAAGAAAATGTATTGTGCTCCGCACCCTCCTCCCGCCCTGTGGTGCAACTGATGTCCCTCTCTCCAAAAATGAACTCAATGGGACCGTAATGCTGCAACCACACACTAGTTGACCTGCTGTGAAGAAAAAACGAGTTAGTACATTTCAAACATGAAAAAGGTCATTTTAAAATCATCATGGAAAATCCAAAATTCCAAAAGTATCAAACACAAAAAATGCTTACTGAAGAAAGAAAATGTATTGTGCTACGCACCCACCTCCCACCCTGTGGTGCAACTGATGTCCCTCTCTCCAAAAATGAACTCAATGGGACCGTAATGTTGCAACCACACACTAGTTGACCTGCTGAAGAAAAAACGAGTTAGTACATTTCAAACATGAAAAAGGTCATTTTAAAATCATCATGAAAAACCAAAATTCCAAAAGTATCAAACACAAAAAATGCTTACCGAAGAAAGAAAATGTATTGTGCTACGCAACCTCCTCCCGCCCTGTGGTGCAACTGATGTCCCTCTCTCCAAAAATGAACTCAATGGGACCGTAATGTTGCAACCACACACTAGTTGACCTGCTGTGAAGAAAAAACGAGTTAGTACATTTCAAACATGAAAAAGGTCATTTATAAAATCATCATGACAAACCAAAATTCCAAAAGTATCAAACACAAAAAATGCTTACCGAAGAAAGAAAATGTATTGTGCTACGCACCCTCCTCCCACCCTGTGGTGCAACTGATGTCCCTCTCTCCAAAAATGAACTCAATGGGACCGTAATGTTGCAACGACACACTAGTTGACCTGCTGTGAAGAAAAAACGAGTTAGTACATTTCAAACATGAAAAAGGTCATTTTAAAATCATCATGAATAACCAAAATTCCAAAAGTATCAAACACAAAAAATGCTTACTGAAGAAAGAAAATGTATTGTGCTACGCACCCACCACCCGCCCTGTGGTGCAACTGATGTCCCTCTCTCCAAAAATGAACTCAATGGGACCGTAATGTTGCAACCACACACTAGTTGACCTGCTGTGAACAAAAAACGAGTTAGTACATTTCAAACATGAAAAAGGTCATTTTAAAATCATCATGAAAAACCAAAATTCCAAAAGTATCAAACACAAAAAATGCTTACCGAAGAAAGAAAATGTATTGTGCTACGCACGCTCCTCCCGCCCTGTGGTGCAACTGATGTCCCTCTCTCCAAAAATGAACTCAATGGGACCGTAATGTTGCAACCACACACTAGTTGACCTGCTGTGAAGAAAAAACGAGTTAGTACATTTCAAACATGAAAAAGGTCATTTTAAAATCATCATGAAAAACCGAAATTCCAAAAGTATCAAACACAAAAAATCCTTACCAAAGAAAGAAAATGTATTGTGCTACGCACCCTCCTCCCGCCCTGTGGTGCAACTGATGTCCCTCTCTCCAAAAATGAACTCAATGGGACCGTAATATTGCAATCACACACTAGTTGACCCGCTGTGAAGAAAAAACGAGTTAGTACATTTCAAACATGAAAAAGGTCATTTTAAAATCATCATGAAAAACCAAAATTCCAAAAGTATCAAACACAAAAAATGCTTACCGAAGAAAGAAAATGTATTGTGCTACGCACCCTCCTCCCGCCCTGTGGTGCAACTGATGTCCCTCTCTCCAAAAATGAACTCAATGGGACCGTAATGTTGCAACCACACACTAGTTGACCTGCTGTGAAGAAAAAACGAGTTAGTACATTTCAAACATGAAAAAGGTCATTTTAAAATCATCATGAAAAACCAAAATTCCAAAAGTATCAAATACAAAAAATGCTTACCGAAGAAAGAAAATGTATTGTGCTACGCACCCTCCTCCCGCCCTGTGGTGCAACTGATGTCCCTCTCTCCAAAAATGAACTCAATGGGACCGTAATGTTGCAACCACACACTAGTTGACCTGCTGTGAAGAAAAAACGAGTTAGTCCATTTCAAACATGAAAAAGGTAATTTTAAAATCATCATGAAAAACCAAAATTACAAAAGTATCAAACACAAAAAATGCTTACCGAAGAAAGAAAATGTATTGTGCTACGCACCCTCCTTCCGCCCTGTGGTGCAACTGATGTCCCTCTCTCCAAAAATGAACCCAATGGGACCGTAATGTTGCAACCACACACTAGTTGACCTGCTGTGAAGAAAAAACGAGTTAGTACATTTCAAACATGAAAAAGGGCATTTTAAAATCATCATGAAAAATCAAAATTCCAAAAGTATCAAACACAAAAAATGCTTACCGAAGAAAGTTAATGCATTGTGCTACGCACCCTCCTCCCGCCCTGTGGTGCAACTGATGTCCCTCTCTCCAAAAATGAACTCAATGGGACGGTAATGTTGCAACCACACACTAGTTGACCTGCTGTGAAGAAAAAACGAGTTAGTACATTTCAAACATGAAAAAGGTCATTTTAAAATCATCATGAAAAACCAAAATTCCAAAAGTACCAAACATAATAAATGCTTACCGAAGAAAGAAAATGGATTGTGCTACGCACCCTCCTCCCGCCCTGTGGTGCAACTGATGTCCCTCTCTCCAAAAATGAACTCAATGGGACCGTAATGTTGCAACCACACACTAGTTGACCAGCTGTGAAGAAAAAACGAGTTAGTACATTTCAAACATGAAAAAGGTCATTTTAAAATCATCATGAAAAACCAAAATTCCAAAAGTATCAAACACAAAAAATGCTTACCGAAGAAATAAAATGTATTGTGCTACGCACCCACCTCGCGCCCTGTGGTGCAACTGATGTCCCTCTCTGCAAAAATGAACTCAATGGGACCGTAATATTGCAACCACACACTAGTTGACCCGCTGTGAAGAAAAAACGAGTTAGTACATTTCAAACATGAAAAAGGTCATTTTAAAATCATCATGAAAAACCAAAATTCCAAAAGTATCAAACACAAAAATGCTTACCGAAGAAAGAAAATGTATTGTGCTCCGCACCCTCCTCCCGCCCTGTGGTGCAACTGATGTCCCTCTCTCCAAAAATGAACTCAATGGGACCGTAATATTGCAACCACACACTAGTTGACCCGCTGTGAAGAAAAAACGAGTTAGTACATTTCAAACATGAAAAAGGTCATTCTAAAATCATCATGAAAAACCAAAATTCCAAAAGTATCAAACACAAAAAATCCTTACCGAAGAAAGAAAAAGTATTGTGCTACGCACCCTCCTCCCGCCCTGTGGTGCAACTGATGTCCCTGTCTCCAAAAATGAACTCAATGGGACCGTAATATTGCAACCACACACTAGTTGACCTGCTGTGAAGAAAAAACGAGTTAGTACATTTCAAACATGAAAAAGGTCATTTTAAAATCATCATGAAAAACCAAAATTCCAAAAGTATCAAACACAAAAAATGCTTACCGAAGAAAGAAAATGTATTGTGCTACGCACCCACCTCCCGCCCTGTGGTGCAACTGATGTCCCTCTCTCCAAAAATGAACTCAATGGGACCGTAATATTGCAACCACACACTAGTTGACCCGCTGTGAAGGAAAAACGAGTTAGTACATTTCAAACATGAAAAAGGTCATTTTAAAATCATAATGAAAAACCAAAATTCCAAAAGTATCAAACACAAAAAATGCTTACTGAAGAAAGAAAATGTATTGTGCTACGTACCCACCTCCCGCCCTGTGGTGCAACTGATGTCCCTCTCTCCAAAAATGAACTCAATGGGACCGTAAAGTTGCAACCACACACTAGTTGACCTGCTGTGAAGAAAAAACGAGTTAGTACATTTCAAAAATGAAAGAGATCATTTTAAAATCATCATGAAAAACCAAAATTCCAAAAGTATCAAACACAAAAAATGCTTACCGAAGAAAGAAAATGTATTGTGCTACGCACCCACCTCCCGCCCTGTGGTGCAACTGATGTCCCTCTCTCCAAAAATGAACTCAATGGGACCGTAATATTGCAACCACACACTAGTTGACCCGCTGTGAAGAAAACCGTGTTAGTACATTTCAAACATGAAAAAGGTCATTTTAAAATCATCATGAAAAACCAAAATTCCAAAAGTATCAAACACAAAAAATGCTTACTGAAGAAAGAAAATGTATTGTGCTACGCACCCACCTCCCGCCCTGTGGTGCAACTGATGTCCCTCTCTCCAAAAATGAACTCAATGGGACCGTAATGTTGCAACCACACACTAGTTGACCTGCTGTGAAGAAAAAACGAGTTAGTACATTTCAAACGTGAAAAAGGTCATTTTAAAATCACCATGAAAAACCATAATTCCAAAAGTATCAAACACAAAAAATGCTTACCGAAGAAAGAAAATGTATTGTGCTACGCACCCACCTCCCGCCCTGTGGTGCAACTGATGTCCCTCTCTCCAAAAATGAACTCAATGGGACCGTAATGTTGCAACCACACACTAGTTGACCTGCTGTGAAGAAAAAACGAGTTAGTACATTTCAAACATGAAAAAGGTCATTTTAAAATCATCATGAAAAACCAAAATTCCAAAAGTATCAGACACAAAAAATGCTTACCGAAGAAAGAAAATGTATTGTGCTACGCACCCTCCTCCCGCCCTGTGGTGCAACTGATGTCCCTCTCTCCAAAAATGAACTCAATGGGACCGTAATATTGCAACCACACACTAGTTGACCCGCTGTGAAGAAAAAACGAGTTAGTACATTTCAAACATGAAAAAGGTCATTTTAAAATCATCATGAAAAACCAAAATTCCAAAAGTATCAAACACAAAAAATGCTTACCGAAGAAAGAAAATGTATTGTGCTACGCACCCTCCTCCCGCCCTGTGGTGCAACTGATGTCCCTCTCTCCAAAAATGAACTCAATGGGACCGTAATGTTGCAACCACACACTAGTTGACCTGCTGTGAAGAAAAAACGAGTTAGTACATTTCCAACATGAAAGAGATCATTTTAAAATCATCATGAAAAACCAAAATTCCAAAAGTATCAAACACAAAAAATGCTTACCGAAGAAAGAAAATGTATTGTGCTACGCACCCACCTCCCGCCCTGTGGTGCAACTGATGTCCCTCTCTCCGAAAATGAACTCAATGGGACCGTAATGTTGCAACCACACACTAGTTGACCTGCTGTGAAGAAAAAACGAGTTAGTACATTTCAAACATGAAAAAGGTAATTTTAAAATCATCATGAAAAACCAAAATTCCAAAAGTATCAAACACAAAAAATGCTTACCGAAGAAAGAAAATGTATTGTGCTACGCACCCTCCTCCCGCCCTGTGGTGCAACTGATGTCCCTCTCTCCAAAAATGAACTCAATGGGACCGTAATATTGCAACCACAGACTAGTTGACCCGCTGTGAAGAAAAAACGAGTTAGTACATTTCAAACATGAAAAAGGTCATTTTAAAATCATCATGAAAAACCAAAATTCCAAAAGTATCAAACACAAAAAATGCTTACCGAAGAAAGAAAATGTATTGTTCTCCGCACCCTCCTCCCGCCCTGTGGTGCAACTGATGTCCCTCTCTCCAAAAAGGAACTCAATGGGACCGTAATGTTGCAACGACACACTAGTTGATCTGCTGTGAAGAAAAAACGAGTTAGTACATTTCAAACATGAAAAAGGTCATTTTAAAATCATCATGAAAAACCAAAATTCCAAAAGTATCAAACACAAAAAATGCTTACCGAAGAAAGAAAATGTATTATGCTACGCACCCTTGTCCCGCCCTGTGGTGCAACTGATGTCCCTCTCTCCAAAAATGAACTCAATGGGACCGTAACGTTGCAACCACACACTAGTTGACCTGCTGTGAAGAAAAAACGAGTTAGTAGATTTCAAACATGAAAAAGGTCATTTTAAAATCATTCTGAAAAACCAAAATTCCAAAAGTATCAAACACAAAAAATGCTTACCGAAGAAAGAAAATGTATTGTGCTACGCACCCTCCTCCCGCCCTGTGGTGCAACTGATGTCCCTCTCTCCAAAAATGAACTCAATGGGACCGTAATATTGCAACCACACACTAGTTGACCCGCTGTGAAGAAAAAACGAGTTAGTACATTTCAAACATGAAAAAGGTCATTTTAAAATCATCATGAAAAACCAAAATTCCAAAAGTATTAAACACAAAAAATGCTTACCGAAGAAAGAAAATGTATTGTGCTACGCACCCTCCTCCCGCCCTGTGGTGCAACTGATGTCCCTCTCTCCAAAAATGAACTCAATGGGACCGTAACGTTGCAACCACACACTAGTTGACCTGCTGTGAAGAAAAAACGAGTTAGTAGATTTCAAACATGAAAAAGGTCATTTTAAAATCATTCTGAAAAACCAAAATTCCAAAAGTATCAAACACAAAAAATGCTTACCGAAGAAAGAAAATGTATTGTGCTACGCACCCTCCTCCCGCCCTGTGGTGCAACTGATGTCCCTCTCTCCAAAAATGAACTCAATGGGACCGTAATATTGCAACCACACACTAGTTGACCCGCTGTGAAGAAAAAACGAGTTAGTACATTTCAAACATGAAAAAGGTCATTTTAAAATCATCATGAAAAACCAAAATTCCAAAAGTATTAAACACAAAAAATGCTTACCGAAGAAAGAAAATGTATTGTGCTACGCACCCTCCTCCCGCCCTGTGGTGCAACTGATGTCCCTCTCTCCAAAAATGAACTCAATGGGACCGTAATGTTGCAACCACACACTAGTTGACCTGCTGTGAAGAAAAAATGAGTTAGTACATTTCAAACATGAAAAAGGTCATTTTAAAATCATCATGAAAAACCAAAATTTTAAAAGTATCAAACACAAAAAATGCTTACCGAAGAAAGAAAATGTATTGTGCTACGCACCCTCCTCCCGCCCTGTGGTGCAACTGATGTCCCTCTCTCCAAAAATGAACTCAATGGGACCGTAATGTTGCAACGACACACTAATTGACCTGCTGTGAAGAAAAAACGAGTTAGTACATTTCAAACATGAAAAAGATCATTTTAAAATCATCATGAAAAACCAAAATTCCAAAAGTATCAAACATAAAAAATGCTTACTGAAGAAAGAAAATGTATTGTGCTACGCACCCACCTCCCGCCCTGTGGTGCAACTGATGTCCCTCTCTCCAAAAATGAACTCAATGGGACCGTAATGTTGCAACCACACACTAGTTGACCTGCTGTGAAGAAAAAACGAGTTAGTACATTTCAAACATGAAAAAGGTCATTTCAAAATCGTCATGAAAAACCAAAATTCCAAAAGTATCAAACACAAAAAATGCTTACTGAAGAAAGAAAATGTATTGTGCTACGCACCCACCTCCCGCCCTGTGGTGCAACTGATGTCCCTCTCTCCAAAAATGAACTCAATGGGACCGTAATGTTGCAACCACACACTAGTTGACCTGCTGTGAGGAAAAAACGAGTTAGTACATTTCAAACATGAAAAAGGGCATTTTAAAATCATCATGAAAAATCAAAATTCCAAAAGTATCAAACACAAAAAATGCTTACCGAAGAAAGTTAATGCATTGTGCTACGCACCCTCCTCCCGCCCTGCGGTGCAACTGATGTCCCTCTCTCCAAAAATGAACTCAATGGGACGGTAATGTTGCAACCACACACTAGTTGACCAGCTGTGAAGAAAAAACGAGTTAGTACATTTCAAACATGAAAAAGGTCATTTTAAAATCATCATGAAAAACCAAAATTCCAAAAGTATCAAACACAAAAAATGCTTACCGAAGAAAGAAAATGTATTGTGCTACGCACCCTCCTCCCGCCCTGTGGTGCAACTGATGTCCCTCTCTCCAAAAATGAACTCAATGGGACCGTAATGTTGCAACCACACACTAGTTGACCTGCTGTGAAGAAAAAACGAGTTAGTACATTTCAAACATGAAAAAGGTCATTTTAAAATCATCATGAAAAACCAAAATTCCAAAAGTATCAAACACAAAAAATGCTTACTGAAGAAAGAAAATGTATTGTGCTACGCACCCACCTCCCGCCCTGTGGTGCAACTGATGTCCCTCTCTGCAAAAATGAACTCAATGGGACCGTAATATTGCAACCACACACTAGTTGACCCGCTGTGAAGAAAAATCGAGTTAGTACATTTCAAACATGAAAAAGGTCATTTTAAAATCATCATGAAAAACCAAAATTCCAAAAGTATCAAACACAAAAATGCTTACCGAAGAAAGAAAATGTATTGTGCTCCGCACCCTCCTCCCGCCCTGTGGTGCAACTGATGTCCCTCTCTCCAAAAATGAACTCAATGGGACCGTAATATTGCAACCACACACTAGTTGACCCGCTGTGAAGAAAAAACGAGTTAGTACATTTCAAACATGAAAAAGGTCATTTTAAAATCATCATGAAAAACCAAAATTCCAAAAGTATCAAACACAAGAAATCCTTACCGAAGAAAGAAAATGTATTGTGCTACGCACCCTCCTCCCGCCCTGTGGTGCAACTGATGTCCCTGTCTCCAAAAATGAACTCAATGGGACCGTAATGCTGCAACCACACACTAGTTCACCTGCTGTGAAGAAAAATCGAGTTAGTACATTTCAAACATGAAAAAGGTCATTTTAAAATCATCATGAAAAACCAAAATTCCAAAAGTATCAAACACAAAAAATGCTTACTGAAGAAAGAAGATGTATTGTGCTACGCACCCACCTCCTGCCCTGTGGTGCAACTGATGTCCCTCTCTCCAAAAATGAACTCAATGGGGCCGTAATGTTGCAACCACACACTAGTTGACCTGCTGTGAAGAAAAAACGAGTTAGTACATTTCAAACATGAAAGAGATCATTTTAAAATCATCATGAAAAACCAAAATTCCAAAAATATCGAACACAAAAAATGCTTACTGAAGAAAGAAAATGTATTGTGCTACGCACCCTCCTCCCGCCCTGTGGTGCAACTGATGTCCCTCTCTCCAAAAATGAACTCAATGGGACCGTAATGCTGCAACCACACACTAGTTGACCTGCTGTGAAGAAAAAACGAGTTAGTACATTTCAAACATGAAAAAGGTCATTTTAAAATCATCATGAAAAACCAAAATTCCAAAAGTATCAAACACAAAAAATGCTTACCGAAGAAAGAAAATGTATTGTGCTACGCAACCTCCTCCCGCCCTGTGGTGCAACTGATGTCCCTCTCTCCAAAAATGAACTCAATGGGACCGTAATATTGCAACCACACACTAGTTGACCCGCTGTGAAGGAAAAACGAGTTAGTACATTTCAAACATGAAAAAGGTCATTTTAAAATCATCATGAAAAACCAAAATTCCAAAAGTATCAAACACAAAAAATGCTTACCGAAGAAAGAAAATGTATTGTGCTACGCACCCTCCTCCCGCCCTGTGGTGCAACTGATGTCCCTCTCTCCAAAAATGAACTCAATGGGACCGTAATGTTGCAACCACACACTAGTTGACCTGCTGTGAAGAAAAAATGAGTTAGTACATTTCAAACATGAAAAAGGTCATTTTAAAATCATCATGAAAAACCAAAATTTTAAAAGTATCAAACACAAAAAATGCTTACCGAAGAAAGAAAATGTATTGTGCTACGCACCCTCCTCCCGCCCTGTGGTGCAACTGATGTCCCTCTCTCCAAAAATGAACTCAATGGGACCGTAATGTTGCAACGACACACTAATTGACCTGCTGTGAAGAAAAAACGAGTTAGTACAATTCAAACATGAAAAAGGTCATTTTAAAATCATCATGAAAAACCAAAATTCCAAAAGTATCAAACATAAAAAATGCTTACTGAAGAAAGAAAATGTTTGTGCTACGCACCCACCTCCCGCCCTGTGGGGCAACTGATGTCCCTCTCTCCAAAAATGAACTCAATGGGACCGTAATGTTGCAACCACACACTAGTTGACCTGCTGTGAAGAAAAAACGAGTTAGTACATTTCAAACATGAAAAAGGTCATTTTAAAATCGTCATGAAAAACCAAAATTCCAAAAGTATCAAACACAAAAAATGCTTACTGAAGAAAGAAAATGTATTGTGCTACGCACCCACCTCCCGCCCTGTGGTGCAACTGATGTCCCTCTCTCCAAAAATGAACTCAATGGGACCGTAATGTTGAAACCACACACTAGTTGACCTGCTGTGAAGAAAAAACGAGTTAGTACATTTCAAACATGAAAAAGGTCATTTTAAAATCATCATGAAAAACCGAAATTCCAAAAGTATCTAACACAAAAAATCCTTACCAAAGAAAGAAAATGTATTGTGCTACGCACCCTCCTCCCGCCCTGTGGTGCAACTGATGTCCCTCTCTCCAAAAATGAACTCAATGGGACCGTAATATTGCAATCACACACTAGTTGACCCGCTGTGAAGAAAAACGAGTTAGTACATTTCAAACATGAAAAAGGTCATTTTAAAATCATCATGAAAAACCAAAATTCCAAAAGTATCAAACACAAAAAATGCTTACCGAAGAAAGAAAATGTATTGTGCTACGCACCCTCCTCCCGCCCTGTGGTGCAACTGATGTCCCTCTCTCCAAAAATGAACTCAATGGGACCGTAATGTTGCAACCACACACTAGTTGACCTGCTGTGAAGAAAACACGAGTTAGTACATTTCAAACATGAAAAAGGTCATTTTAAAATCATCATGAAAAACCAAAATTCCAAAAGTATCAAACACAAAAAATGCTTACCGAAGAAAGAAAAAGTATTGTGCTACGCACCCTCCTCCCGCCCTGTGGTGCAGCTGATGTCCCTCTCTCCAAAAATGAACTCAATGGGACCGTAATGTTGCAACCACACACTAGTTGACCTGCTGTGAAGAAAAAACGAGTTAGTACATTTCAAACATGAAAAAGGTAATTTTAAAATCATCATGAAAAACCAAAATTACAAAAGTATCAGACACAAAAAATGCTTACCGAAGAAAGAAAATGTATTGTGCTACGCACCCTCCTTCCGCCCTGTGGTGCAACTGATGTCCCTCTCTCCAAAAATGAACCCAATGGGACCGTAATGTTGCAACCACACACTAGTTGACCTGCTGTGAAGAAAAAACGAGTTAGTACATTTCAAACATGAAAAAGGGCATTTTAAAATCATCATGAAAAATCAAAATTCCAAAAGTATCAAACACAAAAAATGCTTACCGAAGAAAGTTAATGCATTGTGCTACGCACCCTCCTCCCGCCCTGTGGTGCAACTGATGTCCCTCTCTCCAAAAATGAACTCAATGGGACGGTAATGTTGCAACCACACACTAGTTGACCTGCTGTGAAGAAAAAACGAGTTAGTACATTTCAAACATGAAAAAGGTCATTTTAAAATCATCATGAAAAACCAAAATTCCAAAAGTACCAAACACAAAAAATGCTTACCGAAGAAAGAAAATGTATTGTGCTACGCACCCTCCTCCCGCCCTGTGGTGCAACTGATGTCCCTCTCTCCAAAAATGAACTCAATGGGACCGTAATGTTGCAACCACACACTAGTTGACCAGCTGTGAAGAAAAAACGAGTTAGTACATTTCAAACATGAAAAAGGTCATTTTAAAATCATCATGAAAAACCAAAATTCCAAAAGTATCAAACACAAAAAATGCTTACCGAAGAAAGAAAATGTATTGTGCTACGCACCCTCCTCCCGCCCTGTGGTGCAACTGATGTCCCTCTCTCCAAAAATGAACTCAATGGGACCGTAATGTTGCAACGACACACTAGTTGACCTGCTGTGAAGAAAAAACGAGTTAGTACATTTCAAACATGAAAAAGGTCATTTTAAAATCATCATGAAAAACCAAAATTCCAAAAGTATCAAACACAAAAAATGCTTACTGAAGAAAGAAATTGTATTGTGCTACGCACCCACCTAGCGCCCTGTGGTGCAACTGATGTCCCTCTCTGCAAAAATGAACTCAATGGGACCGTAATATTGCAACCACACACTAGTTGACCCGCTGTGAAGAAAAAACGAGTTAGTACATTTCAAACATGAAAAAGGTCATTTTAAAATCATCATGAAAAACCAAAATTCCAAAAGTATCAAACACAAAAATGCTTACCGAAGAAAGAAAATGTATTGTGCTCCGCACCCTCCTCCCGCCCTGTGGTGCAACTGATGTCCCTCTCTCCAAAAATGAACTCAATGGGACCGTAATATTGCAACCACACACTAGTTGACCCGCTGTGAAGAAAAAACGAGTTAGTACATTTCAAACATGAAAAAGGTCATTTTAAAATCATCATGAAAAATCAAAATTCCAAAAGTATCAAACACAAAAAATCCTTACCGAAGAAAGAAAATGTATTGTGCTACGCACCCTCCTCCCGCCCTGTGGTGCAACTGATGTCCCTGTCTCCAAAAATGAACTCAATGGGACCGTAATGTTGCAACCACACACTAGTTGACCTGCTGTGAAGAAAAAACGAGTTAGTACATTTCAAACATGAAAAAGGTCATTTTAAAATCATCATGAAAAACCAAAATTCCAAAAGTATCAAACACAAAAAATGCTTACCGAAGAAAGAAAATGTATTGTGCTACGCACCCACCTCCCGCCCTGTGGTGCAACTGATGTCCCTCTCTCCAAAAATGAACTCAATGGGACCGTAATATTGCAACCACACACTAGTTGACCCGCTGTGAAGAAAAAACGTGTTAGTACATTTCAAACATGAAAAAGGTCATTTTAAAATCATCATGAAAAACCAAAATTCCAAAAGTATCAAAAAAAAAAAATGCTTACTGAAGAAAGAAAATGTATTGTGCTACGCACCCACCTCCAGCCCTGTGGTGCAACTGATGTCCCTCTCTCCAAAAATGAACTCAATGGGACCGTAATTTTGCAACCACACACTAGTTGACCTGCTGTGAAGAAAAAACGAGTTAGTACATTTCAAATATGAAAAAGGTCATTTTAAAATCATCATGAAAAACCAAAATTCCAAAAGTATCAGACACAAAAAATGCTTACCGAAGAAAGAAAATGTATTGTGCTACGCACCCACCTCCCGCCCTGTGGTGCAACTGATGTCCCTCTCTCCAAAAATGAACTCAATGGGACCATAATGTTGCAACGACACACTAGTTGACCTGCTGTGAAGAAAAAACGAGTTAGTACATTTCAAACATGAAAAAGGTCATTTTAAAATCATCATGAAAAACCAAAATTCCAAAAGTATCAAACACAAAAAATGCTTACTGAAGAAAGAAAATGTATTGTGCTACGCACCCACCTCCCGCCCTGTGGTGCAACTGATGTCCCTCTCTCCAAAAATGAACTCAATGGGACCGTAATGTTGCAACCACACACTAGTTGACCTGCTGTGAAGAAAAAACGAGTTAGTACATTTCAAACGTGAAAAAGGTCATTTTAAAATCACCATGAAAAACCATAATTCCAAAAGTATCAAACACAAAAAATGCTTACCGAAGAAAGAAAATGTATTGTGCTACGCACCCACCTCCCGCCCTGTGGTGCAACTGATGTCCCTCTCTCCAAAAATGAACTCAATGGGACCGTAATGTTGCAACCACACACTAGTTGACCTGCTGTGAAGAAAAAACGAGTTAGTACATTTCAAACATGAAAAAGGTCATTTTAAAATCATCATGAAAAACCAAAATTCCAAAAGTATCAGACACAAAAAATGCTTACCGAAGAAAGAAAATGTATTGTGCTACGCACCCTCCTCCCGCCCTGTGGTGCAACTGATGTCCCTCTCTCCAAAAATGAACTCAATGGGACCGTAATATTGCAACCACACACTAGTTGACCCGCTGTGAAGAAAAAACGAGTTAGTACATTTCAAACATGAAAAAGGTCATTTTAAAATCATCATGAAAAACCAAAATTCCAAAAGTATCAAACACAAAAAATGCTTACCGAAGAAAGAAAATGTATTGTGCTACGCACCCTCCTCCCGCCCTGTGGTGCAACTGATGTCCCTCTCTCCAAAAATGAACTCAATGGGACCGTAATGTTGCAACCACACACTAGTTGACCTGCTGTGAAGAAAAAACGAGTTAGTACATTTCCAACATGAAAGAGATCATTTTAAAATCATCATGAAAAACCAAAATTCCAAAAGTATCAAACACAAAAAATGCTTACCGAAGAAAGAAAATGTATTGTGCTACGCACCCACCTCCCGCCCTGTGGTGCAACTGATGTCCCTCTCTCCGAAAATGAACTCAATGGGACCGTAATGTTGCAACCACACACTAGTTGACCTGCTGTGAAGAAAAAACGAGTTAGTACATTTCAAACATGAAAAAGGTAATTTTAAAATCATCATGAAAAACCAAAATTCCAAAAGTATCAAACACAAAAAATGCTTACCGAAGAAAGAAAATGTATTGTGCTACGCACCCTCCTCCCGCCCTGTGGTGCAACTGATGTCCCTCTCTCCAAAAATGAACTCAATGGGACCGTAATATTGCAACCACAGACTAGTTGACCCGCTGTGAAGAAAAAACGAGTTAGTACATTTCAAACATGAAAAAGGTCATTTTAAAATCATCATGAAAAACCAAAATTCCAAAAGTATCAAACACAAAAAATGCTTACCGAAGAAAGAAAATGTATTGTTCTCCGCACCCTCCTCCCGCCCTGTGGTGCAACTGATGTCCCTCTCTCCAAAAATGAACTCAATGGGACCGTAATGTTGCAACGACACACTAGTTGATCTGCTGTGAAGAAAAAACGAGTTAGTACATTTCAAACATGAAAAAGGTCATTTTAAAATCATCATGAAAAACCAAAATTCCAAAAGTATCAAACACAAAAAATGCTTACTGAAGAAAGAAAATGTATTGTGCTACGCACCCACCTCCCGCCCTGTGGTGCAACTGATGTCCCTCTCTCCAAAAATGAACTCAATGGGACCGTAATGTTGCAACCACACACTAGTTGACCTGCTGTGAAGAAAAAACGAGTTAGTACATTTCAAACATGAAAAAGGTCATTTTAAAATCATCATGAAAAACCAAAATTCCAAAAGTATCAAACACAAAAAATGCTTACCGAAGAAAGAAAATGTATTGTGCTACGCACCCTCCTCCCGCCCTGTGGTGCAACTGATGTCCCTCTCTCCAAAAATGAACTCAATGGGACCGTAACGTTGCAACCACACACTAGTTGACCTGCTGTGAAGAAAAAACGAGTTAGTAGATTTCAAACACGAAAAAGGTCATTTTAAAATCATTCTGAAAAACCAAAATTCCAAAAGTATCAAACACAAAAAATGCTTACCGAAGAAAGAAAATGTATTGTGCTACGCACCCTCCTCCCGCCCTGTGGTGCAACTGATGTCCCTCTCTCCAAAAATGAACTCAATGGGACCGTAATGTTGCAACCACACACTAGTTTACCTGCTGTGAAGAAAAAACGAGTTAGTACAATTCAAACATGAAAAAGGTCATTTTAAAATCATCATGAAAAACCAAAATTCCAAAAGCATCAAACACAAAAAATGCTTACCGAAGAAAGAAAATGTATTGTGCTACGCACCCTCCTCCCGCCCTGTGGTGCAACTGATGTCCCTCTCTCCAAAAATGAACTCAATGGGACCGTAATGTTGCAACGACACACTAGTTGACCTGCTGTGAAGAAAAAACGAGTTAGTACATTTCAAACATGAAAAAGGTCATTTTAAAATCATCATGAATAACCAAAATTCCAAAAGTATCAAACACAAAAAATGCTTACTGAAGAAAGAAAATGTATTGTGCTACGCACCCTCCTCCCGCCCTGTGGTGCAACTGATGTCCCTCTCTCCAAAAATGAACTCAATGGGGCCGTAATGTTGCAACCACACACTAGTTGACCTGCTGTGAAGAAAAAACGAGTTAGTACATTTCAAACATGAAAAAGGTCATTTTAAAATCATCATGAAAAACCAAAATTCCAAAAGTATCAAACACAAAAAATGCTTACCGAAGAAAGAAAATGTATTGTGCTACGCACCCTCCTCCCGCCCTGTGGTGCAACTGATGTCCCTCTCTCCAAAAATGAACTCAATGGGACCGTAATATTGCAACCACACACCAGTTGACCCGCTGTGAAGAAAAAACAAGTTAGTACATTTCAAACATGAAAAAGGTCATTTTAAAATCATCATGAAAAACCAAAATTCCAAAAGTATCAAACACAAAAAATGCTTACCGAAGAAAGAAAATGTATTGTGCTACGCACCCTCCTCCCGCCCTGTGGTGCAACAGATGTCCCTCTCTCCAAAAATGAACTCAATGGGACCGTAATGTTGCAACCACACACTAGGTGAATTGCTGTGAAGAAAAAACGAGTTAGTACATTTCAAACATGAAAAAGGTCATTTTAAAATCATCATGAAAAACCAAAATTCCAAAAGTATCAAACACAAAATATGCTTACCGAAGAAAGAAAATGTATTGTGCTACGCACCCTCCTCCCGCCCTGTGGTGCAACTGATGTCCCTCTCTCCAAAAATGAACTCAATGGGACCGTAATGTTGCAACGACACACTAGTTGACCTGCTGTGAGGAAAAAACGAGTTAGTACATTTCAAACATGAAAAAGGTCATTTTAAAATCATCATGAAAAACCAAAAAGACCAAAAGTATCAAACACAAAAAATGCTTACTGAAGAAAGAAAATTTATTGTGCTACGCACCCACCTCCCGCCCTGTGGTGCAACTGATGTCCCTCTCTCCAAAAATGAACTCAATGGGACCGTAATGTTGCAACCACACAACAGTTGACCTGCTGTGAAGAAAAAACGAGTTAGTACATTTCAAACATGAAAAAGGTCATTTTAAAATCATCATGAAAAACCAAAATTCCAAAAGTATCAAACACAAAAAATGCTTACTGAAGAAAGAATATGTATTGTGCTACGCACCCACCTCCCGCCCTGTGGTGCAACTGATGTCCCTCTCTCCAAAAATGAACTCAATGGGACCGTAATGTTGCAACCACACACTAGTTGACCTGCTGTGAAGAAAAAACGAGTTAGTACATTTCAAACATGAAAAAGGTCATTTTAAAATCATCATGAAAAACCAAAATTCCAAAAGTATCAAACACAAAGAATGCTTACCGAAGAAAGAAAATGTATTGTGCTACGCACCCTCCTCCCGCCCTGTGGTGCAACTGATGTCCCTCTCTCCAAAAATGAACTCAATGGGACCGTAATATTGCAACCACACACTAGTTGACCCGCTGTGAACAAAAAACGAGTTAGTACATTTCAAACATGAAAAAGGTCATTTTAAAATCATCATGAAAAACCAAAATTCCAAAAGTATGAAACACAAAAAATGCTTACCGAAGAAAGAAAATGTATTGTGCTCCGCACCCTCCTCCCGCCCTGTGGTGCAACTGATGTCCCTCTCTCCAAAAATGAACTCAATGGGACCGTAATGTTGCAACGACACACTAGTTGACCTGCTGTGAAGAAAAAACGAGTTAGTACATTTCAAACATGAAAAAGGTCATTTTAAAATCATCATGAAAAACCAAAATTCCAAAAGTATCAAACACAAATAATGCTTACCGAAGAAAGAAAATGTATTGTGCTACGCACCCTCCTCCCGCCCTGTGGTGCAACTGATGTCCCTCTCTCCAGAAATGAACTCAATGGGACCGTAATATTGCAACCACACACTAGTTGACCTGCTGTGAAGAAAAAACGAGTTAGTACATTTCAAACATGAAAAAGGTCATTTTAAAATCATCATGAAAAACCAAAATTCCAAAAGTATCAAACACAAAAAATGCTTACCTAAGAAAGAAAATGTATTGTGCTACGCACCCTCCTCCCGCCCTGTGGTGCAACTGATGTCCCTCTCTCCAAAAATGAACTCAATGGGACCGTAATGTTGCAACCGCACACTAGTTGACCTGCTGTGAAGAAAAAACGAGTTAGTACATTTCAAACATGATAAAGGTCATTTTAAAATCATCATGAAAAACCAAAATTCCAAAAGTATCAAACACAAAAAATGCTTACCGAAGAAAGAAAATGTATTGTGCTCCGCACCCTCCTCCCGCCCTGTGGTGCAACTGATGTCCCTCTCTCCAAAAATGAACTCAATGGGACCGTAATGTTGCAACGACACACTAGTTGACCTGCTGTGAAGAAAAAACGAGTTAGTACATTTCAAACATGAAAAAGGTCATTTTAAAATCATCATGAAAAACCAAAATTCCAAAAGTATCAAACA
Organism: Schistocerca serialis cubense; assembly: GCF_023864345.2. NCBI lineage: Eukaryota > Metazoa > Arthropoda > Insecta > Orthoptera > Acrididae > Schistocerca > Schistocerca serialis. Next base: position 235,173,541 of record NC_064647.1, on the reverse strand, counting down.
CAAATAATGCTTACCGAAGAAAGAAAATGTATTGTGCTACGCACCCTCCTCCCGCCCTGTGGTGCAACTGATGTCCCTCTCTCCAAAAATGAACTCAATGGGACCGTAATATTGCAACCACACACTAGTTGACCTGCTGTGAAGAAAAAACGAGTTAGTACATTTCAAACATGAAAAAGGTCATTTTAAAATCATCATGAAAAACCAAAATTCCAAAAGTATCAAACACAAAAAATGCTTACCGAAGAAAGAAAATGTATTGTGCTACGCACCCTCCTCCCGCCCTGTGTTGCAACTGATGTCCCTCTCTCCAAAAATGAACTCAATGGGACCGTAATGTTGCAACCGCACACTAGTTGACCTGCTGTGAAGAAAAAACGAGTTAGTACATTTCAAACATGATAAAGGTCATTTTAAAATCATCATGAAAAACCAAAATTCCAAAAGTATCAAACACAAAAAATGCTTACCGAAGAAAGAAAATGTATTGTGCTACGCACCCTCCTCCCGCCCTGTGGTGCAACTGATGTCCCTCTCTCCATAAATGAACTCAATGGGACCGAAATGTTGCAACCACACACTAGTTGACCTGCTGTGAAGAAAAAACGAGTTAGTACATTTCAAACATGAAAAAGGTCATTTTAGAATCATCATGAAAAACCAAAATTCAAAAAGTATCAAACACAAAAAATGCTTACCGAAGAAAGAAAATGTATTGTGCTACACACCCTCCTCCCGCCCTGTGGTGCAACTGATGTCCCTCTCTCCAAAAATGAACTCAATGGGACCGTAATATTGCAACCACACACTAGTTGACCCGCTGTGAAGAAAAAACGAGTTAGTACATTTCAAACATGAAAAAGGTCATTTTAAAATCATCATGAAAAACCAAAATTCCAAAAGTATCAAACACAAAAAATGCTTACCGAAGAAAGAAAATGTATTGTGCTACGCACCCTCCTCCCGCCCTGTGGTGCAACTGATGTCCCTCTCTCCAAAAATTAACTCAATGGGACCGTAATATTGCAACCACACACTAGTGGACCTGCTGTGAAGAAAAAACGAGTTAGTCCATTTCAAACATGAAAAAGGTCATTTTAAAATCATCATGAAAAACCAAAATTCCAAAAGTATCAAACACAAAAAATGCTTACCTAAGAAAGAAAATGTATTGTGCTACGCACCCTCCTCCCGCCCTGTGGTGCAACTGATGTCCCTCTCTCCAAAAATGAACTCAATGGGACCGTAATGTTGCAACGACACACTAGTTGACCTGCTGTGAAGAAAAAACGAGTTAGTACATTTCAAACATGAAAAAGGTCATTTTAAAATCATCATGAAAAACCAAAATTCCAAAAGTATCAAACACAAAAAATGCTTACCGAAGAAAGAAAATGTATTGTGCTACGCACCCTCCTCCCGCCCTGTGGTGCAACTGATGTCCCTCTCTCCAAAAATGAACTCAATGGGAGCGTAATGTTGCAACGACGCACTAGTTGACCTGCTGTGAAGAAAAAACGAGTTAGTACATTTCAAACATGAAAAAGGTCATTTTAAAATCATCATGAAAAACCAAAATTCCAAAAGTACAAACACAAAAAATGCTTACCGAAGAAAGAAAATGTATTGTGCTACGCACCCTCCTCCCGCCCTGTGGTGCAACTGATGTCCCTCTCTCCAAAAATGAACTCAATGGGACCGTAATGTTGCAATGACACACTAGTTGACCTGCTGTGAAGAAAAAACGAGTTAGTACATTTCAAACATGAAAAAGGTCATTTTAAAATCATCATGAAAAACCAAAATTCCAAAAGTATCAAACACAAATAATGCTTACCGAAGAAAGAAAATGTATTGTGCTACGCACCCTCCTCCCGCCCTGTGGTGCAACTGATGTCCCTCTCTCCAAAAATGAACTCAATGGGACCGTAATGTTGCAACCACACACTAGTTGACCTGCTGTGAAGAAAAAACGAGTTAGTACATTTCAAACATGAAAAAGGTCATTTTAAAATCATTATGAAAAACCAAAATTCCAAAAGTATCAAACACAAAAAATGCTTACCGAAGAAAGAAAATGTATTGTGCTACGCACCCTCCTCCCGCCCTGTGTTGCAACTGATGTCCCTCTCTCCAAAAATGAACTCAATGGGACCGTAATGTTGCAACCACACACTAGTTGACCTGCTGTGAAGAGAAAACGAGTTAGTACATTTCAAACATGATAAAGGACATTTTAAAATCATCATGAAAAACCAAAATTCCAAAAGTATCAAACACAAAAAATGCTTACCGAAGAAAGAAAATGTATTGTGCTACGCACCCTCCTCCCGCCCTGTGGTGCAACTGATGTCCCTCTCTCCATAAATGAACTCAATGGGACCGAAATGTTGCAACCACACACTAGTTGACCTGCTGTGAAGAAAAAACGAGTTAGTACATTTCAAACATGAAAAAGGTCATTTTAGAATCATCATGAAAAACCAAAATTCCAAAAGTATCAAACACAAAAAATGCTTACCGAAGAAAGAAAATGTATTGTGCTACACACCCTCCTCCCGCCCTGTGGTGCAACTGATGTCCCTCTCTCCAAAAATGAACTCAATGGGACCGTAATGTTGCAACGTCACACTAGTTGACCTGCTGTGAAGAAAAAACGAGTTAGTACATTTCAAACATGAAAAAGGTCATTTTAAAATCATCATGAAAAACCAAAATTCCAAAAGTATCAGACACAAAAAATGCTTACCGAAGAAAGAAAATGTATTGTGCTACGCACCCTCCTCCCGCCCTGTGGTGCAACTGATGTCCCTCTCTCCAAAAATGAACTCAATGGGACCGTAATATTGCAACCACACACTAGTTGACCCGCTGTGAAGAAAAAACGAGTTAGTACATTTCAAACATGAAAAAGGTCATTTTAAAATCATCATGAAAAACCAAAATTCCAAAAGTATCAAACACAAAAAATGCTTACCGAAGAAAGAAAATGTATTGTGCTACGCACCCTCCTCCCGCCCTGTGGTGCAACTGATGTCCCTGTCTCCAAAAATGAACTCAATGGGACCGTAATGTTGCAACCACACACTAGTGGACCTGCTGTGAAGAAAAAACGAGTTAGTCCATTTCAAACATGAAAAAGGTCATTTTAAAATCATCATGAAAAACCAAAATTCCAAAAGTATCAAACACAAAAAATGCTTACCGAAGAAAGAAAATGTATTGTGCTACGCACCCTCCTCCCGCCCTGTGGTGCAACTGATGTCCCTCTCTCCAAAAATGAACTCAATGGGACCGTAATGTTGCAACGACACACTAGTTGACCTGCTGTGAAGAAAAAACGAGTTAGTACATTTCAAACATGAAAAAGGTCATTTTAAAATCATCATGAAAAACCAAAATTCCAAAAGTACAAACACAAAAAATGCTTACCGAAGAAAGAAAATGTATTGTGCTACGCACCCTCCTCCCGCCCTGTGGTGCAACTGATGTCCCTCTCTCCAAAAATGAACTCAATGGGACCGTAATGTTGCAATGACACACTAGTTGACCTGCTGTGAAGAAAAAACGAGTTAGTACATTTCAAACATGAAAAAGGTCATTTTAAAATCATCATGAAAAACCAAAATTCCAAAAGTATCAAACACAAAAAATGCTTACCGAAGAAAGAAAATGTATTGTGCTACGCACCCTCCTCCCGCCCTGTGGTGCAACTGATGTCCCTCTCTCCAAAAATTAACTCAATGGGACCGTAATATTGCAACCACACACTAGTGGACCTGCTGTGAAGAAAAAACGAGTTAGTCCATTTCAAACATGAAAAAGGTCATTTTAAAATCATCATGAAAAACCAAAATTCCAAAAGTATCAAACACAAAAAATGCTTACCTAAGAAAGAAAATGTATTGTGCTACGCACCCTCCTCCCGCCCTGTGGTGCAACTGATGTCCCTCTCTCCAAAAATGAACTCAATGGGACCGTAATGTTGCAACGACACACTAGTTGACCTGCTGTGAAGAAAAAACGAGTTAGTACATTTCAAACATGAAAAAGGTCATTTTAAAATCATCATGAAAAACCAAAATTCCAAAAGTATCAAACACAAAAAATGCTTACCGAAGAAAGAAAATGTATTGTGCTACGCACCCTCCTCCCGCCCTGTGGTGCAACTGATGTCCCTCTCTCCAAAAATGAACTCAATGGGAGCGTAATGTTGCAACGACGCACTAGTTGACCTGCTGTGAAGAAAAAACGAGTTAGTACATTTCAAACATGAAAAAGGTCATTTTAAAATCATCATGAAAAACCAAAATTCCAAAAGTACAAACACAAAAAATGCTTACCGAAGAAAGAAAATGTATTGTGCTACGCACCCTCCTCCCGCCCTGTGGTGCAACTGATGTCCCTCTCTCCAAAAATGAACTCAATGGGACCGTAATGTTGCAATGACACACTAGTTGACCTGCTGTGAAGAAAAAACGAGTTAGTACATTTCAAACATGAAAAAGGTCATTTTAAAATCATCATGAAAAACCAAAATTCCAAAAGTATCAAACACAAATAATGCTTACCGAAGAAAGAAAATGTATTGTGCTACGCACCCTCCTCCCGCCCTGTGGTGCAACTGATGTCCCTCTCTCCAAAAATGAACTCAATGGGACCGTAATGTTGCAACCACACACTAGTTGACCTGCTGTGAAGAAAAAACGAGTTAGTACATTTCAAACATGAAAAAGGTCATTTTAAAATCATTATGAAAAACCAAAATTCCAAAAGTATCAAACACAAAAAATGCTTACCGAAGAAAGAAAATGTATTGTGCTACGCACCCTCCTCCCGCCCTGTGTTGCAACTGATGTCCCTCTCTCCAAAAATGAACTCAATGGGACCGTAATGTTGCAACCACACACTAGTTGACCTGCTGTGAAGAGAAAACGAGTTAGTACATTTCAAACATGATAAAGGACATTTTAAAATCATCATGAAAAACCAAAATTCCAAAAGTATCAAACACAAAAAATGCTTACCGAAGAAAGAAAATGTATTGTGCTACGCACCCTCCTCCCGCCCTGTGGTGCAACTGATGTCCCTCTCTCCATAAATGAACTCAATGGGACCGAAATGTTGCAACCACACACTAGTTGACCTGCTGTGAAGAAAAAACGAGTTAGTACATTTCAAACATGAAAAAGGTCATTTTAGAATCATCATGAAAAACCAAAATTCCAAAAGTATCAAACACAAAAAATGCTTACCGAAGAAAGAAAATGTATTGTGCTACACACCCTCCTCCCGCCCTGTGGTGCAACTGATGTCCCTCTCTCCAAAAATGAACTCAATGGGACCGTAATGTTGCAACGTCACACTAGTTGACCTGCTGTGAAGAAAAAACGAGTTAGTACATTTCAAACATGAAAAAGGTCATTTTAAAATCATCATGAAAAACCAAAATTCCAAAAGTATCAGACACAAAAAATGCTTACCGAAGAAAGAAAATGTATTGTGCTACGCACCCTCCTCCCGCCCTGTGGTGCAACTGATGTCCCTCTCTCCAAAAATGAACTCAATGGGACCGTAATATTGCAACCACACACTAGTTGACCCGCTGTGAAGAAAAAACGAGTTAGTACATTTCAAACATGAAAAAGGTCATTTTAAAATCATCATGAAAAACCAAAATTCCAAAAGTATCAAACACAAAAAATGCTTACCGAAGAAAGAAAATGTATTGTGCTACGCACCCTCCTCCCGCCCTGTGGTGCAACTGATGTCCCTGTCTCCAAAAATGAACTCAATGGGACCGTAATGTTGCAACCACACACTAGTGGACCTGCTGTGAAGAAAAAACGAGTTAGTCCATTTCAAACATGAAAAAGGTCATTTTAAAATCATCATGAAAAACCAAAATTCCAAAAGTATCAAACACAAAAAATGCTTACCGAAGAAAGAAAATGTATTGTGCTACGCACCCTCCTCCCGCCCTGTGGTGCAACTGATGTCCCTCTCTCCAAAAATGAACTCAATGGGACCGTAATGTTGCAACGACACACTAGTTGACCTGCTGTGAAGAAAAAACGAGTTAGTACATTTCAAACATGAAAAAGGTCATTTTAAAATCATCATGAAAAACCAAAATTCCAAAAGTACAAACACAAAAAATGCTTACCGAAGAAAGAAAATGTATTGTGCTACGCACCCTCCTCCCGCCCTGTGGTGCAACTGATGTCCCTCTCTCCAAAAATGAACTCAATGGGACCGTAATGTTGCAATGACACACTAGTTGACCTGCTGTGAAGAAAAAACGAGTTAGTACATTTCAAACATGAAAAAGGTCATTTTAAAATCATCATGAAAAACCAAAATTCCAAAAGTATCAAACACAAATAATGCTTACCGAAGAAAGAAAATGTATTGTGCTACGCACCCTCCTCCCGCCCTGTGGTGCAACTGATGTCCCTCTCTCCAAAAATGAACTCAATGGGACCGTAATGTTGCAACCACACACTAGTTGACCTGCTGTGAAGAAAAAACGAGTTAGTACATTTCAAACATGAAAAAGGTCATTTTAAAATCATCATGAAAAACCAAAATTCCAAAAGTATCAAACACAAAAAATGCTTACCGAAGAAAGAAAATGTATTGTGCTACGCACCCTCCTCCCGCCCTGTGTTGCAACTGATGTCCCTCTCTCCAAAAATGAACTCAATGGGACCGTAATGTTGCAACCACACACTAGTTGACCTGCTGTGAAGAGAAAACGAGTTAGTACATTTCAAACATGATAAAGGACATTTTAAAATCATCATGAAAAACCAAAATTCCAAAAGTATCAAACACAAAAAATGCTTACCGAAGAAAGAAAATGTATTGTGCTACGCACCCTCCTCCCGCCCTGTGGTGCAACTGATGTCCCTCTCTCCATAAATGAACTCAATGGGACCGAAATGTTGCAACCACACACTAGTTGACCTGCTGTGAAGAAAAAACGAGTTAGTACATTTCAAACATGAAAAAGGTCATTTTAGAATCATCATGAAAAACCAAAATTCCAAAAGTATCAAACACAAAAAATGCTTACCGAAGAAAGAAAATGTATTGTGCTACACACCCTCCTCCCGCCCTGTGGTGCAACTGATGTCCCTCTCTCCAAAAATGAACTCAATGGGACCGTAATGTTGCAACGTCACACTAGTTGACCTGCTGTGAAGAAAAAACGAGTTAGTACATTTCAAACATGAAAAAGGTCATTTTAAAATCATCATGAAAAACCAAAATTCCAAAAGTATCAGACACAAAAAATGCTTACCGAGAAAGAAAATGTATTGTGCTACGCACCCTCCTCCCGCCCTGTGGTGCAACTGATGTCCCTCTCTCCAAAAATGAACTCAATGGGACCGTAATATTGCAACCACACACTAGTTGACCCGCTGTGAAGAAAAAACGAGTTAGTACATTTCAAACATGAAAAAGGTCATTTTAAAATCATCATGAAAAACCAAAATTCCAAAAGTATCAAACACAAAAAATGCTTACCGAAGAAAGAAAATGTATTGTGCTACGCACCCTCCTCCCGCCCTGTGGTGCAACTGATGTCCCTGTCTCCAAAAATGAACTCAATGGGACCGTAATGTTGCAACCACACACTAGTGGACCTGCTGTGAAGAAAAAACGAGTTAGTCCATTTCAAACATGAAAAAGGTCATTTTAAAATCATCATGAAAAACCAAAATTCCAAAAGTATCAAACACAAAAAATGCTTACCTAAGAAAGAAAATGTATTGTGCTACGCACCCTCCTCCCGCCCTGTGGTGCAACTGATGTCCCTCTCTCCAAAAATGAACTCAATGGGACCGTAATGTTGCAACGACACACTAGTTGACCTGCTGTGAAGAAAAAACGAGTTAGTACATTTCAAACATGAAAAAGGTCATTTTAAAATCATCATGAAAAACCAAAATTCCAAAAGTATCAAACACAAAAAATGCTTACCGAAGAAAGAAAATGTATTGTGCTACGCACCCTCCTCCCGCCCTGTGGTGCAACTGATGTCCCTCTCTCCAAAAATGAACTCAATGGGAGCGTAATGTTGCAACGACACACTAGTTGACCTGCTGTGAAGAAAAAACGAGTTAGTACATTTCAAACATGAAAAAGGTCATTTTAAAATCATCATGAAAAACCAAAATTCCAAAAGTACAAACACAAAAAATGCTTACCGAAGAAAGAAAATGTATTGTGCTACGCACCCTCCTCCCGCCCTGTGGTGCAACTGATGTCCCTCTCTCCAAAAATGAACTCAATGGGACCGTAATGTTGCAATGACACACTAGTTGACCTGCTGTGAAGAAAAAACGAGTTAGTACATTTCAAACATGAAAAAGGTCATTTTAAAATCATCATGAAAAACCAAAATTCCAAAAGTATCAAACACAAAAAATGCTTACTGAAGAACGAAAATGTATTGTGCTACGCACCCACCTCCCGCCCTGTGGTGCAACTGATGTCCCTCTCTCCAAAAATGAACTCAATGGGACCGTAATATTGCAACCACACACTAGATGACCCGCTGTGAAGAAAAAGCGAGTTAGTACATTTCAAACATGAAAAAGGTCATTTTAAAATCATCATGAAAAACCAAAATTCCAAAAGTATCAAACACAAAAAATGCTTACCGAAGAAAGAAAATGTATTGTGCTACGCACCCTCCTCCCGCCCTGTGGTGCAACTGATGTCCCTCTCTCCAAAAATGAACTCAATAGGACCGTAATGTTGCAACCACACACTAGTTGACCTGCTGTGAAGAAAAAACGAGTTAGTACATTTCAAACATGAAAAAGGTCATTTTAAAATCATCATGAAAAACCAAAATTCCAAAAGTATCAAACACAAAAAATGCTTACCGAAGAAAGAAAATGTATTGTGCTACGCACCCTCCTCCCGCCCTGTGGTGCAACTGATGTCCCTCTCTCCAAAAATGAACTCAATGGGACCGTAATGTTGCAACGACACACTAGTTGAAGTGCTGTGAAGAAAAAACGAGTTAGTACATTTCAAACATGAAAAAGGTCATTTTAAAATCATCATGAAAAACCAAAATTCCAAAAGTATCAAACACAAAAAATGCTTACTGAAGAAAGAAAATGTATTGTGCTACGCACCCACCTCCTGCCCTGTGGTGCAACTGATGTCCCTCTCTCCAAAAATGAACTCAATGGGACCGTAATGTTGCAACCACACACTAGTTGACCTGCTGTGAAGAAAAAACGAGTTAGTACATTTCAAACATGAAAGAGATCATTTTAAAATCATCATGAAAAACCAAAATTCCAAAAGAATCAAACACAAAAAATGCTTACTGAAGAACGAAAATGTAATGTGCTACGCACCCACCTCCCGCCCTGTGGTGCAGCTGATGTCCCTCTCTCCAAAAATGAACTCAATGGGACCGTAATGTTGCAACCACACACTAGTTGACCTGCTGTGAAGAAAAAACGAGTTAGTACATTTCAAACATGAAAAAGGTCATTTTAAAATCATCATGAAAAACCAAAATTCCAAAAGTATCAAACACAAAAAATGCTTACCGAAGAAAGAAAATGTATTATGCTACGCACCCTCCTCCTGCATTGTGGTGCAACTGATGTCCCTCTCTCCAAAAATGAACTCAATGGGACCGTAATATTGCAACCACAGACTAGTTGACCCGCTGTGAAGAAAAAACGAGTTAGTACATTTCAAACATGAACAAGGTCATTTTAAAATCATCATGAAAAACCAAAATTCCAAAAGTATCAAACACAAAAAATGCTTACTGAAGAAAGAAAATGTATTGTGCTCCGCACCCTCCTCTCGCCCTGTGGTGCAACTGATGTCCCTCTCTCCAAAAATGAACTCAATGGGACCGTAATGTTGCAACCACACACTAGTTGACCTGCTGTGAAGAAAAAACGAGTTAGTACATTTCAAACATGAAAAAGGTCATTTTAAAATCATCATGAAAAAGAAAAATTCCAAAAGTATCAAACACAAAAAATGCTTACCGAAGAAAGAAAATGTATTGTGCTACGCACCCTCCTCCCGCCCTGTGGTGCAACTGATGTCCCTCTCTCCAAAAATGAACTCAATGGGACCATAATGTTGCAACCACACACTAGTTGACCTGCTGTGAAGAAAAAACGAGTTAGTACATTTCAAACATGAAAAAGGTCATTTTAAAATCATCATGAAAAACCAAAATTCCAAAAGTATCAAACACAAAAAATGCTTACCCAAGGAAGAAAATGTATTGTGCTACGCACCCTCCTCCCGCCCTGTGGTGCAACTGATGTCCCTCTCTCCAAAAATGAACTCAATGGGACCGTAATGTTGCAACCACACACTAGTTGACCTGCTGTGAAGAAAAAAACGAGTTAGTACATTTCAAACATGAAAAAGGTCATTTTAAAATCATCATGAAAAACCAAAATTCCAAAAGTATCAAACACAAAAAAATGCTTACCGAAGAAAGAAAATGTATTGTGCTACGCACCCTCCTCCCGCCCTGTGGTGCAACTGATGTCCCTCTCTCCAAAAATGAACTCAATGGGACCGTAATGTTGCAACCACACACTAGTTGACCTGCTGTGAAGAAAAAACGAGTTAGTACATTTCAAACATGAAAAAGGTCATTTTAAAATCATCATGAAAAACCAAAATTCCAAAAGTATCAAACACAAAAAATGCTCACTGAAGAAAGAAAATGTATTGTGCTACGCACCCACCTCCCGCCCTGTGGTGCAACTGATGTCCCTCTCTCCAAAAATGAACTCAATGGGACCGTAATGTTGCAACCACACACTAGTTGACCTGCTGTGAAGAAAAAACGAGTTAGTACATTTCAAACATGAAAAAGGTCATTTTAAAATCATCATGAAAAACCGAAATTCCAAAAGTATCAAACACAAGAAATGCTTACCAAAGAAAGAAAATGTATTGTGCTACGCACCCTCCTCCCGCCCTGTGGTGCAACTGATGTCCCTCTCTCCAAAAATGAACTCAATGGGACCGTAATGTTGCAACCACACACTAGTTGACCTGCTGTGAAGAAAAAACGAGTTAGAACATTTCAAACATGAAAAAGGTCATTTTAAAATCATCATGAAAAACCAAAATTCCAAAAGTATCAAACACAAAAAATGCTTACCGAAGAAAGAAAATGTATTGTGCTACGCACCCTCCTCCCGCCCTGTGGTGCAACTGATGTCCCTCTCTCCAAAAATGAACTCAATGGGACCGTAATGTTGCAACCACACACTAGTTGACCTGCTGTGAAGAAAAAACGAGTTAGTACATTTCAAACATGAAAAAGGTCATTTTAGAATCATCATGAAAAACCAAAATTCCAAAAGTATCAAACACAAAAAATCTTACCGAAGAAAGAAAATGTATTGTGCTACGCACCCTCCTCCCGCCCTGTGGTGCAACTGATGTCCCTCTCTCCAAAAATAAACTCAATGGGACCGTAATGTTGCAACCACACACTAGTTGACCTGCTGTGAAGAAAAAACGAGTTAGTACATTTCAAACATGAAAAAGGTCATTTTAAAATCATCATGAAAAACCAAAATTCCAAAAGTATCAGACACAAAAAATGCTTACCGAAGAAAGAAAATGTATTGTGCTACGCACCCTCCTCCCGCCCTGTGGTGCAACTGATGTCCCTCTCCCCAAAAATGAACTCAATGGGACCGTAATATTGCAACCACACACTAGTTGACCCGCTGTGAAGAAAAAACGAGTTAGTACATTTCAAACATGAAAAACGTCATTTTAAAATCATCATGAAAAACCAAAATTCCAAAAGTATCAAACACAAAAAATGCTTACCGAAGAAAGAAAATGTATTGTGCTACGCACCCTCCTCCCGCCCTGTGGGGCAACTGATGTCCCTCTCTCCAAAAATAAACTCATTGGGACCGTAATGTTGCAACGACACACTAGTTGACCTGCTGTGAAGAAAAAACGAGTTAGTACATTTCAAACATGAAAAAGGTCATTTTAAAATCATCATGAAAAACCAAAATTCCAAAAGTATCAAACAAAAAACATGCTTACTGAAGAAAGAAAATGTATTGTGCTACACACCCACCTCCCGCCCTGTGGTGCAACTGATGTCCCTCTCTCCAAAAATGAACTCAATGGGACCGTAATGTTGCAACCACACACTAGTTGACCTGCTGTGAAGAAAAAACGAGTTAGTACATTTCAAACATGAAAAAGGTCATTTTAAAATCATCATGAAAAACCAAAATTCCAAAAGTATCAAACACAAAAAATGCTTACTGAAGAAAGAAAATGTATTGTGCTACGCACCCACCTCCCGCCGTGTGGTGCAACTGATGTCCCTCTCTCCAAAAATGAACTCAATGGGACCGTAATGTTGCAACCACACACTAGTTGACCTGCTGTGAAGAAAAAACGAGTTAGTACATTTCAAACATGAAAAAGGTCATTTTAAAATCATCATGAAAAACCAAAATTCCAAAAGTATCAAACACAAAAAATGCTTACCGAAGAAAGAAAATGTATTGTGCTACGCACCCTCCTCCCGCCCTGTGGTGCAACTGATGTCCCTCTCTCCAAAAATGAACTCAATGGGACCGTAATGTTGCAACGACACACTAGTTGACCTGCTGTGAAGAAAAAACGAGTTAGTACATTTCAAACATGAAAAAGGTCATTTTAAAATCATAATGAAAAACCAAAATTCCAAAAGTATCAAACACAAAAAATGCTTACTGAAGAAAGAAAATGTATTGTGCTACGCACCCACCTACCGCCCTGTGGTGCAACAGATGTCCCTCTCTCCAAAAATGAACTCAATGGGACCGTAATGTTGCAACCACACACTAGATGACCTGCTGTGAAGAAAAAACGAGTTAGTACATTTCAAACATGAAAAAGGTCATTTTAAAATCATCATGAAAAACCAAAATTCCAAAAGTATCAAACACAAAAAATGCTTACCGAAGAAAGAAAATGTTTTGTGCTACGCACCCTCCTCCCGCCCTGTGGTGCAACTGATGTCCCTCTCTCCAAAAATGAACTCAATGGGACCGTAATGTTGCAACCACACACTAGTTGACCTGCTGTGAAGAAAAAACGCGTTAGTACATTTCAAACATGAAAAAGGTCATTTTAAAATCATCATAAAAAACCAAAATTCCAAAAGTATCAAACACAAAAAATGCTTACCGAAGAAAGAAAATGTATTGTGCTACGCACCCTCCTCCCGCCCTGTGGTGCAACTGATTTCCCTCTCTCTAAAAATGAACTCAATGGGACCGTAATGTTGCAACCACACACTAGTTGAAGTGCTGTGAAGAAAAAACGAGTTAGTACATTTCAAACATGAAAAAGGTCATTTTAAAATCATCATGAAAAACCAAAATTCCAAAAGTATCAAACACAAAACATGCTTACCGAAGAAAGAAAATGTATTGTGCTACGCACCCTCCTCCCGCCCTGTGGTGCAACTGATGTCCCTCTCTCCAAAAATGAACTCAATGGGACCGTAATGTTGCAACGACACACTAGTTGACCTGCTGTGAAGAAAAAACGAGTTAGTACATTTCAAACATGAAAAAGGTCATTTTAAAATCATCATGAAAAACCAAAATTCCAAAAGTATCAAACACAAAAAATGCTTACTGAAGAAAGAAAATGTATTGTGCTACGCACCCACCTCCCGCCCTGTGGTGCAACTGATGTCCCTCTCTCCAAAAATGAAATCAATGGGACCGTAATGTTGCAACCACACACTAGTTGACCTGCTGTGAAGAAAAAACGAGTTAGTACATTTCAAACATGAAAAAGGTCATTTTAAAATCATCATGAAAAACCAAAATTCCAAAAGTATCAAACACAAAAAATGCTTACTGAAGAAAGAAAATGTATTGTGCTACGCACCCACCTCCCGCCCTGTGGTGCAACTGATGTCCCTCTCTCCGAAAATGAACTCAATGGGACCGTAATGTTGCAACCACACACTAGTTGACCTGCTGTGAAGAAAAAACGAGTTAGTACATTTCAAACATGAAAAGGGTCATTTTGAAATCATCATGAAAAACCAAAATTCCAAAAGTATCAAACACAAAAAATGCTTACCGAAGAAAGAAAATGGATTGTGCTACACACCCTCCTCCCGCCCTGTGGTGCAACTGATGTCCCTCTCTCCAAAAATGAACTCGATGGGAATGTAATATTGCAACCACACACTAGTTGACCCGCTGTGAAGAAAAAACGAGTTAGTACATTTCAAACATGAAAAAGGTCATTTTAAAATCATCATGAAAAACCGAAATTCCAAAAGTATCAAACACAAAAAATGCTTACCGAAGAAAGAAAATGTATTGTGCTCCGCACCCACCTCCCGCCCTGTGGTGCAACTGATGTCCCTCTCTCCAAAAATGAACTCAATGGGACCGTAATGTTGCAACCACACACTAGTTGACCTGCTGTGAAGAAAAAACGAGTTAGTACATTTCAAACATGAAAAAGGTCATTTTAAAATCATCATGAAAAACCAAAATTCCAAAAGTATCAAACACAAAAAATGCTTACCGAAGAAAGAAAATGTATTGTGCTACGCACCCTCCTCCCGCCCTGTGGTGCAACTGATGTCCCTCTCTCCAAAAATGAACTCAATGGGACCGTAATGTTGCAACCACACACTAGTTGACCTGCTGTGAAGAAAAAACGAGTTAGTACATTTCAAACATGAAAAAGGTCATTTTAAAATCATCATGAAAAACCAAAACTCCAAAAGTATCAAACACAAAAAATGCTTACCGAAGAAAGAAAATGTATTGTGCTACGCACGCTCCTCCCGCCCTGTGGTGCAACTGATGTCCCTCTCTCCAAAAATGAACTCAATGGGACCGTAATGTTGCAACGACACACTAGTTGACCTGCTGTGAAGAAAAAACGAGTTAGTACATTTCAAACATGAAAAAGGTCATTTTAAAATCATCATGAAAAACCAAAATTCCAAAAGTATCAAACACAAAAAATGCTTACAGAAGAAAGAAAATGTATTGTGCTACGCACCCTCCTCCCGCCCTGTGGTGCAACTGATGTCCCTCTCTCCAAAAATGAACTCAATGGGACCGTAATGTTGCAACCACACACTAGTTGACCTGCTGTGAAGAAAAAACGAGTTAGTACATTTCAAACATGAAAAAGGTTATTTTAAAATCATCATGAAAAACCAAAATTCCAAAAATATCAAACACAAAAAATGCTTACCGAAGAAAGAAAATGTATTGTGCTACGCACCCTCCTCCCGCCCTGTGGTGCAACTGATGTCCCTCTCTCCAAAAATGAACTCAATGGGACCGTAATGTTGCAACGACACACTAGTTGACCTGCTGTGAAGAAAAAACGAGTTAGTACATTTCAAACATGAAAAAGGGCATTTTAAAATCATCATGAAAAACCAAAATTCCAAAAGTATCAAACACAAAAAATGCTTACCGAAGAAACAAAATGTATTGTGCTACGCACCCTCCTCCTGCCCTGCGGTGCAACTGATGTCCCTCTCTCCAAAAATGAACTCAATGGGACCGTAATGTTGCAACCACACACTAGTTGACCTGCTGTGAAGAAAAAACGAGTTAGTACATTTCAAACATGAAAAAGGTCATTTTAAAATCATCATGAAAAACCAAAATTCCAAAAGTATCAAACACAAAAAATGCTTACTGAAGAAAGAAAATGTATTGTGCTACGCACCCACCTCCCACCCTGTGGTGCAACTGATGTCCCTCTCTCCAAAAATGAACTCAATGGGACCGTAATGTTGCAACCACACACTAGTTGACCTGCTGTGAAGAAAAAACGAGTTAGTACATTTCAAACATGAAAAAGGTCATTTTAAAATCATCATGAAAAACCGAAATTCCAAAAGTATCAAACACAAAAAATGCTTACCAAAGAAAGAAAATGTATTGTGCTATGCACCCTCCTCCCGCCCTGTGGTACAACTGATGTCCCTCTCTCCAAAAATGAACTCAATGGGACCGTAATGTTGCAACCACACACTAGTTGACCTGCTGTGAAGAAAAAACGAGTTAGTACATTTCAAACATGAAAAAGGTCATTTTAAAATCATCATGAAAAACCAAAATTCCAAAAGTATCAAACACAAAAAATGCTTACCGAAGAAAGAAAATGTATTGTGCTACGCACCCTCCTCCCGCCCTGTGGTGCAACTGATGTCCCTCTCTCCAAAAATGAACTCAATGGGACCGTAATATTGCAACCACACACTAGTTGACCCGCTGTGAAGAAAAAACGAGTTAGTACATTTCAAACATGAAAAAGGTCATTTTAAAATCATCATGAAAAACCAAAATTCCAAAAGTATCAAACACAAAAAATGCTTACCGAAGAAAGAAAATGTATTGTGCTCCGCACCCTCCTCCCGCCCTGTGGTGCAACTTGATGTCCCTCTCTCCAAAAACGAACTCAATGGGACCGTAATGTTGCAACCACACACTAGTTGACCTGCTGTGAAGAAAAAACGAGTTAGTACATTTCAAACATGAAAAAGGTCATTTTAAAATCATCATGAAAAACCGAAATTCCAAAAGTATCAAACACAAAAAATGCTTACCGAAAAAAGAAGATGTATTGTGCTACGCACCCTCCTCATGCCCTGTGGTGCAACTGATGTCCCTCTCTCCAAAAATGAACTCAATGGGACCGTAATGTTGCAACCACACACTAGTTGACCTGCTGTGAAGAAAAAACGAGTTAGTACATTTCAAACATGAAAAAGGTCATTTTAAAATCATCATGAAAAACCAAAATTCCAAAAGTATCAAACACAAAAAATGCTTACCGAAGAAAGAAAATGTATTGTGCTACGCACCCTCCTCCCGCCCTGTGGTGCAACTGATGTCCCTCTCTCCAAAAATGTACTCAATGGGACCGTAATGTTGCAACCACACACAAGTTGACCTGCTGTGAGGAAAAAACGATTTAGTACATTTCAAACATGAAAAAGGTCATTTTAAAATCATCAAAAAAAACCAAAATTCCAAAAGTATCAAACACAATAAATGCTTACCGAAGAAAGAAAATGTATTGTGCTAGGCACCCTCCTCCCGCACTGTGGTGCAACTGATGCCCCTCTCTCCAAAAATGAACTCAATGGGACCGTAATGTTGCAACGACACACTAGTTGACCTGCTGTGAAGAAAAAAAGAGTTAGTACATTTCAAACATGAAGACGGTCATTTTAAAATCATCATGAAAAACCAAAATTCCAAAAGTATCAAACACAAAAAATGCTTACCAAAGAAAGAAAATGTATTGTGCTACGCACCCTCCTCCCGCACTGTGGTGCAACTGATG